>NC_083717.1:102485375-103685375 GCF_028564815.1 Eubalaena glacialis
GGAATGCAAGGATCCTTCAATATATGGAAATCAATCAATGTGATATACCATATTAACAAATTGAAGGATAAAAACCATATGATCATCTCAATAGATGCAGAAAAAGCTTTCAACAAAATTCAACACCCATTTATGATAAAAACTCTCCAGAAAGAAGGCATAGAGGGAACTTACCTCAACATAATAAAGGCCATATATGACAAACCCACAGCCAACATCGTTCTCAATGGTGAAAAAGTGAAACCATTTCCTCTACGATCAGGAACAAGACACGGTTGTCCACTCTCACCACTATTATTCAACATAATTTTGGAAGTTTTAGCTACAGCAATCAGAGAAGAAGAAGAAATAAAAGGAATCCAAATCAGAAAAAAAGAAGTAAAGATGTCACTGTTTGCGGATGACAAGATACCATATATACATAGAGAATCCTAAAGATGTTACCAGGAAACTACTGGAGCTAATCAATGAATTTGGTAAAGTAGCTGGATACAAAACTAATGCACAGAAATCTCCTGCATTCCTATACACTAATGATGAAAAATATGAAAGGGAAATTAAGGAAACATTCCCATTTACCACTGCAACAAAAAGAATAAAATACCTAGGAATAAACCTACCTAAGGAGACAAAAGACCTGTATGCAGAAAACTATAAGACACTGATGAAAGAAATTAAAGATGATACCAACAGGTGGAGAGATATACCATGTTCTTGGGTTGGAAGAATCAATATTGTGAAAATGACTATACTACCCAAAGCAATCTACAGATTCAATGCAATCCCTATCAAATTACCAATGGCATTTTTTACGGAACTAGAACAAATCATCTTAAAATTTGTATGCAGACACAAAAGACCCCGAATAGCCAAAGCAGTCTTGAGGGAAAAAAACGGAGCTGGAGGAATCAGACTCCCTGACTCCAGACTACACTACAAAGCTACAGTAATCAAGACAATATGGCGCTGGCACAAAAACAGAAACATAGATCAGTGGAACAGGATAGAAAGCCCAGAGGTAAACCCACGCACCTATGGTCAACTAATCTTTGACAAAGGAGGCAAAGATATACAACGGAGAAAAGACAGTCTCTTCAATAAGTGGTGCTGGGAAAACTGGACAGTTCCGTGTAAAAGAATGAAATTAGAACACTCCCTAACACCATACACAAAAATAAACTCAAAATGGATTCGAGACCTAGATGTAAGACCAGACACTATAAAACTCTTAGTGGAAAACATAGGAAGAACGCTCTTTGACATCAATCACAGCAAGATCTTTTTTGATCCACCTCCTAGAGTAATGGAAATAAAAACAAAAATAAACAAATGGGACCTAATGAAACTTCAAAGATTTTGCACAGCAAAGGAAACCATAAACAAGACGAAAAGACAACCCTCAGAATGGGAGAAAATATTTGCAAATGAATCAACGGACAAAGGATTAATCTCCAAAATATATAAACAGCTCATTCAGCTCAATATTAAAGAAACAAACAACCCAATCCAAAAATGGGCAGAAGACCTAAATACACACTTCTCCAAAGAAGACATACAGATGGCAAAGAAGCACATGAAAAGATGCTCAACATCACTAATTATTAGAGAAATGCAAATCAAAACTACAATGAGGTATCACCTCACACCAGTTAGAATGGGCATCATCAGAAAATCTACAAACAACAAATGCTGGAGAGGGCGTGGAGAAAAGGGAACCCTCTTGCACTGTTGGTGGGAATGTAAATTGATACAGCCACTATGGAGAACAGTATGGAGGTTCCTTAAAATACTAAAAATACAATTTCCATATGATCCAGCAATCCCACTACTGGGCGTATACCCAGAGAAAACCATAATTCAAAAAGACACATGCACCCCAATGTTCAATGCAGCACTATTTACAATAGCCAGGTCATGGAAGCGACCTACATGCCCATCGACAGACGAATGGTTAAAGAAGTTGTGGTACATATATACAATGGAATATTACTCAGCCATAAAAAGGAACGAAATTGAGTCATTTGCTGAGACGTGGATAGATCTAGAGACTGTCATACAGAGTGAAGTAAGTCAGAAAGAGAAAAACAAATATCGTATGTTAACACATGTATGTGGAACTAGAAAAATGGTACAGATGAGCCAGTTTGCAGGGCAGTAGTTGAGACACAGATGTAGAGAACAGACATATGGACACCAAGGGGGGAAAACTGCGGTGGGGTGGGGATGGTGGTGTGCTGAATTGGGCGATTGGGATTGACATGTATACACTGATGTGTATAAAATTGATGCTTAACAAGAACCTGCAGTATAAAAACAAACAAACAAACAAAACAACTAATACTAAACTTTCATTGGGTTATTTGTATGGAAATATGTTAATATAAATGTTTCAGACATTACATGAAATTTTTAAAATTCTTAAAAAAAAAACAAAACAGAGGAATGGATAAAGAAGATGTGGTACATATATATAAGGAATATTATTCAGCCATTAAAAAGAATAAAATAATGCCATTTGCTGCAACATGGGTGGACCTAGAGATCATCATACAAGTGAAGTCAAACAGAAAACAGACAAACATCATATGATATCACTTATATGTGGAATCTAAAAAATGATACAAATGAACTTATTTACAAAACAGAAACAGACTCACAGACTTCAAAAACATATTTATGGTTATCAAAGGGGAAAGGTGGGGGAAGGGATAAATTAGGAATTCGGGATTTACATATACACACTACTATATATAAAATACATAATCACTAAGAACCTCCTGTATATCACAGGGAACTCTATTCAATATTCTGTAATAACCTATATGGGAAAATAATCTGAAAAACAATGGACATATGTATATTACAACTGAATCACTTTGCTGTACACCTGAAAGGAACACAATATGGTAAATCAACGGTATTCTGATATAAAAAAGAATTATTTAAAACAAAAACAAAAACAAAAATCTATAATAGATACAGGCAAAAAAGCAAAAGGAAACCAAAGACAATCAAATCACAAGAGAACAAAAGATACCTGTGAAAAAACAACCCCAAAACAATTAACAAAATGGCAAAAAACATAAGTATCAATAACTACCATAGACATAAATGGCTTAAATGCTCCAATCAAAAGACAGGGTGGCTGAATGGATTCAAAAACAAGACCCATATATATGCTGCCTAAAAGAGACTCACTTCAGATCTAAAAACACACACAGACTGAAAGTGAGGGAATGTAAAAAGGTATTCCATGCAAATGGGAAATCCAGGGTAGCAGTACTTAGACAAAATAGACTTTAAAGACAAAGAAGGACATTATATAATGATCAGTGGATCAATCCGAGAAACTATAAAAATTGTAAATATATATACACCCAACACAGGAGAAGCTAAATACATAAAGCAAGTATTAATAGACAAAAAAGGAGAAATTGACAGTAACACAACAGTAAGGGATTTTAACACCCTACTTACATCAATGGACAGATTATCCCGACATAATCAATAAGGAAACACTGGCCTTAAATGACACATTAGGTCAAGTGGACTAATTCACATATAAAACATTCCATCTGAAAGCAACAGAATACATTCTTTTCAAGTGCACATAGAACATTCTCCAGGATAGAGCACATTCTAGGCCCAAAACACAAGCCTCAGTAAGGTGAAGAAAACTGAAATCATATCAAGCATCTTTTCCAACCACAACACTCTGAGACTAGAAATCAACTGCAAGGAAAAGACTTACACAAACCTATGGAAGCTAAACAATATGTTACTAAATCAATCAATGGATCACTGAAGAAATCAAAGAGGAAACTAAAAAATAAATGGAGGGACTTCCCTGGTGGTGCAGTGGTTAAGAGTCTGCCTGCCAATGCAAGGGACATGGGTTTGAGCCCTGGTCTGGGAAGATCCCACATGCCACGGACCAACTAAGCCCATGTGCCACAACTACTGAGCCCGTGTACCACAACTACCGAAGCCCACTTGCCTAGAGCCCGGGCTTTGCAACAAGAGAAGCCATGCAATGAGAAGCCTGCGCATTGCAACCAAGAGTAGCCCCTGCTCACCGCAACTAGGGAAAGCTTGCCGCAACAAATGAAGACCCAACACAGCCAAAACTAATTTAATTAATTAATTTTTTAAAAATTGAATGGAGAGAAATGAAAATGAAAACACCTTGATCCAAAATCTTGGGGACCCGGCAAAAGCAGTCCTAAGAGGGAAGTTTATAGCTAGTGATACAAGCTTACCACAGGAAACAAGAAAAATCTCAAACAACCTCACCTTACACCTAAAAGGAGCTAGAAAGAGAACAACCAAAGGAAAGAAATCATAAAGATCACAGTGAAGTAAATGAAATAGTTTCCTCGATCTTTTCTACCTGTTTTAGTCTAAGAGTTGGTTCTTTGAAAAGATAAAGAAAATGGATAAACCTTAAGCCAGACTCATCAAGAAGGAGAGGGCCCAAATCAATAAAATCAGAAGTGAACCTGTGATCAAGGGATCAATCCAAGAAGAAGATATGACAATTGTAAATATTTATGCACCCAACATAGGAGCACCTCAATACACAAGGCTAATGCTAACAGCCATAAGAGGGGAAATCGACAGTAACACAATCTTAGTAGAGGACTTTAACACCCCACTTTCACCAATGGACAGATGACCCAAAATGAAAATAAATAAGGAAAAACAAGCTTTAAATGATACATTAAGATGGACTTAATGGATATTTATAGGACATTCTATCCAAAAACAACAGGCTACACTTTCTTCTCAAGTGCTCATGGAACATTCCCCAAGATAGATCATATCTTGGGACACAAATCAAGCCTCGGTAAATTTAAGATAATTGAAATCATATCAAGTATCTTTCCCAACCACAATGCTATGAGACGAGATATCAATTACAGGAAAAAATCTGTAAAAAAATAAACACACGGAGGCTAAACAATATGCTACTAAATAACCAAGAGATGACTGAGGAAATCAAAGAGGAAATCAAAAAATACCTAGACACAAATGACAATGAAAACACGACAACCCAAAACCTGTGGGACGCAGCAAAAGCAGTTCTAAGAGGGAAGTCTATAGCAATAAAATCGTACCTCAAGAAACAAGAAACGTCTTAAATAAACAACCTAACATTACACCTAAAGCAATTAGAGAAAGAAGAACAAAAATACCCCAAAGTTAGCAGAAGGAAAGATAGCATAAAGATCAGATCACAAATAAATGAAAAAGAAATGAAGGAAACGATAGCAAAGATCAAGAAAACTAAAAGCTGGTTCTTTGAGAAGGTAAACAAAATTGATAAACCATTAGCCAGACTCATCAAGAAAAAAAAAAGGGAGAAGACTTAAATCAGTAGAATTAGAAATGAAAAAGGAGAAGTAACAACTGTCACTGCAGAAATACAAATGATCATGAGAGATTACTACGAGCAACTCTATGCCAATAAAATGGACAACTTGGAAGAAATGGACAAATTCTTAGAAAACCACAACCTTCCGAGACTGAACCAGGAAGAAATAGAAAATATGAACAGGCCAATCACAAGCACTGAAATTGAAACTGTGATTAAAAACCTTCTAACAAACAAAAGCCAAGCACCACATGGCTTCACAGGCAAATTCCATCAAACATTTACGGAAGAGCTAACACCTATCCATCTCAAACTCTTCCAAAGTATAGCAGAGGGAGGAACACTCCCAAACTCATTCTACGAGGCCTCCATTGCCCTGACACCAAAACCAGACGAAGATGTCACAAAGAAAGAAAACTAAAGGCCAATATCACTGATGACTATAGATGTAAAAATCCTCAAGAAAATACTCGCAAACAGAATCCAACAGCACAGCAAAAGGATCATACACCATGATCAACTGGGGTTTATCCTAGGAATGCAAGGATCCTTCAATATATGGAAATCAATCAATGTGATATACCATATTAACAAATTGAAGGATAAAAACCATATGATCATCTCAATAGATGCAGAAAAAGCTTTCAACAAAATTCAACACCCATTTATGATAAAAACTCTCCAGAAAGAAGGCATAGAGGGAACTTACCTCAACATAATAAAGGCCATATATGACAAACCCACAGCCAACATCGTTCTCAATGGTGAAAAAGTGAAACCATTTCCTCTACGATCAGGAACAAGACACGGTTGTCCACTCTCACCACTATTATTCAACATAATTTTGGAAGTTTTAGCTACAGCAATCAGAGAAGAAGAAGAAATAAAAGGAATCCAAATCAGAAAAAAAGAAGTAAAGATGTCACTGTTTGCGGATGACAAGATACCATATATACATAGAGAATCCTAAAGATGTTACCAGGAAACTACTGGAGCTAATCAATGAATTTGGTAAAGTAGCTGGATACAAAACTAATGCACAGAAATCTCCTGCATTCCTATACACTAATGATGAAAAATATGAAAGGGAAATTAAGGAAACATTCCCATTTACCACTGCAACAAAAAGAATAAAATACCTAGGAATAAACCTACCTAAGGAGACAAAAGACCTGTATGCAGAAAACTATAAGACACTGATGAAAGAAATTAAAGATGATACCAACAGGTGGAGAGATATACCATGTTCTTGGGTTGGAAGAATCAATATTGTGAAAATGACTATACTACCCAAAGCAATCTACAGATTCAATGCAATCCCTATCAAATTACCAATGGCATTTTTTACGGAACTAGAACAAATCATCTTAAAATTTGTATGCAGACACAAAAGACCCCGAATAGCCAAAGCAGTCTTGAGGGAAAAAAACGGAGCTGGAGGAATCAGACTCCCTGACTCCAGACTACACTACAAAGCTACAGTAATCAAGACAATATGGCGCTGGCACAAAAACAGAAACATAGATCAGTGGAACAGGATAGAAAGCCCAGAGGTAAACCCACGCACCTATGGTCAACTAATCTTTGACAAAGGAGGCAAAGATATACAACGGAGAAAAGACAGTCTCTTCAATAAGTGGTGCTGGGAAAACTGGACAGTTCCGTGTAAAAGAATGAAATTAGAACACTCCCTAACACCATACACAAAAATAAACTCAAAATGGATTCGAGACCTAGATGTAAGACCAGACACTATAAAACTCTTAGTGGAAAACATAGGAAGAACGCTCTTTGACATCAATCACAGCAAGATCTTTTTTGATCCACCTCCTAGAGTAATGGAAATAAAAACAAAAATAAACAAATGGGACCTAATGAAACTTCAAAGATTTTGCACAGCAAAGGAAACCATAAACAAGACGAAAAGACAACCCTCAGAATGGGAGAAAATATTTGCAAATGAATCAACGGACAAAGGATTAATCTCCAAAATATATAAACAGCTCATTCAGCTCAATATTAAAGAAACAAACAACCCAATCCAAAAATGGGCAGAAGACCTAAATACACACTTCTCCAAAGAAGACATACAGATGGCAAAGAAGCACATGAAAAGATGCTCAACATCACTAATTATTAGAGAAATGCAAATCAAAACTACAATGAGGTATCACCTCACACCAGTTAGAATGGGCATCATCAGAAAATCTACAAACAACAAATGCTGGAGAGGGCGTGGAGAAAAGGGAACCCTCTTGCACTGTTGGTGGGAATGTAAATTGATACAGCCACTATGGAGAACAGTATGGAGGTTCCTTAAAATACTAAAAATACAATTTCCATATGATCCAGCAATCCCACTACTGGGCGTATACCCAGAGAAAACCATAATTCAAAAAGACACATGCACCCCAATGTTCAATGCAGCACTATTTACAATAGCCAGGTCATGGAAGCGACCTACATGCCCATCGACAGACGAATGGTTAAAGAAGTTGTGGTACATATATACAATGGAATATTACTCAGCCATAAAAAGGAACGAAATTGAGTCATTTGCTGAGACGTGGATAGATCTAGAGACTGTCATACAGAGTGAAGTAAGTCAGAAAGAGAAAAACAAATATCGTATGTTAACGCATGTATGTGGAACCTAGAAAAATGGTACAGATGAGCCAGTTTGCAGGGCAGTAGTTGAGACACAGATGTAGAGAACAGACATATGGACACCAAGGGGGGAAAACTGCGGTGGGGTGGGGATGGTGGTGTGCTGAATTGGGCGATTGGGATTGACATGTATACACTGATGTGTATAAAATTGATGCTTAACAAGAACCTGCAGTATAAAAACAAACAAACAAACAAAACAACTAATACTAAACTTTCATTGGGTTATTTGTATGGAAATATGTTAATATAAATGTTTCAGACATTACATGAAATTTTTAAAATTCTTAAAAAAAAACAAAACAGAGGAATGGATAAAGAAGATGTGGTACATATATATAAGGAATATTATTCAGCCATTAAAAAGAATAAAATAATGCCATTTGCTGCAACATGGGTGGACCTAGAGATCATCATACAAGTGAAGTCAAACAGAAAACAGACAAACATCATATGATATCACTTATATGTGGAATCTAAAAAATGATACAAATGAACTTATTTACAAAACAGAAACAGACTCACAGACTTCAAAAACATATTTATGGTTATCAAAGGGGAAAGGTGGGGGAAGGGATAAATTAGGAATTCGGGATTTACATATACACACTACTATATATAAAATACATAATCACTAAGAACCTCCTGTATATCACAGGGAACTCTATTCAATATTCTGTAATAACCTATATGGGAAAATAATCTGAAAAACAATGGACATATGTATATTACAACTGAATCACTTTGCTGTACACCTGAAAGGAACACAATATGGTAAATCAACGGTATTCTGATATAAAAAAGAATTATTTAAAACAAAAACAAAAACAAAAATCTATAATAGATACAGGCAAAAAAGCAAAAGGAAACCAAAGACAATCAAATCACAAGAGAACAAAAGATACCTGTGAAAAAACAACCCCAAAACAATTAACAAAATGGCAAAAAACATAAGTATCAATAACTACCATAGACATAAATGGCTTAAATGCTCCAATCAAAAGACAGGGTGGCTGAATGGATTCAAAAACAAGACCCATATATATGCTGCCTAAAAGAGACTCACTTCAGATCTAAAAACACACACAGACTGAAAGTGAGGGAATGTAAAAAGGTATTCCATGCAAATGGGAAATCCAGGGTAGCAGTACTTAGACAAAATAGACTTTAAAGACAAAGAAGGACATTATATAATGATCAGTGGATCAATCCGAGAAACTATAAAAATTGTAAATATATATACACCCAACACAGGAGAAGCTAAATACATAAAGCAAGTATTAATAGACAAAAAAGGAGAAATTGACAGTAACACAACAGTAAGGGATTTTAACACCCTACTTACATCAATGGACAGATTATCCCGACATAATCAATAAGGAAACACTGGCCTTAAATGACACATTAGGTCAAGTGGACTTAATTCACATATAAAACATTCCATCTGAAAGCAACAGAATACATTCTTTTCAAGTGCACATAGAACATTCTCCAGGATAGAGCACATTCTAGGCCCAAAACACAAGCCTCAGTAAGGTGAAGAAAACTGAAATCATATCAAGCATCTTTTCCAACCACAACACTCTGAGACTAGAAACCAACTGCAAGGAAAAGACTTACACAAACCTATGGAAGCTAAACAATATGTTACTAAATCAATCAATGGATCACTGAAGAAATCAAAGAGGAAACTAAAAAATAAATGGAGGGACTTCCCTGGTGGTGCAGTGGTTAAGAGTCTGCCTGCCAATGCAAGGGACATGGGTTTGAGCCCTGGTCTGGGAAGATCCCACATGCCACGGACCAACTAAGCCCATGTGCCACAACTACTGAGCCCGTGTACCACAACTACCGAAGCCCACTTGCCTAGAGCCCGGGCTTTGCAACAAGAGAAGCCATGCAATGAGAAGCCTGCGCATTGCAACCAAGAGTAGCCCCTGCTCACCGCAACTAGGGAAAGCTTGCCGCAACAAATGAAGACCCAACACAGCCAAAACTAATTTAATTAATTTTTTAAAAATTGAATGGAGAGAAATGAAAATGAAAACACCTTGATCCAAAATCTTGGGGACCCGGCAAAAGCAGTCCTAAGAGGGAAGTTTATAGCTAGTGATACAAGCTTACCACAGGAAACAAGAAAAATCTCAAACAACCTCACCTTACACCTAAAAGGAGCTAGAAAGAGAACAACCAAAGGAAAGAAATCATAAAGATCACAGTGAAGTAAATGAAATAGTTTCCTCGATCTTTTCTACCTGTTTTAGTCTAAGAGTTGGTTCTTTGAAAAGATAAAGAAAATGGATAAACCTTAAGCCAGACTCATCAAGAAGGAGAGGGCCCAAATCAATAAAATCAGAAGTGAACCTGTGATCAAGGGATCAATCCAAGAAGAAGATATGACAATTGTAAATATTTATGCACCCAACATAGGAGCACCTCAATACACAAGGCTAATGCTAACAGCCATAAGAGGGGAAATCGACAGTAACACAATCTTAGTAGAGGACTTTAACACCCCACTTTCACCAATGGACAGATGACCCAAAATGAAAATAAATAAGGAAAAACAAGCTTTAAATGATACATTAAGATGGACTTAATGGATATTTATAGGACATTCTATCCAAAAACAACAGGCTACACTTTCTTCTCAAGTGCTCATGGAACATTCCCCAAGATAGATCATATCTTGGGACACAAATCAAGCCTTGGTAAATTTAAGATAATTGAAATCATATCAAGTATCTTTCCCAACCACAATGCTATGAGACGAGATATCAATTACAGGAAAAAATCTGTAAAAAAATAAACACACGGAGGCTAAACAATATGCTACTAAATAACCAAGAGATGACTGAGGAAATCAAAGAGGAAATCAAAAAATACCTAGACACAAATGACAATGAAAACACGACAACCCAAAACCTATGGGACGCAGCAAAAGCAGTTCTAAGAGGGAAGTCTATAGCAATAAAATCGTACCTCAAGAAACAAGAAACGTCTTAAATAAACAACCTAACATTACACCTAAAGCAATTAGAGAAAGAAGAACAAAAATACCCCAAAGTTAGCAGAAGGAAAGATAGCATAAAGATCAGATCACAAATAAATGAAAAAGAAATGAAGGAAACGATAGCAAAGATCAAGAAAACTAAAAGCTGGTTCTTTGAGAAGGTAAACAAAATTGATAAACCATTAGCCAGACTCATCAAGAAAAAAAAAGGGAGAAGACTTAAATCAGTAGAATTAGAAATGAAAAAGGAGAAGTAACAACTGTCACTGCAGAAATACAAATGATCATGAGAGATTACTACGAGCAACTCTATGCCAATAAAATGGACAACTTGGAAGAAATGGACAAATTCTTAGAAAACCACAACCTTCCGAGACTGAACCAGGAAGAAATAGAAAATATGAACAGGCCAATCACAAGCACTGAAATTGAAACTGTGATTAAAAACCTTCTAACAAACAAAAGCCAAGCACCACATGGCTTCACAGGCAAATTCCATCAAACATTTACGGAAGAGCTAACACCTATCCATCTCAAACTCTTCCAAAGTATAGCAGAGGGAGGAACACTCCCAAACTCATTCTACGAGGCCTCCATTGCCCTGACACCAAAACCAGACGAAGATGTCACAAAGAAAGAAAACTAAAGGCCAATATCACTGATGACTATAGATGTAAAAATCCTCAAGAAAATACTCGCAAACAGAATCCAACAGCACAGCAAAAGGATCATACACCATGATCAACTGGGGTTTATCCTAGGAATGCAAGGATCCTTCAATATATGGAAATCAATCAATGTGATATACCATATTAACAAATTGAAGGATAAAAACCATATGATCATCTCAATAGATGCAGAAAAAGCTTTCAACAAAATTCAACACCCATTTATGATAAAAACTCTCCAGAAAGAAGGCATAGAGGGAACTTACCTCAACATAATAAAGGCCATATATGACAAACCCACAGCCAACATCGTTCTCAATGGTGAAAAAGTGAAACCATTTCCTCTACGATCAGGAACAAGACACGGTTGTCCACTCTCACCACTATTATTCAACATAATTTTGGAAGTTTTAGCTACAGCAATCAGAGAAGAAGAAGAAATAAAAGGAATCCAAATCAGAAAAAAAGAAGTAAAGATGTCACTGTTTGCGGATGACAAGATACCATATATACATAGAGAATCCTAAAGATGTTACCAGGAAACTACTGGAGCTAATCAATGAATTTGGTAAAGTAGCTGGATACAAAACTAATGCACAGAAATCTCCTGCATTCCTATACACTAATGATGAAAAATATGAAAGGGAAATTAAGGAAACATTCCCATTTACCACTGCAACAAAAAGAATAAAATACCTAGGAATAAACCTACCTAAGGAGACAAAAGACCTGTATGCAGAAAACTATAAGACACTGATGAAAGAAATTAAAGATGATACCAACAGGTGGAGAGATATACCATGTTCTTGGGTTGGAAGAATCAATATTGTGAAAATGACTATACTACCCAAAGCAATCTACAGATTCAATGCAATCCCTATCAAATTACCAATGGCATTTTTTACGGAACTAGAACAAATCATCTTAAAATTTGTATGCAGACACAAAAGACCCCGAATAGCCAAAGCAGTCTTGAGGGAAAAAAACGGAGCTGGAGGAATCAGACTCCCTGACTTCAGACTACACTACAACGCTACAGTAATCAAGACAATATGGCGCTGGCACAAAAACAGAAACATAGATCAGTGGAACAGGATAGAAAGCCCAGAGGTAAACCCACGCACCTATGGTCAACTAATCTTTGACAAAGGAGGCAAAGATATACAACGGAGAAAAGACAGTCTCTTCAATAAGTGGTGCTGGGAAAACTGGACAGTTCCGTGTAAAAGAATGAAATTAGAACACTCCCTAACACCATACACAAAAATAAACTCAAAATGGATTCGAGACCTAAATGTAAGACCAGACACTATAAAACTCTTAGTGGAAAACATAGGAAGAACGCTCTTTGACATCAATCACAGCAAGATCTTTTTTGATCCACCTCCTAGAGTAATGGAAATAAAAACAAAAATAAACAAATGGGACCTAATGAAACTTCAAAGATTTTGCACAGCAAAGGAAACCATAAACAAGACGAAAAGACAACCCTCAGAATGGGAGAAAATATTTGCAAATGAATCAACGGACAAAGGATTAATCTCCAAAATATATAAACAGCTCATTCAGCTCAATATTAAAGAAACAAACAACCCAATCCAAAAATGGGCAGAAGACCTAAATACACACTTCTCCAAAGAAGACATACAGATGGCAAAGAAGCACATGAAAAGATGCTCAACATCACTAATTATTAGAGAAATGCAAATCAAAACTACAATGAGGTATCACCTCACACCAGTTAGAATGGGCATCATCAGAAAATCTACAAACAACAAATGCTGGAGAGGGCGTGGAGAAAAGGGAACCCTCTTGCACTGCTGGTGGGAATGTAAATTGATACAGCCACTATGGAGAACAGTATGGAGGTTCCTTAAAATACTAAAAATACAATTTCCATATGATCCAGCAATCCCACTACTGGGCGTATACCCAGAGAAAACCATAATTCAAAAAGACACATGCACCCCAATGTTCAATGCAGCACTATTTACAATAGCCAGGTCATGGAAGCGACCTACATGCCCATCGACAGACGAATGGTTAAAGAAGTTGTGGTACATATATACAATGGAATATTACTCAGCCATAAAAAGGAACGAAATTGAGTCATTTGCTGAGACGTGGATAGATCTAGAGACTGTCATACAGAGTGAAGTAAGTCAGAAAGAGAAAAACAAATATCGTATGTTAACGCATGTATGTGGAACCTAGAAAAATGGTACAGATGAGCCGGTTTGCAGGGCAGTAGTTGAGACACAGATGTAGAGAACAGACATATGGACACCAAGGGGGGAAAACTGCGGTGGGGTGGGGATGGTGGTGTGCTGAATTGGGCGATTGGGATTGACATGTATACACTGATGTGTATAAAATTGATGCTTAACAAGAACCTGCAGTATAAAAACAAACAAACAAACAAAACAACTAATACTAAACTTTCATTGGGTTATTTGTATGGAAATATGTTAATATAAATGTTTCAGACATTACATGAAATTTCTAAAATTCTTAAAAAAAAAACAAAACAGAGGAATGGATAAAGAAGATGTGGTACATATATATAAGGAATATTATTCAGCCATTAAAAAGAATAAAATAATGCCATTTGCTGCAACATGGGTGGACCTAGAGATCATCATACAAGTGAAGTCAAACAGAAAACAGACAAACATCATATGATATCACTTATATGTGGAATCTAAAAAATGATACAAATGAACTTATTTACAAAACAGAAACAGACTCACAGACTTCAAAAACATATTTATGGTTATCAAAGGGGAAAGGTGGGGGAAGGGATAAATTAGGAATTCGGGATTTACATATACACACTACTATATATAAAATACATAATCACTAAGAACCTCCTGTATATCACAGGGAACTCTATTCAATATTCTGTAATAACCTATATGGGAAAATAATCTGAAAAACAATGGACATATGTATATTACAACTGAATCACTTTGCTGTACACCTGAAAGGAACACAATATGGTAAATCAACGGTATTCTGATATAAAAAAGAATTATTTAAAACAAAAACAAAAATCTATAATAGATACAGGCAAAAAAGCAAAAGGAAACCAAAGACAATCAAATCACAAGAGAACAAAAGATACCTGTGAAAAAACAACCCCAAAACAATTAACAAAATGGCAAAAAACATAAGTATCAATAACTACCATAAACATAAATGGCTTAAATGCTCCAATCAAAAGACAGGGTGGCTGAATGGATTCAAAAACAAGACCCATATATATGCTGCCTAAAAGAGACTCACTTCAGATCTAAAAACACACACAGACTGAAAGTGAGGGAATGTAAAAAGGTATTCCATGCAAATGGGAAATCCAGGGTAGCAGTACTTAGACAAAATAGACTTTAAAGACTGTTACAGGAGACAAAGAAGGACATTATATAATGATCAGTGGATCAATCCGAGAAACTATAAAAATTGTAAATATATATACACCCAACACAGGAGAAGCTAAATACATAAAGCAAGTATTAATAGACAAAAAAGGAGAAATTGACAGTAACACAACAGTAAGGGATTTTAACACCCTACTTACATCAATGGACAGATTATCCCGACATAATCAATAAGGAAACACTGGCCTTAAATGACACATTAGGTCAAGTGGACTTAATTCACATATAAAACATTCCATCTGAAAGCAACAGAATACATTCTTTTCAAGTGCACATAGAACATTCTCCAGGATAGAGCACATTCTAGGCCCAAAACACAAGCCTCAGTAAGGTGAAGAAAACTGAAATCATATCAAGCATCTTTTCCAACCACAACACTCTGAGACTAGAAACCAACTGCAAGGAAAAGACTTACACAAACCTATGGAAGCTAAACAATATGTTACTAAATCAATCAATGGATCACTGAAGAAATCAAAGAGGAAACTAAAAAATAAATGGAGGGACTTCCCTGGTGGTGCAGTGGTTAAGAGTCTGCCTGCCAATGCAAGGGACATGGGTTTGAGCCCTGGTCTGGGAAGATCCCACATGCCACGGACCAACTAAGCCCATGTGCCACAACTACTGAGCCCGTGTACCACAACTACCGAAGCCCACTTGCCTAGAGCCCGGGCTTTGCAACAAGAGAAGCCATGCAATGAGAAGCCTGCGCATTGCAACCAAGAGTAGCCCCTGCTCACCGCAACTAGGGAAAGCTTGCCGCAACAAATGAAGACCCAACACAGCCAAAACTAATTTAATTAATTTTTTAAAAATTGAATGGAGAGAAATGAAAATGAAAACACCTTGATCCAAAATCTTGGGGACCCGGCAAAAGCAGTCCTAAGAGGGAAGTTTATAGCTAGTGATACAAGCTTACCACAGGAAACAAGAAAAATCTCAAACAACCTCACCTTACACCTAAAAGGAGCTAGAAAGAGAACAACCAAAGGAAAGAAATCATAAAGATCACAGTGAAGTAAATGAAATAGTTTCCTCGATCTTTTCTACCTGTTTTAGTCTAAGAGTTGGTTCTTTGAAAAGATAAAGAAAATGGATAAACCTTAAGCCAGACTCATCAAGAAGGAGAGGGCCCAAATCAATAAAATCAGAAGTGAACCTGTGATCAAGGGATCAATCCAAGAAGAAGATATGACAATTGTAAATATTTATGCACCCAACATAGGAGCACCTCAATACACAAGGCTAATGCTAACAGCCATAAGAGGGGAAATCGACAGTAACACAATCTTAGTAGAGGACTTTAACACCCCACTTTCACCAATGGACAGATGACCCAAAATGAAAATAAATAAGGAAAAACAAGCTTTAAATGATACATTAAGATGGACTTAATGGATATTTATAGGACATTCTATCCAAAAACAACAGGCTACACTTTCTTCTCAAGTGCTCATGGAACATTCCCCAAGATAGATCATATCTTGGGACACAAATCAAGCCTTGGTAAATTTAAGATAATTGAAATCATATCAAGTATCTTTCCCAACCACAATGCTATGAGACGAGATATCAATTACAGGAAAAAATCTGTAAAAAAATAAACACACAGAGGCTAAACAATATGCTACTAAATAACCAAGAGATGACTGAGGAAATCAAAGAGGAAATCAAAAAATACCTAGACACAAATGACAATGAAAACACGACAACCCAAAACCTATGGGACGCAGCAAAAGCAGTTCTAAGAGGGAAGTCTATAGCAATAAAATCGTACCTCAAGAAACAAGAAACGTCTTAAATAAACAACCTAACATTACACCTAAAGCAATTAGAGAAAGAAGAACAAAAATACCCCAAAGTTAGCAGAAGGAAAGATAGCATAAAGATCAGATCACAAATAAATGAAAAAGAAATGAAGGAAACGATAGCAAAGATCAAGAAAACTAAAAGCTGGTTCTTTGAGAAGGTAAACAAAATTGATAAACCATTAGCCAGACTCATCAAGAAAAAAAAAAGGGAGAAGACTTAAATCAGTAGAATTAGAAATGAAAAAGGAGAAGTAACAACTGTCACTGCAGAAATACAAATGATCATGAGAGATTACTACGAGCAACTCTATGCCAATAAAATGGACAACTTGGAAGAAATGGACAAATTCTTAGAAAACCACAACCTTCCGAGACTGAACCAGGAAGAAATAGAAAATATGAACAGGCCAATCACAAGCACTGAAATTGAAACTGTGATTAAAAACCTTCTAACAAACAAAAGCCAAGCACCACATGGCTTCACAGGCAAATTCCATCAAACATTTACGGAAGAGCTAACACCTATCCATCTCAAACTCTTCCAAAGTATAGCAGAGGGAGGAACACTCCCAAACTCATTCTACGAGGCCTCCATTGCCCTGACACCAAAACCAGACGAAGATGTCACAAAGAAAGAAAACTAAAGGCCAATATCACTGATGACTATAGATGTAAAAATCCTCAAGAAAATACTCGCAAACAGAATCCAACAGCACAGCAAAAGGATCATACACCATGATCAACTGGGGTTTATCCTAGGAATGCAAGGATCCTTCAATATATGGAAATCAATCAATGTGATATACCATATTAACAAATTGAAGGATAAAAACCATATGATCATCTCAATAGATGCAGAAAAAGCTTTCAACAAAATTCAACACCCATTTATGATAAAAACCCTCCAGAAAGAAGGCATAGAGGGAACTTACCTCAACATAATAAAGGCCATATATGACAAACCCACAGCCAACATCGTTCTCAATGGTGAAAAAGTGAAACCATTTCCTCTACGACCAGGAACAAGACACGGTTGTCCACTCTCACCACTATTATTCAACATAATTTTGGAAGTTTTAGCTACAGCAATCAGAGAAGAAGAAGAAATAAAAGGAATCCAAATCAGAAAAAAAGAAGTAAAGATGTCACTGTTTGCGGATGACAAGATACCATATATACATAGAGAATCCTAAAGATGTTACCAGGAAACTACTGGAGCTAATCAATGAATTTGGTAAAGTAGCTGGATACAAAACTAATGCACAGAAATCTCCTGCATTCCTATACACTAATGATGAAAAATATGAAAGGGAAATTAAGGAAACATTCCCATTTACCACTGCAACAAAAAGAATAAAATACCTAGGAATAAACCTACCTAAGGAGACAAAAGACCTGTATGCAGAAAACTATAAGACACTGATGAAAGAAATTAAAGATGATACCAACAGGTGGAGAGATATACCATGTTCTTGGGTTGGAAGAATCAATATTGTGAAAATGACTATACTACCCAAAGCAATCTACAGATTCAATGCAATCCCTATCAAATTACCAATGGCATTTTTTACGGAACTAGAACAAATCATCTTAAAATTTGTATGCAGACACAAAAGACCCCGAATAGCCAAAGCAGTCTTGAGGGAAAAAAACGGAGCTGGAGGAATCAGACTCCCTGACTTCAGACTACACTACAAAGCTACAGTAATCAAGACAATATGGCGCTGGCACAAAAACAGAAACATAGATCAGTGGAACAGGATAGAAAGCCCAGAGGTAAACCCACGCACCTATGGTCAACTAATCTTTGACAAAGGAGGCAAAGATATACAACGGAGAAAAGACAGTCTCTTCAATAAGTGGTGCTGGGAAAACTGGACAGTTCCGTGTAAAAGAATGAAATTAGAACACTCCCTAACACCATACACAAAAATAAACTCAAAATGGATTCGAGACCTAAATGTAAGACCAGACACTATAAAACTCTTAGTGGAAAACATAGGAAGAACGCTCTTTGACATCAATCACAGCAAGATCTTTTTTGATCCACCTCCTAGAGTAATGGAAATAAAAACAAAAATAAACAAATGGGACCTAATGAAACTTCAAAGATTTTGCACAGCAAAGGAAACCATAAACAAGACGAAAAGACAACCCTCAGAATGGGAGAAAATATTTGCAAATGAATCAACGGACAAAGGATTAATCTCCAAAATATATAAACAGCTCATTCAGCTCAATATTAAAGAAACAAACAACCCAATCCAAAAATGGGCAGAAGACCTAAATACACACTTCTCCAAAGAAGACATACAGATGGCAAAGAAGCACATGAAAAGATGCTCAACATCACTAATTATTAGAGAAATGCAAATCAAAACTACAATGAGGTATCACCTCACACCAGTTAGAATGGGCATCATCAGAAAATCTACAAACAACAAATGCTGGAGAGGGCGTGGAGAAAAGGGAACCCTCTTGCACTGTTGGTGGGAATGTAAATTGATACAGCCACTATGGAGAACAGTATGGAGGTTCCTTAAAATACTAAAAATACAATTTCCATATGATCCAGCAATCCCACTACTGGGCGTATACCCAGAGAAAACCATAATTCAAAAAGACACATGCACCCCAATGTTCAATGCAGCACTATTTACAATAGCCAGGTCATGGAAGCGACCTACATGCCCATCGACAGACGAATGGTTAAAGAAGTTGTGGTACATATGTACAATGGAATATTACTCAGCCATAAAAAGGAACGAAATTGAGTCATTTGCTGAGACGTGGATAGATCTAGAGACTGTCATACAGAGTGAAGTAAGTCAGAAAGAGAAAAACAAATATCGTATGTTAACGCATGTATGTGGAACCTAGAAAAATGGTACAGATGAGCCGGTTTGCAGGGCAGTAGTTGAGACACAGATGTAGAGAACAGACATATGGACACCAAGGGGGGAAAACTGCGGTGGGGTGGGGATGGTGGTGTGCTGAATTGGGCGATTGGGATTGACATGTATACACTGATGTGTATAAAATTGATGCTTAACAAGAACCTGCAGTATAAAAACAAACAAACAAACAAAACAACTAATACTAAACTTTCATTGGGTTATTTGTATGGAAATATGTTAATATAAATGTTTCAGACATTACATGAAATTTCTAAAATTCTTAAAAAAAAACAAAACAGAGGAATGGATAAAGAAGATGTGGTACATATATATAAGGAATATTATTCAGCCATTAAAAAGAATAAAATAATGCCATTTGCTGCAACATGGGTGGACCTAGAGATCATCATACAAGTGAAGTCAAACAGAAAACAGACAAACATCATATGATATCACTTATATGTGGAATCTAAAAAATGATACAAATGAACTTATTTACAAAACAGAAACAGACTCACAGACTTCAAAAACATATTTATGGTTATCAAAGGGGAAAGGTGGGGGAAGGGATAAATTAGGAATTCGGGATTTACATATACACACTACTATATATAAAATACATAATCACTAAGAACCTCCTGTATATCACAGGGAACTCTATTCAATATTCTGTAATAACCTATATGGGAAAATAATCTGAAAAAGAATGGACATATGTATATTACAACTGAATCACTTTGCTGTACACCTGAAAGGAACACAATATGGTAAATCAACGGTATTCTGATATAAAAAAGAATTATTTAAAACAAAAACAAAAACAAAAATCTATAATAGATACAGGCAAAAAAGCAAAAGGAAACCAAAGACAATCAAATCACAAGAGAACAAAAGATACCTGTGAAAAAACAACCCCAAAACAATTAACAAAATGGCAAAAAACATAAGTATCAATAACTACCATAAACATAAATGGCTTAAATGCTCCAATCAAAAGACAGGGTGGCTGAATGGATTCAAAAACAAGACCCATATATATGCTGCCTAAAAGAGACTCACTTCAGATCTAAAAACACACACAGACTGAAAGTGAGGGAATGTAAAAAGGTATTCCATGCAAATGGGAAATCCAGGGTAGCAGTACTTAGACAAAATAGACTTTAAAGACTGTTACAGGAGACAAAGAAGGACATTATATAATGATCAGTGGATCAATCCGAGAAACTACAAAAATTGTAAATATATATACACCCAACACAGGAGAAGCTAAATACATAAAGCAAGTATTAATAGACAAAAAAGGAGAAATTGACAGTAACACAACAGTAAGGGATTTTAACACCCTACTTACATCAATGGACAGATTATCCCGACATAATCAATAAGGAAACACTGGCCTTAAATGACACATTAGGTCAAGTGGACTTAATTCACATATAAAACATTCCATCTGAAAGCAACAGAATACATTCTTTTCAAGTGCACATAGAACATTCTCCAGGATAGAGCACATTCTAGGCCCAAAACACAAGCCTCAGTAAGGTGAAGAAAACTGAAATCATATCAAGCATCTTTTCCAACCACAACACTCTGAGACTAGAAATCAACTGCAAGGAAAAGACTTACACAAACCTATGGAAGCTAAACAATATGTTACTAAATCAATCAATGGATCACTGAAGAAATCAAAGAGGAAACTAAAAAATAAATGGAGGGACTTCCCTGGTGGTGCAGTGGTTAAGAGTCTGCCTGCCAATGCAAGGGACATGGGTTTGAGCCCTGGTCTGGGAAGATCCCACATGCCACGGACCAACTAAGCCCATGTGCCACAACTACTGAGCCCGTGTACCACAACTACCGAAGCCCACTTGCCTAGAGCCCGGGCTTTGCAACAAGAGAAGCCATGCAATGAGAAGCCTGCGCATTGCAACCAAGAGTAGCCCCTGCTCACCGCAACTAGGGAAAGCTTGCCGCAACAAATGAAGACCCAACACAGCCAAAACTAATTTAATTAATTAATTTTTTAAAAATTGAATGGAGAGAAATGAAAATGAAAACACCTTGATCCAAAATCTTGGGGACCCGGCAAAAGCAGTCCTAGGAGGGAAGTTTATAGCTAGTGATACAAGCTTACCACAGGAAACAAGAAAAATCTCAAACAACCTCACCTTACACCTAAAAGGAGCTAGAAAGAGAACAACCAAAGGAAAGAAATCATAAAGATCACAGTGAAGTAAATGAAATAGTTTCCTCGATCTTTTCTACCTGTTTTAGTCTAAGAGTTGGTTCTTTGAAAAGATAAAGAAAATGGATAAACCTTAAGCCAGACTCATCAAGAAGGAGAGGGCCCAAATCAATAAAATCAGAAGTGAACCTGTGATCAAGGGATCAATCCAAGAAGAAGATATGACAATTGTAAATATTTATGCACCCAACATAGGAGCACCTCAATACACAAGGCTAATGCTAACAGCCATAAGAGGGGAAATCGACAGTAACACAATCTTAGTAGAGGACTTTAACACCCCACTTTCACCAATGGACAGATGACCCAAAATGAAAATAAATAAGGAAAAACAAGCTTTAAATGATACATTAAGATGGACTTAATGGATATTTATAGGACATTCTATCCAAAAACAACAGGCTACACTTTCTTCTCAAGTGCTCATGGAACATTCCCCAAGATAGATCATATCTTGGGACACAAATCAAGCCTTGGTAAATTTAAGATAATTGAAATCATATCAAGTATCTTTCCCAACCACAATGCTATGAGACGAGATATCAATTACAGGAAAAAATCTGTAAAAAAATAAACACACGGAGGCTAAACAATATGCTACTAAATAACCAAGAGATGACTGAGGAAATCAAAGAGGAAATCAAAAAATACCTAGACACAAATGACAATGAAAACACGACAACCCAAAACCTATGGGACGCAGCAAAAGCAGTTCTAAGAGGGAAGTCTATAGCAATAAAATCGTACCTCAAGAAACAAGAAACGTCTTAAATAAACAACCTAACATTACACCTAAAGCAATTAGAGAAAGAAGAACAAAAATACCCCAAAGTTAGCAGAAGGAAAGATAGCATAAAGATCAGATCACAAATAAATGAAAAAGAAATGAAGGAAACGATAGCAAAGATCAAGAAAACTAAAAGCTGGTTCTTTGAGAAGGTAAACAAAATTGATAAACCATTAGCCAGACTCATCAAGAAAAAAAAAAGGGAGAAGACTTAAATCAGTAGAATTAGAAATGAAAAAGGAGAAGTAACAACTGTCACTGCAGAAATACAAATGATCATGAGAGATTACTACGAGCAACTCTATGCCAATAAAATGGACAACTTGGAAGAAATGGACAAATTCTTAGAAAACCACAACCTTCCGAGACTGAACCAGGAAGAAATAGAAAATATGAACAGGCCAATCACAAGCACTGAAATTGAAACTGTGATTAAAAACCTTCTAACAAACAAAAGCCAAGCACCACATGGCTTCACAGGCAAATTCCATCAAACATTTACGGAAGAGCTAACACCTATCCATCTCAAACTCTTCCAAAGTATAGCAGAGGGAGGAACACTCCCAAACTCATTCTACGAGGCCTCCATTGCCCTGACACCAAAACCAGACGAAGATGTCACAAAGAAAGAAAACTAAAGGCCAATATCACTGATGACTATAGATGTAAAAATCCTCAAGAAAATACTCGCAAACAGAATCCAACAGCACAGCAAAAGGATCATACACCATGATCAACTGGGGTTTATCCTAGGAATGCAAGGATCCTTCAATATATGGAAATCAATCAATGTGATATACCATATTAACAAATTGAAGGATAAAAACCATATGATCATCTCAATAGATGCAGAAAAAGCTTTCAACAAAATTCAACACCCATTTATGATAAAAACCCTCCAGAAAGAAGGCATAGAGGGAACTTACCTCAACATAATAAAGGCCATATATGACAAACCCACAGCCAACATCGTTCTCAATGGTGAAAAAGTGAAACCATTTCCTCTACGACCAGGAACAAGACACGGTTGTCCACTCTCACCACTATTATTCAACATAATTTTGGAAGTTTTAGCTACAGCAATCAGAGGAGAAGAAGAAATAAAAGGAATCCAAATCAGAAAAAAAGAAGTAAAGATGTCACTGTTTGCGGATGACAAGATACCATATATACATAGAGAATCCTAAAGATGTTACCAGGAAACTACTGGAGCTAATCAATGAATTTGGTAAAGTAGCTGGATACAAAACTAATGCACAGAAATCTCCTGCATTCCTATACACTAATGATGAAAAATATGAAAGGGAAATTAAGGAAACATTCCCATTTACCACTGCAACAAAAAGAATAAAATACCTAGGAATAAACCTACCTAAGGAGACAAAAGACCTGTATGCAGAAAACTATAAGACACTGATGAAAGAAATTAAAGATGATACCAACAGGTGGAGAGATATACCATGTTCTTGGGTTGGAAGAATCAATATTGTGAAAATGACTATACTACCCAAAGCAATCTACAGATTCAATGCAATCCCTATCAAATTACCAATGGCATTTTTTACGGAACTAGAACAAATCATCTTAAAATTTGTATGCAGACACAAAAGACCCCGAATAGCCAAAGCAGTCTTGAGGGAAAAAAACGGAGCTGGAGGAATCAGACTCCCTGACTTCAGACTACACTACAAAGCTACAGTAATCAAGACAATATGGCGCTGGCACAAAAACAGAAACATAGATCAGTGGAACAGGATAGAAAGCCCAGAGGTAAACCCACGCACCTATGGTCAACTAATCTTTGACAAAGGAGGCAAAGATATACAACGGAGAAAAGACAGTCTCTTCAATAAGTGGTGCTGGGAAAACTGGACAGTTCCGTGTAAAAGAATGAAATTAGAACACTCCCTAACACCATACACAAAAATAAACTCAAAATGGATTCGAGACCTAAATGTAAGACCAGACACTATAAAACTCTTAGTGGAAAACATAGGAAGAACGCTCTTTGACATCAATCACAGCAAGATCTTTTTTGATCCACCTCCTAGAGTAATGGAAATAAAAACAAAAATAAACAAATGGGACCTAATGAAACTTCAAAGATTTTGCACAGCAAAGGAAACCATAAACAAGACGAAAAGACAACCCTCAGAATGGGAGAAAATATTTGCAAATGAATCAACGGACAAAGGATTAATCTCCAAAATATATAAACAGCTCATTCAGCTCAATATTAAAGAAACAAACAACCCAATCCAAAAATGGGCAGAAGACCTAAATACACACTTCTCCAAAGAAGACATACAGATGGCAAAGAAGCACATGAAAAGATGCTCAACATCACTAATTATTAGAGAAATGCAAATCAAAACTACAATGAGGTATCACCTCACACCAGTTAGAATGGGCATCATCAGAAAATCTACAAACAACAAATGCTGGAGAGGGCGTGGAGAAAAGGGAACCCTCTTGCACTGTTGGTGGGAATGTAAATTGATACAGCCACTATGGAGAACAGTATGGAGGTTCCTTAAAATACTAAAAATACAATTTCCATATGATCCAGCAATCCCACTACTGGGCGTATACCCAGAGAAAACCATAATTCAAAAAGACACATGCACCCCAATGTTCAATGCAGCACTATTTACAATAGCCAGGTCATGGAAGCGACCTACATGCCCATCGACAGACGAATGGTTAAAGAAGTTGTGGTACATATATACAATGGAATATTACTCAGCCATAAAAAGGAACGAAATTGAGTCATTTGCTGAGACGTGGATAGATCTAGAGACTGTCATACAGAGTGAAGTAAGTCAGAAAGAGAAAAACAAATATCGTATGTTAACACATGTATGTGGAACCTAGAAAAATGGTACAGATGAGCCAGTTTGCAGGGCAGTAGTTGAGACACAGATGTAGAGAACAGACATATGGACACCAAGGGGGGAAAACTGCGGTGGGGTGGGGATGGTGGTGTGCTGAATTGGGCGATTGGGATTGACATGTATACACTGATGTGTATAAAATTGATGCTTAACAAGAACCTGCAGTATAAAAACAAACAAACAAACAAAACAACTAATACTAAACTTTCATTGGGTTATTTGTATGGAAATATGTTAATATAAATGTTTCAGACATTACATGAAATTTCTAAAATTCTTAAAAAAAAAACAAAACAGAGGAATGGATAAAAAAGATGTGGTACATATATATAAGGAATATTATTCAGCCATTAAAAAGAATAAAATAATGCCATTTGCTGCAACATGGGTGGACCTAGAGATCATCATACAAGTGAAGTCAAACAGAAAACAGACAAACATCATATGATATCACTTATATGTGGAATCTAAAAAATGATACAAATGAACTTATTTACAAAACAGAAACAGACTCACAGACTTCAAAAACATATTTATGGTTATCAAAGGGGAAAGGTGGGGGAAGGGATAAATTAGGAATTCGGGATTTACATATACACACTACTATATATAAAATACATAATCACTAAGAACCTCCTGTATATCACAGGGAACTCTATTCAATATTCTGTAATAACCTATATGGGAAAATAATCTGAAAAAGAATGGACATATGTATATTACAACTGAATCACTTTGCTGTACACCTGAAAGGAACACAATATGGTAAATCAACGGTATTCTGATATAAAAAAGAATTATTTAAAACAAAAACAAAAACAAAAATCTATAATAGATACAGGCAAAAAAGCAAAAGGAAACCAAAGACAATCAAATCACAAGAGAACAAAAGATACCTGTGAAAAAACAACCCCAAAACAATTAACAAAATGGCAAAAAACATAAGTATCAATAACTACCATAAACATAAATGGCTTAAATGCTCCAATCAAAAGACAGGGTGGCTGAATGGATTCAAAAACAAGACCCATATATATGCTGCCTAAAAGAGACTCACTTCAGATCTAAAAACACACACAGACTGAAAGTGAGGGCATGTAAAAAGGTATTCCATGCAAATGGGAAATCCAGGGTAGCAGTACTTAGACAAAATAGACTTTAAAGACTGTTACAGGAGACAAAGAAGGACATTATATAATGATCAGTGGATCAATCCGAGAAACTATAAAAATTGTAAATATATATACACCCAACACAGGAGAAGCTAAATACATAAAGCAAGTATTAATAGACAAAAAAGGAGAAATTGACAGTAACACAACAGTAAGGGATTTTAACACCCTACTTACATCAATGGACAGATTATCCCGACATAATCAATAAGGAAACACTGGCCTTAAATGACACATTAGGTCAAGTGGACTTAATTCACATATAAAACATTCCATCTGAAAGCAACAGAATACATTCTTTTCAAGTGCACATAGAACATTCTCCAGGATAGAGCACATTCTAGGCCCAAAACACAAGCCTCAGTAAGGTGAAGAAAACTGAAATCATATCAAGCATCTTTTCCAACCACAACACTCTGAGACTAGAAATCAACTGCAAGGAAAAGACTTACACAAACCTATGGAAGCTAAACAATATGTTACTAAATCAATCAATGGATCACTGAAGAAATCAAAGAGGAAACTAAAAAATAAATGGAGGGACTTCCCTGGTGGTGCAGTGGTTAAGAGTCTGCCTGCCAATGCAAGGGACATGGGTTTGAGCCCTGGTCTGGGAAGATCCCACATGCCACGGACCAACTAAGCCCATGTGCCACAACTACTGAGCCCGTGTACCACAACTACCGAAGCCCACTTGCCTAGAGCCCGGGCTTTGCAACAAGAGAAGCCATGCAATGAGAAGCCTGCGCATTGCAACCAAGAGTAGCCCCTGCTCACCGCAACTAGGGAAAGCTTGCCGCAACAAATGAAGACCCAACACAGCCAAAACTAATTTAATTAATTAATTTTTTAAAAATTGAATGGAGAGAAATGAAAATGAAAACACCTTGATCCAAAATCTTGGGGACCCGGCAAAAGCAGTCCTAAGAGGGAAGTTTATAGCTAGTGATACAAGCTTACCACAGGAAACAAGAAAAATCTCAAACAACCTCACCTTACACCTAAAAGGAGCTAGAAAGAGAACAACCAAAGGAAAGAAATCATAAAGATCACAGTGAAGTAAATGAAATAGTTTCCTCGATCTTTTCTACCTGTTTTAGTCTAAGAGTTGGTTCTTTGAAAAGATAAAGAAAATGGATAAACCTTAAGCCAGACTCATCAAGAAGGAGAGGGCCCAAATCAATAAAATCAGAAGTGAACCTGTGATCAAGGGATCAATCCAAGAAGAAGATATGACAATTGTAAATATTTATGCACCCAACATAGGAGCACCTCAATACACAAGGCTAATGCTAACAGCCATAAGAGGGGAAATCGACAGTAACACAATCTTAGTAGAGGACTTTAACACCCCACTTTCACCAATGGACAGATGACCCAAAATGAAAATAAATAAGGAAAAACAAGCTTTAAATGATACATTAAGATGGACTTAATGGATATTTATAGGACATTCTATCCAAAAACAACAGGCTACACTTTCTTCTCAAGTGCTCATGGAACATTCCCCAAGATAGATCATATCTTGGGACACAAATCAAGCCTTGGTAAATTTAAGATAATTGAAATCATATCAAGTATCTTTCCCAACCACAATGCTATGAGACGAGATATCAATTACAGGAAAAAATCTGTAAAAAAATAAACACACGGAGGCTAAACAATATGCTACTAAATAACCAAGAGATGACTGAGGAAATCAAAGAGGAAATCAAAAAATACCTAGACACAAATGACAATGAAAACACGACAACCCAAAACCTATGGGACGCAGCAAAAGCAGTTCTAAGAGGGAAGTCTATAGCAATAAAATCGTACCTCAAGAAACAAGAAACGTCTTAAATAAACAACCTAACATTACACCTAAAGCAATTAGAGAAAGAAGAACAAAAATACCCCAAAGTTAGCAGAAGGAAAGATAGCATAAAGATCAGATCACAAATAAATGAAAAAGAAATGAAGGAAACGATAGCAAAGATCAAGAAAACTAAAAGCTGGTTCTTTGAGAAGGTAAACAAAATTGATAAACCATTAGCCAGACTCATCAAGAAAAAAAAAAGGGAGAAGACTTAAATCAGTAGAATTAGAAATGAAAAAGGAGAAGTAACAACTGTCACTGCAGAAATACAAATGATCATGAGAGATTACTACGAGCAACTCTATGCCAATAAAATGGACAACTTGGAAGAAATGGACAAATTCTTAGAAAACCACAACCTTCCGAGACTGAACCAGGAAGAAATAGAAAATATGAACAGGCCAATCACAAGCACTGAAATTGAAACTGTGATTAAAAACCTTCTAACAAACAAAAGCCAAGCACCACATGGCTTCACAGGCAAATTCCATCAAACATTTACGGAAGAGCTAACACCTATCCATCTCAAACTCTTCCAAAGTATAGCAGAGGGAGGAACACTCCCAAACTCATTCTACGAGGCCTCCATTGCCCTGACACCAAAACCAGACGAAGATGTCACAAAGAAAGAAAACTAAAGGCCAATATCACTGATGACTATAGATGTAAAAATCCTCAAGAAAATACTCGCAAACAGAATCCAACAGCACAGCAAAAGGATCATACACCATGATCAACTGGGGTTTATCCTAGGAATGCAAGGATCCTTCAATATATGGAAATCAATCAATGTGATATACCATATTAACAAATTGAAGGATAAAAACCATATGATCATCTCAATAGATGCAGAAAAAGCTTTCAACAAAATTCAACACCCATTTATGATAAAAACCCTCCAGAAAGAAGGCATAGAGGGAACTTACCTCAACATAATAAAGGCCATATATGACAAACCCACAGCCAACATCGTTCTCAATGGTGAAAAAGTGAAACCATTTCCTCTACGATCAGGAACAAGACACGGTTGTCCACTCTCACCACTATTATTCAACATAATTTTGGAAGTTTTAGCTACAGCAATCAGAGAAGAAGAAGAAATAAAAGGAATCCAAATCAGAAAAAAAGAAGTAAAGATGTCACTGTTTGCGGATGACAAGATACCATATATACATAGAGAATCCTAAAGATGTTACCAGGAAACTACTGGAGCTAATCAATGAATTTGGTAAAGTAGCTGGATACAAAACTAATGCACAGAAATCTCCTGCATTCCTATACACTAATGATGAAAAATATGAAAGGGAAATTAAGGAAACATTCCCATTTACCACTGCAACAAAAAGAATAAAATACCTAGGAATAAACCTACCTGAGGAGACAAAAGACCTGTATGCAGAAAACTATAAGACACTGATGAAAGAAATTAAAGATGATACCAACAGGTGGAGAGATATACCATGTTCTTGGGTTGGAAGAATCAATATTGTGAAAATGACTATACTACCCAAAGCAATCTACAGATTCAATGCAATCCCTATCAAATTACCAATGGCATTTTTTACGGAACTAGAACAAATCATCTTAAAATTTGTATGCAGACACAAAAGACCCCGAATAGCCAAAGCAGTCTTGAGGGAAAAAAACGGAGCTGGAGGAATCAGACTCCCTGACTTCAGACTACACTACAAAGCTACAGTAATCAAGACAATATGGCGCTGGCACAAAAACAGAAACATAGATCAGTGGAACAGGATAGAAAGCCCAGAGGTAAACCCACGCACCTATGGTCAACTAATCTTTGACAAAGGAGGCAAAGATATACAACGGAGAAAAGACAGTCTCTTCAATAAGTGGTGCTGGGAAAACTGGACAGTTCCGTGTAAAAGAATGAAATTAGAACACTCCCTAACACCATACACAAAAATAAACTCAAAATGGATTCGAGACCTAAATGTAAGACCAGACACTATAAAACTCTTAGTGGAAAACATAGGAAGAACGCTCTTTGACATCAATCACAGCAAGATCTTTTTTGATCCACCTCCTAGAGTAATGGAAATAAAAACAAAAATAAACAAATGGGACCTAATGAAACTTCAAAGATTTTGCACAGCAAAGGAAACCATAAACAAGACGAAAAGACAACCCTCAGAATGGGAGAAAATATTTGCAAATGAATCAACGGACAAAGGATTAATCTCCAAAATATATAAACAGCTCATTCAGCTCAATATTAAAGAAACAAACAACCCAATCCAAAAATGGGCAGAAGACCTAAATACACACTTCTCCAAAGAAGACATACAGATGGCAAAGAAGCACATGAAAAGATGCTCAACATCACTAATTATTAGAGAAATGCAAATCAAAACTACAATGAGGTATCACCTCACACCAGTTAGAATGGGCATCATCAGAAAATCTACAAACAACAAATGCTGGAGAGGGCGTGGAGAAAAGGGAACCCTCTTGCACTGTTGGTGGGAATGTAAATTGATACAGCCACTATGGAGAACAGTATGGAGGTTCCTTAAAATACTAAAACTACAATTTCCATATGATCCAGCAATCCCACTACTGGGCGTATACCCAGAGAAAACCATAATTCAAAAAGACACATGCACCCCAATGTTCAATGCAGCACTATTTACAATAGCCAGGTCATGGAAGCGACCTACATGCCCATCGACAGACGAATGGTTAAAGAAGTTGTGGTACATATATACAATGGAATATTACTCAGCCATAAAAAGGAACGAAATTGAGTCATTTGCTGAGACGTGGATAGATCTAGAGACTGTCATACAGAGTGAAGTAAGTCAGAAAGAGAAAAACAAATATCGTATGTTAACACATGTATGTGGAACCTAGAAAAATGGTACAGATGAGCCAGTTTGCAGGGCAGTAGTTGAGACACAGATGTAGAGAACAGACATATGGACACCAAGGGGGGAAAACTGCGGTGGGGTGGGGATGGTGGTGTGCTGAATTGGGCGATTGGGATTGACATGTATACACTGATGTGTATAAAATTGATGCTTAACAAGAACCTGCAGTATAAAAACAAACAAACAAACAAAACAACTAATACTAAACTTTCATTGGGTTATTTGTATGGAAATATGTTAATATAAATGTTTCAGACATTACATGAAATTTCTAAAATTCTTAAAAAAAAAACAAAACAGAGGAATGGATAAAGAAGATGTGGTACATATATATAAGGAATATTATTCAGCCATTAAAAAGAATAAAATAATGCCATTTGCTGCAACATGGGTGGACCTAGAGATCATCATACAAGTGAAGTCAAACAGAAAACAGACAAACATCATATGATATCACTTATATGTGGAATCTAAAAAATGATACAAATGAACTTATTTACAAAACAGAAACAGACTCACAGACTTCAAAAACATATTTATGGTTATCAAAGGGGAAAGGTGGGGGAAGGGATAAATTAGGAATTCGGGATTTACATATACACACTACTATATATAAAATACATAATCACTAAGAACCTCCTGTATATCACAGGGAACTCTATTCAATATTCTGTAATAACCTATATGGGAAAATAATCTGAAAAAGAATGGACATATGTATATTACAACTGAATCACTTTGCTGTACACCTGAAAGGAACACAATATGGTAAATCAACGGTATTCTGATATAAAAAAGAATTATTTAAAACAAAAACAAAAACAAAAATCTATAATAGATACAGGCAAAAAAGCAAAAGGAAACCAAAGACAATCAAATCACAAGAGAACAAAAGATACCTGTGAAAAAACAACCCCAAAACAATTAACAAAATGGCAAAAAACATAAGTATCAATAACTACCATAAACATAAATGGCTTAAATGCTCCAATCAAAAGACAGGGTGGCTGAATGGATTCAAAAACAAGACCCATATATATGCTGCCTAAAAGAGACTCACTTCAGATCTAAAAACACACACAGACTGAAAGTGAGGGCATGTAAAAAGGTATTCCATGCAAATGGGAAATCCAGGGTAGCAGTACTTAGACAAAATAGACTTTAAAGACTGTTACAGGAGACAAAGAAGGACATTATATAATGATCAGTGGATCAATCCGAGAAACTATAAAAATTGTAAATATATATACACCCAACACAGGAGAAGCTAAATACATAAAGCAAGTATTAATAGACAAAAAAGGAGAAATTGACAGTAACACAACAGTAAGGGATTTTAACACCCTACTTACATCAATGGACAGATTATCCCGACATAATCAATAAGGAAACACTGGCCTTAAATGACACATTAGGTCAAGTGGACTTAATTCACATATAAAACATTCCATCTGAAAGCAACAGAATACATTCTTTTCAAGTGCACATAGAACATTCTCCAGGATAGAGCACATTCTAGGCCCAAAACACAAGCCTCAGTAAGGTGAAGAAAACTGAAATCATATCAAGCATCTTTTCCAACCACAACACTCTGAGACTAGAAACCAACTGCAAGGAAAAGACTTACACAAACCTATGGAAGCTAAACAATATGTTACTAAATCAATCAATGGATCACTGAAGAAATCAAAGAGGAAACTAAAAAATAAATGGAGGGACTTCCCTGGTGGTGCAGTGGTTAAGAGTCTGCCTGCCAATGCAAGGGACATGGGTTTGAGCCCTGGTCTGGGAAGATCCCACATGCCACGGACCAACTAAGCCCATGTGCCACAACTACTGAGCCCGTGTACCACAACTACCGAAGCCCACTTGCCTAGAGCCCGGGCTTTGCAACAAGAGAAGCCATGCAATGAGAAGCCTGCGCATTGCAACCAAGAGTAGCCCCTGCTCACCGCAACTAGGGAAAGCTTGCCGCAACAAATGAAGACCCAACACAGCCAAAACTAATTTAATTAATTAATTTTTTAAAAATTGAATGGAGAGAAATGAAAATGAAAACACCTTGATCCAAAATCTTGGGGACCCGGCAAAAGCAGTCCTAAGAGGGAAGTTTATAGCTAGTGATACAAGCTTACCACAGGAAACAAGAAAAATCTCAAACAACCTCACCTTACACCTAAAAGGAGCTAGAAAGAGAACAACCAAAGGAAAGAAATCATAAAGATCACAGTGAAGTAAATGAAATAGTTTCCTCGATCTTTTCTACCTGTTTTAGTCTAAGAGTTGGTTCTTTGAAAAGATAAAGAAAATGGATAAACCTTAAGCCAGACTCATCAAGAAGGAGAGGGCCCAAATCAATAAAATCAGAAGTGAACCTGTGATCAAGGGATCAATCCAAGAAGAAGATATGACAATTGTAAATATTTATGCACCCAACATAGGAGCACCTCAATACACAAGGCTAATGCTAACAGCCATAAGAGGGGAAATCGACAGTAACACAATCTTAGTAGAGGACTTTAACACCCCACTTTCACCAATGGACAGATGACCCAAAATGAAAATAAATAAGGAAAAACAAGCTTTAAATGATACATTAAGATGGACTTAATGGATATTTATAGGACATTCTATCCAAAAACAACAGGCTACACTTTCTTCTCAAGTGCTCATGGAACATTCCCCAAGATAGATCATATCTTGGGACACAAATCAAGCCTCGGTAAATTTAAGATAATTGAAATCATATCAAGTATCTTTCCCAACCACAATGCTATGAGACGAGATATCAATTACAGGAAAAAATCTGTAAAAAAATAAACACACGGAGGCTAAACAATATGCTACTAAATAACCAAGAGATGACTGAGGAAATCAAAGAGGAAATCAAAAAATACCTAGACACAAATGACAATGAAAACACGACAACCCAAAACCTATGGGACGCAGCAAAAGCAGTTCTAAGAGGGAAGTCTATAGCAATAAAATCGTACCTCAAGAAACAAGAAACGTCTTAAATAAACAACCTAACATTACACCTAAAGCAATTAGAGAAAGAAGAACAAAAATACCCCAAAGTTAGCAGAAGGAAAGATAGCATAAAGATCAGATCACAAATAAATGAAAAAGAAATGAAGGAAACGATAGCAAAGATCAAGAAAACTAAAAGCTGGTTCTTTGAGAAGGTAAACAAAATTGATAAACCATTAGCCAGACTCATCAAGAAAAAAAAAAGGGAGAAGACTTAAATCAGTAGAATTAGAAATGAAAAAGGAGAAGTAACAACTGTCACTGCAGAAATACAAATGATCATGAGAGATTACTACGAGCAACTCTATGCCAATAAAATGGACAACTTGGAAGAAATGGACAAATTCTTAGAAAACCACAACCTTCCGAGACTGAACCAGGAAGAAATAGAAAATATGAACAGGCCAATCACAAGCACTGAAATTGAAACTGTGATTAAAAACCTTCTAACAAACAAAAGCCAAGCACCACATGGCTTCACAGGCAAATTCCATCAAACATTTACGGAAGAGCTAACACCTATCCATCTCAAACTCTTCCAAAGTATAGCAGAGGGAGGAACACTCCCAAACTCATTCTACGAGGCCTCCATTGCCCTGACACCAAAACCAGACGAAGATGTCACAAAGAAAGAAAACTAAAGGCCAATATCACTGATGACTATAGATGTAAAAATCCTCAAGAAAATACTCGCAAACAGAATCCAACAGCACAGCAAAAGGATCATACACCATGATCAACTGGGGTTTATCCTAGGAATGCAAGGATCCTTCAATATATGGAAATCAATCAATGTGATATACCATATTAACAAATTGAAGGATAAAAACCATATGATCATCTCAATAGATGCAGAAAAAGCTTTCAACAAAATTCAACACCCATTTATGATAAAAACCCTCCAGAAAGAAGGCATAGAGGGAACTTACCTCAACATAATAAAGGCCATATATGACAAACCCACAGCCAACATCGTTCTCAATGGTGAAAAAGTGAAACCATTTCCTCTACGACCAGGAACAAGACACGGTTGTCCACTCTCACCACTATTATTCAACATAATTTTGGAAGTTTTAGCTACAGCAATCAGAGAAGAAGAAGAAATAAAAGGAATCCAAATCAGAAAAAAAGAAGTAAAGATGTCACTGTTTGCGGATGACAAGATACCATATATACATAGAGAATCCTAAAGATGTTACCAGGAAACTACTGGAGCTAATCAATGAATTTGGTAAAGTAGCTGGATACAAAACTAATGCACAGAAATCTCCTGCATTCCTATACACTAATGATGAAAAATATGAAAGGGAAATTAAGGAAACATTCCCATTTACCACTGCAACAAAAAGAATAAAATACCTAGGAATAAACCTACCTAAGGAGACAAAAGACCTGTATGCAGAAAACTATAAGACACTGATGAAAGAAATTAAAGATGATACCAACAGGTGGAGAGATATACCATGTTCTTGGGTTGGAAGAATCAATATTGTGAAAATGACTATACTACCCAAAGCAATCTACAGATTCAATGCAATCCCTATCAAATTACCAATGGCATTTTTTACGGAACTAGAACAAATCATCTTAAAATTTGTATGCAGACACAAAAGACCCCGAATAGCCAAAGCAGTCTTGAGGGAAAAAAACGGAGCTGGAGGAATCAGACTCCCTGACTTCAGACTACACTACAAAGCTACAGTAATCAAGACAATATGGCGCTGGCACAAAAACAGAAACATAGATCAGTGGAACAGGATAGAAAGCCCAGAGGTAAACCCACGCACCTATGGTCAACTAATCTTTGACAAAGGAGGCAAAGATATACAACGGAGAAAAGACAGTCTCTTCAATAAGTGGTGCTGGGAAAACTGGACAGTTCCGTGTAAAAGAATGAAATTAGAACACTCCCTAACACCATACACAAAAATAAACTCAAAATGGTTTCGAGACCTAAATGTAAGACCAGACACTATAAAACTCTTAGTGGAAAACATAGGAAGAACGCTCTTTGACATCAATCACAGCAAGATCTTTTTTGATCCACCTCCTAGAGTAATGGAAATAAAAACAAAAATAAACAAATGGGACCTAATGAAACTTCAAAGATTTTGCACAGCAAAGGAAACCATAAACAAGACGAAAAGACAACCCTCAGAATGGGAGAAAATATTTGCAAATGAATCAACGGACAAAGGATTAATCTCCAAAATATATAAACAGCTCATTCAGCTCAATATTAAAGAAACAAACAACCCAATCCAAAAATGGGCAGAAGACCTAAATACACACTTCTCCAAAGAAGACATACAGATGGCAAAGAAGCACATGAAAAGATGCTCAACATCACTAATTATTAGAGAAATGCAAATCAAAACTACAATGAGGTATCACCTCACACCAGTTAGAATGGGCATCATCAGAAAATCTACAAACAACAAATGCTGGAGAGGGCGTGGAGAAAAGGGAACCCTCTTGCACTGTTGGTGGGAATGTAAATTGATACAGCCACTATGGAGAACAGTATGGAGGTTCCTTAAAATACTAAAAATACAATTTCCATATGATCCAGCAATCCCACTACTGGGCGTATACCCAGAGAAAACCATAATTCAAAAAGACACATGCACCCCAATGTTCAATGCAGCACTATTTACAATAGCCAGGTCATGGAAGCGACCTACATGCCCATCGACAGACGAATGGTTAAAGAAGTTGTGGTACATATGTACAATGGAATATTACTCAGCCATAAAAAGGAACGAAATTGAGTCATTTGCTGAGACGTGGATAGATCTAGAGACTGTCATACAGAGTGAAGTAAGTCAGAAAGAGAAAAACAAATATCGTATGTTAACGCATGTATGTGGAACCTAGAAAAATGGTACAGATGAGCCGGTTTGCAGGGCAGTAGTTGAGACACAGATGTAGAGAACAGACATATGGACACCAAGGGGGGAAAACTGCGGTGGGGTGGGGATGGTGGTGTGCTGAATTGGGCGATTGGGATTGACATGTATACACTGATGTGTATAAAATTGATGCTTAACAAGAACCTGCAGTATAAAAACAAACAAACAAACAAAACAACTAATACTAAACTTTCATTGGGTTATTTGTATGGAAATATGTTAATATAAATGTTTCAGACATTACATGAATTTTCTAAAATTCTTAAAAAAAAAACAAAACAGAGGAATGGATAAAGAAGATGTGGTACATATATATAAGGAATATTATTCAGCCATTAAAAAGAATAAAATAATGCCATTTGCTGCAACATGGGTGGACCTAGAGATCATCATACAAGTGAAGTCAAACAGAAAACAGACAAACATCATATGATATCACTTATATGTGGAATCTAAAAAATGATACAAATGAACTTATTTACAAAACAGAAACAGACTCACAGACTTCAAAAACATATTTATGGTTATCAAAGGGGAAAGGTGGGGGAAGGGATAAATTAGGAATTCGGGATTTACATATACACACTACTATATATAAAATACATAATCACTAAGAACCTCCTGTATATCACAGGGAACTCTATTCAATATTCTGTAATAACCTATATGGGAAAATAATCTGAAAAAGAATGGACATATGTATATTACAACTGAATCACTTTGCTGTACACCTGAAAGGAACACAATATGGTAAATCAACGGTATTCTGATATAAAAAAGAATTATTTAAAACAAAAACAAAAACAAAAATCTATAATAGATACAGGCAAAAAAGCAAAAGGAAACCAAAGACAATCAAATCACAAGAGAACAAAAGATACCTGTGAAAAAACAACCCCAAAACAATTAACAAAATGGCAAAAAACATAAGTATCAATAACTACCATAAACATAAATGGCTTAAATGCTCCAATCAAAAGACAGGGTGGCTGAATGGATTCAAAAACAAGACCCATATATATGCTGCCTAAAAGAGACTCACTTCAGATCTAAAAACACACACAGACTGAAAGTGAGGGCATGTAAAAAGGTATTCCATGCAAATGGGAAATCCAGGGTAGCAGTACTTAGACAAAATAGACTTTAAAGACTGTTACAGGAGACAAAGAAGGACATTATATAATGATCAGTGGATCAATCCGAGAAACTATAAAAATTGTAAATATATATACACCCAACACAGGAGAAGCTAAATACATAAAGCAAGTATTAATAGACAAAAAAGGAGAAATTGACAGTAACACAACAGTAAGGGATTTTAACACCCTACTTACATCAATGGACAGATTATCCCGACATAATCAATAAGGAAACACTGGCCTTAAATGACACATTAGGTCAAGTGGACTTAATTCACATATAAAACATTCCATCTGAAAGCAACAGAATACATTCTTTTCAAGTGCACATAGAACATTCTCCAGGATAGAGCACATTCTAGGCCCAAAACACAAGCCTCAGTAAGGTGAAGAAAACTGAAATCATATCAAGCATCTTTTCCAACCACAACACTCTGAGACTAGAAACCAACTGCAAGGAAAAGACTTACACAAACCTATGGAAGCTAAACAATATGTTACTAAATCAATCAATGGATCACTGAAGAAATCAAAGAGGAAACTAAAAAATAAATGGAGGGACTTCCCTGGTGGTGCAGTGGTTAAGAGTCTGCCTGCCAATGCAAGGGACATGGGTTTGAGCCCTGGTCTGGGAAGATCCCACATGCCACGGACCAACTAAGCCCATGTGCCACAACTACTGAGCCCGTGTACCACAACTACCGAAGCCCACTTGCCTAGAGCCCGGGCTTTGCAACAAGAGAAGCCATGCAATGAGAAGCCTGCGCATTGCAACCAAGAGTAGCCCCTGCTCACCGCAACTAGGGAAAGCTTGCCGCAACAAATGAAGACCCAACACAGCCAAAACTAATTTAATTAATTAATTTTTTAAAAATTGAATGGAGAGAAATGAAAATGAAAACACCTTGATCCAAAATCTTGGGGACCCGGCAAAAGCAGTCCTAAGAGGGAAGTTTATAGCTAGTGATACAAGCTTACCACAGGAAACAAGAAAAATCTCAAACAACCTCACCTTACACCTAAAAGGAGCTAGAAAGAGAACAACCAAAGGAAAGAAATCATAAAGATCACAGTGAAGTAAATGAAATAGTTTCCTCGATCTTTTCTACCTGTTTTAGTCTAAGAGTTGGTTCTTTGAAAAGATAAAGAAAATGGATAAACCTTAAGCCAGACTCATCAAGAAGGAGAGGGCCCAAATCAATAAAATCAGAAGTGAACCTGTGATCAAGGGATCAATCCAAGAAGAAGATATGACAATTGTAAATATTTATGCACCCAACATAGGAGCACCTCAATACACAAGGCTAATGCTAACAGCCATAAGAGGGGAAATCGACAGTAACACAATCTTAGTAGAGGACTTTAACACCCCACTTTCACCAATGGACAGATGACCCAAAATGAAAATAAATAAGGAAAAACAAGCTTTAAATGATACATTAAGATGGACTTAATGGATATTTATAGGACATTCTATCCAAAAACAACAGGCTACACTTTCTTCTCAAGTGCTCATGGAACATTCCCCAAGATAGATCATATCTTGGGACACAAATCAAGCCTCGGTAAATTTAAGATAATTGAAATCATATCAAGTATCTTTCCCAACCACAATGCTATGAGACGAGATATCAATTACAGGAAAAAATCTGTAAAAAAATAAACACACGGAGGCTAAACAATATGCTACTAAATAACCAAGAGATGACTGAGGAAATCAAAGAGGAAATCAAAAAATACCTAGACACAAATGACAATGAAAACACGACAACCCAAAACCTATGGGACGCAGCAAAAGCAGTTCTAAGAGGGAAGTCTATAGCAATAAAATCGTACCTCAAGAAACAAGAAACGTCTTAAATAAACAACCTAACATTACACCTAAAGCAATTAGAGAAAGAAGAACAAAAATACCCCAAAGTTAGCAGAAGGAAAGATAGCATAAAGATCAGATCACAAATAAATGAAAAAGAAATGAAGGAAACGATAGCAAAGATCAAGAAAACTAAAAGCTGGTTCTTTGAGAAGGTAAACAAAATTGATAAACCATTAGCCAGACTCATCAAGAAAAAAAAAAGGGAGAAGACTTAAATCAGTAGAATTAGAAATGAAAAAGGAGAAGTAACAACTGTCACTGCAGAAATACAAATGATCATGAGAGATTACTACGAGCAACTCTATGCCAATAAAATGGACAACTTGGAAGAAATGGACAAATTCTTAGAAAACCACAACCTTCCGAGACTGAACCAGGAAGAAATAGAAAATATGAACAGGCCAATCACAAGCACTGAAATTGAAACTGTGATTAAAAACCTTCTAACAAACAAAAGCCAAGCACCACATGGCTTCACAGGCAAATTCCATCAAACATTTACGGAAGAGCTAACACCTATCCATCTCAAACTCTTCCAAAGTATAGCAGAGGGAGGAACACTCCCAAACTCATTCTACGAGGCCTCCATTGCCCTGACACCAAAACCAGACGAAGATGTCACAAAGAAAGAAAACTAAAGGCCAATATCACTGATGACTATAGATGTAAAAATCCTCAAGAAAATACTCGCAAACAGAATCCAACAGCACAGCAAAAGGATCATACACCATGATCAACTGGGGTTTATCCTAGGAATGCAAGGATCCTTCAATATATGGAAATCAATCAATGTGATATACCATATTAACAAATTGAAGGATAAAAACCATATGATCATCTCAATAGATGCAGAAAAAGCTTTCAACAAAATTCAACACCCATTTATGATAAAAACCCTCCAGAAAGAAGGCATAGAGGGAACTTACCTCAACATAATAAAGGCCATATATGACAAACCCACAGCCAACATCGTTCTCAATGGTGAAAAAGTGAAACCATTTCCTCTACGACCAGGAACAAGACACGGTTGTCCACTCTCACCACTATTATTCAACATAATTTTGGAAGTTTTAGCTACAGCAATCAGAGAAGAAGAAGAAATAAAAGGAATCCAAATCAGAAAAAAAGAAGTAAAGATGTCACTGTTTGCGGATGACAAGATACCATATATACATAGAGAATCCTAAAGATGTTACCAGGAAACTACTGGAGCTAATCAATGAATTTGGTAAAGTAGCTGGATACAAAACTAATGCACAGAAATCTCCTGCATTCCTATACACTAATGATGAAAAATATGAAAGGGAAATTAAGGAAACATTCCCATTTACCACTGCAACAAAAAGAATAAAATACCTAGGAATAAACCTACCTAAGGAGACAAAAGACCTGTATGCAGAAAACTATAAGACACTGATGAAAGAAATTAAAGATGATACCAACAGGTGGAGAGATATACCATGTTCTTGGGTTGGAAGAATCAATATTGTGAAAATGACTATACTACCCAAAGCAATCTACAGATTCAATGCAATCCCTATCAAATTACCAATGGCATTTTTTACGGAACTAGAACAAATCATCTTAAAATTTGTATGCAGACACAAAAGACCCCGAATAGCCAAAGCAGTCTTGAGGGAAAAAAACGGAGCTGGAGGAATCAGACTCCCTGACTTCAGACTACACTACAAAGCTACAGTAATCAAGACAATATGGCGCTGGCACAAAAACAGAAACATAGATCAGTGGAACAGGATAGAAAGCCCAGAGGTAAACCCACGCACCTATGGTCAACTAATCTTTGACAAAGGAGGCAAAGATATACAACGGAGAAAAGACAGTCTCTTCAATAAGTGGTGCTGGGAAAACTGGACAGTTCCGTGTAAAAGAATGAAATTAGAACACTCCCTAACACCATACACAAAAATAAACTCAAAATGGTTTCGAGACCTAAATGTAAGACCAGACACTATAAAACTCTTAGTGGAAAACATAGGAAGAACGCTCTTTGACATCAATCACAGCAAGATCTTTTTTGATCCACCTCCTAGAGTAATGGAAATAAAAACAAAAATAAACAAATGGGACCTAATGAAACTTCAAAGATTTTGCACAGCAAAGGAAACCATAAACAAGACGAAAAGACAACCCTCAGAATGGGAGAAAATATTTGCAAATGAATCAACGGACAAAGGATTAATCTCCAAAATATATAAACAGCTCATTCAGCTCAATATTAAAGAAACAAACAACCCAATCCAAAAATGGGCAGAAGACCTAAATACACACTTCTCCAAAGAAGACATACAGATGGCAAAGAAGCACATGAAAAGATGCTCAACATCACTAATTATTAGAGAAATGCAAATCAAAACTACAATGAGGTATCACCTCACACCAGTTAGAATGGGCATCATCAGAAAATCTACAAACAACAAATGCTGGAGAGGGCGTGGAGAAAAGGGAACCCTCTTGCACTGTTGGTGGGAATGTAAATTGATACAGCCACTATGGAGAACAGTATGGAGGTTCCTTAAAATACTAAAAATACAATTTCCATATGATCCAGCAATCCCACTACTGGGCGTATACCCAGAGAAAACCATAATTCAAAAAGACACATGCACCCCAATGTTCAATGCAGCACTATTTACAATAGCCAGGTCATGGAAGCGACCTACATGCCCATCGACAGACGAATGGTTAAAGAAGTTGTGGTACATATGTACAATGGAATATTACTCAGCCATAAAAAGGAACGAAATTGAGTCATTTGCTGAGACGTGGATAGATCTAGAGACTGTCATACAGAGTGAAGTAAGTCAGAAAGAGAAAAACAAATATCGTATGTTAACGCATGTATGTGGAACCTAGAAAAATGGTACAGATGAGCCGGTTTGCAGGGCAGTAGTTGAGACACAGATGTAGAGAACAGACATATGGACACCAAGGGGGGAAAACTGCGGTGGGGTGGGGATGGTGGTGTGCTGAATTGGGCGATTGGGATTGACATGTATACACTGATGTGTATAAAATTGATGCTTAACAAGAACCTGCAGTATAAAAACAAACAAACAAACAAAACAACTAATACTAAACTTTCATTGGGTTATTTGTATGGAAATATGTTAATATAAATGTTTCAGACATTACATGAATTTTCTAAAATTCTTAAAAAAAAAACAAAACAGAGGAATGGATAAAGAAGATGTGGTACATATATATAAGGAATATTATTCAGCCATTAAAAAGAATAAAATAATGCCATTTGCTGCAACATGGGTGGACCTAGAGATCATCATACAAGTGAAGTCAAACAGAAAACAGACAAACATCATATGATATCACTTATATGTGGAATCTAAAAAATGATACAAATGAACTTATTTACAAAACAGAAACAGACTCACAGACTTCAAAAACATATTTATGGTTATCAAAGGGGAAAGGTGGGGGAAGGGATAAATTAGGAATTCGGGATTTACATATACACACTACTATATATAAAATACATAATCACTAAGAACCTCCTGTATATCACAGGGAACTCTATTCAATATTCTGTAATAACCTATATGGGAAAATAATCTGAAAAAGAATGGACATATGTATATTACAACTGAATCACTTTGCTGTACACCTGAAAGGAACACAATATGGTAAATCAACGGTATTCTGATATAAAAAAGAATTATTTAAAACAAAAACAAAAACAAAAATCTATAATAGATACAGGCAAAAAAGCAAAAGGAAACCAAAGACAATCAAATCACAAGAGAACAAAAGATACCTGTGAAAAAACAACCCCAAAACAATTAACAAAATGGCAAAAAACATAAGTATCAATAACTACCATAAACATAAATGGCTTAAATGCTCCAATCAAAAGACAGGGTGGCTGAATGGATTCAAAAACAAGACCCATATATATGCTGCCTAAAAGAGACTCACTTCAGATCTAAAAACACACACAGACTGAAAGTGAGGGCATGTAAAAAGGTATTCCATGCAAATGGGAAATCCAGGGTAGCAGTACTTAGACAAAATAGACTTTAAAGACTGTTACAGGAGACAAAGAAGGACATTATATAATGATCAGTGGATCAATCCGAGAAACTATAAAAATTGTAAATATATATACACCCAACACAGGAGAAGCTAAATACATAAAGCAAGTATTAATAGACAAAAAAGGAGAAATTGACAGTAACACAACAGTAAGGGATTTTAACACCCTACTTACATCAATGGACAGATTATCCCGACATAATCAATAAGGAAACACTGGCCTTAAATGACACATTAGGTCAAGTGGACTTAATTCACATATAAAACATTCCATCTGAAAGCAACAGAATACATTCTTTTCAAGTGCACATAGAACATTCTCCAGGATAGAGCACATTCTAGGCCCAAAACACAAGCCTCAGTAAGGTGAAGAAAACTGAAATCATATCAAGCATCTTTTCCAACCACAACACTCTGAGACTAGAAACCAACTGCAAGGAAAAGACTTACACAAACCTATGGAAGCTAAACAATATGTTACTAAATCAATCAATGGATCACTGAAGAAATCAAAGAGGAAACTAAAAAATAAATGGAGGGACTTCCCTGGTGGTGCAGTGGTTAAGAGTCTGCCTGCCAATGCAAGGGACATGGGTTTGAGCCCTGGTCTGGGAAGATCCCACATGCCACGGACCAACTAAGCCCATGTGCCACAACTACTGAGCCCGTGTACCACAACTACCGAAGCCCACTTGCCTAGAGCCCGGGCTTTGCAACAAGAGAAGCCATGCAATGAGAAGCCTGCGCATTGCAACCAAGAGTAGCCCCTGCTCACCGCAACTAGGGAAAGCTTGCCGCAACAAATGAAGACCCAACACAGCCAAAACTAATTTAATTAATTAATTTTTTAAAAATTGAATGGAGAGAAATGAAAATGAAAACACCTTGATCCAAAATCTTGGGGACCCGGCAAAAGCAGTCCTAAGAGGGAAGTTTATAGCTAGTGATACAAGCTTACCACAGGAAACAAGAAAAATCTCAAACAACCTCACCTTACACCTAAAAGGAGCTAGAAAGAGAACAACCAAAGGAAAGAAATCATAAAGATCACAGTGAAGTAAATGAAATAGTTTCCTCGATCTTTTCTACCTGTTTTAGTCTAAGAGTTGGTTCTTTGAAAAGATAAAGAAAATGGATAAACCTTAAGCCAGACTCATCAAGAAGGAGAGGGCCCAAATCAATAAAATCAGAAGTGAACCTGTGATCAAGGGATCAATCCAAGAAGAAGATATGACAATTGTAAATATTTATGCACCCAACATAGGAGCACCTCAATACACAAGGCTAATGCTAACAGCCATAAGAGGGGAAATCAACAGTAACACAATCTTAGTAGAGGACTTTAACACCCCACTTTCACCAATGGACAGATGACCCAAAATGAAAATAAATAAGGAAAAACAAGCTTTAAATGATACATTAAGATGGACTTAATGGATATTTATAGGACATTCTATCCAAAAACAACAGGCTACACTTTCTTCTCAAGTGCTCATGGAACATTCCCCAAGATAGATCATATCTTGGGACACAAATCAAGCCTCGGTAAATTTAAGATAATTGAAATCATATCAAGTATCTTTCCCAACCACAATGCTATGAGACGAGATATCAATTACAGGAAAAAATCTGTAAAAAAATAAACACACGGAGGCTAAACAATATGCTACTAAATAACCAAGAGATGACTGAGGAAATCAAAGAGGAAATCAAAAAATACCTAGACACAAATGACAATGAAAACACGACAACCCAAAACCTATGGGACGCAGCAAAAGCAGTTCTAAGAGGGAAGTCTATAGCAATAAAATCGTACCTCAAGAAACAAGAAACGTCTTAAATAAACAACCTAACATTACACCTAAAGCAATTAGAGAAAGAAGAACAAAAATACCCCAAAGTTAGCAGAAGGAAAGATAGCATAAAGATCAGATCACAAATAAATGAAAAAGAAATGAAGGAAACGATAGCAAAGATCAAGAAAACTAAAAGCTGGTTCTTTGAGAAGGTAAACAAAATTGATAAACCATTAGCCAGACTCATCAAGAAAAAAAAAAGGGAGAAGACTTAAATCAGTAGAATTAGAAATGAAAAAGGAGAAGTAACAACTGTCACTGCAGAAATACAAATGATCATGAGAGATTACTACGAGCAACTCTATGCCAATAAAATGGACAACTTGGAAGAAATGGACAAATTCTTAGAAAACCACAACCTTCCGAGACTGAACCAGGAAGAAATAGAAAATATGAACAGGCCAATCACAAGCACTGAAATTGAAACTGTGATTAAAAACCTTCTAACAAACAAAAGCCAAGCACCACATGGCTTCACAGGCAAATTCCATCAAACATTTACGGAAGAGCTAACACCTATCCATCTCAAACTCTTCCAAAGTATAGCAGAGGGAGGAACACTCCCAAACTCATTCTACGAGGCCTCCATTGCCCTGACACCAAAACCAGACGAAGATGTCACAAAGAAAGAAAACTAAAGGCCAATATCACTGATGACTATAGATGTAAAAATCCTCAAGAAAATACTCGCAAACAGAATCCAACAGCACAGCAAAAGGATCATACACCATGATCAACTGGGGTCTATCCTAGGAATGCAAGGATCCTTCAATATATGGAAATCAATCAATGTGATATACCATATTAACAAATTGAAGGATAAAAACCATATGATCATCTCAATAGATGCAGAAAAAGCTTTCAACAAAATTCAACACCCATTTATGATAAAAACCCTCCAGAAAGAAGGCATAGAGGGAACTTACCTCAACATAATAAAGGCCATATATGACAAACCCACAGCCAACATCGTTCTCAATGGTGAAAAAGTGAAACCATTTCCTCTACGATCAGGAACAAGACACGGTTGTCCACTCTCACCACTATTATTCAACATAATTTTGGAAGTTTTAGCTACAGCAATCAGAGAAGAAGAAGAAATAAAAGGAATCCAAATCAGAAAAAAAGAAGTAAAGATGTCACTGTTTGCGGATGACAAGATACCATATATACATAGAGAATCCTAAAGATGTTACCAGGAAACTACTGGAGCTAATCAATGAATTTGGTAAAGTAGCTGGATACAAAACTAATGCACAGAAATCTCCTGCATTCCTATACACTAATGATGAAAAATATGAAAGGGAAATTAAGGAAACATTCCCATTTACCACTGCAACAAAAAGAATAAAATACCTAGGAATAAACCTACCTAAGGAGACAAAAGACCTGTATGCAGAAAACTATAAGACACTGATGAAAAAAATTAAAGATGATACCAACAGGTGGAGAGATATACCATGTTCTTGGGTTGGAAGAATCAATATTGTGAAAATGACTATACTACCCAAAGCAATCTACAGATTCAATGCAATCCCTATCAAATTACCAATGGCATTTTTTACGGAACTAGAACAAATCATCTTAAAATTTGTATGCAGACACAAAAGACCCCGAATAGCCAAAGCAGTCTTGAGGGAAAAAAACGGAGCTGGAGGAATCAGACTCCCTGACTTCAGACTACACTACAAAGCTACAGTAATCAAGACAATATGGCGCTGGCACAAAAACAGAAACATAGATCAGTGGAACAGGATAGAAAGCCCAGAGGTAAACCCACGCACCTATGGTCAACTAATCTTTGACAAAGGAGGCAAAGATATACAACGGAGAAAAGACAGTCTCTTCAATAAGTGGTGCTGGGAAAACTGGACAGTTCCGTGTAAAAGAATGAAATTAGAACACTCCCTAACACCATACACAAAAATAAACTCAAAATGGATTCGAGACCTAAATGTAAGACCAGACACTATAAAACTCTTAGTGGAAAACATAGGAAGAACGCTCTTTGACATCAATCACAGCAAGATCTTTTTTGATCCACCTCCTAGAGTAATGGAAATAAAAACAAAAATAAACAAATGGGACCTAATGAAACTTCAAAGATTTTGCACAGCAAAGGAAACCATAAACAAGACGAAAAGACAACCCTCAGAATGGGAGAAAATATTTGCAAATGAATCAACGGACAAAGGATTAATCTCCAAAATATATAAACAGCTCATTCAGCTCAATATTAAAGAAACAAACAACCCAATCCAAAAATGGGCAGAAGACCTAAATACACACTTCTCCAAAGAAGACATACAGATGGCAAAGAAGCACATGAAAAGATGCTCAACATCACTAATTATTAGAGAAATGCAAATCAAAACTACAATGAGGTATCACCTCACACCAGTTAGAATGGGCATCATCAGAAAATCTACAAACAACAAATGCTGGAGAGGGCGTGGAGAAAAGGGAACCCTCTTGCACTGTTGGTGGGAATGTAAATTGATACAGCCACTATGGAGAACAGTATGGAGGTTCCTTAAAATACTAAAAATACAATTTCCATATGATCCAGCAATCCCACTACTGGGCGTATACCCAGAGAAAACCATAATTCAAAAAGACACATGCACCCCAATGTTCAATGCAGCACTATTTACAATAGCCAGGTCATGGAAGCGACCTACATGCCCATCGACAGACGAATGGTTAAAGAAGTTGTGGTACATATATACAATGGAATATTACTCAGCCATAAAAAGGAACGAAATTGAGTCATTTGCTGAGACGTGGATAGATCTAGAGACTGTCATACAGAGTGAAGTAAGTCAGAAAGAGAAAAACAAATATCGTATGTTAACGCATGTATGTGGAACCTAGAAAAATGGTACAGATGAGCCGGTTTGCAGGGCAGTAGTTGAGACACAGATGTAGAGAACAGACATATGGACACCAAGGGGGGAAAACTGCGGTGGGGTGGGGATGGTGGTGTGCTGAATTGGGCGATTGGGATTGACATGTATACACTGATGTGTATAAAATTGATGCTTAACAAGAACCTGCAGTATAAAAACAAACAAACAAACAAAACAACTAATACTAAACTTTCATTGGGTTATTTGTATGGAAATATGTTAATATAAATGTTTCAGACATTACATGAAATTTCTAAAATTCTTAAAAAAAAAACAAAACAGAGGAATGGATAAAGAAGATGTGGTACATATATATAAGGAATATTATTCAGCCATTAAAAAGAATAAAATAATGCCATTTGCTGCAACATGGGTGGACCTAGAGATCATCATACAAGTGAAGTCAAACAGAAAACAGACAAACATCATATGATATCACTTATATGTGGAATCTAAAAAATGATACAAATGAACTTATTTACAAAACAGAAACAGACTCACAGACTTCAAAAACATATTTATGGTTATCAAAGGGGAAAGGTGGGGGAAGGGATAAATTAGGAATTCGGGATTTACATATACACACTACTATATATAAAATACATAATCACTAAGAACCTCCTGTATATCACAGGGAACTCTATTCAATATTCTGTAATAACCTATATGGGAAAATAATCTGAAAAAGAATGGACATATGTATATTACAACTGAATCACTTTGCTGTACACCTGAAAGGAACACAATATGGTAAATCAACGGTATTCTGATATAAAAAAGAATTATTTAAAACAAAAACAAAGACAAAAATCTATAATAGATACAGGCAAAAAAGCAAAAGGAAACCAAAGACAATCAAATCACAAGAGAACAAAAGATACCTGTGAAAAAACAACCCCAAAACAATTAACAAAATGGCAAAAAACATAAGTATCAATAACTACCATAAACATAAATGGCTTAAATGCTCCAATCAAAAGACAGGGTGGCTGAATGGATTCAAAAACAAGACCCATATATATGCTGCCTAAAAGAGACTCACTTCAGATCTAAAAACACACACAGACTGAAAGTGAGGGAATGTAAAAAGGTATTCCATGCAAATGGGAAATCCAGGGTAGCAGTACTTAGACAAAATAGACTTTAAAGACTGTTACAGGAGACAAAGAAGGACATTATATAATGATCAGTGGATCAATCCGAGAAACTATAAAAATTGTAAATATATATACACCCAACACAGGAGAAGCTAAATACATAAAGCAAGTATTAATAGACAAAAAAGGAGAAATTGACAGTAACACAACAGTAAGGGATTTTAACACCCTACTTACATCAATGGACAGATTATCCCGACATAATCAATAAGGAAACACTGGCCTTAAATGACACATTAGGTCAAGTGGACTTAATTCACATATAAAACATTCCATCTGAAAGCAACAGAATACATTCTTTTCAAGTGCACATAGAACATTCTCCAGGATAGAGCACATTCTAGGCCCAAAACACAAGCCTCAGTAAGGTGAAGAAAACTGAAATCATATCAAGCATCTTTTCCAACCACAACACTCTGAGACTAGAAACCAACTGCAAGGAAAAGACTTACACAAACCTATGGAAGCTAAACAATATGTTACTAAATCAATCAATGGATCACTGAAGAAATCAAAGAGGAAACTAAAAAATAAATGGAGGGACTTCCCTGGTGGTGCAGTGGTTAAGAGTCTGCCTGCCAATGCAAGGGACATGGGTTTGAGCCCTGGTCTGGGAAGATCCCACATGCCACGGACCAACTAAGCCCATGTGCCACAACTACTGAGCCCGTGTACCACAACTACCGAAGCCCACTTGCCTAGAGCCCGGGCTTTGCAACAAGAGAAGCCATGCAATGAGAAGCCTGCGCATTGCAACCAAGAGTAGCCCCTGCTCACCGCAACTAGGGAAAGCTTGCCGCAACAAATGAAGACCCAACACAGCCAAAACTAATTTAATTAATTAATTTTTTAAAAATTGAATGGAGAGAAATGAAAATGAAAACACCTTGATCCAAAATCTTGGGGACCCGGCAAAAGCAGTCCTAAGAGGGAAGTTTATAGCTAGTGATACAAGCTTACCACAGGAAACAAGAAAAATCTCAAACAACCTCACCTTACACCTAAAAGGAGCTAGAAAGAGAACAACCAAAGGAAAGAAATCATAAAGATCACAGTGAAGTAAATGAAATAGTTTCCTCGATCTTTTCTACCTGTTTTAGTCTAAGAGTTGGTTCTTTGAAAAGATAAAGAAAATGGATAAACCTTAAGCCAGACTCATCAAGAAGGAGAGGGCCCAAATCAATAAAATCAGAAGTGAACCTGTGATCAAGGGATCAATCCAAGAAGAAGATATGACAATTGTAAATATTTATGCACCCAACATAGGAGCACCTCAATACACAAGGCTAATGCTAACAGCCATTAGAGGGGAAATCGACAGTAACACAATCTTAGTAGAGGACTTTAACACCCCACTTTCACCAATGGACAGATGACCCAAAATGAAAATAAATAAGGAAAAACAAGCTTTAAATGATACATTAAGATGGACTTAATGGATATTTATAGGACATTCTATCCAAAAACAACAGGCTACACTTTCTTCTCAAGTGCTCATGGAACATTCCCCAAGATAGATCATATCTTGGGACACAAATCAAGCCTCGGTAAATTTAAGATAATTGAAATCATATCAAGTATCTTTCCCAACCACAATGCTATGAGACGAGATATCAATTACAGGAAAAAATCTGTAAAAAAATAAACACACGGAGGCTAAAACAATATGCTACTAAATAACCAAGAGATGACTGAGGAAATCAAAGAGGAAATCAAAAATACCTAGACACAAATGACAATGAAAACACGACAACCCAAAACCTATGGGACGCAGCAAAAGCAGTTCTAAGAGGGAAGTCTATAGCAATAAAATCGTACCTCAAGAAACAAGAAACGTCTTAAATAAACAACCTAACATTACACCTAAAGCAATTAGAGAAAGAAGAACAAAAATACCCCAAAGTTAGCAGAAGGAAAGATAGCATAAAGATCAGATCACAAATAAATGAAAAAGAAATGAAGGAAACGATAGCAAAGATCAAGAAAACTAAAAGCTGGTTCTTTGAGAAGGTAAACAAAATTGATAAACCATTAGCCAGACTCATCAAGAAAAAAAAAAGGGAGAAGACTTAAATCAGTAGAATTAGAAATGAAAAAGGAGAAGTAACAACTGTCACTGCAGAAATACAAATGATCATGAGAGATTACTACGAGCAACTCTATGCCAATAAAATGGACAACTTGGAAGAAATGGACAAATTCTTAGAAAACCACAACCTTCCGAGACTGAACCAGGAAGAAATAGAAAATATGAACAGGCCAATCACAAGCACTGAAATTGAAACTGTGATTAAAAACCTTCTAACAAACAAAAGCCAAGCACCACATGGCTTCACAGGCAAATTCCATCAAACATTTACGGAAGAGCTAACACCTATCCATCTCAAACTCTTCCAAAGTATAGCAGAGGGAGGAACACTCCCAAACTCATTCTACGAGGCCTCCATTGCCCTGACACCAAAACCAGACGAAGATGTCACAAAGAAAGAAAACTAAAGGCCAATATCACTGATGACTATAGATGTAAAAATCCTCAAGAAAATACTCGCAAACAGAATCCAACAGCACAGCAAAAGGATCATACACCATGATCAACTGGGGTTTATCCTAGGAATGCAAGGATCCTTCAATATATGGAAATCAATCAATGTGATATACCATATTAACAAATTGAAGGATAAAAACCATATGATCATCTCAATAGATGCAGAAAAAGCTTTCAACAAAATTCAACACCCATTTATGATAAAAACCCTCCAGAAAGAAGGCATAGAGGGAACTTACCTCAACATAATAAAGGCCATATATGACAAACCCACAGCCAACATCGTTCTCAATGGTGAAAAAGTGAAACCATTTCCTCTACGATCAGGAACAAGACACGGTTGTCCACTCTCACCACTATTATTCAACATAATTTTGGAAGTTTTAGCTACAGCAATCAGAGAAGAAGAAGAAATAAAAGGAATCCAAATCAGAAAAAAAGAAGTAAAGATGTCACTGTTTGCGGATGACAAGATACCATATATACATAGAGAATCCTAAAGATGTTACCAGGAAACTACTGGAGCTAATCAATGAATTTGGTAAAGTAGCTGGATACAAAACTAATGCACAGAAATCTCCTGCATTCCTATACACTAATGATGAAAAATATGAAAGGGAAATTAAGGAAACATTCCCATTTACCACTGCAACAAAAAGAATAAAATACCTAGGAATAAACCTACCTAAGGAGACAAAAGACCTGTATGCAGAAAACTATAAGACACTGATGAAAGAAATTAAAGATGATACCAACAGGTGGAGAGATATACCATGTTCTTGGGTTGGAAGAATCAATATTGTGAAAATGACTATACTACCCAAAGCAATCTACAGATTCAATGCAATCCCTATCAAATTACCAATGGCATTTTTTACGGAACTAGAACAAATCATCTTAAAATTTGTATGCAGACACAAAAGACCCCGAATAGCCAAAGCAGTCTTGAGGGAAAAAAACGGAGCTGGAGGAATCAGACTCCCTGACTTCAGACTACACTACAAAGCTACAGTAATCAAGACAATATGGCGCTGGCACAAAAACAGAAACATAGATCAGTGGAACAGGATAGAAAGCCCAGAGGTAAACCCACGCACCTATGGTCAACTAATCTTTGACAAAGGAGGCAAAGATATACAACGGAGAAAAGACAGTCTCTTCAATAAGTGGTGCTGGGAAAACTGGACAGTTCCGTGTAAAAGAATGAAATTAGAACACTCCCTAACACCATACACAAAAATAAACTCAAAATGGATTCGAGACCTAAATGTAAGACCAGACACTATAAAACTCTTAGTGGAAAACATAGGAAGAACGCTCTTTGACATCAATCACAGCAAGATCTTTTTTGATCCACCTCCTAGAGTAATGGAAATAAAAACAAAAATAAACAAATGGGACCTAATGAAACTTCAAAGATTTTGCACAGCAAAGGAAACCATAAACAAGACGAAAAGACAACCCTCAGAATGGGAGAAAATATTTGCAAATGAATCAACGGACAAAGGATTAATCTCCAAAATATATAAACAGCTCATTCAGCTCAATATTAAAGAAACAAACAACCCAATCCAAAAATGGGCAGAAGACCTAAATACACACTTCTCCAAAGAAGACATACAGATGGCAAAGAAGCACATGAAAAGATGCTCAACATCACTAATTATTAGAGAAATGCAAATCAAAACTACAATGAGGTATCACCTCACACCAGTTAGAATGGGCATCATCAGAAAATCTACAAACAACAAATGCTGGAGAGGGCGTGGAGAAAAGGGAACCCTCTTGCACTGTTGGTGGGAATGTAAATTGATACAGCCACTATGGAGAACAGTATGGAGGTTCCTTAAAATACTAAAAATACAATTTCCATATGATCCAGCAATCCCACTACTGGGCGTATACCCAGAGAAAACCATAATTCAAAAAGACACATGCACCCCAATGTTCAATGCAGCACTATTTACAATAGCCAGGTCATGGAAGCGACCTACATGCCCATCGACAGACGAATGGTTAAAGAAGTTGTGGTACATATATACAATGGAATATTACTCAGCCATAAAAAGGAACGAAATTGAGTCATTTGCTGAGACGTGGATAGATCTAGAGACTGTCATACAGAGTGAAGTAAGTCAGAAAGAGAAAAACAAATATCGTACGTTAACGCATGTATGTGGAACCTAGAAAAATGGTACAGATGAGCCGGTTTGCAGGGCAGTAGTTGAGACACAGATGTAGAGAACAGACATATGGACACCAAGGGGGGAAAACTGCGGTGGGGTGGGGATGGTGGTGTGCTGAATTGGGCGATTGGGATTGACATGTATACACTGATGTGTATAAAATTGATGCTTAACAAGAACCTGCAGTATAAAAACAAACAAACAAACAAAACAACTAATACTAAACTTTCATTGGGTTATTTGTATGGAAATATGTTAATATAAATGTTTCAGACATTACATGAAATTTCTAAAATTCTTAAAAAAAAACAAAACAGAGGAATGGATAAAGAAGATGTGGTACATATATATAAGGAATATTATTCAGCCATTAAAAAGAATAAAATAATGCCATTTGCTGCAACATGGGTGGACCTAGAGATCATCATACAAGTGAAGTCAAACAGAAAACAGACAAACATCATATGATATCACTTATATGTGGAATCTAAAAAATGATACAAATGAACTTATTTACAAAACAGAAACAGACTCACAGACTTCAAAAACATATTTATGGTTATCAAAGGGGAAAGGTGGGGGAAGGGATAAATTAGGAATTCGGGATTTACATATACACACTACTATATATAAAATACATAATCACTAAGAACCTCCTGTATATCACAGGGAACTCTATTCAATATTCTGTAATAACCTATATGGGAAAATAATCTGAAAAAGAATGGACATATGTATATTACAACTGAATCACTTTGCTGTACACCTGAAAGGAACACAATATGGTAAATCAACGGTATTCTGATATAAAAAAGAATTATTTAAAACAAAAACAAAAACAAAAATCTATAATAGATACAGGCAAAAAAGCAAAAGGAAACCAAAGACAATCAAATCACAAGAGAACAAAAGATACCTGTGAAAAAACAACCCCAAAACAATTAACAAAATGGCAAAAAACATAAGTATCAATAACTACCATAAACATAAATGGCTTAAATGCTCCAATCAAAAGACAGGGTGGCTGAATGGATTCAAAAACAAGACCCATATATATGCTGCCTAAAAGAGACTCACTTCAGATCTAAAAACACACACAGACTGAAAGTGAGGGAATGTAAAAAGGTATTCCATGCAAATGGGAAATCCAGGGTAGCAGTACTTAGACAAAATAGACTTTAAAGACTGTTACAGGAGACAAAGAAGGACATTATATAATGATCAGTGGATCAATCCGAGAAACTATAAAAATTGTAAATATATATACACCCAACACAGGAGAAGCTAAATACATAAAGCAAGTATTAATAGACAAAAAAGGAGAAATTGACAGTAACACAACAGTAAGGGATTTTAACACCCTACTTACATCAATGGACAGATTATCCCGACATAATCAATAAGGAAACACTGGCCTTAAATGACACATTAGGTCAAGTGGACTTAATTCACATATAAAACATTCCATCTGAAAGCAACAGAATACATTCTTTTCAAGTGCACATAGAACATTCTCCAGGATAGAGCACATTCTAGGCCCAAAACACAAGCCTCAGTAAGGTGAAGAAAACTGAAATCATATCAAGCATCTTTTCCAACCACAACACTCTGAGACTAGAAATCAACTGCAAGGAAAAGACTTACACAAACCTATGGAAGCTAAACAATATGTTACTAAATCAATCAATGGATCACTGAAGAAATCAAAGAGGAAACTAAAAAATAAATGGAGGGACTTCCCTGGTGGTGCAGTGGTTAAGAGTCTGCCTGCCAATGCAAGGGACATGGGTTTGAGCCCTGGTCTGGGAAGATCCCACATGCCACGGACCAACTAAGCCCATGTGCCACAACTACTGAGCCCGTGTACCACAACTACCGAAGCCCACTTGCCTAGAGCCCGGGCTTTGCAACAAGAGAAGCCATGCAATGAGAAGCCTGCGCATTGCAACCAAGAGTAGCCCCTGCTCACCGCAACTAGGGAAAGCTTGCCGCAACAAATGAAGACCCAACACAGCCAAAACTAATTTAATTAATTAATTTTTTAAAAATTGAATGGAGAGAAATGAAAATGAAAACACCTTGATCCAAAATCTTGGGGACCCGGCAAAAGCAGTCCTAAGAGGGAAGTTTATAGCTAGTGATACAAGCTTACCACAGGAAACAAGAAAAATCTCAAACAACCTCACCTTACACCTAAAAGGAGCTAGAAAGAGAACAACCAAAGGAAAGAAATCATAAAGATCACAGTGAAGTAAATGAAATAGTTTCCTCGATCTTTTCTACCTGTTTTAGTCTAAGAGTTGGTTCTTTGAAAAGATAAAGAAAATGGATAAACCTTAAGCCAGACTCATCAAGAAGGAGAGGGCCCAAATCAATAAAATCAGAAGTGAACCTGTGATCAAGGGATCAATCCAAGAAGAAGATATGACAATTGTAAATATTTATGCACCCAACATAGGAGCACCTCAATACACAAGGCTAATGCTAACAGCCATAAGAGGGGAAATCGACAGTAACACAATCTTAGTAGAGGACTTTAACACCCCACTTTCACCAATGGACAGATGACCCAAAATGAAAATAAATAAGGAAAAACAAGCTTTAAATGATACATTAAGATGGACTTAATGGATATTTATAGGACATTCTATCCAAAAACAACAGGCTACACTTTCTTCTCAAGTGCTCATGGAACATTCCCCAAGATAGATCATATCTTGGGACACAAATCAAGCCTTGGTAAATTTAAGATAATTGAAATCATATCAAGTATCTTTCCCAACCACAATGCTATGAGACGAGATATCAATTACAGGAAAAAATCTGTAAAAAAATAAACACACGGAGGCTAAACAATATGCTACTAAATAACCAAGAGATGACTGAGGAAATCAAAGAGGAAATCAAAAAATACCTAGACACAAATGACAATGAAAACACGACAACCCAAAACCTATGGGACGCAGCAAAAGCAGTTCTAAGAGGGAAGTCTATAGCAATAAAATCGTACCTCAAGAAACAAGAAACGTCTTAAATAAACAACCTAACATTACACCTAAAGCAATTAGAGAAAGAAGAACAAAAATACCCCAAAGTTAGCAGAAGGAAAGATAGCATAAAGATCAGATCACAAATAAATGAAAAAGAAATGAAGGAAACGATAGCAAAGATCAAGAAAACTAAAAGCTGGTTCTTTGAGAAGGTAAACAAAATTGATAAACCATTAGCCAGACTCATCAAGAAAAAAAAAAGGGAGAAGACTTAAATCAGTAGAATTAGAAATGAAAAAGGAGAAGTAACAACTGTCACTGCAGAAATACAAATGATCATGAGAGATTACTACGAGCAACTCTATGCCAATAAAATGGACAACTTGGAAGAAATGGACAAATTCTTAGAAAACCACAACCTTCCGAGACTGAACCAGGAAGAAATAGAAAATATGAACAGGCCAATCACAAGCACTGAAATTGAAACTGTGATTAAAAACCTTCTAACAAACAAAAGCCAAGCACCACATGGCTTCACAGGCAAATTCCATCAAACATTTACGGAAGAGCTAACACCTATCCATCTCAAACTCTTCCAAAGTATAGCAGAGGGAGGAACACTCCCAAACTCATTCTACGAGGCCTCCATTGCCCTGACACCAAAACCAGACGAAGATGTCACAAAGAAAGAAAACTAAAGGCCAATATCACTGATGACTATAGATGTAAAAATCCTCAAGAAAATACTCGCAAACAGAATCCAACAGCACAGCAAAAGGATCATACACCATGATCAACTGGGGTTTATCCTAGGAATGCAAGGATCCTTCAATATATGGAAATCAATCAATGTGATATACCATATTAACAAATTGAAGGATAAAAACCATATGATCATCTCAATAGATGCAGAAAAAGCTTTCAACAAAATTCAACACCCATTTATGATAAAAACCCTCCAGAAAGAAGGCATAGAGGGAACTTACCTCAACATAATAAAGGCCATATATGACAAACCCACAGCCAACATCGTTCTCAATGGTGAAAAAGTGAAACCATTTCCTCTACGATCAGGAACAAGACACGGTTGTCCACTCTCACCACTATTATTCAACATAATTTTGGAAGTTTTAGCTACAGCAATCAGAGAAGAAGAAGAAATAAAAGGAATCCAAATCAGAAAAAAAGAAGTAAAGATGTCACTGTTTGCGGATGACAAGATACCATATATACATAGAGAATCCTAAAGATGTTACCAGGAAACTACTGGAGCTAATCAATGAATTTGGTAAAGTAGCTGGATACAAAACTAATGCACAGAAATCTCCTGCATTCCTATACACTAATGATGAAAAATATGAAAGGGAAATTAAGGAAACATTCCCATTTACCACTGCAACAAAAAGAATAAAATACCTAGGAATAAACCTACCTAAGGAGACAAAAGACCTGTATGCAGAAAACTATAAGACACTGATGAAAGAAATTAAAGATGATACCAACAGGTGGAGAGATATACCATGTTCTTGGGTTGGAAGAATCAATATTGTGAAAATGACTATACTACCCAAAGCAATCTACAGATTCAATGCAATCCCTATCAAATTACCAATGGCATTTTTTACGGAACTAGAACAAATCATCTTAAAATTTGTATGCAGACACAAAAGACCCCGAATAGCCAAAGCAGTCTTGAGGGAAAAAAACGGAGCTGGAGGAATCAGACTCCCTGACTTCAGACTACACTACAAAGCTACAGTAATCAAGACAATATGGCGCTGGCACAAAAACAGAAACATAGATCAGTGGAACAGGATAGAAAGCCCAGAGGTAAACCCACGCACCTATGGTCAACTAATCTTTGACAAAGGAGGCAAAGATATACAACGGAGAAAAGACAGTCTCTTCAATAAGTGGTGCTGGGAAAACTGGACAGTTCCGTGTAAAAGAATGAAATTAGAACACTCCCTAACACCATACACAAAAATAAACTCAAAATGGATTCGAGACCTAAATGTAAGACCAGACACTATAAAACTCTTAGTGGAAAACATAGGAAGAACGCTCTTTGACATCAATCACAGCAAGATCTTTTTTGATCCACCTCCTAGAGTAATGGAAATAAAAACAAAAATAAACAAATGGGACCTAATGAAACTTCAAAGATTTTGCACAGCAAAGGAAACCATAAACAAGACGAAAAGACAACCCTCAGAATGGGAGAAAATATTTGCAAATGAATCAACGGACAAAGGATTAATCTCCAAAATATATAAACAGCTCATTCAGCTCAATATTAAAGAAACAAACAACCCAATCCAAAAATGGGCAGAAGACCTAAATACACACTTCTCCAAAGAAGACATACAGATGGCAAAGAAGCACATGAAAAGATGCTCAACATCACTAATTATTAGAGAAATGCAAATCAAAACTACAATGAGGTATCACCTCACACCAGTTAGAATGGGCATCATCAGAAAATCTACAAACAACAAATGCTGGAGAGGGCGTGGAGAAAAGGGAACCCTCTTGCACTGTTGGTGGGAATGTAAATTGATACAGCCACTATGGAGAACAGTATGGAGGTTCCTTAAAATACTAAAAATACAATTTCCATATGATCCAGCAATCCCACTACTGGGCGTATACCCAGAGAAAACCATAATTCAAAAAGACACATGCACCCCAATGTTCAATGCAGCACTATTTACAATAGCCAGGTCATGGAAGCGACCTACATGCCCATCGACAGACGAATGGTTAAAGAAGTTGTGGTACATATATACAATGGAATATTACTCAGCCATAAAAAGGAACGAAATTGAGTCATTTGCTGAGACGTGGATAGATCTAGAGACTGTCATACAGAGTGAAGTAAGTCAGAAAGAGAAAAACAAATATCGTACGTTAACGCATGTATGTGGAACCTAGAAAAATGGTACAGATGAGCCGGTTTGCAGGGCAGTAGTTGAGACACAGATGTAGAGAACAGACATATGGACACCAAGGGGGGAAAACTGCGGTGGGGTGGGGATGGTGGTGTGCTGAATTGGGCGATTGGGATTGACATGTATACACTGATGTGTATAAAATTGATGCTTAACAAGAACCTGCAGTATAAAAACAAACAAACAAACAAAACAACTAATACTAAACTTTCATTGGGTTATTTGTATGGAAATATGTTAATATAAATGTTTCAGACATTACATGAAATTTCTAAAATTCTTAAAAAAAAAACAAAACAGAGGAATGGATAAAGAAGATGTGGTACATATATATAAGGAATATTATTCAGCCATTAAAAAGAATAAAATAATGCCATTTGCTGCAACATGGGTGGACCTAGAGATCATCATACAAGTGAAGTCAAACAGAAAACAGACAAACATCATATGATATCACTTATATGTGGAATCTAAAAAATGATACAAATGAACTTATTTACAAAACAGAAACAGACTCACAGACTTCAAAAACATATTTATGGTTATCAAAGGGGAAAGGTGGGGGAAGGGATAAATTAGGAATTCGGGATTTACATATACACACTACTATATACAAAATACATAATCACTAAGAACCTCCTGTATATCACAGGGAACTCTATTCAATATTCTGTAATAACCTATATGGGAAAATAATCTGAAAAAGAATGGACATATGTATATTACAACTGAATCACTTTGCTGTACACCTGAAAGGAACACAATATGGTAAATCAACGGTATTCTGATATAAAAAAGAATTATTTAAAACAAAAACAAAAACAAAAATCTATAATAGATACAGGCAAAAAAGCAAAAGGAAACCAAAGACAATCAAATCACAAGAGAACAAAAGATACCTGTGAAAAAACAACCCCAAAACAATTAACAAAATGGCAAAAAACATAAGTATCAATAACTACCATAAACATAAATGGCTTAAATGCTCCAATCAAAAGACAGGGTGGCTGAATGGATTCAAAAACAAGACCCATATATATGCTGCCTAAAAGAGACTCACTTCAGATCTAAAAACACACACAGACTGAAAGTGAGGGAATGTAAAAAGGTATTCCATGCAAATGGGAAATCCAGGGTAGCAGTACTTAGACAAAATAGACTTTAAAGACTGTTACAGGAGACAAAGAAGGACATTATATAATGATCAGTGGATCAATCCGAGAAACTATAAAAATTGTAAATATATATACACCCAACACAGGAGAAGCTAAATACATAAAGCAAGTATTAATAGACAAAAAAGGAGAAATTGACAGTAACACAACAGTAAGGGATTTTAACACCCTACTTACATCAATGGACAGATTATCCCGACATAATCAATAAGGAAACACTGGCCTTAAATGACACATTAGGTCAAGTGGACTTAATTCACATATAAAACATTCCATCTGAAAGCAACAGAATACATTCTTTTCAAGTGCACATAGAACATTCTCCAGGATAGAGCACATTCTAGGCCCAAAACACAAGCCTCAGTAAGGTGAAGAAAACTGAAATCATATCAAGCATCTTTTCCAACCACAACACTCTGAGACTAGAAACCAACTGCAAGGAAAAGACTTACACAAACCTATGGAAGCTAAACAATATGTTACTAAATCAATCAATGGATCACTGAAGAAATCAAAGAGGAAACTAAAAAATAAATGGAGGGACTTCCCTGGTGGTGCAGTGGTTAAGAGTCTGCCTGCCAATGCAAGGGACATGGGTTTGAGCCCTGGTCTGGGAAGATCCCACATGCCACGGACCAACTAAGCCCATGTGCCACAACTACTGAGCCCGTGTACCACAACTACCGAAGCCCACTTGCCTAGCGCCCGGGCTTTGCAACAAGAGAAGCCATGCAATGAGAAGCCTGCGCATTGCAACCAAGAGTAGCCCCTGCTCACCGCAACTAGGGAAAGCTTGCCGCAACAAATGAAGACCCAACACAGCCAAAACTAATTTAATTAATTAATTTTTTAAAAATTGAATGGAGAGAAATGAAAATGAAAACACCTTGATCCAAAATCTTGGGGACCCGGCAAAAGCAGTCCTAAGAGGGAAGTTTATAGCTAGTGATACAAGCTTACCACAGGAAACAAGAAAAATCTCAAACAACCTCACCTTACACCTAAAAGGACCTAGAAAGAGAACAACCAAAGGAAAGAAATCATAAAGATCACAGTGAAGTAAATGAAATAGTTTCCTCGATCTTTTCTACCTGTTTTAGTCTAAGAGTTGGTTCTTTGAAAAGATAAAGAAAATGGATAAACCTTAAGCCAGACTCATCAAGAAGGAGAGGGCCCAAATCAATAAAATCAGAAGTGAACCTGTGATCAAGGGATCAATCCAAGAAGAAGATATGACAATTGTAAATATTTATGCACCCAACATAGGAGCACCTCAATACACAAGGCTAATGCTAACAGCCATAAGAGGGGAAATCGACAGTAACACAATCTTAGTAGAGGACTTTAACACCCCACTTTCACCAATGGACAGATGACCCAAAATGAAAATAAATAAGGAAAAACAAGCTTTAAATGATACATTAAGATGGACTTAATGGATATTTATAGGACATTCTATCCAAAAACAACAGGCTACACTTTCTTCTCAAGTGCTCATGGAACATTCCCCAAGATAGATCATATCTTGGGACACAAATCAAGCCTTGGTAAATTTAAGATAATTGAAATCATATCAAGTATCTTTCCCAACCACAATGCTATGAGACGAGATATCAATTACAGGAAAAAATCTGTAAAAAAATAAACACACGGAGGCTAAACAATATGCTACTAAATAACCAAGAGATGACTGAGGAAATCAAAGAGGAAATCAAAAAATACCTAGACACAAATGACAATGAAAACACGACAACCCAAAACCTATGGGACGCAGCAAAAGCAGTTCTAAGAGGGAAGTCTATAGCAATAAAATCGTACCTCAAGAAACAAGAAACGTCTTAAATAAACAACCTAACATTACACCTAAAGCAATTAGAGAAAGAAGAACAAAAATACCCCAAAGTTAGCAGAAGGAAAGATAGCATAAAGATCAGATCACAAATAAATGAAAAAGAAATGAAGGAAACGATAGCAAAGATCAAGAAAACTAAAAGCTGGTTCTTTGAGAAGGTAAACAAAATTGATAAACCATTAGCCAGACTCATCAAGAAAAAAAAAAGGGAGAAGACTTAAATCAGTAGAATTAGAAATGAAAAAGGAGAAGTAACAACTGTCACTGCAGAAATACAAATGATCATGAGAGATTACTACGAGCAACTCTATGCCAATAAAATGGACAACTTGGAAGAAATGGACAAATTCTTAGAAAACCACAACCTTCCGAGACTGAACCAGGAAGAAATAGAAAATATGAACAGGCCAATCACAAGCACTGAAATTGAAACTGTGATTAAAAACCTTCTAACAAACAAAAGCCAAGCACCACATGGCTTCACAGGCAAATTCCATCAAACATTTACGGAAGAGCTAACACCTATCCATCTCAAACTCTTCCAAAGTATAGCAGAGGGAGGAACACTCCCAAACTCATTCTACGAGGCCTCCATTGCCCTGACACCAAAACCAGACGAAGATGTCACAAAGAAAGAAAACTAAAGGCCAATATCACTGATGACTATAGATGTAAAAATCCTCAAGAAAATACTCGCAAACAGAATCCAACAGCACAGCAAAAGGATCATACACCATGATCAACTGGGGTTTATCCTAGGAATGCAAGGATCCTTCAATATATGGAAATCAATCAATGTGATATACCATATTAACAAATTGAAGGATAAAAACCATATGATCATCTCAATAGATGCAGAAAAAGCTTTCAACAAAATTCAACACCCATTTATGATAAAAACCCTCCAGAAAGAAGGCATAGAGGGAACTTACCTCAACATAATAAAGGCCATATATGACAAACCCACAGCCAACATCGTTCTCAATGGTGAAAAAGTGAAACCATTTCCTCTACGATCAGGAACAAGACACGGTTGTCCACTCTCACCACTATTATTCAACATAATTTTGGAAGTTTTAGCTACAGCAATCAGAGAAGAAGAAGAAATAAAAGGAATCCAAATCAGAAAAAAAGAAGTAAAGATGTCACTGTTTGCGGATGACAAGATACCATATATACATAGAGAATCCTAAAGATGTTACCAGGAAACTACTGGAGCTAATCAATGAATTTGGTAAAGTAGCTGGATACAAAACTAATGCACAGAAATCTCCTGCATTCCTATACACTAATGATGAAAAATATGAAAGGGAAATTAAGGAAACATTCCCATTTACCACTGCAACAAAAAGAATAAAATACCTAGGAATAAACCTACCTAAGGAGACAAAAGACCTGTATGCAGAAAACTATAAGACACTGATGAAAGAAATTAAAGATGATACCAACAGGTGGAGAGATATACCATGTTCTTGGGTTGGAAGAATCAATATTGTGAAAATGACTATACTACCCAAAGCAATCTACAGATTCAATGCAATCCCTATCAAATTACCAATGGCATTTTTTACGGAACTAGAACAAATCATCTTAAAATTTGTATGCAGACACAAAAGACCCCGAATAGCCAAAGCAGTCTTGAGGGAAAAAAACGGAGCTGGAGGAATCAGACTCCCTGACTTCAGACTACACTACAAAGCTACAGTAATCAAGACAATATGGCGCTGGCACAAAAACAGAAACATAGATCAGTGGAACAGGATAGAAAGCCCAGAGGTAAACCCACGCACCTATGGTCAACTAATCTTTGACAAAGGAGGCAAAGATATACAACGGAGAAAAGACAGTCTCTTCAATAAGTGGTGCTGGGAAAACTGGACAGTTCCGTGTAAAAGAATGAAATTAGAACACTCCCTAACACCATACACAAAAATAAACTCAAAATGGATTCGAGACCTAAATGTAAGACCAGACACTATAAAACTCTTAGTGGAAAACATAGGAAGAACGCTCTTTGACATCAATCACAGCAAGATCTTTTTTGATCCACCTCCTAGAGTAATGGAAATAAAAACAAAAATAAACAAATGGGACCTAATGAAACTTCAAAGATTTTGCACAGCAAAGGAAACCATAAACAAGACGAAAAGACAACCCTCAGAATGGGAGAAAATATTTGCAAATGAATCAACGGACAAAGGATTAATCTCCAAAATATATAAACAGCTCATTCAGCTCAATATTAAAGAAACAAACAACCCAATCCAAAAATGGGCAGAAGACCTAAATACACACTTCTCCAAAGAAGACATACAGATGGCAAAGAAGCACATGAAAAGATGCTCAACATCACTAATTATTAGAGAAATGCAAATCAAAACTACAATGAGGTATCACCTCACACCAGTTAGAATGGGCATCATCAGAAAATCTACAAACAACAAATGCTGGAGAGGGCGTGGAGAAAAGGGAACCCTCTTGCACTGTTGGTGGGAATGTAAATTGATACAGCCACTATGGAGAACAGTATGGAGGTTCCTTAAAATACTAAAAATACAATTTCCATATGATCCAGCAATCCCACTACTGGGCGTATACCCAGAGAAAACCATAATTCAAAAAGACACATGCACCCCAATGTTCAATGCAGCACTATTTACAATAGCCAGGTCATGGAAGCGACCTACATGCCCATCGACAGACGAATGGTTAAAGAAGTTGTGGTACATATATACAATGGAATATTACTCAGCCATAAAAAGGAACGAAATTGAGTCATTTGCTGAGACGTGGATAGATCTAGAGACTGTCATACAGAGTGAAGTAAGTCAGAAAGAGAAAAACAAATATCGTATGTTAACACATGTATGTGGAACCTAGAAAAATGGTACAGATGAGCCAGTTTGCAGGGCAGTAGTTGAGACACAGATGTAGAGAACAGACATATGGACACCAAGGGGGGAAAACTGCGGTGGGGTGGGGATGGTGGTGTGCTGAATTGGGCGATTGGGATTGACATGTATACACTGATGTGTATAAAATTGATGCTTAACAAGAACCTGCAGTATAAAAACAAACAAACAAACAAAACAACTAATACTAAACTTTCATTGGGTTATTTGTATGGAAATATGTTAATATAAATGTTTCAGACATTACATGAAATTTCTAAAATTCTTAAAAAAAAAACAAAACAGAGGAATGGATAAAAAAGATGTGGTACATATATATAAGGAATATTATTCAGCCATTAAAAAGAATAAAATAATGCCATTTGCTGCAACATGGGTGGACCTAGAGATCATCATACAAGTGAAGTCAAACAGAAAACAGACAAACATCATATGATATCACTTATATGTGGAATCTAAAAAATGATACAAATGAACTTATTTACAAAACAGAAACAGACTCACAGACTTCAAAAACATATTTATGGTTATCAAAGGGGAAAGGTGGGGGAAGGGATAAATTAGGAATTCGGGATTTACATATACACACTACTATATATAAAATACATAATCACTAAGAACCTCCTGTATATCACAGGGAACTCTATTCAATATTCTGTAATAACCTATATGGGAAAATAATCTGAAAAAGAATGGACATATGTATATTACAACTGAATCACTTTGCTGTACACCTGAAAGGAACACAATATGGTAAATCAACGGTATTCTGATATAAAAAAGAATTATTTAAAACAAAAACAAAAACAAAAATCTATAATAGATACAGGCAAAAAAGCAAAAGGAAACCAAAGACAATCAAATCACAAGAGAACAAAAGATACCTGTGAAAAAACAACCCCAAAACAATTAACAAAATGGCAAAAAACATAAGTATCAATAACTACCATAAACATAAATGGCTTAAATGCTCCAATCAAAAGACAGGGTGGCTGAATGGATTCAAAAACAAGACCCATATATATGCTGCCTAAAAGAGACTCACTTCAGATCTAAAAACACACACAGACTGAAAGTGAGGGCATGTAAAAAGGTATTCCATGCAAATGGGAAATCCAGGGTAGCAGTACTTAGACAAAATAGACTTTAAAGACTGTTACAGGAGACAAAGAAGGACATTATATAATGATCAGTGGATCAATCCGAGAAACTATAAAAATTGTAAATATATATACACCCAACACAGGAGAAGCTAAATACATAAAGCAAGTATTAATAGACAAAAAAGGAGAAATTGACAGTAACACAACAGTAAGGGATTTTAACACCCTACTTACATCAATGGACAGATTATCCCGACATAATCAATAAGGAAACACTGGCCTTAAATGACACATTAGGTCAAGTGGACTTAATTCACATATAAAACATTCCATCTGAAAGCAACAGAATACATTCTTTTCAAGTGCACATAGAACATTCTCCAGGATAGAGCACATTCTAGGCCCAAAACACAAGCCTCAGTAAGGTGAAGAAAACTGAAATCATATCAAGCATCTTTTCCAACCACAACACTCTGAGACTAGAAATCAACTGCAAGGAAAAGACTTACACAAACATATGGAAGCTAAACAATATGTTACTAAATCAATCAATGGATCACTGAAGAAATCAAAGAGGAAACTAAAAAATAAATGGAGGGACTTCCCTGGTGGTGCAGTGGTTAAGAGTCTGCCTGCCAATGCAAGGGACATGGGTTTGAGCCCTGGTCTGGGAAGATCCCACATGCCACGGACCAACTAAGCCCATGTGCCACAACTACTGAGCCCGTGTACCACAACTACCGAAGCCCACTTGCCTAGAGCCCGGGCTTTGCAACAAGAGAAGCCATGCAATGAGAAGCCTGCGCATTGCAACCAAGAGTAGCCCCTGCTCACCGCAACTAGGGAAAGCTTGCCGCAACAAATGAAGACCCAACACAGCCAAAACTAATTTAATTAATTAATTTTTTAAAAATTGAATGGAGAGAAATGAAAATGAAAACACCTTGATCCAAAATCTTGGGGACCCGGCAAAAGCAGTCCTAAGAGGGAAGTTTATAGCTAGTGATACAAGCTTACCACAGGAAACAAGAAAAATCTCAAACAACCTCACCTTACACCTAAAAGGAGCTAGAAAGAGAACAACCAAAGGAAAGAAATCATAAAGATCACAGTGAAGTAAATGAAATAGTTTCCTCGATCTTTTCTACCTGTTTTAGTCTAAGAGTTGGTTCTTTGAAAAGATAAAGAAAATGGATAAACCTTAAGCCAGACTCATCAAGAAGGAGAGGGCCCAAATCAATAAAATCAGAAGTGAACCTGTGATCAAGGGATCAATCCAAGAAGAAGATATGACAATTGTAAATATTTATGCACCCAACATAGGAGCACCTCAATACACAAGGCTAATGCTAACAGCCATAAGAGGGGAAATCGACAGTAACACAATCTTAGTAGAGGACTTTAACACCCCACTTTCACCAATGGACAGATGACCCAAAATGAAAATAAATAAGGAAAAACAAGCTTTAAATGATACATTAAGATGGACTTAATGGATATTTATAGGACATTCTATCCAAAAACAACAGGCTACACTTTCTTCTCAAGTGCTCATGGAACATTCCCCAAGATAGATCATATCTTGGGACACAAATCAAGCCTTGGTAAATTTAAGATAATTGAAATCATATCAAGTATCTTTCCCAACCACAATGCTATGAGACGAGATATCAATTACAGGAAAAAATCTGTAAAAAAATAAACACACGGAGGCTAAACAATATGCTACTAAATAACCAAGAGATGACTGAGGAAATCAAAGAGGAAATCAAAAAATACCTAGACACAAATGACAATGAAAACACGACAACCCAAAACCTATGGGACGCAGCAAAAGCAGTTCTAAGAGGGAAGTCTATAGCAATAAAATCGTACCTCAAGAAACAAGAAACGTCTTAAATAAACAACCTAACATTACACCTAAAGCAATTAGAGAAAGAAGAACAAAAATACCCCAAAGTTAGCAGAAGGAAAGATAGCATAAAGATCAGATCACAAATAAATGAAAAAGAAATGAAGGAAACGATAGCAAAGATCAAGAAAACTAAAAGCTGGTTCTTTGAGAAGGTAAACAAAATTGATAAACCATTAGCCAGACTCATCAAGAAAAAAAAAAGGGAGAAGACTTAAATCAGTAGAATTAGAAATGAAAAAGGAGAAGTAACAACTGTCACTGCAGAAATACAAATGATCATGAGAGATTACTACGAGCAACTCTATGCCAATAAAATGGACAACTTGGAAGAAATGGACAAATTCTTAGAAAACCACAACCTTCCGAGACTGAACCAGGAAGAAATAGAAAATATGAACAGGCCAATCACAAGCACTGAAATTGAAACTGTGATTAAAAACCTTCTAACAAACAAAAGCCAAGCACCACATGGCTTCACAGGCAAATTCCATCAAACATTTACGGAAGAGCTAACACCTATCCATCTCAAACTCTTCCAAAGTATAGCAGAGGGAGGAACACTCCCAAACTCATTCTACGAGGCCTCCATTGCCCTGACACCAAAACCAGACGAAGATGTCACAAAGAAAGAAAACTAAAGGCCAATATCACTGATGACTATAGATGTAAAAATCCTCAAGAAAATACTCGCAAACAGAATCCAACAGCACAGCAAAAGGATCATACACCATGATCAACTGGGGTTTATCCTAGGAATGCAAGGATCCTTCAATATATGGAAATCAATCAATGTGATATACCATATTAACAAATTGAAGGATAAAAACCATATGATCATCTCAATAGATGCAGAAAAAGCTTTCAACAAAATTCAACACCCATTTATGATAAAAACCCTCCAGAAAGAAGGCATAGAGGGAACTTACCTCAACATAATAAAGGCCATATATGACAAACCCACAGCCAACATCGTTCTCAATGGTGAAAAAGTGAAACCATTTCCTCTACGACCAGGAACAAGACACGGTTGTCCACTCTCACCACTATTATTCAACATAATTTTGGAAGTTTTAGCTACAGCAATCAGAGAAGAAGAAGAAATAAAAGGAATCCAAATCAGAAAAAAAGAAGTAAAGATGTCACTGTTTGCGGATGACAAGATACCATATATACATAGAGAATCCTAAAGATGTTACCAGGAAACTACTGGAGCTAATCAATGAATTTGGTAAAGTAGCTGGATACAAAACTAATGCACAGAAATCTCCTGCATTCCTATACACTAATGATGAAAAATATGAAAGGGAAATTAAGGAAACATTCCCATTTACCACTGCAACAAAAAGAATAAAATACCTAGGAATAAACCTACCTAAGGAGACAAAAGACCTGTATGCAGAAAACTATAAGACACTGATGAAAAAAATTAAAGATGATACCAACAGGTGGAGAGATATACCATGTTCTTGGGTTGGAAGAATCAATATTGTGAAAATGACTATACTACCCAAAGCAATCTACAGATTCAATGCAATCCCTATCAAATTACCAATGGCATTTTTTACGGAACTAGAACAAATCATCTTAAAATTTGTATGCAGACACAAAAGACCCCGAATAGCCAAAGCAGTCTTGAGGGAAAAAAACGGAGCTGGAGGAATCAGACTCCCTGACTTCAGACTACACTACAAAGCTACAGTAATCAAGACAATATGGCGCTGGCACAAAAACAGAAACATAGATCAGTGGAACAGGATAGAAAGCCCAGAGGTAAACCCACGCACCTATGGTCAACTAATCTTTGACAAAGGAGGCAAAGATATACAACGGAGAAAAGACAGTCTCTTCAATAAGTGGTGCTGGGAAAACTGGACAGTTCCGTGTAAAAGAATGAAATTAGAACACTCCCTAACACCATACACAAAAATAAACTCAAAATGGTTTCGAGACCTAAATGTAAGACCAGACACTATAAAACTCTTAGTGGAAAACATAGGAAGAACGCTCTTTGACATCAATCACAGCAAGATCTTTTTTGATCCACCTCCTAGAGTAATGGAAATAAAAACAAAAATAAACAAATGGGACCTAATGAAACTTCAAAGATTTTGCACAGCAAAGGAAACCATAAACAAGACGAAAAGACAACCCTCAGAATGGGAGAAAATATTTGCAAATGAATCAACGGACAAAGGATTAATCTCCAAAATATATAAACAGCTCATTCAGCTCAATATTAAAGAAACAAACAACCCAATCCAAAAATGGGCAGAAGACCTAAATACACACTTCTCCAAAGAAGACATACAGATGGCAAAGAAGCACATGAAAAGATGCTCAACATCACTAATTATTAGAGAAATGCAAATCAAAACTACAATGAGGTATCACCTCACACCAGTTAGAATGGGCATCATCAGAAAATCTACAAACAACAAATGCTGGAGAGGGCGTGGAGAAAAGGGAACCCTCTTGCACTGTTGGTGGGAATGTAAATTGATACAGCCACTATGGAGAACAGTATGGAGGTTCCTTAAAATACTAAAAATACAATTTCCATATGATCCAGCAATCCCACTACTGGGCGTATACCCAGAGAAAACCATAATTCAAAAAGACACATGCACCCCAATGTTCAATGCAGCACTATTTACAATAGCCAGGTCATGGAAGCGACCTACATGCCCATCGACAGACGAATGGTTAAAGAAGTTGTGGTACATATGTACAATGGAATATTACTCAGCCATAAAAAGGAACGAAATTGAGTCATTTGCTGAGACGTGGATAGATCTAGAGACTGTCATACAGAGTGAAGTAAGTCAGAAAGAGAAAAACAAATATCGTATGTTAACGCATGTATGTGGAACCTAGAAAAATGGTACAGATGAGCCGGTTTGCAGGGCAGTAGTTGAGACACAGATGTAGAGAACAGACATATGGACACCAAGGGGGGAAAACTGCGGTGGGGTGGGGATGGTGGTGTGCTGAATTGGGCGATTGGGATTGACATGTATACACTGATGTGTATAAAATTGATGCTTAACAAGAACCTGCAGTATAAAAACAAACAAACAAACAAAACAACTAATACTAAACTTTCATTGGGTTATTTGTATGGAAATATGTTAATATAAATGTTTCAGACATTACATGAAATTTCTAAAATTCTTAAAAAAAAAACAAAACAGAGGAATGGATAAAAAAGATGTGGTACATATATATAAGGAATATTATTCAGCCATTAAAAAGAATAAAATAATGCCATTTGCTGCAACATGGGTGGACCTAGAGATCATCATACAAGTGAAGTCAAACAGAAAACAGACAAACATCATATGATATCACTTATATGTGGAATCTAAAAAATGATACAAATGAACTTATTTACAAAACAGAAACAGACTCACAGACTTCAAAAACATATTTATGGTTATCAAAGGGGAAAGGTGGGGGAAGGGATAAATTAGGAATTCGGGATTTACATATACACACTACTATATATAAAATACATAATCACTAAGAACCTCCTGTATATCACAGGGAACTCTATTCAATATTCTGTAATAACCTATATGGGAAAATAATCTGAAAAAGAATGGACATATGTATATTACAACTGAATCACTTTGCTGTACACCTGAAAGGAACACAATATGGTAAATCAACGGTATTCTGATATAAAAAAGAATTATTTAAAACAAAAACAAAAACAAAAATCTATAATAGATACAGGCAAAAAAGCAAAAGGAAACCAAAGACAATCAAATCACAAGAGAACAAAAGATACCTGTGAAAAAACAACCCCAAAACAATTAACAAAATGGCAAAAAACATAAGTATCAATAACTACCATAAACATAAATGGCTTAAATGCTCCAATCAAAAGACAGGGTGGCTGAATGGATTCAAAAACAAGACCCATATATATGCTGCCTAAAAGAGACTCACTTCAGATCTAAAAACACACACAGACTGAAAGTGAGGGCATGTAAAAAGGTATTCCATGCAAATGGGAAATCCAGGGTAGCAGTACTTAGACAAAATAGACTTTAAAGACTGTTACAGGAGACAAAGAAGGACATTATATAATGATCAGTGGATCAATCCGAGAAACTATAAAAATTGTAAATATATATACACCCAACACAGGAGAAGCTAAATACATAAAGCAAGTATTAATAGACAAAAAAGGAGAAATTGACAGTAACACAACAGTAAGGGATTTTAACACCCTACTTACATCAATGGACAGATTATCCCGACATAATCAATAAGGAAACACTGGCCTTAAATGACACATTAGGTCAAGTGGACTTAATTCACATATAAAACATTCCATCTGAAAGCAACAGAATACATTCTTTTCAAGTGCACATAGAACATTCTCCAGGATAGAGCACATTCTAGGCCCAAAACACAAGCCTCAGTAAGGTGAAGAAAACTGAAATCATATCAAGCATCTTTTCCAACCACAACACTCTGAGACTAGAAATCAACTGCAAGGAAAAGACTTACACAAACCTATGGAAGCTAAACAATATGTTACTAAATCAATCAATGGATCACTGAAGAAATCAAAGAGGAAACTAAAAAATAAATGGAGGGACTTCCCTGGTGGTGCAGTGGTTAAGAGTCTGCCTGCCAATGCAAGGGACATGGGTTTGAGCCCTGGTCTGGGAAGATCCCACATGCCACGGACCAACTAAGCCCATGTGCCACAACTACTGAGCCCGTGTACCACAACTACCGAAGCCCACTTGCCTAGAGCCCGGGCTTTGCAACAAGAGAAGCCATGCAATGAGAAGCCTGCGCATTGCAACCAAGAGTAGCCCCTGCTCACCGCAACTAGGGAAAGCTTGCCGCAACAAATGAAGACCCAACACAGCCAAAACTAATTTAATTAATTAATTTTTTAAAAATTGAATGGAGAGAAATGAAAATGAAAACACCTTGATCCAAAATCTTGGGGACCCGGCAAAAGCAGTCCTAAGAGGGAAGTTTATAGCTAGTGATACAAGCTTACCACAGGAAACAAGAAAAATCTCAAACAACCTCACCTTACACCTAAAAGGAGCTAGAAAGAGAACAACCAAAGGAAAGAAATCATAAAGATCACAGTGAAGTAAATGAAATAGTTTCCTCGATCTTTTCTACCTGTTTTAGTCTAAGAGTTGGTTCTTTGAAAAGATAAAGAAAATGGATAAACCTTAAGCCAGACTCATCAAGAAGGAGAGGGCCCAAATCAATAAAATCAGAAGTGAACCTGTGATCAAGGGATCAATCCAAGAAGAAGATATGACAATTGTAAATATTTATGCACCCAACATAGGAGCACCTCAATACACAAGGCTAATGCTAACAGCCATAAGAGGGGAAATCGACAGTAACACAATCTTAGTAGAGGACTTTAACACCCCACTTTCACCAATGGACAGATGACCCAAAATGAAAATAAATAAGGAAAAACAAGCTTTAAATGATACATTAAGATGGACTTAATGGATATTTATAGGACATTCTATCCAAAAACAACAGGCTACACTTTCTTCTCAAGTGCTCATGGAACATTCCCCAAGATAGATCATATCTTGGGACACAAATCAAGCCTTGGTAAATTTAAGATAATTGAAATCATATCAAGTATCTTTCCCAACCACAATGCTATGAGACGAGATATCAATTACAGGGAAAAATCTGTAAAAAAATAAACACACGGAGGCTAAACAATATGCTACTAAATAACCAAGAGATGACTGAGGAAATCAAAGAGGAAATCAAAAAATACCTAGACACAAATGACAATGAAAACACGACAACCCAAAACCTATGGGACGCAGCAAAAGCAGTTCTAAGAGGGAAGTCTATAGCAATAAAATCGTACCTCAAGAAACAAGAAACGTCTTAAATAAACAACCTAACATTACACCTAAAGCAATTAGAGAAAGAAGAACAAAAATACCCCAAAGTTAGCAGAAGGAAAGATAGCATAAAGATCAGATCACAAATAAATGAAAAAGAAATGAAGGAAACGATAGCAAAGATCAAGAAAACTAAAAGCTGGTTCTTTGAGAAGGTAAACAAAATTGATAAACCATTAGCCAGACTCATCAAGAAAAAAAAAAGGGAGAAGACTTAAATCAGTAGAATTAGAAATGAAAAAGGAGAAGTAACAACTGTCACTGCAGAAATACAAATGATCATGAGAGATTACTACGAGCAACTCTATGCCAATAAAATGGACAACTTGGAAGAAATGGACAAATTCTTAGAAAACCACAACCTTCCGAGACTGAACCAGGAAGAAATAGAAAATATGAACAGGCCAATCACAAGCACTGAAATTGAAACTGTGATTAAAAACCTTCTAACAAACAAAAGCCAAGCACCACATGGCTTCACAGGCAAATTCCATCAAACATTTACGGAAGAGCTAACACCTATCCATCTCAAACTCTTCCAAAGTATAGCAGAGGGAGGAACACTCCCAAACTCATTCTACGAGGCCTCCATTGCCCTGACACCAAAACCAGACGAAGATGTCACAAAGAAAGAAAACTAAAGGCCAATATCACTGATGACTATAGATGTAAAAATCCTCAAGAAAATACTCGCAAACAGAATCCAACAGCACAGCAAAAGGATCATACACCATGATCAACTGGGGTTTATCCTAGGAATGCAAGGATCCTTCAATATATGGAAATCAATCAATGTGATATACCATATTAACAAATTGAAGGATAAAAACCATATGATCATCTCAATAGATGCAGAAAAAGCTTTCAACAAAATTCAACACCCATTTATGATAAAAACCCTCCAGAAAGAAGGCATAGAGGGAACTTACCTCAACATAATAAAGGCCATATATGACAAACCCACAGCCAACATCGTTCTCAATGGTGAAAAAGTGAAACCATTTCCTCTACGACCAGGAACAAGACACGGTTGTCCACTCTCACCACTATTATTCAACATAATTTTGGAAGTTTTAGCTACAGCAATCAGAGAAGAAGAAGAAATAAAAGGAATCCAAATCAGAAAAAAAGAAGTAAAGATGTCACTGTTTGCGGATGACAAGATACCATATATACATAGAGAATCCTAAAGATGTTACCAGGAAACTACTGGAGCTAATCAATGAATTTGGTAAAGTAGCTGGATACAAAACTAATGCACAGAAATCTCCTGCATTCCTATACACTAATGATGAAAAATATGAAAGGGAAATTAAGGAAACATTCCCATTTACCACTGCAACAAAAAGAATAAAATACCTAGGAATAAACCTACCTAAGGAGACAAAAGACCTGTATGCAGAAAACTATAAGACACTGATGAAAAAAATTAAAGATGATACCAACAGGTGGAGAGATATACCATGTTCTTGGGTTGGAAGAATCAATATTGTGAAAATGACTATACTACCCAAAGCAATCTACAGATTCAATGCAATCCCTATCAAATTACCAATGGCATTTTTTACGGAACTAGAACAAATCATCTTAAAATTTGTATGCAGACACAAAAGACCCCGAATAGCCAAAGCAGTCTTGAGGGAAAAAAACGGAGCTGGAGGAATCAGACTCCCTGACTTCAGACTACACTACAAAGCTACAGTAATCAAGACAATATGGCGCTGGCACAAAAACAGAAACATAGATCAGTGGAACAGGATAGAAAGCCCAGAGGTAAACCCACGCACCTATGGTCAACTAATCTTTGACAAAGGAGGCAAAGATATACAACGGAGAAAAGACAGTCTCTTCAATAAGTGGTGCTGGGAAAACTGGACAGTTCCGTGTAAAAGAATGAAATTAGAACACTCCCTAACACCATACACAAAAATAAACTCAAAATGGTTTCGAGACCTAAATGTAAGACCAGACACTATAAAACTCTTAGTGGAAAACATAGGAAGAACGCTCTTTGACATCAATCACAGCAAGATCTTTTTTGATCCACCTCCTAGAGTAATGGAAATAAAAACAAAAATAAACAAATGGGACCTAATGAAACTTCAAAGATTTTGCACAGCAAAGGAAACCATAAACAAGACGAAAAGACAACCCTCAGAATGGGAGAAAATATTTGCAAATGAATCAACGGACAAAGGATTAATCTCCAAAATATATAAACAGCTCATTCAGCTCAATATTAAAGAAACAAACAACCCAATCCAAAAATGGGCAGAAGACCTAAATACACACTTCTCCAAAGAAGACATACAGATGGCAAAGAAGCACATGAAAAGATGCTCAACATCACTAATTATTAGAGAAATGCAAATCAAAACTACAATGAGGTATCACCTCACACCAGTTAGAATGGGCATCATCAGAAAATCTACAAACAACAAATGCTGGAGAGGGCGTGGAGAAAAGGGAACCCTCTTGCACTGTTGGTGGGAATGTAAATTGATACAGCCACTATGGAGAACAGTATGGAGGTTCCTTAAAATACTAAAAATACAATTTCCATATGATCCAGCAATCCCACTACTGGGCGTATACCCAGAGAAAACCATAATTCAAAAAGACACATGCACCCCAATGTTCAATGCAGCACTATTTACAATAGCCAGGTCATGGAAGCGACCTACATGCCCATCGACAGACGAATGGTTAAAGAAGTTGTGGTACATATGTACAATGGAATATTACTCAGCCATAAAAAGGAACGAAATTGAGTCATTTGCTGAGACGTGGATAGATCTAGAGACTGTCATACAGAGTGAAGTAAGTCAGAAAGAGAAAAACAAATATCGTATGTTAACGCATGTATGTGGAACCTAGAAAAATGGTACAGATGAGCCGGTTTGCAGGGCAGTAGTTGAGACACAGATGTAGAGAACAGACATATGGACACCAAGGGGGGAAAACTGCGGTGGGGTGGGGATGGTGGTGTGCTGAATTGGGCGATTGGGATTGACATGTATACACTGATGTGTATAAAATTGATGCTTAACAAGAACCTGCAGTATAAAAACAAACAAACAAACAAAACAACTAATACTAAACTTTCATTGGGTTATTTGTATGGAAATATGTTAATATAAATGTTTCAGACATTACATGAATTTTCTAAAATTCTTAAAAAAAAAACAAAACAGAGGAATGGATAAAGAAGATGTGGTACATATATATAAGGAATATTATTCAGCCATTAAAAAGAATAAAATAATGCCATTTGCTGCAACATGGGTGGACCTAGAGATCATCATACAAGTGAAGTCAAACAGAAAACAGACAAACATCATATGATATCACTTATATGTGGAATCTAAAAAATGATACAAATGAACTTATTTACAAAACAGAAACAGACTCACAGACTTCAAAAACATATTTATGGTTATCAAAGGGGAAAGGTGGGGGAAGGGATAAATTAGGAATTCGGGATTTACATATACACACTACTATATATAAAATACATAATCACTAAGAACCTCCTGTATATCACAGGGAACTCTATTCAATATTCTGTAATAACCTATATGGGAAAATAATCTGAAAAACAATGGACATATGTATATTACAACTGAATCACTTTGCTGTACACCTGAAAGGAACACAATATGGTAAATCAACGGTATTCTGATATAAAAAAGAATTATTTAAAACAAAAACAAAAACAAAAATCTATAATAGATACAGGCAAAAAAGCAAAAGGAAACCAAAGACAATCAAATCACAAGAGAACAAAAGATACCTGTGAAAAAACAACCCCAAAACAATTAACAAAATGGCAAAAAACATAAGTATCAATAACTACCATAAACATAAATGGCTTAAATGCTCCAATCAAAAGACAGGGTGGCTGAATGGATTCAAAAACAAGACCCATATATATGCTGCCTAAAAGAGACTCACTTCAGATCTAAAAACACACACAGACTGAAAGTGAGGGAATGTAAAAAGGTATTCCATGCAAATGGGAAATCCAGGGTAGCAGTACTTAGACAAAATAGACTTTAAAGACTGTTACAGGAGACAAAGAAGGACATTATATAATGATCAGTGGATCAATCCGAGAAACTATAAAAATTGTAAATATATATACACCCAACACAGGAGAAGCTAAATACATAAAGCAAGTATTAATAGACAAAAAAGGAGAAATTGACAGTAACACAACAGTAAGGGATTTTAACACCCTACTTACATCAATGGACAGATTATCCCGACATAATCAATAAGGAAACACTGGCCTTAAATGACACATTAGGTCAAGTGGACTTAATTCACATATAAAACATTCCATCTGAAAGCAACAGAATACATTCTTTTCAAGTGCACATAGAACATTCTCCAGGATAGAGCACATTCTAGGCCCAAAACACAAGCCTCAGTAAGGTGAAGAAAACTGAAATCATATCAAGCATCTTTTCCAACCACAACACTCTGAGACTAGAAACCAACTGCAAGGAAAAGACTTACACAAACCTATGGAAGCTAAACAATATGTTACTAAATCAATCAATGGATCACTGAAGAAATCAAAGAGGAAACTAAAAAATAAATGGAGGGACTTCCCTGGTGGTGCAGTGGTTAAGAGTCTGCCTGCCAATGCAAGGGACATGGGTTTGAGCCCTGGTCTGGGAAGATCCCACATGCCACGGACCAACTAAGCCCATGTGCCACAACTACTGAGCCCGTGTACCACAACTACCGAAGCCCACTTGCCTAGAGCCCGGGCTTTGCAACAAGAGAAGCCATGCAATGAGAAGCCTGCGCATTGCAACCAAGAGTAGCCCCTGCTCACCGCAACTAGGGAAAGCTTGCCGCAACAAATGAAGACCCAACACAGCCAAAACTAATTTAATTAATTAATTTTTTAAAAATTGAATGGAGAGAAATGAAAATGAAAACACCTTGATCCAAAATCTTGGGGACCCGGCAAAAGCAGTCCTAAGAGGGAAGTTTATAGCTAGTGATACAAGCTTACCACAGGAAACAAGAAAAATCTCAAACAACCTCACCTTACACCTAAAAGGAGCTAGAAAGAGAACAACCAAAGGAAAGAAATCATAAAGATCACAGTGAAGTAAATGAAATAGTTTCCTCGATCTTTTCTACCTGTTTTAGTCTAAGAGTTGGTTCTTTGAAAAGATAAAGAAAATGGATAAACCTTAAGCCAGACTCATCAAGAAGGAGAGGGCCCAAATCAATAAAATCAGAAGTGAACCTGTGATCAAGGGATCAATCCAAGAAGAAGATATGACAATTGTAAATATTTATGCACCCAACATAGGAGCACCTCAATACACAAGGCTAATGCTAACAGCCCTAAGAGGGGAAATCGACAGTAACACAATCTTAGTAGAGGACTTTAACACCCCACTTTCACCAATGGACAGATGACCCAAAATGAAAATAAATAAGGAAAAACAAGCTTTAAATGATACATTAAGATGGACTTAATGGATATTTATAGGACATTCTATCCAAAAACAACAGGCTACACTTTCTTCTCAAGTGCTCATGGAACATTCCCCAAGATAGATCATATCTTGGGACACAAATCAAGCCTCGGTAAATTTAAGATAATTGAAATCATATCAAGTATCTTTCCCAACCACAATGCTATGAGACGAGATATCAATTACAGGAAAAAATCTGTAAAAAAAATAAACACACGGAGGCTAAACAATATGCTACTAAATAACCAAGAGATGACTGAGGAAATCAAAGAGGAAATCAAAAAATACCTAGACACAAATGACAATGAAAACACGACAACCCAAAACCTATGGGACGCAGCAAAAGCAGTTCTAAGAGGGAAGTCTATAGCAATAAAATCGTACCTCAAGAAACAAGAAACGTCTTAAATAAACAACCTAACATTACACCTAAAGCAATTAGAGAAAGAAGAACAAAAATACCCCAAAGTTAGCAGAAGGAAAGATAGCATAAAGATCAGATCACAAATAAATGAAAAAGAAATGAAGGAAACGATAGCAAAGATCAAGAAAACTAAAAGCTGGTTCTTTGAGAAGGTAAACAAAATTGATAAACCATTAGCCAGACTCATCAAGAAAAAAAAAAGGGAGAAGACTTAAATCAGTAGAATTAGAAATGAAAAAGGAGAAGTAACAACTGTCACTGCAGAAATACAAATGATCATGAGAGATTACTACGAGCAACTCTATGCCAATAAAATGGACAACTTGGAAGAAATGGACAAATTCTTAGAAAACCACAACCTTCCGAGACTGAACCAGGAAGAAATAGAAAATATGAACAGGCCAATCACAAGCACTGAAATTGAAACTGTGATTAAAAACCTTCTAACAAACAAAAGCCAAGCACCACATGGCTTCACAGGCAAATTCCATCAAACATTTACGGAAGAGCTAACACCTATCCATCTCAAACTCTTCCAAAGTATAGCAGAGGGAGGAACACTCCCAAACTCATTCTACGAGGCCTCCATTGCCCTGACACCAAAACCAGACGAAGATGTCACAAAGAAAGAAAACTAAAGGCCAATATCACTGATGACTATAGATGTAAAAATCCTCAAGAAAATACTCGCAAACAGAATCCAACAGCACAGCAAAAGGATCATACACCATGATCAACTGGGGTTTATCCTAGGAATGCAAGGATCCTTCAATATATGGAAATCAATCAATGTGATATACCATATTAACAAATTGAAGGATAAAAACCATATGATCATCTCAATAGATGCAGAAAAAGCTTTCAACAAAATTCAACACCCATTTATGATAAAAACCCTCCAGAAAGAAGGCATAGAGGGAACTTACCTCAACATAATAAAGGCCATATATGACAAACCCACAGCCAACATCGTTCTCAATGGTGAAAAAGTGAAACCATTTCCTCTACGACCAGGAACAAGACACGGTTGTCCACTCTCACCACTATTATTCAACATAATTTTGGAAGTTTTAGCTACAGCAATCAGAGAAGAAGAAGAAATAAAAGGAATCCAAATCAGAAAAAAAGAAGTAAAGATGTCACTGTTTGCGGATGACAAGATACCATATATACATAGAGAATCCTAAAGATGTTACCAGGAAACTACTGGAGCTAATCAATGAATTTGGTAAAGTAGCTGGATACAAAACTAATGCACAGAAATCTCCTGCATTCCTATACACTAATGATGAAAAATATGAAAGGGAAATTAAGGAAACATTCCCATTTACCACTGCAACAAAAAGAATAAAATACCTAGGAATAAACCTACCTAAGGAGACAAAAGACCTGTATGCAGAAAACTATAAGACACTGATGAAAAAAATTAAAGATGATACCAACAGGTGGAGAGATATACCATGTTCTTGGGTTGGAAGAATCAATATTGTGAAAATGACTATACTACCCAAAGCAATCTACAGATTCAATGCAATCCCTATCAAATTACCAATGGCATTTTTTACGGAACTAGAACAAATCATCTTAAAATTTGTATGCAGACACAAAAGACCCCGAATAGCCAAAGCAGTCTTGAGGGAAAAAAACGGAGCTGGAGGAATCAGACTCCCTGACTTCAGACTACACTACAACGCTACAGTAATCAAGACAATATGGCGCTGGCACAAAAACAGAAACATAGATCAGTGGAACAGGATAGAAAGCCCAGAGGTAAACCCACGCACCTATGGTCAACTAATCTTTGACAAAGGAGGCAAAGATATACAACGGAGAAAAGACAGTCTCTTCAATAAGTGGTGCTGGGAAAACTGGACAGTTCCGTGTAAAAGAATGAAATTAGAACACTCCCTAACACCATACACAAAAATAAACTCAAAATGGATTCGAGACCTAAATGTAAGACCAGACACTATAAAACTCTTAGTGGAAAACATAGGAAGAACGCTCTTTGACATCAATCACAGCAAGATCTTTTTTGATCCACCTCCTAGAGTAATGGAAATAAAAACAAAAATAAACAAATGGGACCTAATGAAACTTCAAAGATTTTGCACAGCAAAGGAAACCATAAACAAGACGAAAAGACAACCCTCAGAATGGGAGAAAATATTTGCAAATGAATCAACGGACAAAGGATTAATCTCCAAAATATATAAACAGCTCATTCAGCTCAATATTAAAGAAACAAACAACCCAATCCAAAAATGGGCAGAAGACCTAAATACACACTTCTCCAAAGAAGACATACAGATGGCAAAGAAGCACATGAAAAGATGCTCAACATCACTAATTATTAGAGAAATGCAAATCAAAACTACAATGAGGTATCACCTCACACCAGTTAGAATGGGCATCATCAGAAAATCTACAAACAACAAATGCTGGAGAGGGCGTGGAGAAAAGGGAACCCTCTTGCACTGTTGGTGGGAATGTAAATTGATACAGCCACTATGGAGAACAGTATGGAGGTTCCTTAAAATACTAAAAATACAATTTCCATATGATCCAGCAATCCCACTACTGGGCGTATACCCAGAGAAAACCATAATTCAAAAAGACACATGCACCCCAATGTTCAATGCAGCACTATTTACAATAGCCAGGTCATGGAAGCGACCTACATGCCCATCGACAGACGAATGGTTAAAGAAGTTGTGGTACATATATACAATGGAATATTACTCAGCCATAAAAAGGAACGAAATTGAGTCATTTGCTGAGACGTGGATAGATCTAGAGACTGTCATACAGAGTGAAGTAAGTCAGAAAGAGAAAAACAAATATCGTATGTTAACGCATGTATGTGGAACCTAGAAAAATGGTACAGATGAGCCGGTTTGTAGGGCAGTAGTTGAGACACAGATGTAGAGAACAGACATATGGACACCAAGGGGGGAAAACTGCGGTGGGGTGGGGATGGTGGTGTGCTGAATTGGGCGATTGGGATTGACATGTATACACTGATGTGTATAAAATTGATGCTTAACAAGAACCTGCAGTATAAAAACAAACAAACAAACAAAACAACTAATACTAAACTTTCATTGGGTTATTTGTATGGAAATATGTTAATATAAATGTTTCAGACATTACATGAAATTTCTAAAATTCTTAAAAAAAAAACAAAACAGAGGAATGGATAAAGAAGATGTGGTACATATATATAAGGAATATTATTCAGCCATTAAAAAGAATAAAATAATGCCATTTGCTGCAACATGGGTGGACCTAGAGATCATCATACAAGTGAAGTCAAACAGAAAACAGACAAACATCATATGATATCACTTATATGTGGAATCTAAAAAATGATACAAATGAACTTATTTACAAAACAGAAACAGACTCACAGACTTCAAAAACATATTTATGGTTATCAAAGGGGAAAGGTGGGGGAAGGGATAAATTAGGAATTCGGGATTTACATATACACACTACTATATATAAAATACATAATCACTAAGAACCTCCTGTATATCACAGGGAACTCTATTCAATATTCTGTAATAACCTATATGGGAAAATAATCTGAAAAAGAATGGACATATGTATATTACAACTGAATCACTTTGCTGTACACCTGAAAGGAACACAATATGGTAAATCAACGGTATTCTGATATAAAAAAGAATTATTTAAAACAAAAACAAAAACAAAAATCTATAATAGATACAGGCAAAAAAGCAAAAGGAAACCAAAGACAATCAAATCACAAGAGAACAAAAGATACCTGTGAAAAAACAACCCCAAAACAATTAACAAAATGGCAAAAAACATAAGTATCAATAACTACCATAAACATAAATGGCTTAAATGCTCCAATCAAAAGACAGGGTGGCTGAATGGATTCAAAAACAAGACCCATATATATGCTGCCTAAAAGAGACTCACTTCAGATCTAAAAACACACACAGACTGAAAGTGAGGGAATGTAAAAAGGTATTCCATGCAAATGGGAAATCCAGGGTAGCAGTACTTAGACAAAATAGACTTTAAAGACTGTTACAGGAGACAAAGAAGGACATTATATAATGATCAGTGGATCAATCCGAGAAACTATAAAAATTGTAAATATATATACACCCAACACAGGAGAAGCTAAATACATAAAGCAAGTATTAATAGACAAAAAAGGAGAAATTGACAGTAACACAACAGTAAGGGATTTTAACACCCTACTTACATCAATGGACAGATTATCCCGACATAATCAATAAGGAAACACTGGCCTTAAATGACACATTAGGTCAAGTGGACTTAATTCACATATAAAACATTCCATCTGAAAGCAACAGAATACATTCTTTTCAAGTGCACATAGAACATTCTCCAGGATAGAGCACATTCTAGGCCCAAAACACAAGCCTCAGTAAGGTGAAGAAAACTGAAATCATATCAAGCATCTTTTCCAACCACAACACTCTGAGACTAGAAACCAACTGCAAGGAAAAGACTTACACAAACCTATGGAAGCTAAACAATATGTTACTAAATCAATCAATGGATCACTGAAGAAATCAAAGAGGAAACTAAAAAATAAATGGAGGGACTTCCCTGGTGGTGCAGTGGTTAAGAGTCTGCCTGCCAATGCAAGGGACATGGGTTTGAGCCCTGGTCTGGGAAGATCCCACATGCCACGGACCAACTAAGCCCATGTGCCACAACTACTGAGCCCGTGTACCACAACTACCGAAGCCCACTTGCCTAGAGCCCGGGCTTTGCAACAAGAGAAGCCATGCAATGAGAAGCCTGCGCATTGCAACCAAGAGTAGCCCCTGCTCACCGCAACTAGGGAAAGCTTGCCGCAACAAATGAAGACCCAACACAGCCAAAACTAATTTAATTAATTAATTTTTTAAAAATTGAATGGAGAGAAATGAAAATGAAAACACCTTGATCCAAAATCTTGGGGACCCGGCAAAAGCAGTCCTAAGAGGGAAGTTTATAGCTAGTGATACAAGCTTACCACAGGAAACAAGAAAAATCTCAAACAACCTCACCTTACACCTAAAAGGAGCTAGAAAGAGAACAACCAAAGGAAAGAAATCATAAAGATCACAGTGAAGTAAATGAAATAGTTTCCTCGATCTTTTCTACCTGTTTTAGTCTAAGAGTTGGTTCTTTGAAAAGATAAAGAAAATGGATAAACCTTAAGCCAGACTCATCAAGAAGGAGAGGGCCCAAATCAATAAAATCAGAAGTGAACCTGTGATCAAGGGATCAATCCAAGAAGAAGATATGACAATTGTAAATATTTATGCACCCAACATAGGAGCACCTCAATACACAAGGCTAATGCTAACAGCCATAAGAGGGGAAATCGACAGTAACACAATCTTAGTAGAGGACTTTAACACCCCACTTTCACCAATGGACAGATGACCCAAAATGAAAATAAATAAGGAAAAACAAGCTTTAAATGATACATTAAGATGGACTTAATGGATATTTATAGGACATTCTATCCAAAAACAACAGGCTACACTTTCTTCTCAAGTGCTCATGGAACATTCCCCAAGATAGATCATATCTTGGGACACAAATCAAGCCTTGGTAAATTTAAGATAATTGAAATCATATCAAGTATCTTTCCCAACCACAATGCTATGAGACGAGATATCAATTACAGGAAAAAATCTGTAAAAAAATAAACACACGGAGGCTAAACAATATGCTACTAAATAACCAAGAGATGACTGAGGAAATCAAAGAGGAAATCAAAAAATACCTAGACACAAATGACAATGAAAACACGACAACCCAAAACCTATGGGACGCAGCAAAAGCAGTTCTAAGAGGGAAGTCTATAGCAATAAAATCGTACCTCAAGAAACAAGAAACGTCTTAAATAAACAACCTAACATTACACCTAAAGCAATTAGAGAAAGAAGAACAAAAATACCCCAAAGTTAGCAGAAGGAAAGATAGCATAAAGATCAGATCACAAATAAATGAAAAAGAAATGAAGGAAACGATAGCAAAGATCAAGAAAACTAAAAGCTGGTTCTTTGAGAAGGTAAACAAAATTGATAAACCATTAGCCAGACTCATCAAGAAAAAAAAAAGGGAGAAGACTTAAATCAGTAGAATTAGAAATGAAAAAGGAGAAGTAACAACTGTCACTGCAGAAATACAAATGATCATGAGAGATTACTACGAGCAACTCTATGCCAATAAAATGGACAACTTGGAAGAAATGGACAAATTCTTAGAAAACCACAACCTTCCGAGACTGAACCAGGAAGAAATAGAAAATATGAACAGGCCAATCACAAGCACTGAAATTGAAACTGTGATTAAAAACCTTCTAACAAACAAAAGCCAAGCACCACATGGCTTCACAGGCAAATTCCATCAAACATTTACGGAAGAGCTAACACCTATCCATCTCAAACTCTTCCAAAGTATAGCAGAGGGAGGAACACTCCCAAACTCATTCTACGAGGCCTCCATTGCCCTGACACCAAAACCAGACGAAGATGTCACAAAGAAAGAAAACTAAAGGCCAATATCACTGATGACTATAGATGTAAAAATCCTCAAGAAAATACTCGCAAACAGAATCCAACAGCACAGCAAAAGGATCATACACCATGATCAACTGGGGTTTATCCTAGGAATGCAAGGATCCTTCAATATATGGAAATCAATCAATGTGATATACCATATTAACAAATTGAAGGATAAAAACCATATGATCATCTCAATAGATGCAGAAAAAGCTTTCAACAAAATTCAACACCCATTTATGATAAAAACTCTCCAGAAAGAAGGCATAGAGGGAACTTACCTCAACATAATAAAGGCCATATATGACAAACCCACAGCCAACATCGTTCTCAATGGTGAAAAAGTGAAACCATTTCCTCTACGACCAGGAACAAGACACGGTTGTCCACTCTCACCACTATTATTCAACATAATTTTGGAAGTTTTAGCTACAGCAATCAGAGAAGAAGAAGAAATAAAAGGAATGAAATCAGAAAAAAAGAAGTAAAGATGTCACTGTTTGCGGATGACAAGATACCATATATACATAGAGAATCCTAAAGATGTTACCAGGAAACTACTGGAGCTAATCAATGAATTTGGTAAAGTAGCTGGATACAAAACTAATGCACAGAAATCTCCTGCATTCCTATACACTAATGATGAAAAATATGAAAGGGAAATTAAGGAAACATTCCCATTTACCACTGCAACAAAAAGAATAAAATACCTAGGAATAAACCTACCTAAGGAGACAAAAGACCTGTATGCAGAAAACTATAAGACACTGATGAAAGAAATTAAAGATGATACCAACAGGTGGAGAGATATACCATGTTCTTGGGTTGGAAGAATCAATATTGTGAAAATGACTATACTACCCAAAGCAATCTACAGATTCAATGCAATCCCTATCAAATTACCAATGGCATTTTTTACGGAACTAGAACAAATCATCTTAAAATTTGTATGCAGACACAAAAGACCCCGAATAGCCAAAGCAGTCTTGAGGGAAAAAAACGGAGCTGGAGGAATCAGACTCCCTGACTTCAGACTACACTACAAAGCTACAGTAATCAAGACAATATGGCGCTGGCACAAAAACAGAAACATAGATCAGTGGAACAGGATAGAAAGCCCAGAGGTAAACCCACGCACCTATGGTCAACTAATCTTTGACAAAGGAGGCAAAGATATACAACGGAGAAAAGACAGTCTCTTCAATAAGTGGTGCTGGGAAAACTGGACAGTTCCGTGTAAAAGAATGAAATTAGAACACTCCCTAACACCATACACAAAAATAAACTCAAAATGGATTCGAGACCTAAATGTAAGACCAGACACTATAAAACTCTTAGTGGAAAACATAGGAAGAACGCTCTTTGACATCAATCACAGCAAGATCTTTTTTGATCCACCTCCTAGAGTAATGGAAATAAAAACAAAAATAAACAAATGGGACCTAATGAAACTTCAAAGATTTTGCACAGCAAAGGAAACCATAAACAAGACGAAAAGACAACCCTCAGAATGGGAGAAAATATTTGCAAATGAATCAACGGACAAAGGATTAATCTCCAAAATATATAAACAGCTCATTCAGCTCAATATTAAAGAAACAAACAACCCAATCCAAAAATGGGCAGAAGACCTAAATACACACTTCTCCAAAGAAGACATACAGATGGCAAAGAAGCACATGAAAAGATGCTCAACATCACTAATTATTAGAGAAATGCAAATCAAAACTACAATGAGGTATCACCTCACACCAGTTAGAATGGGCATCATCAGAAAATCTACAAACAACAAATGCTGGAGAGGGCGTGGAGAAAAGGGAACCCTCTTGCACTGTTGGTGGGAATGTAAATTGATACAGCCACTATGGAGAACAGTATGGAGGTTCCTTAAAATACTAAAAATACAATTTCCATATGATCCAGCAATCCCACTACTGGGCGTATACCCAGAGAAAACCATAATTCAAAAAGACACATGCACCCCAATGTTCAATGCAGCACTATTTACAATAGCCAGGTCATGGAAGCGACCTACATGCCCATCGACAGACGAATGGTTAAAGAAGTTGTGGTACATATATACAATGGAATATTACTCAGCCATAAAAAGGAACGAAATTGAGTCATTTGCTGAGACGTGGATAGATCTAGAGACTGTCATACAGAGTGAAGTAAGTCAGAAAGAGAAAAACAAATATCGTATGTTAACGCATGTATGTGGAACCTAGAAAAATGGTACAGATGAGCCGGTTTGCAGGGCAGTAGTTGAGACACAGATGTAGAGAACAGACATATGGACACCAAGGGGGGAAAACTGCGGTGGGGTGGGGATGGTGGTGTGCTGAATTGGGCGATTGGGATTGACATGTATACACTGATGTGTATAAAATTGATGCTTAACAAGAACCTGCAGTATAAAAACAAACAAACAAAACAACTAATACTAAACTTTCATTGGGTTATTTGTATGGAAATATGTTAATATAAATGTTTCAGACATTACATGAAATTTCTAAAATTCTTAAAAAAAAAACAAAACAGAGGAATGGATAAAGAAGATGTGGTACATATATATAAGGAATATTATTCAGCCATTAAAAAGAATAAAATAATGCCATTTGCTGCAACATGGGTGGACCTAGAGATCATCATACAAGTGAAGTCAAACAGAAAACAGACAAACATCATATGATATCACTTATATGTGGAATCTAAAAAATGATACAAATGAACTTATTTACAAAACAGAAACAGACTCACAGACTTCAAAAACATATTTATGGTTATCAAAGGGGAAAGGTGGGGGAAGGGATAAATTAGGAATTCGGGATTTACATATACACACTACTATATATAAAATACATAATCACTAAGAACCTCCTGTATATCACAGGGAACTCTATTCAATATTCTGTAATAACCTATATGGGAAAATAATCTGAAAAAGAATGGACATATGTATATTACAACTGAATCACTTTGCTGTACACCTGAAAGGAACACAATATGGTAAATCAACGGTATTCTGATATAAAAAAGAATTATTTAAAACAAAAACAAAAACAAAAATCTATAATAGATACAGGCAAAAAAGCAAAAGGAAACCAAAGACAATCAAATCACAAGAGAACAAAAGATACCTGTGAAAAAACAACCCCAAAACAATTAACAAAATGGCAAAAAACATAAGTATCAATAACTACCATAAACATAAATGGCTTAAATGCTCCAATCAAAAGACAGGGTGGCTGAATGGATTCAAAAACAAGACCCATATATATGCTGCCTAAAAGAGACTCACTTCAGATCTAAAAACACACACAGACTGAAAGTGAGGGAATGTAAAAAGGTATTCCATGCAAATGGGAAATCCAGGGTAGCAGTACTTAGACAAAATAGACTTTAAAGACTGTTACAGGAGACAAAGAAGGACATTATATAATGATCAGTGGATCAATCCGAGAAACTATAAAAATTGTAAATATATATACACCCAACACAGGAGAAGCTAAATACATAAAGCAAGTATTAATAGACAAAAAAGGAGAAATTGACAGTAACACAACAGTAAGGGATTTTAACACCCTACTTACATCAATGGACAGATTATCCCGACATAATCAATAAGGAAACACTGGCCTTAAATGACACATTAGGTCAAGTGGACTTAATTCACATATAAAACATTCCATCTGAAAGCAACAGAATACATTCTTTTCAAGTGCACATAGAACATTCTCCAAGATAGAGCACATTCTAGGCCCAAAACACAAGCCTCAGTAAGGTGAAGAAAACTGAAATCATATCAAGCATCTTTTCCAACCACAACACTCTGAGACTAGAAACCAACTGCAAGGAAAAGACTTACACAAACCTATGGAAGCTAAACAATATGTTACTAAATCAATCAATGGATCACTGAAGAAATCAAAGAGGAAACTAAAAAATAAATGGAGGGACTTCCCTGGTGGTGCAGTGGTTAAGAGTCTGCCTGCCAATGCAAGGGACATGGGTTTGAGCCCTGGTCTGGGAAGATCCCACATGCCACGGACCAACTAAGCCCATGTGCCACAACTACTGAGCCCGTGTACCACAACTACCGAAGCCCACTTGCCTAGAGCCCGGGCTTTGCAACAAGAGAAGCCATGCAATGAGAAGCCTGCGCATTGCAACCAAGAGTAGCCCCTGCTCACCGCAACTAGGGAAAGCTTGCCGCAACAAATGAAGACCCAACACAGCCAAAACTAATTTAATTAATTAATTTTTTAAAAATTGAATGGAGAGAAATGAAAATGAAAACACCTTGATCCAAAATCTTGGGGACCCGGCAAAAGCAGTCCTAAGAGGGAAGTTTATAGCTAGTGATACAAGCTTACCACAGGAAACAAGAAAAATCTCAAACAACCTCACCTTACACCTAAAAGGACCTAGAAAGAGAACAACCAAAGGAAAGAAATCATAAAGATCACAGTGAAGTAAATGAAATAGTTTCCTCGATCTTTTCTACCTGTTTTAGTCTAAGAGTTGGTTCTTTGAAAAGATAAAGAAAATGGATAAACCTTAAGCCAGACTCATCAAGAAGGAGAGGGCCCAAATCAATAAAATCAGAAGTGAACCTGTGATCAAGGGATCAATCCAAGAAGAAGATATGACAATTGTAAATATTTATGCACCCAACATAGGAGCACCTCAATACACAAGGCTAATGCTAACAGCCATAAGAGGGGAAATCGACAGTAACACAATCTTAGTAGAGGACTTTAACACCCCACTTTCACCAATGGACAGATGACCCAAAATGAAAATAAATAAGGAAAAACAAGCTTTAAATGATACATTAAGATGGACTTAATGGATATTTATAGGACATTCTATCCAAAAACAACAGGCTACACTTTCTTCTCAAGTGCTCATGGAACATTCCCCAAGATAGATCATATCTTGGGACACAAATCAAGCCTCGGTAAATTTAAGATAATTGAAATCATATCAAGTATCTTTCCCAACCACAATGCTATGAGACGAGATATCAATTACAGGAAAAAATCTGTAAAAAAATAAACACACGGAGGCTAAACAATATGCTACTAAATAACCAAGAGATGACTGAGGAAATCAAAGAGGAAATCAAAAAATACCTAGACACAAATGACAATGAAAACACGACAACCCAAAACCTATGGGACGCAGCAAAAGCAGTTCTAAGAGGGAAGTCTATAGCAATAAAATCGTACCTCAAGAAACAAGAAACGTCTTAAATAAACAACCTAACATTACACCTAAAGCAATTAGAGAAAGAAGAACAAAAATACCCCAAAGTTAGCAGAAGGAAAGATAGCATAAAGATCAGATCACAAATAAATGAAAAAGAAATGAAGGAAACGATAGCAAAGATCAAGAAAACTAAAAGCTGGTTCTTTGAGAAGGTAAACAAAATTGATAAACCATTAGCCAGACTCATCAAGAAAAAAAAAAGGGAGAAGACTTAAATCAGTAGAATTAGAAATGAAAAAGGAGAAGTAACAACTGTCACTGCAGAAATACAAATGATCATGAGAGATTACTACGAGCAACTCTATGCCAATAAAATGGACAACTTGGAAGAAATGGACAAATTCTTAGAAAACCACAACCTTCCGAGACTGAACCAGGAAGAAATAGAAAATATGAACAGGCCAATCACAAGCACTGAAATTGAAACTGTGATTAAAAACCTTCTAACAAACAAAAGCCAAGCACCACATGGCTTCACAGGCAAATTCCATCAAACATTTACGGAAGAGCTAACACCTATCCATCTCAAACTCTTCCAAAGTATAGCAGAGGGAGGAACACTCCCAAACTCATTCTACGAGGCCTCCATTGCCCTGACACCAAAACCAGACGAAGATGTCACAAAGAAAGAAAACTAAAGGCCAATATCACTGATGACTATAGATGTAAAAATCCTCAAGAAAATACTCGCAAACAGAATCCAACAGCACAGCAAAAGGATCATACACCATGATCAACTGGGGTTTATCCTAGGAATGCAAGGATCCTTCAATATATGGAAATCAATCAATGTGATATACCATATTAACAAATTGAAGGATAAAAACCATATGATCATCTCAATAGATGCAGAAAAAGCTTTCAACAAAATTCAACACCCATTTATGATAAAAACTCTCCAGAAAGAAGGCATAGAGGGAACTTACCTCAACATAATAAAGGCCATATATGACAAACCCACAGCCAACATCGTTCTCAATGGTGAAAAAGTGAAACCATTTCCTCTACGACCAGGAACAAGACACGGTTGTCCACTCTCACCACTATTATTCAACATAATTTTGGAAGTTTTAGCTACAGCAATCAGAGAAGAAGAAGAAATAAAAGGAATGAAATCAGAAAAAAAGAAGTAAAGATGTCACTGTTTGCGGATGACAAGATACCATATATACATAGAGAATCCTAAAGATGTTACCAGGAAACTACTGGAGCTAATCAATGAATTTGGTAAAGTAGCTGGATACAAAACTAATGCACAGAAATCTCCTGCATTCCTATACACTAATGATGAAAAATATGAAAGGGAAATTAAGGAAACATTCCCATTTACCACTGCAACAAAAAGAATAAAATACCTAGGAATAAACCTACCTAAGGAGACAAAAGACCTGTATGCAGAAAACTATAAGACACTGATGAAAGAAATTAAAGATGATACCAACAGGTGGAGAGATATACCATGTTCTTGGGTTGGAAGAATCAATATTGTGAAAATGACTATACTACCCAAAGCAATCTACAGATTCAATGCAATCCCTATCAAATTACCAATGGCATTTTTTACGGAACTAGAACAAATCATCTTAAAATTTGTATGCAGACACAAAAGACCCCGAATAGCCAAAGCAGTCTTGAGGGAAAAAAACGGAGCTGGAGGAATCAGACTCCCTGACTTCAGACTACACTACAAAGCTACAGTAATCAAGACAATATGGCGCTGGCACAAAAACAGAAACATAGATCAGTGGAACAGGATAGAAAGCCCAGAGGTAAACCCACGCACCTATGGTCAACTAATCTTTGACAAAGGAGGCAAAGATATACAACGGAGAAAAGACAGTCTCTTCAATAAGTGGTGCTGGGAAAACTGGACAGTTCCGTGTAAAAGAATGAAATTAGAACACTCCCTAACACCATACACAAAAATAAACTCAAAATGGATTCGAGACCTAAATGTAAGACCAGACACTATAAAACTCTTAGTGGAAAACATAGGAAGAACGCTCTTTGACATCAATCACAGCAAGATCTTTTTTGATCCACCTCCTAGAGTAATGGAAATAAAAACAAAAATAAACAAATGGGACCTAATGAAACTTCAAAGATTTTGCACAGCAAAGGAAACCATAAACAAGACGAAAAGACAACCCTCAGAATGGGAGAAAATATTTGCAAATGAATCAACGGACAAAGGATTAATCTCCAAAATATATAAACAGCTCATTCAGCTCAATATTAAAGAAACAAACAACCCAATCCAAAAATGGGCAGAAGACCTAAATACACACTTCTCCAAAGAAGACATACAGATGGCAAAGAAGCACATGAAAAGATGCTCAACATCACTAATTATTAGAGAAATGCAAATCAAAACTACAATGAGGTATCACCTCACACCAGTTAGAATGGGCATCATCAGAAAATCTACAAACAACAAATGCTGGAGAGGGCGTGGAGAAAAGGGAACCCTCTTGCACTGTTGGTGGGAATGTAAATTGATACAGCCACTATGGAGAACAGTATGGAGGTTCCTTAAAATACTAAAAATACAATTTCCATATGATCCAGCAATCCCACTACTGGGCGTATACCCAGAGAAAACCATAATTCAAAAAGACACATGCACCCCAATGTTCAATGCAGCACTATTTACAATAGCCAGGTCATGGAAGCGACCTACATGCCCATCGACAGACGAATGGTTAAAGAAGTTGTGGTACATATATACAATGGAATATTACTCAGCCATAAAAAGGAACGAAATTGAGTCATTTGCTGAGACGTGGATAGATCTAGAGACTGTCATACAGAGTGAAGTAAGTCAGAAAGAGAAAAACAAATATCATATGTTAACGCATGTATGTGGAACCTAGAAAAATGGTACAGATGAGCCGGTTTGCAGGGCAGTAGTTGAGACACAGATGTAGAGAACAGACATATGGACACCAAGGGGGGAAAACTGCGGTGGGGTGGGGATGGTGGTGTGCTGAATTGGGCGATTGGGATTGACATGTATACACTGATGTGTATAAAATTGATGCTTAACAAGAACCTGCAGTATAAAAACAAACAAACAAAACAACTAATACTAAACTTTCATTGGGTTATTTGTATGGAAATATGTTAATATAAATGTTTCAGACATTACATGAAATTTCTAAAATTCTTAAAAAAAAAACAAAACAGAGGAATGGATAAAGAAGATGTGGTACATATATATAAGGAATATTATTCAGCCATTAAAAAGAATAAAATAATGCCATTTGCTGCAACATGGGTGGACCTAGAGATCATCATACAAGTGAAGTCAAACAGAAAACAGACAAACATCATATGATATCACTTATATGTGGAATCTAAAAAATGATACAAATGAACTTATTTACAAAACAGAAACAGACTCACAGACTTCAAAAACATATTTATGGTTATCAAAGGGGAAAGGTGGGGGAAGGGATAAATTAGGAATTCGGGATTTACATATACACACTACTATATATAAAATACATAATCACTAAGAACCTCCTGTATATCACAGGGAACTCTATTCAATATTCTGTAATAACCTATATGGGAAAATAATCTGAAAAAGAATGGACATATGTATATTACAACTGAATCACTTTGCTGTACACCTGAAAGGAACACAATATGGTAAATCAACGGTATTCTGATATAAAAAAGAATTATTTAAAACAAAAACAAAAACAAAAATCTATAATAGATACAGGCAAAAAAGCAAAAGGAAACCAAAGACAATCAAATCACAAGAGAACAAAAGATACCTGTGAAAAAACAACCCCAAAACAATTAACAAAATGGCAAAAAACATAAGTATCAATAACTACCATAAACATAAATGGCTTAAATGCTCCAATCAAAAGACAGGGTGGCTGAATGGATTCAAAAACAAGACCCATATATATGCTGCCTAAAAGAGACTCACTTCAGATCTAAAAACACACACAGACTGAAAGTGAGGGAATGTAAAAAGGTATTCCATGCAAATGGGAAATCCAGGGTAGCAGTACTTAGACAAAATAGACTTTAAAGACTGTTACAGGAGACAAAGAAGGACATTATATAATGATCAGTGGATCAATCCGAGAAACTATAAAAATTGTAAATATATATACACCCAACACAGGAGAAGCTAAATACATAAAGCAAGTATTAATAGACAAAAAAGGAGAAATTGACAGTAACACAACAGTAAGGGATTTTAACACCCTACTTACATCAATGGACAGATTATCCCGACATAATCAATAAGGAAACACTGGCCTTAAATGACACATTAGGTCAAGTGGACTTAATTCACATATAAAACATTCCATCTGAAAGCAACAGAATACATTCTTTTCAAGTGCACATAGAACATTCTCCAAGATAGAGCACATTCTAGGCCCAAAACACAAGCCTCAGTAAGGTGAAGAAAACTGAAATCATATCAAGCATCTTTTCCAACCACAACACTCTGAGACTAGAAATCAACTGCAAGGAAAAGACTTACACAAACCTATGGAAGCTAAACAATATGTTACTAAATCAATCAATGGATCACTGAAGAAATCAAAGAGGAAACTAAAAAATAAATGGAGGGACTTCCCTGGTGGTGCAGTGGTTAAGAGTCTGCCTGCCAATGCAAGGGACATGGGTTTGAGCCCTGGTCTGGGAAGATCCCACATGCCACGGACCAACTAAGCCCATGTGCCACAACTACTGAGCCCGTGTACCACAACTACCGAAGCCCACTTGCCTAGAGCCCGGGCTTTGCAACAAGAGAAGCCATGCAATGAGAAGCCTGCGCATTGCAACCAAGAGTAGCCCCTGCTCACCGCAACTAGGGAAAGCTTGCCGCAACAAATGAAGACCCAACACAGCCAAAACTAATTTAATTAATTAATTTTTTAAAAATTGAATGGAGAGAAATGAAAATGAAAACACCTTGATCCAAAATCTTGGGGACCCGGCAAAAGCAGTCCTAAGAGGGAAGTTTATAGCTAGTGATACAAGCTTACCACAGGAAACAAGAAAAATCTCAAACAACCTCACCTTACACCTAAAAGGAGCTAGAAAGAGAACAACCAAAGGAAAGAAATCATAAAGATCACAGTGAAGTAAATGAAATAGTTTCCTCGATCTTTTCTACCTGTTTTAGTCTAAGAGTTGGTTCTTTGAAAAGATAAAGAAAATGGATAAACCTTAAGCCAGACTCATCAAGAAGGAGAGGGCCCAAATCAATAAAATCAGAAGTGAACCTGTGATCAAGGGATCAATCCAAGAAGAAGATATGACAATTGTAAATATTTATGCACCCAACATAGGAGCACCTCAATACACAAGGCTAATGCTAACAGCCATAAGAGGGGAAATCAACAGTAACACAATCTTAGTAGAGGACTTTAACACCCCACTTTCACCAATGGACAGATGACCCAAAATGAAAATAAATAAGGAAAAACAAGCTTTAAATGATACATTAAGATGGACTTAATGGATATTTATAGGACATTCTATCCAAAAACAACAGGCTACACTTTCTTCTCAAGTGCTCATGGAACATTCCCCAAGATAGATCATATCTTGGGACACAAATCAAGCCTCGGTAAATTTAAGATAATTGAAATCATATCAAGTATCTTTCCCAACCACAATGCTATGAGACGAGATATCAATTACAGGAAAAAATCTGTAAAAAAATAAACACACGGAGGCTAAACAATATGCTACTAAATAACCAAGAGATGACTGAGGAAATCAAAGAGGAAATCAAAAAATACCTAGACACAAATGACAATGAAAACACGACAACCCAAAACCTATGGGACGCAGCAAAAGCAGTTCTAAGAGGGAAGTCTATAGCAATAAAATCGTACCTCAAGAAACAAGAAACGTCTTAAATAAACAACCTAACATTACACCTAAAGCAATTAGAGAAAGAAGAACAAAAATACCCCAAAGTTAGCAGAAGGAAAGATAGCATAAAGATCAGATCACAAATAAATGAAAAAGAAATGAAGGAAACGATAGCAAAGATCAAGAAAACTAAAAGCTGGTTCTTTGAGAAGGTAAACAAAATTGATAAACCATTAGCCAGACTCATCAAGAAAAAAAAAAGGGAGAAGACTTAAATCAGTAGAATTAGAAATGAAAAAGGAGAAGTAACAACTGTCACTGCAGAAATACAAATGATCATGAGAGATTACTACGAGCAACTCTATGCCAATAAAATGGACAACTTGGAAGAAATGGACAAATTCTTAGAAAACCACAACCTTCCGAGACTGAACCAGGAAGAAATAGAAAATATGAACAGGCCAATCACAAGCACTGAAATTGAAACTGTGATTAAAAACCTTCTAACAAACAAAAGCCAAGCACCACATGGCTTCACAGGCAAATTCCATCAAACATTTACGGAAGAGCTAACACCTATCCATCTCAAACTCTTCCAAAGTATAGCAGAGGGAGGAACACTCCCAAACTCATTCTACGAGGCCTCCATTGCCCTGACACCAAAACCAGACGAAGATGTCACAAAGAAAGAAAACTAAAGGCCAATATCACTGATGACTATAGATGTAAAAATCCTCAAGAAAATACTCGCAAACAGAATCCAACAGCACAGCAAAAGGATCATACACCATGATCAACTGGGGTTTATCCTAGGAATGCAAGGATCCTTCAATATATGGAAATCAATCAATGTGATATACCATATTAACAAATTGAAGGATAAAAACCATATGATCATCTCAATAGATGCAGAAAAAGCTTTCAACAAAATTCAACACCCATTTATGATAAAAACCCTCCAGAAAGAAGGCATAGAGGGAACTTACCTCAACATAATAAAGGCCATATATGACAAACCCACAGCCAACATCGTTCTCAATGGTGAAAAAGTGAAACCATTTCCTCTACGATCAGGAACAAGACACGGTTGTCCACTCTCACCACTATTATTCAACATAATTTTGGAAGTTTTAGCTACAGCAATCAGAGAAGAAGAAGAAATAAAAGGAATCCAAATCAGAAAAAAAGAAGTAAAGATGTCACTGTTTGCGGATGACAAGATACCATATATACATAGAGAATCCTAAAGATGTTACCAGGAAACTACTGGAGCTAATCAATGAATTTGGTAAAGTAGCTGGATACAAAACTAATGCACAGAAATCTCCTGCATTCCTATACACTAATGATGAAAAATATGAAAGGGAAATTAAGGAAACATTCCCATTTACCACTGCAACAAAAAGAATAAAATACCTAGGAATAAACCTACCTAAGGAGACAAAAGACCTGTATGCAGAAAACTATAAGACACTGATGAAAGAAATTAAAGATGATACCAACAGGTGGAGAGATATACCATGTTCTTGGGTTGGAAGAATCAATATTGTGAAAATGACTATACTACCCAAAGCAATCTACAGATTCAATGCAATCCCTATCAAATTACCAATGGCATTTTTTACGGAACTAGAACAAATCATCTTAAAATTTGTATGCAGACACAAAAGACCCCGAATAGCCAAAGCAGTCTTGAGGGAAAAAAACGGAGCTGGAGGAATCAGACTCCCTGACTTCAGACTACACTACAAAGCTACAGTAATCAAGACAATATGGCGCTGGCACAAAAACAGAAACATAGATCAGTGGAACAGGATAGAAAGCCCAGAGGTAAACCCACGCACCTATGGTCAACTAATCTTTGACAAAGGAGGCAAAGATATACAACGGAGAAAAGACAGTCTCTTCAATAAGTGGTGCTGGGAAAACTGGACAGTTCCGTGTAAAAGAATGAAATTAGAACACTCCCTAACACCATACACAAAAATAAACTCAAAATGGATTCGAGACCTAAATGTAAGACCAGACACTATAAAACTCTTAGTGGAAAACATAGGAAGAACGCTCTTTGACATCAATCACAGCAAGATCTTTTTTGATCCACCTCCTAGAGTAATGGAAATAAAAACAAAAATAAACAAATGGGACCTAATGAAACTTCAAAGATTTTGCACAGCAAAGGAAACCATAAACAAGACGAAAAGACAACCCTCAGAATGGGAGAAAATATTTGCAAATGAATCAACGGACAAAGGATTAATCTCCAAAATATATAAACAGCTCATTCAGCTCAATATTAAAGAAACAAACAACCCAATCCAAAAATGGGCAGAAGACCTAAATACACACTTCTCCAAAGAAGACATACAGATGGCAAAGAAGCACATGAAAAGATGCTCAACATCACTAATTATTAGAGAAATGCAAATCAAAACTACAATGAGGTATCACCTCACACCAGTTAGAATGGGCATCATCAGAAAATCTACAAACAACAAATGCTGGAGAGGGCGTGGAGAAAAGGGAACCCTCTTGCACTGTTGGTGGGAATGTAAATTGATACAGCCACTATGGAGAACAGTATGGAGGTTCCTTAAAATACTAAAAATACAATTTCCATATGATCCAGCAATCCCACTACTGGGCGTATACCCAGAGAAAACCATAATTCAAAAAGACACATGCACCCCAATGTTCAATGCAGCACTATTTACAATAGCCAGGTCATGGAAGCGACCTACATGCCCATCGACAGACGAATGGTTAAAGAAGTTGTGGTACATATATACAATGGAATATTACTCAGCCATAAAAAGGAACGAAATTGAGTCATTTGCTGAGACGTGGATAGATCTAGAGACTGTCATACAGAGTGAAGTAAGTCAGAAAGAGAAAAACAAATATCGTACGTTAACGCCTGTATGTGGAACCTAGAAAAATGGTACAGATGAGCCGGTTTGCAGGGCAGTAGTTGAGACACAGATGTAGAGAACAGACATATGGACACCAAGGGGGGAAAACTGCGGTGGGGTGGGGATGGTGGTGTGCTGAATTGGGCGATTGGGATTGACATGTATACACTGATGTGTATAAAATTGATGCTTAACAAGAACCTGCAGTATAAAAACAAACAAACAAACAAAACAACTAATACTAAACTTTCATTGGGTTATTTGTATGGAAATATGTTAATATAAATGTTTCAGACATTACATGAAATTTCTAAAATTCTTAAAAAAAAAACAAAACAGAGGAATGGATAAAGAAGATGTGGTACATATATATAAGGAATATTATTCAGCCATTAAAAAGAATAAAATAATGCCATTTGCTGCAACATGGGTGGACCTAGAGATCATCATACAAGTGAAGTCAAACAGAAAACAGACAAACATCATATGATATCACTTATATGTGGAATCTAAAAAATGATACAAATGAACTTATTTACAAAACAGAAACAGACTCACAGACTTCAAAAACATATTTATGGTTATCAAAGGGGAAAGGTGGGGGAAGGGATAAATTAGGAATTCGGGATTTACATATACACACTACTATATACAAAATACATAATCACTAAGAACCTCCTGTATATCACAGGGAACTCTATTCAATATTCTGTAATAACCTATATGGGAAAATAATCTGAAAAAGAATGGACATATGTATATTACAACTGAATCACTTTGCTGTACACCTGAAAGGAACACAATATGGTAAATCAACGGTATTCTGATATAAAAAAGAATTATTTAAAACAAAAACAAAAACAAAAATCTATAATAGATACAGGCAAAAAAGCAAAAGGAAACCAAAGACAATCAAATCACAAGAGAACAAAAGATACCTGTGAAAAAACAACCCCAAAACAATTAACAAAATGGCAAAAAACATAAGTATCAATAACTACCATAAACATAAATGGCTTAAATGCTCCAATCAAAAGACAGGGTGGCTGAATGGATTCAAAAACAAGACCCATATATATGCTGCCTAAAAGAGACTCACTTCAGATCTAAAAACACACACAGACTGAAAGTGAGGGAATGTAAAAAGGTATTCCATGCAAATGGGAAATCCAGGGTAGCAGTACTTAGACAAAATAGACTTTAAAGACTGTTACAGGAGACAAAGAAGGACATTATATAATGATCAGTGGATCAATCCGAGAAACTATAAAAATTGTAAATATATATACACCCAACACAGGAGAAGCTAAATACATAAAGCAAGTATTAATAGACAAAAAAGGAGAAATTGACAGTAACACAACAGTAAGGGATTTTAACACCCTACTTACATCAATGGACAGATTATCCCGACATAATCAATAAGGAAACACTGGCCTTAAATGACACATTAGGTCAAGTGGACTTAATTCACATATAAAACATTCCATCTGAAAGCAACAGAATACATTCTTTTCAAGTGCACATAGAACATTCTCCAGGATAGAGCACATTCTAGGCCCAAAACACAAGCCTCAGTAAGGTGAAGAAAACTGAAATCATATCAAGCATCTTTTCCAACCACAACACTCTGAGACTAGAAACCAACTGCAAGGAAAAGACTTACACAAACCTATGGAAGCTAAACAATATGTTACTAAATCAATCAATGGATCACTGAAGAAATCAAAGAGGAAACTAAAAAATAAATGGAGGGACTTCCCTGGTGGTGCAGTGGTTAAGAGTCTGCCTGCCAATGCAAGGGACATGGGTTTGAGCCCTGGTCTGGGAAGATCCCACATGCCACGGACCAACTAAGCCCATGTGCCACAACTACTGAGCCCGTGTACCACAACTACCGAAGCCCACTTGCCCAGCGCCCGGGCTTTGCAACAAGAGAAGCCATGCAATGAGAAGCCTGCGCATTGCAACCAAGAGTAGCCCCTGCTCACCGCAACTAGGGAAAGCTTGCCGCAACAAATGAAGACCCAACACAGCCAAAACTAATTTAATTAATTAATTTTTTAAAAATTGAATGGAGAGAAATGAAAATGAAAACACCTTGATCCAAAATCTTGGGGACCCGGCAAAAGCAGTCCTAAGAGGGAAGTTTATAGCTAGTGATACAAGCTTACCACAGGAAACAAGAAAAATCTCAAACAACCTCACCTTACACCTAAAAGGAGCTAGAAAGAGAACAACCAAAGGAAAGAAATCATAAAGATCACAGTGAAGTAAATGAAATAGTTTCCTCGATCTTTTCTACCTGTTTTAGTCTAAGAGTTGGTTCTTTGAAAAGATAAAGAAAATGGATAAACCTTAAGCCAGACTCATCAAGAAGGAGAGGGCCCAAATCAATAAAATCAGAAGTGAACCTGTGATCAAGGGATCAATCCAAGAAGAAGATATGACAATTGTAAATATTTATGCACCCAACATAGGAGCACCTCAATACACAAGGCTAATGCTAACAGCCATAAGAGGGGAAATCGACAGTAACACAATCTTAGTAGAGGACTTTAACACCCCACTTTCACCAATGGACAGATGACCCAAAATGAAAATAAATAAGGAAAAACAAGCTTTAAATGATACATTAAGATGGACTTAATGGATATTTATAGGACATTCTATCCAAAAACAACAGGCTACACTTTCTTCTCAAGTGCTCATGGAACATTCCCCAAGATAGATCATATCTTGGGACACAAATCAAGCCTTGGTAAATTTAAGATAATTGAAATCATATCAAGTATCTTTCCCAACCACAATGCTATGAGACGAGATATCAATTACAGGAAAAAATCTGTAAAAAAATAAACACACGGAGGCTAAACAATATGCTACTAAATAACCAAGAGATGACTGAGGAAATCAAAGAGGAAATCAAAAAATACCTAGACACAAATGACAATGAAAACACGACAACCCAAAACCTATGGGACGCAGCAAAAGCAGTTCTAAGAGGGAAGTCTATAGCAATAAAATCGTACCTCAAGAAACAAGAAACGTCTTAAATAAACAACCTAACATTACACCTAAAGCAATTAGAGAAAGAAGAACAAAAATACCCCAAAGTTAGCAGAAGGAAAGATAGCATAAAGATCAGATCACAAATAAATGAAAAAGAAATGAAGGAAACGATAGCAAAGATCAAGAAAACTAAAAGCTGGTTCTTTGAGAAGGTAAACAAAATTGATAAACCATTAGCCAGACTCATCAAGAAAAAAAAAGGGAGAAGACTTAAATCAGTAGAATTAGAAATGAAAAAGGAGAAGTAACAACTGTCACTGCAGAAATACAAATGATCATGAGAGATTACTACGAGCAACTCTATGCCAATAAAATGGACAACTTGGAAGAAATGGACAAATTCTTAGAAAACCACAACCTTCCGAGACTGAACCAGGAAGAAATAGAAAATATGAACAGGCCAATCACAAGCACTGAAATTGAAACTGTGATTAAAAACCTTCTAACAAACAAAAGCCAAGCACCACATGGCTTCACAGGCAAATTCCATCAAACATTTACGGAAGAGCTAACACCTATCCATCTCAAACTCTTCCAAAGTATAGCAGAGGGAGGAACACTCCCAAACTCATTCTACGAGGCCTCCATTGCCCTGACACCAAAACCAGACGAAGATGTCACAAAGAAAGAAAACTAAAGGCCAATATCACTGATGACTATAGATGTAAAAATCCTCAAGAAAATACTCGCAAACAGAATCCAACAGCACAGCAAAAGGATCATACACCATGATCAACTGGGGTTTATCCTAGGAATGCAAGGATCCTTCAATATATGGAAATCAATCAATGTGATATACCATATTAACAAATTGAAGGATAAAAACCATATGATCATCTCAATAGATGCAGAAAAAGCTTTCAACAAAATTCAACACCCATTTATGATAAAAACCCTCCAGAAAGAAGGCATAGAGGGAACTTACCTCAACATAATAAAGGCCATATATGACAAACCCACAGCCAACATCGTTCTCAATGGTGAAAAAGTGAAACCATTTCCTCTACGACCAGGAACAAGACACGGTTGTCCACTCTCACCACTATTATTCAACATAATTTTGGAAGTTTTAGCTACAGCAATCAGAGAAGAAGAAGAAATAAAAGGAATCCAAATCAGAAAAAAAGAAGTAAAGATGTCACTGTTTGCGGATGACAAGATACCATATATACATAGAGAATCCTAAAGATGTTACCAGGAAACTACTGGAGCTAATCAATGAATTTGGTAAAGTAGCTGGATACAAAACTAATGCACAGAAATCTCCTGCATTCCTATACACTAATGATGAAAAATATGAAAGGGAAATTAAGGAAACATTCCCATTTACCACTGCAACAAAAAGAATAAAATACCTAGGAATAAACCTACCTAAGGAGACAAAAGACCTGTATGTAGAAAACTATAAGACACTGATGAAAGAAATTAAAGATGATACCAACAGGTGGAGAGATATACCATGTTCTTGGGTTGGAAGAATCAATATTGTGAAAATGACTATACTACCCAAAGCAATCTACAGATTCAATGCAATCCCTATCAAATTACCAATGGCATTTTTTACGGAACTAGAACAAATCATCTTAAAATTTGTATGCAGACACAAAAGACCCCGAATAGCCAAAGCAGTCTTGAGGGAAAAAAACGGAGCTGGAGGAATCAGACTCCCTGACTTCAGACTACACTACAAAGCTACAGTAATCAAGACAATATGGCGCTGGCACAAAAACAGAAACATAGATCAGTGGAACAGGATAGAAAGCCCAGAGGTAAACCCACGCACCTATGGTCAACTAATCTTTGACAAAGGAGGCAAAGATATACAACGGAGAAAAGACAGTCTCTTCAATAAGTGGTGCTGGGAAAACTGGACAGTTCCGTGTAAAAGAATGAAATTAGAACACTCCCTAACACCATACACAAAAATAAACTCAAAATGGATTCGAGACCTAAATGTAAGACCAGACACTATAAAACTCTTAGTGGAAAACATAGGAAGAACGCTCTTTGACATCAATCACAGCAAGATCTTTTTTGATCCACCTCCTAGAGTAATGGAAATAAAAACAAAAATAAACAAATGGGACCTAATGAAACTTCAAAGATTTTGCACAGCAAAGGAAACCATAAACAAGACGAACAGACAACCCTCAGAATGGGAGAAAATATTTGCAAATGAATCAACGGACAAAGGATTAATCTCCAAAATATATAAACAGCTCATTCAGCTCAATATTAAAGAAACAAACAACCCAATCCAAAAATGGGCAGAAGACCTAAATACACACTTCTCCAAAGAAGACATACAGATGGCAAAGAAGCACATGAAAAGATGCTCAACATCACTAATTATTAGAGAAATGCAAGTCAAAACTACAATGAGGTATCACCTCACACCAGTTAGAATGGGCATCATCAGAAAATCTACAAACAACAAATGCTGGAGAGGGTGTGGAGAAAAGGGAACCCTCTTGCACTGCTGGTGGGAATGTAAATTGATACAGCCACTATGGAGAACAGTATGGAGGTTCCTTAAAATACTAAAAATACAATTTCCATATGATCCAGCAATCCCACTACTGGGCGTATACCCAGAGAAAACCATAATTCAAAAAGACACATGCACCCCAATGTTCAATGCAGCACTATTTACAATAGCCAGGTCATGGAAGCGACCTACATGCCCATCGACAGACGAATGGTTAAAGAAGTTGTGGTACATATATACAATGGAATATTACTCAGCCATAAAAAGGAACGAAATTGAGTCATTTGCTGAGACGTGGATAGATCTAGAGACTGTCATACAGAGTGAAGTAAGTCAGAAAGAGAAAAACAAATATCGTATGTTAACGCATGTATGTGGAACCTAGAAAAATGGTACAGATGAGCCGGTTTGCAGGGCAGTAGTTGAGACACAGATGTAGAGAACAGACATATGGACACCAAGGGGGGAAAACTGCGGTGGGGTGGGGATGGTGGTGTGCTGAATTGGGCGATTGGGATTGACATGTATACACTGATGTGTATAAAATTGATGCTTAACAAGAACCTGCAGTATAAAAACAAACAAACAAACAAAACAACTAATACTAAACTTTCATTGGGTTATTTGTATGGAAATATGTTAATATAAATGTTTCAGACATTACATGCAATTTCTAAAATTCTTAAAAAAAAAACAAAACAGAGGAATGGATAAAGAAGATGTGGTACATATATATAAGGAATATTATTCAGCCATTAAAAAGAATAAAATAATGCCATTTGCTGCAACATGGGTGGACCTAGAGATCATCATACAAGTGAAGTCAAACAGAAAACAGACAAACATCATATGATATCACTTATATGTGGAATCTAAAAAATGATACAAATGAACTTATTTACAAAACAGAAACAGACTCACAGACTTCAAAAACATATTTATGGTTATCAAAGGGGAAAGGTGGGGGAAGGGATAAATTAGGAATTCGGGATTTACATATACACACTACTATATATAAAATACATAATCACTAAGAACCTCCTGTATATCACAGGGAACTCTATTCAATATTCTGTAATAACCTATATGGGAAAATAATCTGAAAAAGAATGGACATATGTATATTACAACTGAATCACTTTGCTGTACACCTGAAAGGAACACAATATGGTAAATCAACGGTATTCTGATATAAAAAAGAATTATTTAAAACAAAAACAAAAATCTATAATAGATACAGGCAAAAAAGCAAAAGGAAACCAAAGACAATCAAATCACAAGAGAACAAAAGATACCTGTGAAAAAACAACCCCAAAACAATTAACAAAATGGCAAAAAACATAAGTATCAATAACTACCATAAACATAAATGGCTTAAATGCTCCAATCAAAAGACAGGGTGGCTGAATGGATTCAAAAACAAGACCCATATATATGCTGCCTAAAAGAGACTCACTTCAGATCTAAAAACACACACAGACTGAAAGTGAGGGAATGTAAAAAGGTATTCCATGCAAATGGGAAATCCAGGGTAGCAGTACTTAGACAAAATAGACTTTAAAGACTGTTACAGGAGACAAAGAAGGACATTATATAATGATCAGTGGATCAATCCGAGAAACTATAAAAATTGTAAATATATATACACCCAACACAGGAGAAGCTAAATACATAAAGCAAGTATTAATAGACAAAAAAGGAGAAATTGACAGTAACACAACAGTAAGGGATTTTAACACCCTACTTACATCAATGGACAGATTATCCCGACATAATCAATAAGGAAACACTGGCCTTAAATGACACATTAGGTCAAGTGGACTTAATTCACATATAAAACATTCCATCTGAAAGCAACAGAATACATTCTTTTCAAGTGCACATAGAACATTCTCCAGGATAGAGCACATTCTAGGCCCAAAACACAAGCCTCAGTAAGGTGAAGAAAACTGAAATCATATCAAGCATCTTTTCCAACCACAACACTCTGAGACTAGAAACCAACTGCAAGGAAAAGACTTACACAAACCTATGGAAGCTAAACAATATGTTACTAAATCAATCAATGGATCACTGAAGAAATCAAAGAGGAAACTAAAAAATAAATGGAGGGACTTCCCTGGTGGTGCAGTGGTTAAGAGTCTGCCTGCCAATGCAAGGGACATGGGTTTGAGCCCTGGTCTGGGAAGATCCCACATGCCACGGACCAACTAAGCCCATGTGCCACAACTACTGAGCCCGTGTACCACAACTACCGAAGCCCACTTGCCTAGCGCCCGGGCTTTGCAACAAGAGAAGCCATGCAATGAGAAGCCTGCGCATTGCAACCAAGAGTAGCCCCTGCTCACCGCAACTAGGGCAAGCTTGCCGCAACAAATGAAGACCCAACACAGCCAAAACTAATTTAATTAATTAATTTTTTAAAAATTGAATGGAGAGAAATGAAAATGAAAACACCTTGATCCAAAATCTTGGGGACCCGGCAAAAGCAGTCCTAAGAGGGAAGTTTATAGCTAGTGATACAAGCTTACCACAGGAAACAAGAAAAATCTCAAACAACCTCACCTTACACCTAAAAGGAGCTAGAAAGAGAACAACCAAAGGAAAGAAATCATAAAGATCACAGTGAAGTAAATGAAATAGTTTCCTCGATCTTTTCTACCTGTTTTAGTCTAAGAGTTGGTTCTTTGAAAAGATAAAGAAAATGGATAAACCTTAAGCCAGACTCATCAAGAAGGAGAGGGCCCAAATCAATAAAATCAGAAGTGAACCTGTGATCAAGGGATCAATCCAAGAAGAAGATATGACAATTGTAAATATTTATGCACCCAACATAGGAGCACCTCAATACACAAGGCTAATGCTAACAGCCATAAGAGGGGAAATCGACAGTAACACAATCTTAGTAGAGGACTTTAACACCCCACTTTCACCAATGGACAGATGACCCAAAATGAAAATAAATAAGGAAAAACAAGCTTTAAATGATACATTAAGATGGACTTAATGGATATTTATAGGACATTCTATCCAAAAACAACAGGCTACACTTTCTTCTCAAGTGCTCATGGAACATTCCCCAAGATAGATCATATCTTGGGACACAAATCAAGCCTTGGTAAATTTAAGATAATTGAAATCATATCAAGTATCTTTCCCAACCACAATGCTATGAGACGAGATATCAATTACAGGAAAAAATCTGTAAAAAAATAAACACACGGAGGCTAAACAATATGCTACTAAATAACCAAGAGATGACTGAGGAAATCAAAGAGGAAATCAAAAAATACCTAGACACAAATGACAATGAAAACACGACAACCCAAAACCTATGGGACGCAGCAAAAGCAGTTCTAAGAGGGAAGTCTATAGCAATAAAATCGTACCTCAAGAAACAAGAAACGTCTTAAATAAACAACCTAACATTACACCTAAAGCAATTAGAGAAAGAAGAACAAAAATACCCCAAAGTTAGCAGAAGGAAAGATAGCATAAAGATCAGATCACAAATAAATGAAAAAGAAATGAAGGAAACGATAGCAAAGATCAAGAAAACTAAAAGCTGGTTCTTTGAGAAGGTAAACAAAATTGATAAACCATTAGCCAGACTCATCAAGAAAAAAAAAAGGGAGAAGACTTAAATCAGTAGAATTAGAAATGAAAAAGGAGAAGTAACAACTGTCACTGCAGAAATACAAATGATCATGAGAGATTACTACGAGCAACTCTATGCCAATAAAATGGACAACTTGGAAGAAATGGACAAATTCTTAGAAAACCACAACCTTCCGAGACTGAACCAGGAAGAAATAGAAAATATGAACAGGCCAATCACAAGCACTGAAATTGAAACTGTGATTAAAAACCTTCTAACAAACAAAAGCCAAGCACCACATGGCTTCACAGGCAAATTCCATCAAACATTTACGGAAGAGCTAACACCTATCCATCTCAAACTCTTCCAAAGTATAGCAGAGGGAGGAACACTCCCAAACTCATTCTACGAGGCCTCCATTGCCCTGACACCAAAACCAGACGAAGATGTCACAAAGAAAGAAAACTAAAGGCCAATATCACTGATGACTATAGATGTAAAAATCCTCAAGAAAATACTCGCAAACAGAATCCAACAGCACAGCAAAAGGATCATACACCATGATCAACTGGGGTTTATCCTAGGAATGCAAGGATCCTTCAATATATGGAAATCAATCAATGTGATATACCATATTAACAAATTGAAGGATAAAAACCATATGATCATCTCAATAGATGCAGAAAAAGCTTTCAACAAAATTCAACACCCATTTATGATAAAAACCCTCCAGAAAGAAGGCATAGAGGGAACTTACCTCAACATAATAAAGGCCATATATGACAAACCCACAGCCAACATCGTTCTCAATGGTGAAAAAGTGAAACCATTTCCTCTACGACCAGGAACAAGACACGGTTGTCCACTCTCACCACTATTATTCAACATAATTTTGGAAGTTTTAGCTACAGCAATCAGAGAAGAAGAAGAAATAAAAGGAATCCAAATCAGAAAAAAAGAAGTAAAGATGTCACTGTTTGCGGATGACAAGATACCATATATACATAGAGAATCCTAAAGATGTTACCAGGAAACTACTGGAGCTAATCAATGAATTTGGTAAAGTAGCTGGATACAAAACTAATGCACAGAAATCTCCTGCATTCCTATACACTAATGATGAAAAATATGAAAGGGAAATTAAGGAAACATTCCCATTTACCACTGCAACAAAAAGAATAAAATACCTAGGAATAAACCTACCTAAGGAGACAAAAGACCTGTATGTAGAAAACTATAAGACACTGATGAAAGAAATTAAAGATGATACCAACAGGTGGAGAGATATACCATGTTCTTGGGTTGGAAGAATCAATATTGTGAAAATGACTATACTACCCAAAGCAATCTACAGATTCAATGCAATCCCTATCAAATTACCAATGGCATTTTTTACGGAACTAGAACAAATCATCTTAAAATTTGTATGCAGACACAAAAGACCCCGAATAGCCAAAGCAGTCTTGAGGGAAAAAAACGGAGCTGGAGGAATCAGACTCCCTGACTTCAGACTACACTACAAAGCTACAGTAATCAAGACAATATGGCGCTGGCACAAAAACAGAAACATAGATCAGTGGAACAGGATAGAAAGCCCAGAGGTAAACCCACGCACCTATGGTCAACTAATCTTTGACAAAGGAGGCAAAGATATACAACGGAGAAAAGACAGTCTCTTCAATAAGTGGTGCTGGGAAAACTGGACAGTTCCGTGTAAAAGAATGAAATTAGAACACTCCCTAACACCATACACAAAAATAAACTCAAAATGGATTCGAGACCTAAATGTAAGACCAGACACTATAAAACTCTTAGTGGAAAACATAGGAAGAACGCTCTTTGACATCAATCACAGCAAGATCTTTTTTGATCCACCTCCTAGAGTAATGGAAATAAAAACAAAAATAAACAAATGGGACCTAATGAAACTTCAAAGATTTTGCACAGCAAAGGAAACCATAAACAAGACGAACAGACAACCCTCAGAATGGGAGAAAATATTTGCAAATGAATCAACGGACAAAGGATTAATCTCCAAAATATATAAACAGCTCATTCAGCTCAATATTAAAGAAACAAACAACCCAATCCAAAAATGGGCAGAAGACCTAAATACACACTTCTCCAAAGAAGACATACAGATGGCAAAGAAGCACATGAAAAGATGCTCAACATCACTAATTATTAGAGAAATGCAAGTCAAAACTACAATGAGGTATCACCTCACACCAGTTAGAATGGGCATCATCAGAAAATCTACAAACAACAAATGCTGGAGAGGGTGTGGAGAAAAGGGAACCCTCTTGCACTGCTGGTGGGAATGTAAATTGATACAGCCACTATGGAGAACAGTATGGAGGTTCCTTAAAATACTAAAAATACAATTTCCATATGATCCAGCAATCCCACTACTGGGCGTATACCCAGAGAAAACCATAATTCAAAAAGACACATGCACCCCAATGTTCAATGCAGCACTATTTACAATAGCCAGGTCATGGAAGCGACCTACATGCCCATCGACAGACGAATGGTTAAAGAAGTTGTGGTACATATATACAATGGAATATTACTCAGCCATAAAAAGGAACGAAATTGAGTCATTTGCTGAGACGTGGATAGATCTAGAGACTGTCATACAGAGTGAAGTAAGTCAGAAAGAGAAAAACAAATATCGTATGTTAACGCATGTATGTGGAACCTAGAAAAATGGTACAGATGAGCCGGTTTGCAGGGCAGTAGTTGAGACACAGATGTAGAGAACAGACATATGGACACCAAGGGGGGAAAACTGCGGTGGGGTGGGGATGGTGGTGTGCTGAATTGGGCGATTGGGATTGACATGTATACACTGATGTGTATAAAATTGATGCTTAACAAGAACCTGCAGTATAAAAACAAACAAACAAACAAAACAACTAATACTAAACTTTCATTGGGTTATTTGTATGGAAATATGTTAATATAAATGTTTCAGACATTACATGCAATTTCTAAAATTCTTAAAAAAAAAACAAAACAGAGGAATGGATAAAGAAGATGTGGTACATATATATAAGGAATATTATTCAGCCATTAAAAAGAATAAAATAATGCCATTTGCTGCAACATGGGTGGACCTAGAGATCATCATACAAGTGAAGTCAAACAGAAAACAGACAAACATCATATGATATCACTTATATGTGGAATCTAAAAAATGATACAAATGAACTTATTTACAAAACAGAAACAGACTCACAGACTTCAAAAACATATTTATGGTTATCAAAGGGGAAAGGTGGGGGAAGGGATAAATTAGGAATTCGGGATTTACATATACACACTACTATATATAAAATACATAATCACTAAGAACCTCCTGTATATCACAGGGAACTCTATTCAATATTCTGTAATAACCTATATGGGAAAATAATCTGAAAAAGAATGGACATATGTATATTACAACTGAATCACTTTGCTGTACACCTGAAAGGAACACAATATGGTAAATCAACGGTATTCTGATATAAAAAAGAATTATTTAAAACAAAAACAAAAATCTATAATAGATACAGGCAAAAAAGCAAAAGGAAACCAAAGACAATCAAATCACAAGAGAACAAAAGATACCTGTGAAAAAACAACCCCAAAACAATTAACAAAATGGCAAAAAACATAAGTATCAATAACTACCATAAACATAAATGGCTTAAATGCTCCAATCAAAAGACAGGGTGGCTGAATGGATTCAAAAACAAGACCCATATATATGCTGCCTAAAAGAGACTCACTTCAGATCTAAAAACACACACAGACTGAAAGTGAGGGAATGTAAAAAGGTATTCCATGCAAATGGGAAATCCAGGGTAGCAGTACTTAGACAAAATAGACTTTAAAGACAAAGAAGGACATTATATAATGATCAGTGGATCAATCCGAGAAACTATAAAAATTGTAAATATATATACACCCAACACAGGAGAAGCTAAATACATAAAGCAAGTATTAATAGACAAAAAAGGAGAAATTGACAGTAACACAACAGTAAGGGATTTTAACACCCTACTTACATCAATGGACAGATTATCCCGACATAATCAATAAGGAAACACTGGCCTTAAATGACACATTAGGTCAAGTGGACTTAATTCACATATAAAACATTCCATCTGAAAGCAACAGAATACATTCTTTTCAAGTGCACATAGAACATTCTCCAGGATAGAGCACATTCTAGGCCCAAAACACAAGCCTCAGTAAGGTGAAGAAAACTGAAATCATATCAAGCATCTTTTCCAACCACAACACTCTGAGACTAGAAACCAACTGCAAGGAAAAGACTTACACAAACCTATGGAAGCTAAACAATATGTTACTAAATCAATCAATGGATCACTGAAGAAATCAAAGAGGAAACTAAAAAATAAATGGAGGGACTTCCCTGGTGGTGCAGTGGTTAAGAGTCTGCCTGCCAATGCAAGGGACATGGGTTTGAGCCCTGGTCTGGGAAGATCCCACATGCCACGGACCAACTAAGCCCATGTGCCACAACTACTGAGCCCGTGTACCACAACTACCGAAGCCCACTTGCCTAGCGCCCGGGCTTTGCAACAAGAGAAGCCATGCAATGAGAAGCCTGCGCATTGCAACCAAGAGTAGCCCCTGCTCACCGCAACTAGGGAAAGCTTGCCGCAACAAATGAAGACCCAACACAGCCAAAACTAATTTAATTAATTAATTTTTTAAAAATTGAATGGAGAGAAATGAAAATGAAAACACCTTGATCCAAAATCTTGGGGACCCGGCAAAAGCAGTCCTAAGAGGGAAGTTTATAGCTAGTGATACAAGCTTACCACAGGAAACAAGAAAAATCTCAAACAACCTCACCTTACACCTAAAAGGAGCTAGAAAGAGAACAACCAAAGGAAAGAAATCATAAAGATCACAGTGAAGTAAATGAAATAGTTTCCTCGATCTTTTCTACCTGTTTTAGTCTAAGAGTTGGTTCTTTGAAAAGATAAAGAAAATGGATAAACCTTAAGCCAGACTCATCAAGAAGGAGAGGGCCCAAATCAATAAAATCAGAAGTGAACCTGTGATCAAGGGATCAATCCAAGAAGAAGATATGACAATTGTAAATATTTATGCACCCAACATAGGAGCACCTCAATACACAAGGCTAATGCTAACAGCCATAAGAGGGGAAATCGACAGTAACACAATCTTAGTAGAGGACTTTAACACCCCACTTTCACCAATGGACAGATGACCCAAAATGAAAATAAATAAGGAAAAACAAGCTTTAAATGATACATTAAGATGGACTTAATGGATATTTATAGGACATTCTATCCAAAAACAACAGGCTACACTTTCTTCTCAAGTGCTCATGGAACATTCCCCAAGATAGATCATATCTTGGGACACAAATCAAGCCTTGGTAAATTTAAGATAATTGAAATCATATCAAGTATCTTTCCCAACCACAATGCTATGAGACGAGATATCAATTACAGGAAAAAATCTGTAAAAAAATAAACACACGGAGGCTAAACAATATGCTACTAAATAACCAAGAGATGACTGAGGAAATCAAAGAGGAAATCAAAAAATACCTAGACACAAATGACAATGAAAACACGACAACCCAAAACCTATGGGACGCAGCAAAAGCAGTTCTAAGAGGGAAGTCTATAGCAATAAAATCGTACCTCAAGAAACAAGAAACGTCTTAAATAAACAACCTAACATTACACCTAAAGCAATTAGAGAAAGAAGAACAAAAATACCCCAAAGTTAGCAGAAGGAAAGATAGCATAAAGATCAGATCACAAATAAATGAAAAAGAAATGAAGGAAACGATAGCAAAGATCAAGAAAACTAAAAGCTGGTTCTTTGAGAAGGTAAACAAAATTGATAAACCATTAGCCAGACTCATCAAGAAAAAAAAAAGGGAGAAGACTTAAATCAGTAGAATTAGAAATGAAAAAGGAGAAGTAACAACTGTCACTGCAGAAATACAAATGATCATGAGAGATTACTACGAGCAACTCTATGCCAATAAAATGGACAACTTGGAAGAAATGGACAAATTCTTAGAAAACCACAACCTTCCGAGACTGAACCAGGAAGAAATAGAAAATATGAACAGGCCAATCACAAGCACTGAAATTGAAACTGTGATTAAAAACCTTCTAACAAACAAAAGCCAAGCACCACATGGCTTCACAGGCAAATTCCATCAAACATTTACGGAAGAGCTAACACCTATCCATCTCAAACTCTTCCAAAGTATAGCAGAGGGAGGAACACTCCCAAACTCATTCTACGAGGCCTCCATTGCCCTGACACCAAAACCAGACGAAGATGTCACAAAGAAAGAAAACTAAAGGCCAATATCACTGATGACTATAGATGTAAAAATCCTCAAGAAAATACTCGCAAACAGAATCCAACAGCACAGCAAAAGGATCATACACCATGATCAACTGGGGTTTATCCTAGGAATGCAAGGATCCTTCAATATATGGAAATCAATCAATGTGATATACCATATTAACAAATTGAAGGATAAAAACCATATGATCATCTCAATAGATGCAGAAAAAGCTTTCAACAAAATTCAACACCCATTTATGATAAAAACTCTCCAGAAAGAAGGCATAGAGGGAACTTACCTCAACATAATAAAGGCCATATATGACAAACCCACAGCCAACATCGTTCTCAATGGTGAAAAAGTGAAACCATTTCCTCTACGATCAGGAACAAGACACGGTTGTCCACTCTCACCACTATTATTCAACATAATTTTGGAAGTTTTAGCTACAGCAATCAGAGAAGAAGAAGAAATAAAAGGAATCCAAATCAGAAAAAAAGAAGTAAAGATGTCACTGTTTGCGGATGACAAGATACCATATATACATAGAGAATCCTAAAGATGTTACCAGGAAACTACTGGAGCTAATCAATGAATTTGGTAAAGTAGCTGGATACAAAACTAATGCACAGAAATCTCCTGCATTCCTATACACTAATGATGAAAAATATGAAAGGGAAATTAAGGAAACATTCCCATTTACCACTGCAACAAAAAGAATAAAATACCTAGGAATAAACCTACCTAAGGAGACAAAAGACCTGTATGCAGAAAACTATAAGACACTGATGAAAGAAATTAAAGATGATACCAACAGGTGGAGAGATATACCATGTTCTTGGGTTGGAAGAATCAATATTGTGAAAATGACTATACTACCCAAAGCAATCTACAGATTCAATGCAATCCCTATCAAATTACCAATGGCATTTTTTACGGAACTAGAACAAATCATCTTAAAATTTGTATGCAGACACAAAAGACCCCGAATAGCCAAAGCAGTCTTGAGGGAAAAAAACGGAGCTGGAGGAATCAGACTCCCTGACTTCAGACTACACTACAAAGCTACAGTAATCAAGACAATATGGCGCTGGCACAAAAACAGAAACATAGATCAGTGGAACAGGATAGAAAGCCCAGAGGTAAACCCACGCACCTATGGTCAACTAATCTTTGACAAAGGAGGCAAAGATATACAACGGAGAAAAGACAGTCTCTTCAATAAGTGGTGCTGGGAAAACTGGACAGTTCCGTGTAAAAGAATTGAAATTAGAACACTCCCTAACACCATACACAAAAATAAACTCAAAATGGATTCGAGACCTAAATGTAAGACCAGACACTATAAAACTCTTAGTGGAAAACATAGGAAGAACGCTCTTTGACATCAATCACAGCAAGATCTTTTTTGATCCACCTCCTAGAGTAATGGAAATAAAAACAAAAATAAACAAATGGGACCTAATGAAACTTCAAAGATTTTGCACAGCAAAGGAAACCATAAACAAGACGAACAGACAACCCTCAGAATGGGAGAAAATATTTGCAAATGAATCAACGGACAAAGGATTAATCTCCAAAATATATAAACAGCTCATTCAGCTCAATATTAAAGAAACAAACAACCCAATCCAAAAATGGGCAGAAGACCTAAATACACACTTCTCCAAAGAAGACATACAGATGGCAAAGAAGCACATGAAAAGATGCTCAACATCACTAATTATTAGAGAAATGCAAGTCAAAACTACAATGAGGTATCACCTCACACCAGTTAGAATGGGCATCATCAGAAAATCTACAAACAACAAATGCTGGAGAGGGTGTGGAGAAAAGGGAACCCTCTTGCACTGCTGGTGGGAATGTAAATTGATACAGCCACTATGGAGAACAGTATGGAGGTTCCTTAAAATACTAAAAATACAATTTCCATATGATCCAGCAATCCCACTACTGGGCGTATACCCAGAGAAAACCATAATTCAAAAAGACACATGCACCCCAATGTTCAATGCAGCACTATTTACAATGCCAGGTCATGGAAGCGACCTACATGCCCATCGACAGACGAATGGTTAAAGAAGTTGTGGTACATATATACAATGGAATATTACTCAGCCATAAAAAGGAACGAAATTGAGTCATTTGCTGAGACGTGGATAGATCTAGAGACTGTCATACAGAGTGAAGTAAGTCAGAAAGAGAAAAACAAATATCGTATGTTAACGCATGTATGTGGAACCTAGAAAAATGGTACAGATGAGCCGGTTTGCAGGGCAGTAGTTGAGACACAGATGTAGAGAACAGACATATGGACACCAAGGGGGGAAAACTGCGGTGGGGTGGGGATGGTGGTGTGCTGAATTGGGCGATTGGGATTGACATGTATACACTGATGTGTATAAAATTGATGCTTAACAAGAACCTGCAGTATAAAAACAAACAAACAAACAAAACAACTAATACTAAACTTTCATTGGGTTATTTGTATGGAAATATGTTAATATAAATGTTTCAGACATTACATGCAATTTCTAAAATTCTTAAAAAAAAAACAAAACAGAGGAATGGATAAAGAAGATGTGGTACATATATATAAGGAATATTATTCAGCCATTAAAAAGAATAAAATAATGCCATTTGCTGCAACATGGGTGGACCTAGAGATCATCATACAAGTGAAGTCAAACAGAAAACAGACAAACATCATATGATATCACTTATATGTGGAATCTAAAAAATGATACAAATGAACTTATTTACAAAACAGAAACAGACTCACAGACTTCAAAAACATATTTATGGTTATCAAAGGGGAAAGGTGGGGGAAGGGATAAATTAGGAATTCGGGATTTACATATACACACTACTATATATAAAATACATAATCACTAAGAACCTCCTGTATATCACAGGGAACTCTATTCAATATTCTGTAATAACCTATATGGGAAAATAATCTGAAAAAGAATGGACATATGTATATTACAACTGAATCACTTTGCTGTACACCTGAAAGGAACACAATATGGTAAATCAACGGTATTCTGATATAAAAAAGAATTATTTAAAACAAAAACAAAAATCTATAATAGATACAGGCAAAAAAGCAAAAGGAAACCAAAGACAATCAAATCACAAGAGAACAAAAGATACCTGTGAAAAAACAACCCCAAAACAATTAACAAAATGGCAAAAAACATAAGTATCAATAACTACCATAAACATAAATGGCTTAAATGCTCCAATCAAAAGACAGGGTGGCTGAATGGATTCAAAAACAAGACCCATATATATGCTGCCTAAAAGAGACTCACTTCAGATCTAAAAACACACACAGACTGAAAGTGAGGGAATGTAAAAAGGTATTCCATGCAAATGGGAAATCCAGGGTAGCAGTACTTAGACAAAATAGACTTTAAAGACTGTTACAGGAGACAAAGAAGGACATTATATAATGATCAGTGGATCAATCCGAGAAACTATAAAAATTGTAAATATATATACACCCAACACAGGAGAAGCTAAATACATAAAGCAAGTATTAATAGACAAAAAAGGAGAAATTGACAGTAACACAACAGTAAGGGATTTTAACACCCTACTTACATCAATGGACAGATTATCCCGACATAATCAATAAGGAAACACTGGCCTTAAATGACACATTAGGTCAAGTGGACTTAATTCACATATAAAACATTCCATCTGAAAGCAACAGAATACATTCTTTTCAAGTGCACATAGAACATTCTCCAGGATAGAGCACATTCTAGGCCCAAAACACAAGCCTCAGTAAGGTGAAGAAAACTGAAATCATATCAAGCATCTTTTCCAACCACAACACTCTGAGACTAGAAACCAACTGCAAGGAAAAGACTTACACAAACCTATGGAAGCTAAACAATATGTTACTAAATCAATCAATGGATCACTGAAGAAATCAAAGAGGAAACTAAAAAATAAATGGAGGGACTTCCCTGGTGGTGCAGTGGTTAAGAGTCTGCCTGCCAATGCAAGGGACATGGGTTTGAGCCCTGGTCTGGGAAGATCCCACATGCCACGGACCAACTAAGCCCATGTGCCACAACTACTGAGCCCGTGTACCACAACTACCGAAGCCCACTTGCCTAGCGCCCGGGCTTTGCAACAAGAGAAGCCATGCAATGAGAAGCCTGCGCATTGCAACCAAGAGTAGCCCCTGCTCACCGCAACTAGGGAAAGCTTGCCGCAACAAATGAAGACCCAACACAGCCAAAACTAATTTAATTAATTAATTTTTTAAAAATTGAATGGAGAGAAATGAAAATGAAAACACCTTGATCCAAAATCTTGGGGACCCGGCAAAAGCAGTCCTAAGAGGGAAGTTTATAGCTAGTGATACAAGCTTACCACAGGAAACAAGAAAAATCTCAAACAACCTCACCTTACACCTAAAAGGAGCTAGAAAGAGAACAACCAAAGGAAAGAAATCATAAAGATCACAGTGAAGTAAATGAAATAGTTTCCTCGATCTTTTCTACCTGTTTTAGTCTAAGAGTTGGTTCTTTGAAAAGATAAAGAAAATGGATAAACCTTAAGCCAGACTCATCAAGAAGGAGAGGGCCCAAATCAATAAAATCAGAAGTGAACCTGTGATCAAGGGATCAATCCAAGAAGAAGATATGACAATTGTAAATATTTATGCACCCAACATAGGAGCACCTCAATACACAAGGCTAATGCTAACAGCCATAAGAGGGGAAATCGACAGTAACACAATCTTAGTAGAGGACTTTAACACCCCACTTTCACCAATGGACAGATGACCCAAAATGAAAATAAATAAGGAAAAACAAGCTTTAAATGATACATTAAGATGGACTTAATGGATATTTATAGGACATTCTATCCAAAAACAACAGGCTACACTTTCTTCTCAAGTGCTCATGGAACATTCCCCAAGATAGATCATATCTTGGGACACAAATCAAGCCTTGGTAAATTTAAGATAATTGAAATCATATCAAGTATCTTTCCCAACCACAATGCTATGAGACGAGATATCAATTACAGGAAAAAATCTGTAAAAAAATAAACACACGGAGGCTAAACAATATGCTACTAAATAACCAAGAGATGACTGAGGAAATCAAAGAGGAAATCAAAAAATACCTAGACACAAATGACAATGAAAACACGACAACCCAAAACCTATGGGACGCAGCAAAAGCAGTTCTAAGAGGGAAGTCTATAGCAATAAAATCGTACCTCAAGAAACAAGAAACGTCTTAAATAAACAACCTAACATTACACCTAAAGCAATTAGAGAAAGAAGAACAAAAATACCCCAAAGTTAGCAGAAGGAAAGATAGCATAAAGATCAGATCACAAATAAATGAAAAAGAAATGAAGGAAACGATAGCAAAGATCAAGAAAACTAAAAGCTGGTTCTTTGAGAAGGTAAACAAAATTGATAAACCATTAGCCAGACTCATCAAGAAAAAAAAAAGGGAGAAGACTTAAATCAGTAGAATTAGAAATGAAAAAGGAGAAGTAACAACTGTCACTGCAGAAATACAAATGATCATGAGAGATTACTACGAGCAACTCTATGCCAATAAAATGGACAACTTGGAAGAAATGGACAAATTCTTAGAAAACCACAACCTTCCGAGACTGAACCAGGAAGAAATAGAAAATATGAACAGGCCAATCACAAGCACTGAAATTGAAACTGTGATTAAAAACCTTCTAACAAACAAAAGCCAAGCACCACATGGCTTCACAGGCAAATTCCATCAAACATTTACGGAAGAGCTAACACCTATCCATCTCAAACTCTTCCAAAGTATAGCAGAGGGAGGAACACTCCCAAACTCATTCTACGAGGCCTCCATTGCCCTGACACCAAAACCAGACGAAGATGTCACAAAGAAAGAAAACTAAAGGCCAATATCACTGATGACTATAGATGTAAAAATCCTCAAGAAAATACTCGCAAACAGAATCCAACAGCACAGCAAAAGGATCATACACCATGATCAACTGGGGTTTATCCTAGGAATGCAAGGATCCTTCAATATATGGAAATCAATCAATGTGATATACCATATTAACAAATTGAAGGATAAAAACCATATGATCATCTCAATAGATGCAGAAAAAGCTTTCAACAAAATTCAACACCCATTTATGATAAAAACCCTCCAGAAAGAAGGCATAGAGGGAACTTACCTCAACATAATAAAGGCCATATATGACAAACCCACAGCCAACATCGTTCTCAATGGTGAAAAAGTGAAACCATTTCCTCTACGACCAGGAACAAGACACGGTTGTCCACTCTCACCACTATTATTCAACATAATTTTGGAAGTTTTAGCTACAGCAATCAGAGAAGAAGAAGAAATAAAAGGAATCCAAATCAGAAAAAAAGAAGTAAAGATGTCACTGTTTGCGGATGACAAGATACCATATATACATAGAGAATCCTAAAGATGTTACCAGGAAACTACTGGAGCTAATCAATGAATTTGGTAAAGTAGCTGGATACAAAACTAATGCACAGAAATCTCCTGCATTCCTATACACTAATGATGAAAAATATGAAAGGGAAATTAAGGAAACATTCCCATTTACCACTGCAACAAAAAGAATAAAATACCTAGGAATAAACCTACCTAAGGAGACAAAAGACCTGTATGTAGAAAACTATAAGACACTGATGAAAGAAATTAAAGATGATACCAACAGGTGGAGAGATATACCATGTTCTTGGGTTGGAAGAATCAATATTGTGAAAATGACTATACTACCCAAAGCAATCTACAGATTCAATGCAATCCCTATCAAATTACCAATGGCATTTTTTACGGAACTAGAACAAATCATCTTAAAATTTGTATGCAGACACAAAAGACCCCGAATAGCCAAAGCAGTCTTGAGGGAAAAAAACGGAGCTGGAGGAATCAGACTCCCTGACTTCAGACTACACTACAAAGCTACAGTAATCAAGACAATATGGCGCTGGCACAAAAACAGAAACATAGATCAGTGGAACAGGATAGAAAGCCCAGAGGTAAACCCACGCACCTATGGTCAACTAATCTTTGACAAAGGAGGCAAAGATATACAACGGAGAAAAGACAGTCTCTTCAATAAGTGGTGCTGGGAAAACTGGACAGTTCCGTGTAAAAGAATGAAATTAGAACACTCCCTAACACCATACACAAAAATAAACTCAAAATGGATTCGAGACCTAAATGTAAGACCAGACACTATAAAACTCTTAGTGGAAAACATAGGAAGAACGCTCTTTGACATCAATCACAGCAAGATCTTTTTTGATCCACCTCCTAGAGTAATGGAAATAAAAACAAAAATAAACAAATGGGACCTAATGAAACTTCAAAGATTTTGCACAGCAAAGGAAACCATAAACAAGACGAACAGACAACCCTCAGAATGGGAGAAAATATTTGCAAATGAATCAACGGACAAAGGATTAATCTCCAAAATATATAAACAGCTCATTCAGCTCAATATTAAAGAAACAAACAACCCAATCCAAAAATGGGCAGAAGACCTAAATACACACTTCTCCAAAGAAGACATACAGATGGCAAAGAAGCACATGAAAAGATGCTCAACATCACTAATTATTAGAGAAATGCAAGTCAAAACTACAATGAGGTATCACCTCACACCAGTTAGAATGGGCATCATCAGAAAATCTACAAACAACAAATGCTGGAGAGGGTGTGGAGAAAAGGGAACCCTCTTGCACTGCTGGTGGGAATGTAAATTGATACAGCCACTATGGAGAACAGTATGGAGGTTCCTTAAAATACTAAAAATACAATTTCCATATGATCCAGCAATCCCACTACTGGGCGTATACCCAGAGAAAACCATAATTCAAAAAGACACATGCACCCCAATGTTCAATGCAGCACTATTTACAATAGCCAGGTCATGGAAGCGACCTACATGCCCATCGACAGACGAATGGTTAAAGAAGTTGTGGTACATATATACAATGGAATATTACTCAGCCATAAAAAGGAACGAAATTGAGTCATTTGCTGAGACGTGGATAGATCTAGAGACTGTCATACAGAGTGAAGTAAGTCAGAAAGAGAAAAACAAATATCGTATGTTAACGCATGTATGTGGAACCTAGAAAAATGGTACAGATGAGCCGGTTTGCAGGGCAGTAGTTGAGACACAGATGTAGAGAACAGACATATGGACACCAAGGGGGGAAAACTGCGGTGGGGTGGGGATGGTGGTGTGCTGAATTGGGCGATTGGGATTGACATGTATACACTGATGTGTATAAAATTGATGCTTAACAAGAACCTGCAGTATAAAAACAAACAAACAAACAAAACAACTAATACTAAACTTTCATTGGGTTATTTGTATGGAAATATGTTAATATAAATGTTTCAGACATTACATGCAATTTCTAAAATTCTTAAAAAAAAAACAAAACAGAGGAATGGATAAAGAAGATGTGGTACATATATATAAGGAATATTATTCAGCCATTAAAAAGAATAAAATAATGCCATTTGCTGCAACATGGGTGGACCTAGAGATCATCATACAAGTGAAGTCAAACAGAAAACAGACAAACATCATATGATATCACTTATATGTGGAATCTAAAAAATGATACAAATGAACTTATTTACAAAACAGAAACAGACTCACAGACTTCAAAAACATATTTATGGTTATCAAAGGGGAAAGGTGGGGGAAGGGATAAATTAGGAATTCGGGATTTACATATACACACTACTATATATAAAATACATAATCACTAAGAACCTCCTGTATATCACAGGGAACTCTATTCAATATTCTGTAATAACCTATATGGGAAAATAATCTGAAAAAGAATGGACATATGTATATTACAACTGAATCACTTTGCTGTACACCTGAAAGGAACACAATATGGTAAATCAACGGTATTCTGATATAAAAAAGAATTATTTAAAACAAAAACAAAAATCTATAATAGATACAGGCAAAAAAGCAAAAGGAAACCAAAGACAATCAAATCACAAGAGAACAAAAGATACCTGTGAAAAAACAACCCCAAAACAATTAACAAAATGGCAAAAAACATAAGTATCAATAACTACCATAAACATAAATGGCTTAAATGCTCCAATCAAAAGACAGGGTGGCTGAATGGATTCAAAAACAAGACCCATATATATGCTGCCTAAAAGAGACTCACTTCAGATCTAAAAACACACACAGACTGAAAGTGAGGGAATGTAAAAAGGTATTCCATGCAAATGGGAAATCCAGGGTAGCAGTACTTAGACAAAATAGACTTTAAAGACTGTTACAGGAGACAAAGAAGGACATTATATAATGATCAGTGGATCAATCCGAGAAACTATAAAAATTGTAAATATATATACACCCAACACAGGAGAAGCTAAATACATAAAGCAAGTATTAATAGACAAAAAAGGAGAAATTGACAGTAACACAACAGTAAGGGATTTTAACACCCTACTTACATCAATGGACAGATTATCCCGACATAATCAATAAGGAAACACTGGCCTTAAATGACACATTAGGTCAAGTGGACTTAATTCACATATAAAACATTCCATCTGAAAGCAACAGAATACATTCTTTTCAAGTGCACATAGAACATTCTCCAGGATAGAGCACATTCTAGGCCCAAAACACAAGCCTCAGTAAGGTGAAGAAAACTGAAATCATATCAAGCATCTTTTCCAACCACAACACTCTGAGACTAGAAACCAACTGCAAGGAAAAGACTTACACAAACCTATGGAAGCTAAACAATATGTTACTAAATCAATCAATGGATCACTGAAGAAATCAAAGAGGAAACTAAAAAATAAATGGAGGGACTTCCCTGGTGGTGCAGTGGTTAAGAGTCTGCCTGCCAATGCAAGGGACATGGGTTTGAGCCCTGGTCTGGGAAGATCCCACATGCCACGGACCAACTAAGCCCATGTGCCACAACTACTGAGCCCGTGTACCACAACTACCGAAGCCCACTTGCCTAGCGCCCGGGCTTTGCAACAAGAGAAGCCATGCAATGAGAAGCCTGCGCATTGCAACCAAGAGTAGCCCCTGCTCACCGCAACTAGGGAAAGCTTGCCGCAACAAATGAAGACCCAACACAGCCAAAACTAATTTAATTAATTAATTTTTTAAAAATTGAATGGAGAGAAATGAAAATGAAAACACCTTGATCCAAAATCTTGGGGACCCGGCAAAAGCAGTCCTAAGAGGGAAGTTTATAGCTAGTGATACAAGCTTACCACAGGAAACAAGAAAAATCTCAAACAACCTCACCTTACACCTAAAAGGAGCTAGAAAGAGAACAACCAAAGGAAAGAAATCATAAAGATCACAGTGAAGTAAATGAAATAGTTTCCTCGATCTTTTCTACCTGTTTTAGTCTAAGAGTTGGTTCTTTGAAAAGATAAAGAAAATGGATAAACCTTAAGCCAGACTCATCAAGAAGGAGAGGGCCCAAATCAATAAAATCAGAAGTGAACCTGTGATCAAGGGATCAATCCAAGAAGAAGATATGACAATTGTAAATATTTATGCACCCAACATAGGAGCACCTCAATACACAAGGCTAATGCTAACAGCCATAAGAGGGGAAATCGACAGTAACACAATCTTAGTAGAGGACTTTAACACCCCACTTTCACCAATGGACAGATGACCCAAAATGAAAATAAATAAGGAAAAACAAGCTTTAAATGATACATTAAGATGGACTTAATGGATATTTATAGGACATTCTATCCAAAAACAACAGGCTACACTTTCTTCTCAAGTGCTCATGGAACATTCCCCAAGATAGATCATATCTTGGGACACAAATCAAGCCTTGGTAAATTTAAGATAATTGAAATCATATCAAGTATCTTTCCCAACCACAATGCTATGAGACGAGATATCAATTACAGGAAAAAATCTGTAAAAAAATAAACACACGGAGGCTAAACAATATGCTACTAAATAACCAAGAGATGACTGAGGAAATCAAAGAGGAAATCAAAAAATACCTAGACACAAATGACAATGAAAACACGACAACCCAAAACCTATGGGACGCAGCAAAAGCAGTTCTAAGAGGGAAGTCTATAGCAATAAAATCGTACCTCAAGAAACAAGAAACGTCTTAAATAAACAACCTAACATTACACCTAAAGCAATTAGAGAAAGAAGAACAAAAATACCCCAAAGTTAGCAGAAGGAAAGATAGCATAAAGATCAGATCACAAATAAATGAAAAAGAAATGAAGGAAACGATAGCAAAGATCAAGAAAACTAAAAGCTGGTTCTTTGAGAAGGTAAACAAAATTGATAAACCATTAGCCAGACTCATCAAGAAAAAAAAAAGGGAGAAGACTTAAATCAGTAGAATTAGAAATGAAAAAGGAGAAGTAACAACTGTCACTGCAGAAATACAAATGATCATGAGAGATTACTACGAGCAACTCTATGCCAATAAAATGGACAACTTGGAAGAAATGGACAAATTCTTAGAAAACCACAACCTTCCGAGACTGAACCAGGAAGAAATAGAAAATATGAACAGGCCAATCACAAGCACTGAAATTGAAACTGTGATTAAAAACCTTCTAACAAACAAAAGCCAAGCACCACATGGCTTCACAGGCAAATTCCATCAAACATTTACGGAAGAGCTAACACCTATCCATCTCAAACTCTTCCAAAGTATAGCAGAGGGAGGAACACTCCCAAACTCATTCTACGAGGCCTCCATTGCCCTGACACCAAAACCAGACGAAGATGTCACAAAGAAAGAAAACTAAAGGCCAATATCACTGATGACTATAGATGTAAAAATCCTCAAGAAAATACTCGCAAACAGAATCCAACAGCACAGCAAAAGGATCATACACCATGATCAACTGGGGTTTATCCTAGGAATGCAAGGATCCTTCAATATATGGAAATCAATCAATGTGATATACCATATTAACAAATTGAAGGATAAAAACCATATGATCATCTCAATAGATGCAGAAAAAGCTTTCAACAAAATTCAACACCCATTTATGATAAAAACTCTCCAGAAAGAAGGCATAGAGGGAACTTACCTCAACATAATAAAGGCCATATATGACAAACCCACAGCCAACATCGTTCTCAATGGTGAAAAAGTGAAACCATTTCCTCTACGATCAGGAACAAGACACGGTTGTCCACTCTCACCACTATTATTCAACATAATTTTGGAAGTTTTAGCTACAGCAATCAGAGAAGAAGAAGAAATAAAAGGAATCCAAATCAGAAAAAAAGAAGTAAAGATGTCACTGTTTGCGGATGACAAGATACCATATATACATAGAGAATCCTAAAGATGTTACCAGGAAACTACTGGAGCTAATCAATGAATTTGGTAAAGTAGCTGGATACAAAACTAATGCACAGAAATCTCCTGCATTCCTATACACTAATGATGAAAAATATGAAAGGGAAATTAAGGAAACATTCCCATTTACCACTGCAACAAAAAGAATAAAATACCTAGGAATAAACCTACCTAAGGAGACAAAAGACCTGTATGCAGAAAACTATAAGACACTGATGAAAGAAATTAAAGATGATACCAACAGGTGGAGAGATATACCATGTTCTTGGGTTGGAAGAATCAATATTGTGAAAATGACTATACTACCCAAAGCAATCTACAGATTCAATGCAATCCCTATCAAATTACCAATGGCATTTTTTACGGAACTAGAACAAATCATCTTAAAATTTGTATGCAGACACAAAAGACCCCGAATAGCCAAAGCAGTCTTGAGGGAAAAAAACGGAGCTGGAGGAATCAGACTCCCTGACTTCAGACTACACTACAAAGCTACAGTAATCAAGACAATATGGCGCTGGCACAAAAACAGAAACATAGATCAGTGGAACAGGATAGAAAGCCCAGAGGTAAACCCACGCACCTATGGTCAACTAATCTTTGACAAAGGAGGCAAAGATATACAACGGAGAAAAGACAGTCTCTTCAACAAGTGGTGCTGGGAAAACTGGACAGTTCCGTGTAAAAGAATGAAATTAGAACACTCCCTAACACCATACACAAAAATAAACTCAAAATGGATTCGAGACCTAAATGTAAGACCAGACACTATAAAACTCTTAGTGGAAAACATAGGAAGAACGCTCTTTGACATCAATCACAGCAAGATCTTTTTTGATCCACCTCCTAGAGTAATGGAAATAAAAACAAAAATAAACAAATGGGACCTAATGAAACTTCAAAGATTTTGCACAGCAAAGGAAACCATAAACAAGACGAACAGACAACCCTCAGAATGGGAGAAAATATTTGCAAATGAATCAACGGACAAAGGATTAATCTCCAAAATATATAAACAGCTCATTCAGCTCAATATTAAAGAAACAAACAACCCAATCCAAAAATGGGCAGAAGACCTAAATACACACTTCTCCAAAGAAGACATACAGATGGCAAAGAAGCACATGAAAAGATGCTCAACATCACTAATTATTAGAGAAATGCAAGTCAAAACTACAATGAGGTATCACCTCACACCAGTTAGAATGGGCATCATCAGAAAATCTACAAACAACAAATGCTGGAGAGGGTGTGGAGAAAAGGGAACCCTCTTGCACTGCTGGTGGGAATGTAAATTGATACAGCCACTATGGAGAACAGTATGGAGGTTCCTTAAAATACTAAAAATACAATTTCCATATGATCCAGCAATCCCACTACTGGGCGTATACCCAGAGAAAACCATAATTCAAAAAGACACATGCACCCCAATGTTCAATGCAGCACTATTTACAATAGCCAGGTCATGGAAGCGACCTACATGCCCATCGACAGACGAATGGTTAAAGAAGTTGTGGTACATATATACAATGGAATATTACTCAGCCATAAAAAGGAACGAAATTGAGTCATTTGCTGAGACGTGGATAGATCTAGAGACTGTCATACAGAGTGAAGTAAGTCAGAAAGAGAAAAACAAATATCGTATGTTAACGCATGTATGTGGAACCTAGAAAAATGGTACAGATGAGCCGGTTTGCAGGGCAGTAGTTGAGACACAGATGTAGAGAACAGACATATGGACACCAAGGGGGGAAAACTGCGGTGGGGTGGGGATGGTGGTGTGCTGAATTGGGCGATTGGGATTGACATGTATACACTGATGTGTATAAAATTGATGCTTAACAAGAACCTGCAGTATAAAAACAAACAAACAAACAAAACAACTAATACTAAACTTTCATTGGGTTATTTGTATGGAAATATGTTAATATAAATGTTTCAGACATTACATGAAATTTCTAAAATTCTTAAAAAAAAAACAAAACAGAGGAATGGATAAAGAAGATGTGGTACATATATATAAGGAATATTATTCAGCCATTAAAAAGAATAAAATAATGCCACTTGCTGCAACATGGGTGGACCTAGAGATCATCATACAAGTGAAGTCAAACAGAAAACAGACAAACATCATATGATATCACTTATATGTGGAATCTAAAAAATGATACAAATGAACTTATTTACAAAACAGAAACAGACTCACAGACTTCAAAAACATATTTATGGTTATCAAAGGGGAAAGGTGGGGGAAGGGATAAATTAGGAATTCGGGATTTACATATACACACTACTATATATAAAATACATAATCACTAAGAACCTCCTGTATATCACAGGGAACTCTATTCAATATTCTGTAATAACCTATATGGGAAAATAATCTGAAAAAGAATGGACATATGTATATTACAACTGAATCACTTTGCTGTACACCTGAAAGGAACACAATATGGTAAATCAACGGTATTCTGATATAAAAAAGAATTATTTAAAACAAAAACAAAAATCTATAATAGATACAGGCAAAAAAGCAAAAGGAAACCAAAGACAATCAAATCACAAGAGAACAAAAGATACCTGTGAAAAAACAACCCCAAAACAATTAACAAAATGGCAAAAAACATAAGTATCAATAACTACCATAAACATAAATGGCTTAAATGCTCCAATCAAAAGACAGGGTGGCTGAATGGATTCAAAAACAAGACCCATATATATGCTGCCTAAAAGAGACTCACTTCAGATCTAAAAACACACACAGACTGAAAGTGAGGGAATGTAAAAAGGTATTCCATGCAAATGGGAAATCCAGGGTAGCAGTACTTAGACAAAATAGACTTTAAAGACTGTTACAGGAGACAAAGAAGGACATTATATAATGATCAGTGGATCAATCCGAGAAACTATAAAAATTGTAAATATATATACACCCAACACAGGAGAAGCTAAATACATAAAGCAAGTATTAATAGACAAAAAAGGAGAAATTGACAGTAACACAACAGTAAGGGATTTTAACACCCTACTTACATCAATGGACAGATTATCCCGACATAATCAATAAGGAAACACTGGCCTTAAATGACACATTAGGTCAAGTGGACTTAATTCACATATAAAACATTCCATCTGAAAGCAACAGAATACATTCTTTTCAAGTGCACATAGAACATTCTCCAGGATAGAGCACATTCTAGGCCCAAAACACAAGCCTCAGTAAGGTGAAGAAAACTGAAATCATATCAAGCATCTTTTCCAACCACAACACTCTGAGACTAGAAACCAGCTGCAAGGAAAAGACTTACACAAACCTATGGAAGCTAAACAATATGTTACTAAATCAATCAATGGATCACTGAAGAAATCAAAGAGGAAACTAAAAAATAAATGGAGGGACTTCCCTGGTGGTGCAGTGGTTAAGAGTCTGCCTGCCAATGCAAGGGACATGGGTTTGAGCCCTGGTCTGGGAAGATCCCACATGCCACGGACCAACTAAGCCCATGTGCCACAACTACTGAGCCCGTGTACCACAACTACCGAAGCCCACTTGCCTAGCGCCCGGGCTTTGCAACAAGAGAAGCCATGCAATGAGAAGCCTGCGCATTGCAACCAAGAGTAGCCCCTGCTCACCGCAACTAGGGAAAGCTTGCCGCAACAAATGAAGACCCAACACAGCCAAAACTAATTTAATTAATTAATTTTTTAAAAATTGAATGGAGAGAAATGAAAATGAAAACACCTTGATCCAAAATCTTGGGGACCCGGCAAAAGCAGTCCTAAGAGGGAAGTTTATAGCTAGTGATACAAGCTTACCACAGGAAACAAGAAAAATCTCAAACAACCTCACCTTACACCTAAAAGGAGCTAGAAAGAGAACAACCAAAGGAAAGAAATCATAAAGATCACAGTGAAGTAAATGAAATAGTTTCCTCGATCTTTTCTACCTGTTTTAGTCTAAGAGTTGGTTCTTTGAAAAGATAAAGAAAATGGATAAACCTTAAGCCAGACTCATCAAGAAGGAGAGGGCCCAAATCAATAAAATCAGAAGTGAACCTGTGATCAAGGGATCAATCCAAGAAGAAGATATGACAATTGTAAATATTTATGCACCCAACATAGGAGCACCTCAATACACAAGGCTAATGCTAACAGCCATAAGAGGGGAAATCGACAGTAACACAATCTTAGTAGAGGACTTTAACACCCCACTTTCACCAATGGACAGATGACCCAAAATGAAAATAAATAAGGAAAAACAAGCTTTAAATGATACATTAAGATGGACTTAATGGATATTTATAGGACATTCTATCCAAAAACAACAGGCTACACTTTCTTCTCAAGTGCTCATGGAACATTCCCCAAGATAGATCATATCTTGGGACACAAATCAAGCCTCGGTAAATTTAAGATAATTGAAATCATATCAAGTATCTTTCCCAACCACAATGCTATGAGACGAGATATCAATTACAGGAAAAAATCTGTAAAAAAATAAACACACGGAGGCTAAACAATATGCTACTAAATAACCAAGAGATGACTGAGGAAATCAAAGAGGAAATCAAAAAATACCTAGACACAAATGACAATGAAAACACGACAACCCAAAACCTATGGGACGCAGCAAAAGCAGTTCTAAGAGGGAAGTCTATAGCAATAAAATCGTACCTCAAGAAACAAGAAACGTCTTAAATAAACAACCTAACATTACACCTAAAGCAATTAGAGAAAGAAGAACAAAAATACCCCAAAGTTAGCAGAAGGAAAGATAGCATAAAGATCAGATCACAAATAAATGAAAAAGAAATGAAGGAAACGATAGCAAAGATCAAGAAAACTAAAAGCTGGTTCTTTGAGAAGGTAAACAAAATTGATAAACCATTAGCCAGACTCATCAAGAAAAAAAAAAGGGAGAAGACTTAAATCAGTAGAATTAGAAATGAAAAAGGAGAAGTAACAACTGTCACTGCAGAAATACAAATGATCATGAGAGATTACTACGAGCAACTCTATGCCAATAAAATGGACCACTTGGAAGAAATGGACAAATTCTTAGAAAACCACAACCTTCCGAGACTGAACCAGGAAGAAATAGAAAATATGAACAGGCCAATCACAAGCACTGAAATTGAAACTGTGATTAAAAACCTTCTAACAAACAAAAGCCAAGCACCACATGGCTTCACAGGCAAATTCCATCAAACATTTACAGAAGAGCTAACACCTATCCATCTCAAACTCTTCCAAAGTATAGCAGAGGGAGGAACACTCCCAAACTCATTCTACGAGGCCTCCATTGCCCTGACACCAAAACCAGACGAAGATGTCACAAAGAAAGAAAACTAAAGGCCAATATCACTGATGACTATAGATGTAAAAATCCTCAAGAAAATACTCGCAAACAGAATCCAACAGCACAGCAAAAGGATCATACACCATGATCAACTGGGGTTTATCCTAGGACTGCAAGGATCCTTCAATATATGGAAATCAATCAATGTGATATACCATATTAACAAATTGAAGGATAAAAACCATATGATCATCTCAATAGATGCAGAAAAAGCTTTCAACAAAATTCAACACCCATTTATGATAAAAACCCTCCAGAAAGAAGGCATAGAGGGAACTTACCTCAACATAATAAAGGCCATATATGACAAACCCACAGCCACCATCGTTCTCAATGGTGAAAAAGTGAAACCATTTCCTCTACGATCAGGAACAAGACACGGTTGTCCACTCTCACCACTATTATTCAACATAATTTTGGAAGTTTTAGCTACAGCAATCAGAGAAGAAGAAGAAATAAAAGGAATCCAAATCAGAAAAAAAGAAGTAAAGATGTCACTGTTTGCGGATGACAAGATACCATATATACATAGAGAATCCTAAAGATGTTACCAGGAAACTACTGGAGCTAATCAATGAATTTGGTAAAGTAGCTGGATACAAAACTAATGCACAGAAATCTCCTGCATTCCTATACACTAATGATGAAAAATATGAAAGGGAAATTAAGGAAACATTCCCATTTACCACTGCAACAAAAAGAATAAAATACCTAGGAATAAACCTACCTAAGGAGACAAAAGACCTGTATGCAGAAAACTATAAGACACTGATGAAAGAAATTAAAGATGATACCAACAGGTGGAGAGATATACCATGTTCTTGGGTTGGAAGAATCAATATTGTGAAAATGACTATACTACCCAAAGCAATCTACAGATTCAATGCAATCCCTATCAAATTACCAATGGCATTTTTTACGGAACTAGAACAAATCATCTTAAAATTTGTATGCAGACACAAAAGACCCCGAATAGCCAAAGCAGTCTTGAGGGAAAAAAACGGAGCTGGAGGAATCAGACTCCCTGACTTCAGACTACACTACAAAGCTACAGTAATCAAGACAATATGGCGCTGGCACAAAAACAGAAACATAGATCAGTGGAACAGGATAGAAAGCCCAGAGGTAAACCCACGCACCTATGGTCAACTAATCTTTGACAAAGGAGGCAAAGATATACAACGGAGAAAAGACAGTCTCTTCAATAAGTGGTGCTGGGAAAACTGGACAGTTCCGTGTAAAAGAATGAAATTAGAACACTCCCTAACACCATACACAAAAATAAACTCAAAATGGATTCGAGACCTAAATGTAAGACCAGACACTATAAAACTCTTAGTGGAAAACATAGGAAGAACGCTCTTTGACATCAATCACAGCAAGATCTTTTTTGATCCACCTCCTAGAGTAATGGAAATAAAAACAAAAATAAACAAATGGGACCTAATGAAACTTCAAAGATTTTGCACAGCAAAGGAAACCATAAACAAGACGAAAAGACAACCCTCAGAATGGGAGAAAATATTTGCAAATGAATCAACGGACAAAGGATTAATCTCCAAAATATATAAACAGCTCATTCAGCTCAATATTAAAGAAACAAACAACCCAATCCAAAAATGGGCAGAAGACCTAAATACACACTTCTCCAAAGAAGACATACAGATGGCAAAGAAGCACATGAAAAGATGCTCAACATCACTAATTATTAGAGAAATGCAAGTCAAAACTACAATGAGGTATCACCTCACACCAGTTAGAATGGGCATCATCAGAAAATCTACAAACAACAAATGCTGGAGAGGGCGTGGAGAAAAGGGAACCCTCTTGCACTGTTGGTGGGAATGTAAATTGATACAGCCACTATGGAGAACAGTATGGAGGTTCCTTAAAATACTAAAAATACAATTTCCATATGATCCAGCAATCCCACTACTGGGCGTATACCCAGAGAAAACCATAATTCAAAAAGACACATGCACCCCAATGTTCAATGCAGCACTATTTACAATAGCCAGGTCATGGAAGCGACCTACATGCCCATCGACAGACGAATGGTTAAAGAAGTTGTGGTACATATATACAATGGAATATTACTCAGCCATAAAAAGGAACGAAATTGAGTCATTTGCTGAGACGTGGATAGATCTAGAGACTGTCATACAGAGTGAAGTAAGTCAGAAAGAGAAAAACAAATATCGTATGTTAACGCATGTATGTGGAACCTAGAAAAATGGTACAGATGAGCCGGTTTGCAGGGCAGTAGTTGAGACACAGATGTAGAGAACAGACATATGGACACCAAGGGGGGAAAACTGCGGTGGGGTGGGGATGGTGGTGTGCTGAATTGGGCGATTGGGATTGACATGTATACACTGATGTGTATAAAATTGATGCTTAACAAGAACCTGCAGTATAAAAACAAACAAACAAACAAAACAACTAATACTAAACTTTCATTGGGTTATTTGTATGGAAATATGTTAATATAAATGTTTCAGACATTACATGAAATTTCTAAAATTCTTAAAAAAAAAACAAAACAGAGGAATGGATAAAGAAGATGTGGTACATATATATAAGGAATATTATTCAGCCATTAAAAAGAATAAAATAATGCCACTTGCTGCAACATGGGTGGACCTAGAGATCATCATACAAGTGAAGTCAAACAGAAAACAGACAAACATCATATGATATCACTTATATGTGGAATCTAAAAAATGATACAAATGAACTTATTTACAAAACAGAAACAGACTCACAGACTTCAAAAACATATTTATGGTTATCAAAGGGGAAAGGTGGGGGAAGGGATAAATTAGGAATTCGGGATTTACATATACACACTACTATATATAAAATACATAATCACTAAGAACCTCCTGTATATCACAGGGAACTCTATTCAATATTCTGTAATAACCTATATGGGAAAATAATCTGAAAAAGAATGGACATATGTATATTACAACTGAATCACTTTGCTGTACACCTGAAAGGAACACAATATGGTAAATCAACGGTATTCTGATATAAAAAAGAATTATTTAAAACAAAAACAAAAACAAAAATCTATAATAGATACAGGCAAAAAAGCAAAAGGAAACCAAAGACAATCAAATCACAAGAGAACAAAAGATACCTGTGAAAAAACAACCCCCAAACAATTAACAAAATGGCAAAAAACATAAGTATCAATAACTACCATAAACATAAATGGCTTAAATGCTCCAATCAAAAGACAGGGTGGCTGAATGGATTCAAAAACAAGACCCATATATATGCTGCCTAAAAGAGACTCACTTCAGATCTAAAAACACACACAGACTGAAAGTGAGGGAATGTAAAAAGGTATTCCATGCAAATGGGAAATCCAGGGTAGCAGTACTTAGACAAAATAGACTTTAAAGACTGTTACAGGAGACAAAGAAGGACATTATATAATGATCAGTGGATCAATCCGAGAAACTATAAAAATTGTAAATATATATACACCCAACACAGGAGAAGCTAAATACATAAAGCAAGTATTAATAGACAAAAAAGGAGAAATTGACAGTAACACAACAGTAAGGGATTTTAACACCCTACTTACATCAATGGACAGATTATCCCGACATAATCAATAAGGAAACACTGGCCTTAAATGACACATTAGGTCAAGTGGACTTAATTCACATATAAAACATTCCATCTGAAAGCAACAGAATACATTCTTTTCAAGTGCACATAGAACATTCTCCAGGATAGAGCACATTCTAGGCCCAAAACACAAGCCTCAGTAAGGTGAAGAAAACTGAAATCATATCAAGCATCTTTTCCAACCACAACACTCTGAGACTAGAAACCAGCTGCAAGGAAAAGACTTACACAAACCTATGGAAGCTAAACAATATGTTACTAAATCAATCAATGGATCACTGAAGAAATCAAAGAGGAAACTAAAAAATAAATGGAGGGACTTCCCTGGTGGTGCAGTGGTTAAGAGTCTGCCTGCCAATGCAAGGGACATGGGTTTGAGCCCTGGTCTGGGAAGATCCCACATGCCACGGACCAACTAAGCCCATGTGCCACAACTACTGAGCCCGTGTACCACAACTACCGAAGCCCACTTGCCTAGAGCCCGGGCTTTGCAACAAGAGAAGCCATGCAATGAGAAGCCTGCGCATTGCAACCAAGAGTAGCCCCTGCTCACCGCAACTAGGGAAAGCTTGCCGCAACAAATGAAGACCCAACACAGCCAAAACTAATTTAATTAATTAATTTTTTAAAAATTGAATGGAGAGAAATGAAAATGAAAACACCTTGATCCAAAATCTTGGGGACCCGGCAAAAGCAGTCCTAAGAGGGAAGTTTATAGCTAGTGATACAAGCTTACCACAGGAAACAAGAAAAATCTCAAACAACCTCACCTTACACCTAAAAGGAGCTAGAAAGAGAACAACCAAAGGAAAGAAATCATAAAGATCACAGTGAAGTAAATGAAATAGTTTCCTCGATCTTTTCTACCTGTTTTAGTCTAAGAGTTGGTTCTTTGAAAAGATAAAGAAAATGGATAAACCTTAAGCCAGACTCATCAAGAAGGAGAGGGCCCAAATCAATAAAATCAGACGTGAACCTGTGATCAAGGGATCAATCCAAGAAGAAGATATGACAATTGTAAATATTTATGCACCCAACATAGGAGCACCTCAATACACAAGGCTAATGCTAACAGCCATAAGAGGGGAAATCGACAGTAACACAATCTTAGTAGAGGACTTTAACACCCCACTTTCACCAATGGACAGATGACCCAAAATGAAAATAAATAAGGAAAAACAAGCTTTAAATGATACATTAAGATGGACTTAATGGATATTTATAGGACATTCTATCCAAAAACAACAGGCTACACTTTCTTCTCAAGTGCTCATGGAACATTCCCCAAGATAGATCATATCTTGGGACACAAATCAAGCCTCGGTAAATTTAAGATAATTGAAATCATATCAAGTATCTTTCCCAACCACAATGCTATGAGACGAGATATCAATTACAGGAAAAAATCTGTAAAAAAATAAACACACGGAGGCTAAACAATATGCTACTAAATAACCAAGAGATGACTGAGGAAATCAAAGAGGAAATCAAAAAATACCTAGACACAAATGACAATGAAAACACGACAACCCAAAACCTATGGGACGCAGCAAAAGCAGTTCTAAGAGGGAAGTCTATAGCAATAAAATCGTACCTCAAGAAACAAGAAACGTCTTAAATAAACAACCTAACATTACACCTAAAGCAATTAGAGAAAGAAGAACAAAAATACCCCAAAGTTAGCAGAAGGAAAGATAGCATAAAGATCAGATCACAAATAAATGAAAAAGAAATGAAGGAAACGATAGCAAAGATCAAGAAAACTAAAAGCTGGTTCTTTGAGAAGGTAAACAAAATTGATAAACCATTAGCCAGACTCATCAAGAAAAAAAAAGGGAGAAGACTTAAATCAGTAGAATTAGAAATGAAAAAGGAGAAGTAACAACTGTCACTGCAGAAATACAAATGATCATGAGAGATTACTACGAGCAACTCTATGCCAATAAAATGGACAACTTGGAAGAAATGGACAAATTCTTAGAAAACCACAACCTTCCGAGACTGAACCAGGAAGAAATAGAAAATATGAACAGGCCAATCACAAGCACTGAAATTGAAACTGTGATTAAAAACCTTCTAACAAACAAAAGCCAAGCACCACATGGCTTCACAGGCAAATTCCATCAAACATTTACGGAAGAGCTAACACCTATCCATCTCAAACTCTTCCAAAGTATAGCAGAGGGAGGAACACTCCCAAACTCATTCTACGAGGCCTCCATTGCCCTGACACCAAAACCAGACGAAGATGTCACAAAGAAAGAAAACTAAAGGCCAATATCACTGATGACTATAGATGTAAAAATCCTCAAGAAAATACTCGCAAACAGAATCCAACAGCACAGCAAAAGGATCATACACCATGATCAACTGGGGTTTATCCTAGGAATGCAAGGATCCTTCAATATATGGAAATCAATCAATGTGATATACCATATTAACAAATTGAAGGATAAAAACCATATGATCATCTCAATAGATGCAGAAAAAGCTTTCAACAAAATTCAACACCCATTTATGATAAAAACCCTCCAGAAAGAAGGCATAGAGGGAACTTACCTCAACATAATAAAGGCCATATATGACAAACCCACAGCCAACATCGTTCTCAATGGTGAAAAAGTGAAACCATTTCCTCTACGATCAGGAACAAGACACGGTTGTCCACTCTCACCACTATTATTCAACATAATTTTGGAAGTTTTAGCTACAGCAATCAGAGAAGAAGAAGAAATAAAAGGAATCCAAATCAGAAAAAAAGAAGTAAAGATGTCACTGTTTGCGGATGACAAGATACCATATATACATAGAGAATCCTAAAGATGTTACCAGGAAACTACTGGAGCTAATCAATGAATTTGGTAAAGTAGCTGGATACAAAACTAATGCACAGAAATCTCCTGCATTCCTATACACTAATGATGAAAAATATGAAAGGGAAATTAAGGAAACATTCCCATTTACCACTGCAACAAAAAGAATAAAATACCTAGGAATAAACCTACCTAAGGAGACAAAAGACCTGTATGCAGAAAACTATAAGACACTGATGAAAGAAATTAAAGATGATACCAACAAGTGGAGAGATATACCATGTTCTTGGGTTGGAAGAATCAATATTGTGAAAATGACTATACTACCCAAAGCAATCTACAGATTCAATGCAATCCCTATCAAATTACCAATGGCATTTTTTACGGAACTAGAACAAATCATCTTAAAATTTGTATGCAGACACAAAAGACCCCGAATAGCCAAAGCAGTCTTGAGGGAAAAAAACGGAGCTGGAGGAATCAGACTCCCTGACTTCAGACTACACTACAAAGCTACAGTAATCAAGACAATATGGCGCTGGCACAAAAACAGAAACATAGATCAGTGGAACAGGATAGAAAGCCCAGAGGTAAACCCACGCACCTATGGTCAACTAATCTTTGACAAAGGAGGCAAAGATATACAACGGAGAAAAGACAGTCTCTTCAATAAGTGGTGCTGGGAAAACTGGACAGTTCCGTGTAAAAGAATGAAATTAGAACACTCCCTAACACCATACACAAAAATAAACTCAAAATGGATTCGAGACCTAAATGTAAGACCAGACACTATAAAACTCTTAGTGGAAAACATAGGAAGAACGCTCTTTGACATCAATCACAGCAAGATCTTTTTTGATCCACCTCCTAGAGTAATGGAAATAAAAACAAAAATAAACAAATGGGACCTAATGAAACTTCAAAGATTTTGCACAGCAAAGGAAACCATAAACAAGACGAAAAGACAACCCTCAGAATGGGAGAAAATATTTGCAAATGAATCAACGGACAAAGGATTAATCTCCAAAATATATAAACAGCTCATTCAGCTCAATATTAAAGAAACAAACAACCCAATCCAAAAATGGGCAGAAGACCTAAATACACACTTCTCCAAAGAAGACATACAGATGGCAAAGAAGCACATGAAAAGATGCTCAACATCACTAATTATTAGAGAAATGCAAATCAAAACTACAATGAGGTATCACCTCACACCAGTTAGAATGGGCATCATCAGAAAATCTACAAACAACAAATGCTGGAGAGGGTGTGGAGAAAAGGGAACCCTCTTGCACTGCTGGTGGGAATGTAAATTGATACAGCCACTATGGAGAACAGTATGGAGGTTCCTTAAAATACTAAAAATACAATTTCCATATGATCCAGCAATCCCACTACTGGGCGTATACCCAGAGAAAACCATAATTCAAAAAGACACATGCACCCCAATGTTCAATGCAGCACTATTTACAATAGCCAGGTCATGGAAGCGACCTACATGCCCATCGACAGACGAATGGTTAAAGAAGTTGTGGTACATATATACAATGGAATATTACTCAGCCATAAAAAGGAACGAAATTGAGTCATTTGCTGAGACGTGGATAGATCTAGAGACTGTCATACAGAGTGAAGTAAGTCAGAAAGAGAAAAACAAATATCGTATGTTAACGCATGTATGTGGAACCTAGAAAAATGGTACAGATGAGCCGGTTTGCAGGGCAGTAGTTGAGACACAGATGTAGAGAACAGACATATGGACACCAAGGGGGGAAAACTGCGGTGGGGTGGGGATGGTGGTGTGCTGAATTGGGCGATTGGGATTGACATGTATACACTGATGTGTATAAAATTGATGCTTAACAAGAACCTGCAGTATAAAAACAAACAAACAAACAAAACAACTAATACTAAACTTTCATTGGGTTATTTGTATGGAAATATGTTAATATAAATGTTTCAGACATTACATGAAATTTCTAAAATTCTTAAAAAAAAAACAAAACAGAGGAATGGATAAAGAAGATGTGGTACATATATATAAGGAATATTATTCAGCCATTAAAAAGAATAAAATAATGCCATTTGCTGCAACATGGGTGGACCTAGAGATCATCATACAAGTGAAGTCAAACAGAAAACAGACAAACATCATATGATATCACTTATATGTGGAATCTAAAAAATGATACAAATGAACTTATTTACAAAACAGAAACAGACTCACAGACTTCAAAAACATATTTATGGTTATCAAAGGGGAAAGGTGGGGGAAGGGATAAATTAGGAATTCGGGATTTACATATACACACTACTATATATAAAATACATAATCACTAAGAACCTCCTGTATATCACAGGGAACTCTATTCAATATTCTGTAATAACCTATATGGGAAAATAATCTGAAAAAGAATGGACATATGTATATTACAACTGAATCACTTTGCTGTACACCTGAAAGGAACACAATATGGTAAATCAACGGTATTCTGATATAAAAAAGAATTATTTAAAACAAAAACAAAAACAAAAATCTATAATAGATACAGGCAAAAAAGCAAAAGGAAACCAAAGACAATCAAATCACAAGAGAACAAAAGATACCTGTGAAAAAACAACCCCAAAACAATTAACAAAATGGCAAAAAACATAAGTATCAATAACTACCATAAACATAAATGGCTTAAATGCTCCAATCAAAAGACAGGGTGGCTGAATGGATTCAAAAACAAGACCCATATATATGCTGCCTAAAAGAGACTCACTTCAGATCTAAAAACACACACAGACTGAAAGTGAGGGAATGTAAAAAGGTATTCCATGCAAATGGGAAATCCAGGGTAGCAGTACTTAGACAAAATAGACTTTAAAGACTGTTACAGGAGACAAAGAAGGACATTATATAATGATCAGTGGATCAATCCGAGAAACTATAAAAATTGTAAATATATATACACCCAACACAGGAGAAGCTAAATACATAAAGCAAGTATTAATAGACAAAAAAGGAGAAATTGACAGTAACACAACAGTAAGGGATTTTAACACCCTACTTACATCAATGGACAGATTATCCCGACATAATCAATAAGGAAACACTGGCCTTAAATGACACATTAGGTCAAGTGGACTTAATTCACATATAAAACATTCCATCTGAAAGCAACAGAATACATTCTTTTCAAGTGCACATAGAACATTCTCCAGGATAGAGCACATTCTAGGCCCAAAACACAAGCCTCAGTAAGGTGAAGAAAACTGAAATCATATCAAGCATCTTTTCCAACCACAACACTCTGAGACTAGAAACCAGCTGCAAGGAAAAGACTTACACAAACCTATGGAAGCTAAACAATATGTTACTAAATCAATCAATGGATCACTGAAGAAATCAAAGAGGAAACTAAAAAATAAATGGAGGGACTTCCCTGGTGGTGCAGTGGTTAAGAGTCTGCCTGCCAATGCAAGGGACATGGGTTTGAGCCCTGGTCTGGGAAGATCCCACATGCCACGGACCAACTAAGCCCATGTGCCACAACTACTGAGCCCGTGTACCACAACTACCGAAGCCCACTTGCCTAGCGCCCGGGCTTTGCAACAAGAGAAGCCATGCAATGAGAAGCCTGCGCATTGCAACCAAGAGTAGCCCCTGCTCACCGCAACTAGGGAAAGCTTGCCGCAACAAATGAAGACCCAACACAGCCAAAACTAATTTAATTAATTAATTTTTTAAAAATTGAATGGAGAGAAATGAAAATGAAAACACCTTGATCCAAAATCTTGGGGACCCGGCAAAAGCAGTCCTAAGAGGGAAGTTTATAGCTAGTGATACAAGCTTACCACAGGAAACAAGAAAAATCTCAAACAACCTCACCTTACACCTAAAAGGAGCTAGAAAGAGAACAACCAAAGGAAAGAAATCATAAAGATCACAGTGAAGTAAATGAAATAGTTTCCTCGATCTTTTCTACCTGTTTTAGTCTAAGAGTTGGTTCTTTGAAAAGATAAAGAAAATGGATAAACCTTAAGCCAGACTCATCAAGAAGGAGAGGGCCCAAATCAATAAAATCAGACGTGAACCTGTGATCAAGGGATCAATCCAAGAAGAAGATATGACAATTGTAAATATTTATGCACCCAACATAGGAGCACCTCAATACACAAGGCTAATGCTAACAGCCATAAGAGGGGAAATCGACAGTAACACAATCTTAGTAGAGGACTTTAACACCCCACTTTCACCAATGGACAGATGACCCAAAATGAAAATAAATAAGGAAAAACAAGCTTTAAATGATACATTAAGATGGACTTAATGGATATTTATAGGACATTCTATCCAAAAACAACAGGCTACACTTTCTTCTCAAGTGCTCATGGAACATTCCCCAAGATAGATCATATCTTGGGACACAAATCAAGCCTCGGTAAATTTAAGATAACTGAAATCATATCAAGTATCTTTCCCAACCACAATGCTATGAGACGAGATATCAATTACAGGAAAAAATCTGTAAAAAAATAAACACACGGAGGCTAAACAATATGCTACTAAATAACCAAGAGATGACTGAGGAAATCAAAGAGGAAATCAAAAAATACCTAGACACAAATGACAATGAAAACACGACAACCCAAAACCTGTGGGACGCAGCAAAAGCAGTTCTAAGAGGGAAGTCTATAGCAATAAAATCGTACCTCAAGAAACAAGAAACGTCTTAAATAAACAACCTAACATTACACCTAAAGCAATTAGAGAAAGAAGAACAAAAATACCCCAAAGTTAGCAGAAGGAAAGATAGCATAAAGATCAGATCACAAATAAATGAAAAAGAAATGAAGGAAACGATAGCAAAGATCAAGAAAACTAAAAGCTGGTTCTTTGAGAAGGTAAACAAAATTGATAAACCATTAGCCAGACTCATCAAGAAAAAAAAAGGGAGAAGACTTAAATCAGTAGAATTAGAAATGAAAAAGGAGAAGTAACAACTGTCACTGCAGAAATACAAATGATCATGAGAGATTACTACGAGCAACTCTATGCCAATAAAATGGACCACTTGGAAGAAATGGACAAATTCTTAGAAAACCACAACCTTCCAAGACTGAACCAGGAAGAAATAGAAAATATGAACAGGCCAATCACAAGCACTGAAATTGAAACTGTGATTAAAAACCTTCTAACAAACAAAAGCCAAGCACCACATGGCTTCACAGGCAAATTCCATCAAACATTTACGGAAGAGCTAACACCTATCCATCTCAAACTCTTCCAAAGTATAGCAGAGGGAGGAACACTCCCAAACTCATTCTACGAGGCCTCCATTGCCCTGACACCAAAACCAGACGAAGATGTCACAAAGAAAGAAAACTAAAGGCCAATATCACTGATGACTATAGATGTAAAAATCCTCAAGAAAATACTCGCAAACAGAATCCAACAGCACAGCAAAAGGATCATACACCATGATCAACTGGGGTTTATCCTAGGAATGCAAGGATCCTTCAATATATGGAAATCAATCAATGTGATATACCATATTAACAAATTGAAGGATAAAAACCATATGATCATCTCAATAGATGCAGAAAAAGCTTTCAACAAAATTCAACACCCATTTATGATAAAAACCCTCCAGAAAGAAGGCATAGAGGGAACTTACCTCAACATAATAAAGGCCATATATGACAAACCCACAGCCACCATCGTTCTCAATGGTGAAAAAGTGAAACCATTTCCTCTACGATCAGGAACAAGACACGGTTGTCCACTCTCACCACTATTATTCAACATAATTTTGGAAGTTTTAGCTACAGCAATCAGAGAAGAAGAAGAAATAAAAGGAATCCAAATCAGAAAAAAAGAAGTAAAGATGTCACTGTTTGCGGATGACAAGATACCATATATACATAGAGAATCCTAAAGATGTTACCAGGAAACTACTGGAGCTAATCAATGAATTTGGTAAAGTAGCTGGATACAAAACTAATGCACAGAAATCTCCTGCATTCCTATACACTAATGATGAAAAATATGAAAGGGAAATTAAGGAAACATTCCCATTTACCACTGCAACAAAAAGAATAAAATACCTAGGAATAAACCTACCTAAGGAGACAAAAGACCTGTATGCAGAAAACTATAAGACACTGATGAAAGAAATTAAAGATGATACCAACAGGTGGAGAGATATACCATGTTCTTGGGTTGGAAGAATCAATATTGTGAAAATGACTATACTACCCAAAGCAATCTACAGATTCAATGCAATCCCTATCAAATTACCAATGGCATTTTTTACGGAACTAGAACAAATCATCTTAAAATTTGTATGCAGACACAAAAGACCCCGAATAGCCAAAGCAGTCTTGAGGGAAAAAAACGGAGCTGGAGGAATCAGACTCCCTGACTTCAGACTACACTACAAAGCTACAGTAATCAAGACAATATGGCGCTGGCACAAAAACAGAAACATAGATCAGTGGAACAGGATAGAAAGCCCAGAGGTAAACCCACGCACCTATGGTCAACTAATCTTTGACAAAGGAGGCAAAGATATACAACGGAGAAAAGACAGTCTCTTCAATAAGTGGTGCTGGGAAAACTGGACAGTTCCGTGTAAAAGAATGAAATTAGAACACTCCCTAACACCATACACAAAAATAAACTCAAAATGGATTCGAGACCTAAATGTAAGACCAGACACTATAAAACTCTTAGTGGAAAACATAGGAAGAACGCTCTTTGACATCAATCACAGCAAGATCTTTTTTGATCCACCTCCTAGAGTAATGGAAATAAAAACAAAAATAAACAAATGGGACCTAATGAAACTTCAAAGATTTTGCACAGCAAAGGAAACCATAAACAAGACGAAAAGACAACCCTCAGAATGGGAGAAAATATTTGCAAATGAATCAACGGACAAAGGATTAATCTCCAAAATATATAAACAGCTCATTCAGCTCAATATTAAAGAAACAAACAACCCAATCCAAAAATGGGCAGAAGACCTAAATACACACTTCTCCAAAGAAGACATACAGATGGCAAAGAAGCACATGAAAAGATGCTCAACATCACTAATTATTAGAGAAATGCAAATCAAAACTACAATGAGGTATCACCTCACACCAGTTAGAATGGGCATCATCAGAAAATCTACAAACAACAAATGCTGGAGAGGGTGTGGAGAAAAGGGAACCCTCTTGCACTGCTGGTGGGAATGTAAATTGATACAGCCACTATGGAGAACAGTATGGAGGTTCCTTAAAATACTAAAAATACAATTTCCATATGATCCAGCAATCCCACTACTGGGCGTATACCCAGAGAAAACCATAATTCAAAAAGACACATGCACCCCAATGTTCAATGCAGCACTATTTACAATAGCCAGGTCATGGAAGCGACCTACATGCCCATCGACAGACGAATGGTTAAAGAAGTTGTGGTACATATATACAATGGAATATTACTCAGCCATAAAAAGGAACGAAATTGAGTCATTTGCTGAGACGTGGATAGATCTAGAGACTGTCATACAGAGTGAAGTAAGTCAGAAAGAGAAAAACAAATATCGTATGTTAACGCATGTATGTGGAACCTAGAAAAATGGTACAGATGAGCCGGTTTGCAGGGCAGTAGTTGAGACACAGATGTAGAGAACAGACATATGGACACCAAGGGGGGAAAACTGCGGTGGGGTGGGGATGGTGGTGTGCTGAATTGGGCGATTGGGATTGACATGTATACACTGATGTGTATAAAATTGATGCTTAACAAGAACCTGCAGTATAAAAACAAACAAACAAACAAAACAACTAATACTAAACTTTCATTGGGTTATTTGTATGGAAATATGTTAATATAAATGTTTCAGACATTACATGAAATTTCTAAAATTCTTAAAAAAAAAACAAAACAGAGGAATGGATAAAGAAGATGTGGTACATATATATAAGGAATATTATTCAGCCATTAAAAAGAATAAAATAATGCCATTTGCTGCAACATGGGTGGACCTAGAGATCATCATACAAGTGAAGTCAAACAGAAAACAGACAAACATCATATGATATCACTTATATGTGGAATCTAAAAAATGATACAAATGAACTTATTTACAAAACAGAAACAGACTCACAGACTTCAAAAACATATTTATGGTTATCAAAGGGGAAAGGTGGGGGAAGGGATAAATTAGGAATTCGGGATTTACATATACACACTACTATATATAAAATACATAATCACTAAGAACCTCCTGTATATCACAGGGAACTCTATTCAATATTCTGTAATAACCTATATGGGAAAATAATCTGAAAAAGAATGGACATATGTATATTACAACTGAATCACTTTGCTGTACACCTGAAAGGAACACAATATGGTAAATCAACGGTATTCTGATATAAAAAAGAATTATTTAAAACAAAAACAAAAACAAAAATCTATAATAGATACAGGCAAAAAAGCAAAAGGAAACCAAAGACAATCAAATCACAAGAGAACAAAAGATACCTGTGAAAAAACAACCCCCAAACAATTAACAAAATGGCAAAAAACATAAGTATCAATAACTACCATAAACATAAATGGCTTAAATGCTCCAATCAAAAGACAGGGTGGCTGAATGGATTCAAAAACAAGACCCATATATATGCTGCCTAAAAGAGACTCACTTCAGATCTAAAAACACACACAGACTGAAAGTGAGGGAATGTAAAAAGGTATTCCATGCAAATGGGAAATCCAGGGTAGCAGTACTTAGACAAAATAGACTTTAAAGACTGTTACAGGAGACAAAGAAGGACATTATATAATGATCAGTGGATCAATCCGAGAAACTATAAAAATTGTAAATATATATACACCCAACACAGGAGAAGCTAAATACATAAAGCAAGTATTAATAGACAAAAAAGGAGAAATTGACAGTAACACAACAGTAAGGGATTTTAACACCCTACTTACATCAATGGACAGATTATCCCGACATAATCAATAAGGAAACACTGGCCTTAAATGACACATTAGGTCAAGTGGACTTAATTCACATATAAAACATTCCATCTGAAAGCAACAGAATACATTCTTTTCAAGTGCACATAGAACATTCTCCAGGATAGAGCACATTCTAGGCCCAAAACACAAGCCTCAGTAAGGTGAAGAAAACTGAAATCATATCAAGCATCTTTTCCAACCACAACACTCTGAGACTAGAAACCAACTGCAAGGAAAAGACTTACACAAACCTATGGAAGCTAAACAATATGTTACTAAATCAATCAATGGATCACTGAAGAAATCAAAGAGGAAACTAAAAAATAAATGGAGGGACTTCCCTGGTGGTGCAGTGGTTAAGAGTCTGCCTGCCAATGCAAGGGACATGGGTTTGAGCCCTGGTCTGGGAAGATCCCACATGCCACGGACCAACTAAGCCCATGTGCCACAACTACTGAGCCCGTGTACCACAACTACCGAAGCCCACTTGCCTAGAGCCCGGGCTTTGCAACAAGAGAAGCCATGCAATGAGAAGCCTGCGCATTGCAACCAAGAGTAGCCCCTGCTCACCGCAACTAGGGAAAGCTTGCCGCAACAAATGAAGACCCAACACAGCCAAAACTAATTTAATTAATTAATTTTTTAAAAATTGAATGGAGAGAAATGAAAATGAAAACACCTTGATCCAAAATCTTGGGGACCCGGCAAAAGCAGTCCTAAGAGGGAAGTTTATAGCTAGTGATACAAGCTTACCACAGGAAACAAGAAAAATCTCAAACAACCTCACCTTACACCTAAAAGGAGCTAGAAAGAGAACAACCAAAGGAAAGAAATCATAAAGATCACAGTGAAGTAAATGAAATAGTTTCCTCGATCTTTTCTACCTGTTTTAGTCTAAGAGTTGGTTCTTTGAAAAGATAAAGAAAATGGATAAACCTTAAGCCAGACTCATCAAGAAGGAGAGGGCCCAAATCAATAAAATCAGAAGTGAACCTGTGATCAAGGGATCAATCCAAGAAGAAGATATGACAATTGTAAATATTTATGCACCCAACATAGGAGCACCTCAATACACAAGGCTAATGCTAACAGCCATAAGAGGGGAAATCGACAGTAACACAATCTTAGTAGAGGACTTTAACACCCCACTTTCACCAATGGACAGATGACCCAAAATGAAAATAAATAAGGAAAAACAAGCTTTAAATGATACATTAAGATGGACTTAATGGATATTTATAGGACATTCTATCCAAAAACAACAGGCTACACTTTCTTCTCAAGTGCTCATGGAACATTCCCCAAGATAGATCATATCTTGGGACACAAATCAAGCCTCGGTAAATTTAAGATAATTGAAATCATATCAAGTATCTTTCCCAACCACAATGCTATGAGACGAGATATCAATTACAGGAAAAAATCTGTAAAAAAATAAACACACGGAGGCTAAACAATATGCTACTAAATAACCAAGAGATGACTGAGGAAATCAAAGAGGAAATCAAAAAATACCTAGACACAAATGACAATGAAAACACGACAACCCAAAACCTGTGGGACGCAGCAAAAGCAGTTCTAAGAGGGAAGTCTATAGCAATAAAATCGTACCTCAAGAAACAAGAAACGTCTTAAATAAACAACCTAACATTACACCTAAAGCAATTAGAGAAAGAAGAACAAAAATACCCCAAAGTTAGCAGAAGGAAAGATAGCATAAAGATCAGATCACAAATAAATGAAAAAGAAATGAAGGAAACGATAGCAAAGATCAAGAAAACTAAAAGCTGGTTCTTTGAGAAGGTAAACAAAATTGATAAACCATTAGCCAGACTCATCAAGAAAAAAAAAGGGAGAAGACTTAAATCAGTAGAATTAGAAATGAAAAAGGAGAAGTAACAACTGTCACTGCAGAAATACAAATGATCATGAGAGATTACTACGAGCAACTCTATGCCAATAAAATGGACAACTTGGAAGAAATGGACAAATTCTTAGAAAACCACAACCTTCCGAGACTGAACCAGGAAGAAATAGAAAATATGAACAGGCCAATCACAAGCACTGAAATTGAAACTGTGATTAAAAACCTTCTAACAAACAAAAGCCAAGCACCACATGGCTTCACAGGCAAATTCCATCAAACATTTACGGAAGAGCTAACACCTATCCATCTCAAACTCTTCCAAAGTATAGCAGAGGGAGGAACACTCCCAAACTCATTCTACGAGGCCTCCATTGCCCTGACACCAAAACCAGACGAAGATGTCACAAAGAAAGAAAACTAAAGGCCAATATCACTGATGACTATAGATGTAAAAATCCTCAAGAAAATACTCGCAAACAGAATCCAACAGCACAGCAAAAGGATCATACACCATGATCAACTGGGGTTTATCCTAGGAATGCAAGGATCCTTCAATATATGGAAATCAATCAATGTGATATACCATATTAACAAATTGAAGGATAAAAACCATATGATCATCTCAATAGATGCAGAAAAAGCTTTCAACAAAATTCAACACCCATTTATGATAAAAACCCTCCAGAAAGAAGGCATAGAGGGAACTTACCTCAACATAATAAAGGCCATATATGACAAACCCACAGCCAACATCGTTCTCAATGGTGAAAAAGTGAAACCATTTCCTCTACGATCAGGAACAAGACACGGTTGTCCACTCTCACCACTATTATTCAACATAATTTTGGAAGTTTTAGCTACAGCAATCAGAGAAGAAGAAGAAATAAAAGGAATCCAAATCAGAAAAAAAGAAGTAAAGATGTCACTGTTTGCGGATGACAAGATACCATATATACATAGAGAATCCTAAAGATGTTACCAGGAAACTACTGGAGCTAATCAATGAATTTGGTAAAGTAGCTGGATACAAAACTAATGCACAGAAATCTCCTGCATTCCTATACACTAATGATGAAAAATATGAAAGGGAAATTAAGGAAACATTCCCATTTACCACTGCAACAAAAAGAATAAAATACCTAGGAATAAACCTACCTAAGGAGACAAAAGACCTGTATGCAGAAAACTATAAGACACTGATGAAAGAAATTAAAGATGATACCAACAGGTGGAGAGATATACCATGTTCTTGGGTTGGAAGAATCAATATTGTGAAAATGACTATACTACCCAAAGCAATCTACAGATTCAATGCAATCCCTATCAAATTACCAATGGCATTTTTTACGGAACTAGAACAAATCATCTTAAAATTTGTATGCAGACACAAAAGACCCCGAATAGCCAAAGCAGTCTTGAGGGAAAAAAACGGAGCTGGAGGAATCAGACTCCCTGACTTCAGACTACACTACAAAGCTACAGTAATCAAGACAATATGGCGCTGGCACAAAAACAGAAACATAGATCAGTGGAACAGGATAGAAAGCCCAGAGGTAAACCCACGCACCTATGGTCAACTAATCTTTGACAAAGGAGGCAAAGATATACAACGGAGAAAAGACAGTCTCTTCAATAAGTGGTGCTGGGAAAACTGGACAGTTCCGTGTAAAAGAATGAAATTAGAACACTCCCTAACACCATACACAAAAATAAACTCAAAATGGATTCGAGACCTAAATGTAAGACCAGACACTATAAAACTCTTAGTGGAAAACATAGGAAGAACGCTCTTTGACATCAATCACAGCAAGATCTTTTTTGATCCACCTCCTAGAGTAATGGAAATAAAAACAAAAATAAACAAATGGGACCTAATGAAACTTCAAAGATTTTGCACAGCAAAGGAAACCATAAACAAGACGAAAAGACAACCCTCAGAATGGGAGAAAATATTTGCAAATGAATCAATGGACAAAGGATTAATCTCCAAAATATATAAACAGCTCATTCAGCTCAATATTAAAGAAACAAACAACCCAATCCAAAAATGGGCAGAAGACCTAAATACACACTTCTCCAAAGAAGACATACAGATGGCAAAGAAGCACATGAAAAGATGCTCAACATCACTAATTATTAGAGAAATGCAAATCAAAACTACAATGAGGTATCACCTCACACCAGTTAGAATGGGCATCATCAGAAAATCTACAAACAACAAATGCTGGAGAGGGCGTGGAGAAAAGGGAACCCTCTTGCACTGTTGGTGGGAATGTAAATTGATACAGCCACTATGGAGAACAGTATGGAGGTTCCTTAAAATACTAAAAATACAATTTCCATATGATCCAGCAATCCCACTACTGGGCGTATACCCAGAGAAAACCATAATTCAAAAAGACACATGCACCCCAATGTTCAATGCAGCACTATTTACAATAGCCAGGTCATGGAAGCGACCTACATGCCCATCGACAGACGAATGGTTAAAGAAGTTGTGGTACATATATACAATGGAATATTACTCAGCCATAAAAAGGAACGAAATTGAGTCATTTGCTGAGACGTGGATAGATCTAGAGACTGTCATACAGAGTGAAGTAAGTCAGAAAGAGAAAAACAAATATCGTATGTTAACGCCTGTATGTGGAACCTAGAAAAATGGTACAGATGAGCCGGTTTGCAGGGCAGTAGTTGAGACACAGATGTAGAGAACAGACATATGGACACCAAGGGGGGAAAACTGCGGTGGGGTGGGGATGGTGGTGTGCTGAATTGGGCGATTGGGATTGACATGTATACACTGATGTGTATAAAATTGATGCTTAACAAGAACCTGCAGTATAAAAACAAACAAACAAACAAAACAACTAATACTAAACTTTCATTGGGTTATTTGTATGGAAATATGTTAATATAAATGTTTCAGACATTACATGAAATTTCTAAAATTCTTAAAAAAAAAACAAAACAGAGGAATGGATAAAGAAGATGTGGTACATATATATAAGGAATATTATTCAGCCATTAAAAAGAATAAAATAATGCCATTTGCTGCAACATGGGTGGACCTAGAGATCATCATACAAGTGAAGTCAAACAGAAAACAGACAAACATCATATGATATCACTTATATGTGGAATCTAAAAAATGATACAAATGAACTTATTTACAAAACAGAAACAGACTCACAGACTTCAAAAACATATTTATGGTTATCAAAGGGGAAAGGTGGGGGAAGGGATAAATTAGGAATTCGGGATTTACATATACACACTACTATATATAAAATACATAATCACTAAGAACCTCCTGTATATCACAGGGAACTCTATTCAATATTCTGTAATAACCTATATGGGAAAATAATCTGAAAAACAATGGACATATGTATATTACAACTGAATCACTTTGCTGTACACCTGAAAGGAACACAATATGGTAAATCAACGGTATTCTGATATAAAAAAGAATTATTTAAAACAAAAACAAAAACAAAAATCTATAATAGATACAGGCAAAAAAGCAAAAGGAAACCAAAGACAATCAAATCACAAGAGAACAAAAGATACCTGTGAAAAAACAACCCCAAAACAATTAACAAAATGGCAAAAAACATAAGTATCAATAACTACCATAAACATAAATGGCTTAAATGCTCCAATCAAAAGACAGGGTGGCTGAATGGATTCAAAAACAAGACCCATATATATGCTGCCTAAAAGAGACTCACTTCAGATCTAAAAACACACACAGACTGAAAGTGAGGGAATGTAAAAAGGTATTCCATGCAAATGGGAAATCCAGGGTAGCAGTACTTAGACAAAACAGACTTTAAAGACTGTTACAGGAGACAAAGAAGGACATTATATAATGATCAGTGGATCAATCCGAGAAACTATAAAAATTGTAAATATATATACACCCAACACAGGAGAAGCTAAATACATAAAGCAAGTATTAATAGACAAAAAAGGAGAAATTGACAGTAACACAACAGTAAGGGATTTTAACACCCTACTTACATCAATGGACAGATTATCCCGACATAATCAATAAGGAAACACTGGCCTTAAATGACACATTAGGTCAAGTGGACTTAATTCACATATAAAACATTCCATCTGAAAGCAACAGAATACATTCTTTTCAAGTGCACATAGAACATTCTCCAGGATAGAGCACATTCTAGGCCCAAAACACAAGCCTCAGTAAGGTGAAGAAAACTGAAATCATATCAAGCATCTTTTCCAACCACAACACTCTGAGACTAGAAACCAACTGCAAGGAAAAGACTTACACAAACCTATGGAAGCTAAACAATATGTTACTAAATCAATCAATGGATCACTGAAGAAATCAAAGAGGAAACTAAAAAATAAATGGAGGGACTTCCCTGGTGGTGCAGTGGTTAAGAGTCTGCCTGCCAATGCAAGGGACATGGGTTTGAGCCCTGGTCTGGGAAGATCCCACATGCCACGGACCAACTAAGCCCATGTGCCACAACTACTGAGCCCGTGTACCACAACTACCGAAGCCCACTTGCCTAGAGCCCGGGCTTTGCAACAAGAGAAGCCATGCAATGAGAAGCCTGCGCATTGCAACCAAGAGTAGCCCCTGCTCACCGCAACTAGGGAAAGCTTGCCGCAACAAATGAAGACCCAACACAGCCAAAACTAATTTAATTAATTAATTTTTTAAAAATTGAATGGAGAGAAATGAAAATGAAAACACCTTGATCCAAAATCTTGGGGACCCGGCAAAAGCAGTCCTAAGAGGGAAGTTTATAGCTAGTGATACAAGCTTACCACAGGAAACAAGAAAAATCTCAAACAACCTCACCTTACACCTAAAAGGAGCTAGAAAGAGAACAACCAAAGGAAAGAAATCATAAAGATCACAGTGAAGTAAATGAAATAGTTTCCTCGATCTTTTCTACCTGTTTTAGTCTAAGAGTTGGTTCTTTGAAAAGATAAAGAAAATGGATAAACCTTAAGCCAGACTCATCAAGAAGGAGAGGGCCCAAATCAATAAAATCAGACGTGAACCTGTGATCAAGGGATCAATCCAAGAAGAAGATATGACAATTGTAAATATTTATGCACCCAACATAGGAGCACCTCAATACACAAGGCTAATGCTAACAGCCATAAGAGGGGAAATCGACAGTAACACAATCTTAGTAGAGGACTTTAACACCCCACTTTCACCAATGGACAGATGACCCAAAATGAAAATAAATAAGGAAAAACAAGCTTTAAATGATACATTAAGATGGACTTAATGGATATTTATAGGACATTCTATCCAAAAACAACAGGCTACACTTTCTTCTCAAGTGCTCATGGAACATTCCCCAAGATAGATCATATCTTGGGACACAAATCAAGCCTCGGTAAATTTAAGATAACTGAAATCATATCAAGTATCTTTCCCAACCACAATGCTATGAGACGAGATATCAATTACAGGAAAAAATCTGTAAAAAAATAAACACACGGAGGCTAAACAATATGCTACTAAATAACCAAGAGATGACTGAGGAAATCAAAGAGGAAATCAAAAAATACCTAGACACAAATGACAATGAAAACACGACAACCCAAAACCTGTGGGACGCAGCAAAAGCAGTTCTAAGAGGGAAGTCTATAGCAATAAAATCGTACCTCAAGAAACAAGAAACGTCTTAAATAAACAACCTAACATTACACCTAAAGCAATTAGAGAAAGAAGAACAAAAATACCCCAAAGTTAGCAGAAGGAAAGATAGCATAAAGATCAGATCACAAATAAATGAAAAAGAAATGAAGGAAACGATAGCAAAGATCAAGAAAACTAAAAGCTGGTTCTTTGAGAAGGTAAACAAAATTGATAAACCATTAGCCAGACTCATCAAGAAAAAAAAAGGGAGAAGACTTAAATCAGTAGAATTAGAAATGAAAAAGGAGAAGTAACAACTGTCACTGCAGAAATACAAATGATCATGAGAGATTACTACGAGCAACTCTATGCCAATAAAATGGACAACTTGGAAGAAATGGACAAATTCTTAGAAAACCACAACCTTCCGAGACTGAACCAGGAAGAAATAGAAAATATGAACAGGCCAATCACAAGCACTGAAATTGAAACTGTGATTAAAAACCTTCTAACAAACAAAAGCCAAGCACCACATGGCTTCACAGGCAAATTCCATCAAACATTTACGGAAGAGCTAACACCTATCCATCTCAAACTCTTCCAAAGTATAGCAGAGGGAGGAACACTCCCAAACTCATTCTACGAGGCCTCCATTGCCCTGACACCAAAACCAGACGAAGATGTCACAAAGAAAGAAAACTAAAGGCCAATATCACTGATGACTATAGATGTAAAAATCCTCAAGAAAATACTCGCAAACAGAATCCAACAGCACAGCAAAAGGATCATACACCATGATCAACTGGGGTTTATCCTAGGAATGCAAGGATCCTTCAATATATGGAAATCAATCAATGTGATATACCATATTAACAAATTGAAGGATAAAAACCATATGATCATCTCAATAGATGCAGAAAAAGCTTTCAACAAAATTCAACACCCATTTATGATAAAAACCCTCCAGAAAGAAGGCATAGAGGGAACTTACCTCAACATAATAAAGGCCATATATGACAAACCCACAGCCAACATCGTTCTCAATGGTGAAAAAGTGAAACCATTTCCTCTACGATCAGGAACAAGACACGGTTGTCCACTCTCACCACTATTATTCAACATAATTTTGGAAGTTTTAGCTACAGCAATCAGAGAAGAAGAAGAAATAAAAGGAATCCAAATCAGAAAAAAAGAAGTAAAGATGTCACTGTTTGCGGATGACAAGATACCATATATACATAGAGAATCCTAAAGATGTTACCAGGAAACTACTGGAGCTAATCAATGAATTTGGTAAAGTAGCTGGATACAAAACTAATGCACAGAAATCTCCTGCATTCCTATACACTAATGATGAAAAATATGAAAGGGAAATTAAGGAAACATTCCCATTTACCACTGCAACAAAAAGAATAAAATACCTAGGAATAAACCTACCTAAGGAGACAAAAGACCTGTATGCAGAAAACTATAAGACACTGATGAAAGAAATTAAAGATGATACCAACAGGTGGAGAGATATACCATGTTCTTGGGTTGGAAGAATCAATATTGTGAAAATGACTATACTACCCAAAGCAATCTACAGATTCAATGCAATCCCTATCAAATTACCAATGGCATTTTTTACGGAACTAGAACAAATCATCTTAAAATTTGTATGCAGACACAAAAGACCCCGAATAGCCAAAGCAGTCTTGAGGGAAAAAAACGGAGCTGGAGGAATCAGACTCCCTGACTTCAGACTACACTACAAAGCTACAGTAATCAAGACAATATGGCGCTGGCACAAAAACAGAAACATAGATCAGTGGAACAGGATAGAAAGCCCAGAGGTAAACCCACGCACCTATGGTCAACTAATCTTTGACAAAGGAGGCAAAGATATACAACGGAGAAAAGACAGTCTCTTCAATAAGTGGTGCTGGGAAAACTGGACAGTTCCGTGTAAAAGAATGAAATTAGAACACTCCCTAACACCATACACAAAAATAAACTCAAAATGGATTCGAGACCTAAATGTAAGACCAGACACTATAAAACTCTTAGTGGAAAACATAGGAAGAACGCTCTTTGACATCAATCACAGCAAGATCTTTTTTGATCCACCTCCTAGAGTAATGGAAATAAAAACAAAAATAAACAAATGGGACCTAATGAAACTTCAAAGATTTTGCACAGCAAAGGAAACCATAAACAAGACGAAAAGACAACCCTCAGAATGGGAGAAAATATTTGCAAATGAATCAACGGACAAAGGATTAATCTCCAAAATATATAAACAGCTCATTCAGCTCAATATTAAAGAAACAAACAACCCAATCCAAAAATGGGCAGAAGACCTAAATACACACTTCTCCAAAGAAGACATACAGATGGCAAAGAAGCACATGAAAAGATGCTCAACATCACTAATTATTAGAGAAATGCAAATCAAAACTACAATGAGGTATCACCTCACACCAGTTAGAATGGGCATCATCAGAAAATCTACAAACAACAAATGCTGGAGAGGGTGTGGAGAAAAGGGAACCCTCTTGCACTGCTGGTGGGAATGTAAATTGATACAGCCACTATGGAGAACAGTATGGAGGTTCCTTAAAATACTAAAAATACAATTTCCATATGATCCAGCAATCCCACTACTGGGCGTATACCCAGAGAAAACCATAATTCAAAAAGACACATGCACCCCAATGTTCAATGCAGCACTATTTACAATAGCCAGGTCATGGAAGCGACCTACATGCCCATCGACAGACGAATGGTTAAAGAAGTTGTGGTACATATATACAATGGAATATTACTCAGCCATAAAAAGGAACGAAATTGAGTCATTTGCTGAGACGTGGATAGATCTAGAGACTGTCATACAGAGTGAAGTAAGTCAGAAAGAGAAAAACAAATATCGTATGTTAACGCATGTATGTGGAACCTAGAAAAATGGTACAGATGAGCCGGTTTGCAGGGCAGTAGTTGAGACACAGATGTAGAGAACAGACATATGGACACCAAGGGGGGAAAACTGCGGTGGGGTGGGGATGGTGGTGTGCTGAATTGGGCGATTGGGATTGACATGTATACACTGATGTGTATAAAATTGATGCTTAACAAGAACCTGCAGTATAAAAACAAACAAACAAACAAAACAACTAATACTAAACTTTCATTGGGTTATTTGTATGGAAATATGTTAATATAAATGTTTCAGACATTACATGAAATTTCTAAAATTCTTAAAAAAAAACAAAACAGAGGAATGGATAAAGAAGATGTGGTACATATATATAAGGAATATTATTCAGCCATTAAAAAGAATAAAATAATGCCATTTGCTGCAACATGGGTGGACCTAGAGATCATCATACAAGTGAAGTCAAACAGAAAACAGACAAACATCATATGATATCACTTATATGTGGAATCTAAAAAATGATACAAATGAACTTATTTACAAAACAGAAACAGACTCACAGACTTCAAAAACATATTTATGGTTATCAAAGGGGAAAGGTGGGGGAAGGGATAAATTAGGAATTCGGGATTTACATATACACACTACTATATATAAAATACATAATCACTAAGAACCTCCTGTATATCACAGGGAACTCTATTCAATATTCTGTAATAACCTATATGGGAAAATAATCTGAAAAAGAATGGACATATGTATATTACAACTGAATCACTTTGCTGTACACCTGAAAGGAACACAATATGGTAAATCAACGGTATTCTGATATAAAAAAGAATTATTTAAAACAAAAACAAAAACAAAAATCTATAATAGATACAGGCAAAAAAGCAAAAGGAAACCAAAGACAATCAAATCACAAGAGAACAAAAGATACCTGTGAAAAAACAACCCCAAAACAATTAACAAAATGGCAAAAAACATAAGTATCAATAACTACCATAAACATAAATGGCTTAAATGCTCCAATCAAAAGACAGGGTGGCTGAATGGATTCAAAAACAAGACCCATATATATGCTGCCTAAAAGAGACTCACTTCAGATCTAAAAACACACACAGACTGAAAGTGAGGGAATGTAAAAAGGTATTCCATGCAAATGGGAAATCCAGGGTAGCAGTACTTAGACAAAACAGACTTTAAAGACTGTTACAGGAGACAAAGAAGGACATTATATAATGATCAGTGGATCAATCCGAGAAACTATAAAAATTGTAAATATATATACACCCAACACAGGAGAAGCTAAATACATAAAGCAAGTATTAATAGACAAAAAAGGAGAAATTGACAGTAACACAACAGTAAGGGATTTTAACACCCTACTTACATCAATGGACAGATTATCCCGACATAATCAATAAGGAAACACTGGCCTTAAATGACACATTAGGTCAAGTGGACTTAATTCACATATAAAACATTCCATCTGAAAGCAACAGAATACATTCTTTTCAAGTGCACATAGAACATTCTCCAGGATAGAGCACATTCTAGGCCCAAAACACAAGCCTCAGTAAGGTGAAGAAAACTGAAATCATATCAAGCATCTTTTCCAACCACAACACTCTGAGACTAGAAACCAACTGCAAGGAAAAGACTTACACAAACCTATGGAAGCTAAACAATATGTTACTAAATCAATCAATGGATCACTGAAGAAATCAAAGAGGAAACTAAAAAATAAATGGAGGGACTTCCCTGGTGGTGCAGTGGTTAAGAGTCTGCCTGCCAATGCAAGGGACATGGGTTTGAGCCCTGGTCTGGGAAGATCCCACATGCCACGGACCAACTAAGCCCATGTGCCACAACTACTGAGCCCGTGTACCACAACTACCGAAGCCCACTTGCCTAGAGCCCGGGCTTTGCAACAAGAGAAGCCATGCAATGAGAAGCCTGCGCATTGCAACCAAGAGTAGCCCCTGCTCACCGCAACTAGGGAAAGCTTGCCGCAACAAATGAAGACCCAACACAGCCAAAACTAATTTAATTAATTAATTTTTTAAAAATTGAATGGAGAGAAATGAAAATGAAAACACCTTGATCCAAAATCTTGGGGACCCGGCAAAAGCAGTCCTAAGAGGGAAGTTTATAGCTAGTGATACAAGCTTACCACAGGAAACAAGAAAAATCTCAAACAACCTCACCTTACACCTAAAAGGAGCTAGAAAGAGAACAACCAAAGGAAAGAAATCATAAAGATCACAGTGAAGTAAATGAAATAGTTTCCTCGATCTTTTCTACCTGTTTTAGTCTAAGAGTTGGTTCTTTGAAAAGATAAAGAAAATGGATAAACCTTAAGCCAGACTCATCAAGAAGGAGAGGGCCCAAATCAATAAAATCAGAAGTGAACCTGTGATCAAGGGATCAATCCAAGAAGAAGATATGACAATTGTAAATATTTATGCACCCAACATAGGAGCACCTCAATACACAAGGCTAATGCTAACAGCCATAAGAGGGGAAATCGACAGTAACACAATCTTAGTAGAGGACTTTAACACCCCACTTTCACCAATGGACAGATGACCCAAAATGAAAATAAATAAGGAAAAACAAGCTTTAAATGATACATTAAGATGGACTTAATGGATATTTATAGGACATTCTATCCAAAAACAACAGGCTACACTTTCTTCTCAAGTGCTCATGGAACATTCCCCAAGATAGATCATATCTTGGGACACAAATCAAGCCTCGGTAAATTTAAGATAACTGAAATCATATCAAGTATCTTTCCCAACCACAATGCTATGAGACGAGATATCAATTACAGGAAAAAATCTGTAAAAAAATAAACACACGGAGGCTAAACAATATGCTACTAAATAACCAAGAGATGACTGAGGAAATCAAAGAGGAAATCAAAAAATACCTAGACACAAATGACAATGAAAACACGACAACCCAAAACCTGTGGGACGCAGCAAAAGCAGTTCTAAGAGGGAAGTCTATAGCAATAAAATCGTACCTCAAGAAACAAGAAACGTCTTAAATAAACAACCTAACATTACACCTAAAGCAATTAGAGAAAGAAGAACAAAAATACCCCAAAGTTAGCAGAAGGAAAGATAGCATAAAGATCAGATCACAAATAAATGAAAAAGAAATGAAGGAAACGATAGCAAAGATCAAGAAAACTAAAAGCTGGTTCTTTGAGAAGGTAAACAAAATTGATAAACCATTAGCCAGACTCATCAAGAAAAAAAAAGGGAGAAGACTTAAATCAGTAGAATTAGAAATGAAAAAGGAGAAGTAACAACTGTCACTGCAGAAATACAAATGATCATGAGAGATTACTACGAGCAACTCTATGCCAATAAAATGGACAACTTGGAAGAAATGGACAAATTCTTAGAAAACCACAACCTTCCGAGACTGAACCAGGAAGAAATAGAAAATATGAACAGGCCAATCACAAGCACTGAAATTGAAACTGTGATTAAAAACCTTCTAACAAACAAAAGCCAAGCACCACATGGCTTCACAGGCAAATTCCATCAAACATTTACGGAAGAGCTAACACCTATCCATCTCAAACTCTTCCAAAGTATAGCAGAGGGAGGAACACTCCCAAACTCATTCTACGAGGCCTCCATTGCCCTGACACCAAAACCAGACGAAGATGTCACAAAGAAAGAAAACTAAAGGCCAATATCACTGATGACTATAGATGTAAAAATCCTCAAGAAAATACTCGCAAACAGAATCCAACAGCACAGCAAAAGGATCATACACCATGATCAACTGGGGTTTATCCTAGGAATGCAAGGATCCTTCAATATATGGAAATCAATCAATGTGATATACCATATTAACAAATTGAAGGATAAAAACCATATGATCATCTCAATAGATGCAGAAAAAGCTTTCAACAAAATTCAACACCCATTTATGATAAAAACCCTCCAGAAAGAAGGCATAGAGGGAACTTACCTCAACATAATAAAGGCCATATATGACAAACCCACAGCCAACATCGTTCTCAATGGTGAAAAAGTGAAACCATTTCCTCTACGATCAGGAACAAGACACGGTTGTCCACTCTCACCACTATTATTCAACATAATTTTGGAAGTTTTAGCTACAGCAATCAGAGAAGAAGAAGAAATAAAAGGAATCCAAATCAGAAAAAAAGAAGTAAAGATGTCACTGTTTGCGGATGACAAGATACCATATATACATAGAGAATCCTAAAGATGTTACCAGGAAACTACTGGAGCTAATCAATGAATTTGGTAAAGTAGCTGGATACAAAACTAATGCACAGAAATCTCCTGCATTCCTATACACTAATGATGAAAAATATGAAAGGGAAATTAAGGAAACATTCCCATTTACCACTGCAACAAAAAGAATAAAATACCTAGGAATAAACCTACCTAAGGAGACAAAAGACCTGTATGCAGAAAACTATAAGACACTGATGAAAGAAATTAAAGATGATACCAACAGGTGGAGAGATATACCATGTTCTTGGGTTGGAAGAATCAATATTGTGAAAATGACTATACTACCCAAAGCAATCTACAGATTCAATGCAATCCCTATCAAATTACCAATGGCATTTTTTACGGAACTAGAACAAATCATCTTAAAATTTGTATGCAGACACAAAAGACCCCGAATAGCCAAAGCAGTCTTGAGGGAAAAAAACGGAGCTGGAGGAATCAGACTCCCTGACTTCAGACTACACTACAAAGCTACAGTAATCAAGACAATATGGCGCTGGCACAAAAACAGAAACATAGATCAGTGGAACAGGATAGAAAGCCCAGAGGTAAACCCACGCACCTATGGTCAACTAATCTTTGACAAAGGAGGCAAAGATATACAACGGAGAAAAGACAGTCTCTTCAATAAGTGGTGCTGGGAAAACTGGACAGTTCCGTGTAAAAGAATGAAATTAGAACACTCCCTAACACCATACACAAAAATAAACTCAAAATGGATTCGAGACCTAAATGTAAGACCAGACACTATAAAACTCTTAGTGGAAAACATAGGAAGAACGCTCTTTGACATCAATCACAGCAAGATCTTTTTTGATCCACCTCCTAGAGTAATGGAAATAAAAACAAAAATAAACAAATGGGACCTAATGAAACTTCAAAGATTTTGCACAGCAAAGGAAACCATAAACAAGACGAAAAGACAACCCTCAGAATGGGAGAAAATATTTGCAAATGAATCAACGGACAAAGGATTAATCTCCAAAATATATAAACAGCTCATTCAGCTCAATATTAAAGAAACAAACAACCCAATCCAAAAATGGGCAGAAGACCTAAATACACACTTCTCCAAAGAAGACATACAGATGGCAAAGAAGCACATGAAAAGATGCTCAACATCACTAATTATTAGAGAAATGCAAATCAAAACTACAATGAGGTATCACCTCACACCAGTTAGAATGGGCATCATCAGAAAATCTACAAACAACAAATGCTGGAGAGGGTGTGGAGAAAAGGGAACCCTCTTGCACTGCTGGTGGGAATGTAAATTGATACAGCCACTATGGAGAACAGTATGGAGGTTCCTTAAAATACTAAAAATACAATTTCCATATGATCCAGCAATCCCACTACTGGGCGTATACCCAGAGAAAACCATAATTCAAAAAGACACATGCACCCCAATGTTCAATGCAGCACTATTTACAATAGCCAGGTCATGGAAGCGACCTACATGCCCATCGACAGACGAATGGTTAAAGAAGTTGTGGTACATATATACAATGGAATATTACTCAGCCATAAAAAGGAACGAAATTGAGTCATTTGCTGAGACGTGGATAGATCTAGAGACTGTCATACAGAGTGAAGTAAGTCAGAAAGAGAAAAACAAATATCGTATGTTAACGCATGTATGTGGAACCTAGAAAAATGGTACAGATGAGCCGGTTTGCAGGGCAGTAGTTGAGACACAGATGTAGAGAACAGACATATGGACACCAAGGGGGGAAAACTGCGGTGGGGTGGGGATGGCGGTGTGCTGAATTGGGCGATTGGGATTGACATGTATACACTGATGTGTATAAAATTGATGCTTAACAAGAACCTGCAGTATAAAAACAAACAAACAAACAAAACAACTAATACTAAACTTTCATTGGGTTATTTGTATGGAAATATGTTAATATAAATGTTTCAGACATTACATGAAATTTCTAAAATTCTTAAAAAAAAAACAAAACAGAGGAATGGATAAAGAAGATGTGGTACATATATATAAGGAATATTATTCAGCCATTAAAAAGAATAAAATAATGCCATTTGCTGCAACATGGGTGGACCTAGAGATCATCATACAAGTGAAGTCAAACAGAAAACAGACAAACATCATATGATATCACTTATATGTGGAATCTAAAAAATGATACAAATGAACTTATTTACAAAACAGAAACAGACTCACAGACTTCAAAAACATATTTATGGTTATCAAAGGGGAAAGGTGGGGGAAGGGATAAATTAGGAATTCGGGATTTACATATACACACTACTATATATAAAATACATAATCACTAAGAACCTCCTGTATATCACAGGGAACTCTATTCAATATTCTGTAATAACCTATATGGGAAAATAATCTGAAAAACAATGGACATATGTATATTACAACTGAATCACTTTGCTGTACACCTGAAAGGAACACAATATGGTAAATCAACGGTATTCTGATATAAAAAAGAATTATTTAAAACAAAAACAAAAATCTATAATAGATACAGGCAAAAAAGCAAAAGGAAACCAAAGACAATCAAATCACAAGAGAACAAAAGATACCTGTGAAAAAACAACCCCAAAACAATTAACAAAATGGCAAAAAACATAAGTATCAATAACTACCATAAACATAAATGGCTTAAATGCTCCAATCAAAAGACAGGGTGGCTGAATGGATTCAAAAACAAGACCCATATATATGCTGCCTAAAAGAGACTCACTTCAGATCTAAAAACACACACAGACTGAAAGTGAGGGAATGTAAAAAGGTATTCCATGCAAATGGGAAATCCAGGGTAGCAGTACTTAGACAAAACAGACTTTAAAGACTGTTACAGGAGACAAAGAAGGACATTATATAATGATCAGTGGATCAATCCGAGAAACTATAAAAATTGTAAATATATATACACCCAACACAGGAGAAGCTAAATACATAAAGCAAGTATTAATAGACAAAAAAGGAGAAATTGACAGTAACACAACAGTAAGGGATTTTAACACCCTACTTACATCAATGGACAGATTATCCCGACATAATCAATAAGGAAACACTGGCCTTAAATGACACATTAGGTCAAGTGGACTTAATTCACATATAAAACATTCCATCTGAAAGCAACAGAATACATTCTTTTCAAGTGCACATAGAACATTCTCCAGGATAGAGCACATTCTAGGCCCAAAACACAAGCCTCAGTAAGGTGAAGAAAACTGAAATCATATCAAGCATCTTTTCCAACCACAACACTCTGAGACTAGAAACCAACTGCAAGGAAAAGACTTACACAAACCTATGGAAGCTAAACAATATGTTACTAAATCAATCAATGGATCACTGAAGAAATCAAAGAGGAAACTAAAAAATAAATGGAGGGACTTCCCTGGTGGTGCAGTGGTTAAGAGTCTGCCTGCCAATGCAAGGGACATGGGTTTGAGCCCTGGTCTGGGAAGATCCCACATGCCACGGACCAACTAAGCCCATGTGCCACAACTACTGAGCCCGTGTACCACAACTACCGAAGCCCACTTGCCTAGAGCCCGGGCTTTGCAACAAGAGAAGCCATGCAATGAGAAGCCTGCGCATTGCAACCAAGAGTAGCCCCTGCTCACCGCAACTAGGGAAAGCTTGCCGCAACAAATGAAGACCCAACACAGCCAAAACTAATTTAATTAATTAATTTTTTAAAAATTGAATGGAGAGAAATGAAAATGAAAACACCTTGATCCAAAATCTTGGGGACCCGGCAAAAGCAGTCCTAAGAGGGAAGTTTATAGCTAGTGATACAAGCTTACCACAGGAAACAAGAAAAATCTCAAACAACCTCACCTTACACCTAAAAGGAGCTAGAAAGAGAACAACCAAAGGAAAGAAATCATAAAGATCACAGTGAAGTAAATGAAATAGTTTCCTCGATCTTTTCTACCTGTTTTAGTCTAAGAGTTGGTTCTTTGAAAAGATAAAGAAAATGGATAAACCTTAAGCCAGACTCATCAAGAAGGAGAGGGCCCAAATCAATAAAATCAGAAGTGAACCTGTGATCAAGGGATCAATCCAAGAAGAAGATATGACAATTGTAAATATTTATGCACCCAACATAGGAGCACCTCAATACACAAGGCTAATGCTAACAGCCATAAGAGGGGAAATCGACAGTAACACAATCTTAGTAGAGGACTTTAACACCCCACTTTCACCAATGGACAGATGACCCAAAATGAAAATAAATAAGGAAAAACAAGCTTTAAATGATACATTAAGATGGACTTAATGGATATTTATAGGACATTCTATCCAAAAACAACAGGCTACACTTTCTTCTCAAGTGCTCATGGAACATTCCCCAAGATAGATCATATCTTGGGACACAAATCAAGCCTCGGTAAATTTAAGATAACTGAAATCATATCAAGTATCTTTCCCAACCACAATGCTATGAGACGAGATATCAATTACAGGAAAAAATCTGTAAAAAAATAAACACACGGAGGCTAAACAATATGCTACTAAATAACCAAGAGATGACTGAGGAAATCAAAGAGGAAATCAAAAAATACCTAGACACAAATGACAATGAAAACACGACAACCCAAAACCTGTGGGACGCAGCAAAAGCAGTTCTAAGAGGGAAGTCTATAGCAATAAAATCGTACCTCAAGAAACAAGAAACGTCTTAAATAAACAACCTAACATTACACCTAAAGCAATTAGAGAAAGAAGAACAAAAATACCCCAAAGTTAGCAGAAGGAAAGATAGCATAAAGATCAGATCACAAATAAATGAAAAAGAAATGAAGGAAACGATAGCAAAGATCAAGAAAACTAAAAGCTGGTTCTTTGAGAAGGTAAACAAAATTGATAAACCATTAGCCAGACTCATCAAGAAAAAAAAAGGGAGAAGACTTAAATCAGTAGAATTAGAAATGAAAAAGGAGAAGTAACAACTGTCACTGCAGAAATACAAATGATCATGAGAGATTACTACGAGCAACTCTATGCCAATAAAATGGACAACTTGGAAGAAATGGACAAATTCTTAGAAAACCACAACCTTCCGAGACTGAACCAGGAAGAAATAGAAAATATGAACAGGCCAATCACAAGCACTGAAATTGAAACTGTGATTAAAAACCTTCTAACAAACAAAAGCCAAGCACCACATGGCTTCACAGGCAAATTCCATCAAACATTTACGGAAGAGCTAACACCTATCCATCTCAAACTCTTCCAAAGTATAGCAGAGGGAGGAACACTCCCAAACTCATTCTACGAGGCCTCCATTGCCCTGACACCAAAACCAGACGAAGATGTCACAAAGAAAGAAAACTAAAGGCCAATATCACTGATGACTATAGATGTAAAAATCCTCAAGAAAATACTCGCAAACAGAATCCAACAGCACAGCAAAAGGATCATACACCATGATCAACTGGGGTTTATCCTAGGAATGCAAGGATCCTTCAATATATGGAAATCAATCAATGTGATATACCATATTAACAAATTGAAGGATAAAAACCATATGATCATCTCAATAGATGCAGAAAAAGCTTTCAACAAAATTCAACACCCATTTATGATAAAAACCCTCCAGAAAGAAGGCATAGAGGGAACTTACCTCAACATAATAAAGGCCATATATGACAAACCCACAGCCAACATCGTTCTCAATGGTGAAAAAGTGAAACCATTTCCTCTACGATCAGGAACAAGACACGGTTGTCCACTCTCACCACTATTATTCAACATAATTTTGGAAGTTTTAGCTACAGCAATCAGAGAAGAAGAAGAAATAAAAGGAATCCAAATCAGAAAAAAAGAAGTAAAGATGTCACTGTTTGCGGATGACAAGATACCATATATACATAGAGAATCCTAAAGATGTTACCAGGAAACTACTGGAGCTAATCAATGAATTTGGTAAAGTAGCTGGATACAAAACTAATGCACAGAAATCTCCTGCATTCCTATACACTAATGATGAAAAATATGAAAGGGAAATTAAGGAAACATTCCCATTTACCACTGCAACAAAAAGAATAAAATACCTAGGAATAAACCTACCTAAGGAGACAAAAGACCTGTATGCAGAAAACTATAAGACACTGATGAAAGAAATTAAAGATGATACCAACAGGTGGAGAGATATACCATGTTCTTGGGTTGGAAGAATCAATATTGTGAAAATGACTATACTACCCAAAGCAATCTACAGATTCAATGCAATCCCTATCAAATTACCAATGGCATTTTTTACGGAACTAGAACAAATCATCTTAAAATTTGTATGCAGACACAAAAGACCCCGAATAGCCAAAGCAGTCTTGAGGGAAAAAAACGGAGCTGGAGGAATCAGACTCCCTGACTTCAGACTACACTACAAAGCTACAGTAATCAAGACAATATGGCGCTGGCACAAAAACAGAAACATAGATCAGTGGAACAGGATAGAAAGCCCAGAGGTAAACCCACGCACCTATGGTCAACTAATCTTTGACAAAGGAGGCAAAGATATACAACGGAGAAAAGACAGTCTCTTCAATAAGTGGTGCTGGGAAAACTGGACAGTTACGTGTAAAAGAATGAAATTAGAACACTCCCTAACACCATACACAAAAATAAACTCAAAATGGATTCGAGACCTAAATGTAAGACCAGACACTATAAAACTCTTAGTGGAAAACATAGGAAGAACGCTCTTTGACATCAATCACAGCAAGATCTTTTTTGATCCACCTCCTAGAGTAATGGAAATAAAAACAAAAATAAACAAATGGGACCTAATGAAACTTCAAAGATTTTGCACAGCAAAGGAAACCATAAACAAGACGAAAAGACAACCCTCAGAATGGGAGAAAATATTTGCAAATGAATCAACGGACAAAGGATTAATCTCCAAAATATATAAACAGCTCATTCAGCTCAATATTAAAGAAACAAACAACCCAATCCAAAAATGGGCAGAAGACCTAAATACACACTTCTCCAAAGAAGACATACAGATGGCAAAGAAGCACATGAAAAGATGCTCAACATCACTAATTATTAGAGAAATGCAAATCAAAACTACAATGAGGTATCACCTCACACCAGTTAGAATGGGCATCATCAGAAAATCTACAAACAACAAATGCTGGAGAGGGTGTGGAGAAAAGGGAACCCTCTTGCACTGCTGGTGGGAATGTAAATTGATACAGCCACTATGGAGAACAGTATGGAGGTTCCTTAAAATACTAAAAATACAATTTCCATATGATCCAGCAATCCCACTACTGGGCGTATACCCAGAGAAAACCATAATTCAAAAAGACACATGCACCCCAATGTTCAATGCAGCACTATTTACAATAGCCAGGTCATGGAAGCGACCTACATGCCCATCGACAGACGAATGGTTAAAGAAGTTGTGGTACATATATACAATGGAATATTACTCAGCCATAAAAAGGAACGAAATTGAGTCATTTGCTGAGACGTGGATAGATCTAGAGACTGTCATACAGAGTGAAGTAAGTCAGAAAGAGAAAAACAAATATCGTATGTTAACGCATGTATGTGGAACCTAGAAAAATGGTACAGATGAGCCGGTTTGCAGGGCAGTAGTTGAGACACAGATGTAGAGAACAGACATATGGACACCAAGGGGGGAAAACTGCGGTGGGGTGGGGATGGTGGTGTGCTGAATTGGGCGATTGGGATTGACATGTATACACTGATGTGTATAAAATTGATGCTTAACAAGAACCTGCAGTATAAAAACAAACAAACAAACAAAACAACTAATACTAAACTTTCATTGGGTTATTTGTATGGAAATATGTTAATATAAATGTTTCAGACATTACATGAAATTTCTAAAATTCTTAAAAAAAAAACAAAACAGAGGAATGGATAAAGAAGATGTGGTACATATATATAAGGAATATTATTCAGCCATTAAAAAGAATAAAATAATGCCATTTGCTGCAACATGGGTGGACCTAGAGATCATCATACAAGTGAAGTCAAACAGAAAACAGACAAACATCATATGATATCACTTATATGTGGAATCTAAAAAATGATACAAATGAACTTATTTACAAAACAGAAACAGACTCACAGACTTCAAAAACATATTTATGGTTATCAAAGGGGAAAGGTGGGGGAAGGGATAAATTAGGAATTCGGGATTTACATATACACACTACTATATATAAAATACATAATCACTAAGAACCTCCTGTATATCACAGGGAACTCTATTCAATATTCTGTAATAACCTATATGGGAAAATAATCTGAAAAACAATGGACATATGTATATTACAACTGAATCACTTTGCTGTACACCTGAAAGGAACACAATATGGTAAATCAACGGTATTCTGATATAAAAAAGAATTATTTAAAACAAAAACAAAAACAAAAATCTATAATAGATACAGGCAAAAAAGCAAAAGGAAACCAAAGACAATCAAATCACAAGAGAACAAAAGATACCTGTGAAAAAACAACCCCAAAACAATTAACAAAATGGCAAAAAACATAAGTATCAATAACTACCATAAACATAAATGGCTTAAATGCTCCAATCAAAAGACAGGGTGGCTGAATGGATTCAAAAACAAGACCCATATATATGCTGCCTAAAAGAGACTCACTTCAGATCTAAAAACACACACAGACTGAAAGTGAGGGAATGTAAAAAGGTATTCCATGCAAATGGGAAATCCAGGGTAGCAGTACTTAGACAAAACAGACTTTAAAGACTGTTACAGGAGACAAAGAAGGACATTATATAATGATCAGTGGATCAATCCGAGAAACTATAAAAATTGTAAATATATATACACCCAACACAGGAGAAGCTAAATACATAAAGCAAGTATTAATAGACAAAAAAGGAGAAATTGACAGTAACACAACAGTAAGGGATTTTAACACCCTACTTACATCAATGGACAGATTATCCCGACATAATCAATAAGGAAACACTGGCCTTAAATGACACATTAGGTCAAGTGGACTTAATTCACATATAAAACATTCCATCTGAAAGCAACAGAATACATTCTTTTCAAGTGCACATAGAACATTCTCCAGGATAGAGCACATTCTAGGCCCAAAACACAAGCCTCAGTAAGGTGAAGAAAACTGAAATCATATCAAGCATCTTTTCCAACCACAACACTCTGAGACTAGAAACCAACTGCAAGGAAAAGACTTACACAAACCTATGGAAGCTAAACAATATGTTACTAAATCAATCAATGGATCACTGAAGAAATCAAAGAGGAAACTAAAAAATAAATGGAGGGACTTCCCTGGTGGTGCAGTGGTTAAGAGTCTGCCTGCCAATGCAAGGGACATGGGTTTGAGCCCTGGTCTGGGAAGATCCCACATGCCACGGACCAACTAAGCCCATGTGCCACAACTACTGAGCCCGTGTACCACAACTACCGAAGCCCACTTGCCTAGAGCCCGGGCTTTGCAACAAGAGAAGCCATGCAATGAGAAGCCTGCGCATTGCAACCAAGAGTAGCCCCTGCTCACCGCAACTAGGGAAAGCTTGCCGCAACAAATGAAGACCCAACACAGCCAAAACTAATTTAATTAATTAATTTTTTAAAAATTGAATGGAGAGAAATGAAAATGAAAACACCTTGATCCAAAATCTTGGGGACCCGGCAAAAGCAGTCCTAAGAGGGAAGTTTATAGCTAGTGATACAAGCTTACCACAGGAAACAAGAAAAATCTCAAACAACCTAACCTTACACCTAAAAGGAGCTAGAAAGAGAACAACCAAAGGAAAGAAATCATAAAGATCACAGTGAAGTAAATGAAATAGTTTCCTCGATCTTTTCTACCTGTTTTAGTCTAAGAGTTGGTTCTTTGAAAAGATAAAGAAAATGGATAAACCTTAAGCCAGACTCATCAAGAAGGAGAGGGCCCAAATCAATAAAATCAGAAGTGAACCTGTGATCAAGGGATCAATCCAAGAAGAAGATATGACAATTGTAAATATTTATGCACCCAACATAGGAGCACCTCAATACACAAGGCTAATGCTAACAGCCATAAGAGGGGAAATCGACAGTAACACAATCTTAGTAGAGGACTTTAACACCCCACTTTCACCAATGGACAGATGACCCAAAATGAAAATAAATAAGGAAAAACAAGCTTTAAATGATACATTAAGATGGACTTAATGGATATTTATAGGACATTCTATCCAAAAACAACAGGCTACACTTTCTTCTCAAGTGCTCATGGAACATTCCCCAAGATAGATCATATCTTGGGACACAAATCAAGCCTCGGTAAATTTAAGATAACTGAAATCATATCAAGTATCTTTCCCAACCACAATGCTATGAGACGAGATATCAATTACAGGAAAAAATCTGTAAAAAAATAAACACACGGAGGCTAAACAATATGCTACTAAATAACCAAGAGATGACTGAGGAAATCAAAGAGGAAATCAAAAAATACCTAGACACAAATGACAATGAAAACACGACAACCCAAAACCTGTGGGACGCAGCAAAAGCAGTTCTAAGAGGGAAGTCTATAGCAATAAAATCGTACCTCAAGAAACAAGAAACGTCTTAAATAAACAACCTAACATTACACCTAAAGCAATTAGAGAAAGAAGAACAAAAATACCCCAAAGTTAGCAGAAGGAAAGATAGCATAAAGATCAGATCACAAATAAATGAAAAAGAAATGAAGGAAACGATAGCAAAGATCAAGAAAACTAAAAGCTGGTTCTTTGAGAAGGTAAACAAAATTGATAAACCATTAGCCAGACTCATCAAGAAAAAAAAAGGGAGAAGACTTAAATCAGTAGAATTAGAAATGAAAAAGGAGAAGTAACAACTGTCACTGCAGAAATACAAATGATCATGAGAGATTACTACGAGCAACTCTATGCCAATAAAATGGACAACTTGGAAGAAATGGACAAATTCTTAGAAAACCACAACCTTCCGAGACTGAACCAGGAAGAAATAGAAAATATGAACAGGCCAATCACAAGCACTGAAATTGAAACTGTGATTAAAAACCTTCTAACAAACAAAAGCCAAGCACCACATGGCTTCACAGGCAAATTCCATCAAACATTTACGGAAGAGCTAACACCTATCCATCTCAAACTCTTCCAAAGTATAGCAGAGGGAGGAACACTCCCAAACTCATTCTACGAGGCCTCCATTGCCCTGACACCAAAACCAGACGAAGATGTCACAAAGAAAGAAAACTAAAGGCCAATATCACTGATGACTATAGATGTAAAAATCCTCAAGAAAATACTCGCAAACAGAATCCAACAGCACAGCAAAAGGATCATACACCATGATCAACTGGGGTTTATCCTAGGAATGCAAGGATCCTTCAATATATGGAAATCAATCAATGTGATATACCATATTAACAAACTGAAGGATAAAAACCATATGATCATCTCAATAGATGCAGAAAAAGCTTTCAACAAAATTCAACACCCATTTATGATAAAAACCCTCCAGAAAGAAGGCATAGAGGGAACTTACCTCAACATAATAAAGGCCATATATGACAAACCCACAGCCAACATCGTTCTCAATGGTGAAAAAGTGAAACCATTTCCTCTACGATCAGGAACAAGACACGGTTGTCCACTCTCACCACTATTATTCAACATAATTTTGGAAGTTTTAGCTACAGCAATCAGAGAAGAAGAAGAAATAAAAGGAATCCAAATCAGAAAAAAAGAAGTAAAGATGTCACTGTTTGCGGATGACAAGATACCATATATACATAGAGAATCCTAAAGATGTTACCAGGAAACTACTGGAGCTAATCAATGAATTTGGTAAAGTAGCTGGATACAAAACTAATGCACAGAAATCTCCTGCATTCCTATACACTAATGATGAAAAATATGAAAGGGAAATTAAGGAAACATTCCCATTTACCACTGCAACAAAAAGAATAAAATACCTAGGAATAAACCTACCTAAGGAGACAAAAGACCTGTATGCAGAAAACTATAAGACACTGATGAAAGAAATTAAAGATGATACCAACAGGTGGAGAGATATACCATGTTCTTGGGTTGGAAGAATCAATATTGTGAAAATGACTATACTACCCAAAGCAATCTACAGATTCAATGCAATCCCTATCAAATTACCAATGGCATTTTTTACGGAACTAGAACAAATCATCTTAAAATTTGTATGCAGACACAAAAGACCCCGAATAGCCAAAGCAGTCTTGAGGGAAAAAAACGGAGCTGGAGGAATCAGACTCCCTGACTTCAGACTACACTACAAAGCTACAGTAATCAAGACAATATGGCGCTGGCACAAAAACAGAAACATAGATCAGTGGAACAGGATAGAAAGCCCAGAGGTAAACCCACGCACCTATGGTCAACTAATCTTTGACAAAGGAGGCAAAGATATACAACGGAGAAAAGACAGTCTCTTCAATAAGTGGTGCTGGGAAAACTGGACAGTTCCGTGTAAAAGAATGAAATTAGAACACTCCCTAACACCATACACAAAAATAAACTCAAAATGGATTCGAGACCTAAATGTAAGACCAGACACTATAAAACTCTTAGTGGAAAACATAGGAAGAACGCTCTTTGACATCAATCACAGCAAGATCTTTTTTGATCCACCTCCTAGAGTAATGGAAATAAAAACAAAAATAAACAAATGGGACCTAATGAAACTTCAAAGATTTTGCACAGCAAAGGAAACCATAAACAAGACGAAAAGACAACCCTCAGAATGGGAGAAAATATTTGCAAATGAATCAACGGACAAAGGATTAATCTCCAAAATATATAAACAGCTCATTCAGCTCAATATTAAAGAAACAAACAACCCAATCCAAAAATGGGCAGAAGACCTAAATACACACTTCTCCAAAGAAGACATACAGATGGCAAAGAAGCACATGAAAAGATGCTCAACATCACTAATTATTAGAGAAATGCAAATCAAAACTACAATGAGGTATCACCTCACACCAGTTAGAATGGGCATCATCAGAAAATCTACAAACAACAAATGCTGGAGAGGGTGTGGAGAAAAGGGAACCCTCTTGCACTGCTGGTGGGAATGTAAATTGATACAGCCACTATGGAGAACAGTATGGAGGTTCCTTAAAATACTAAAAATACAATTTCCATATGATCCAGCAATCCCACTACTGGGCGTATACCCAGAGAAAACCATAATTCAAAAAGACACATGCACCCCAATGTTCAATGCAGCACTATTTACAATAGCCAGGTCATGGAAGCGACCTACATGCCCATCGACAGACGAATGGTTAAAGAAGTTGTGGTACATATATACAATGGAATATTACTCAGCCATAAAAAGGAACGAAATTGAGTCATTTGCTGAGACGTGGATAGATCTAGAGACTGTCATACAGAGTGAAGTAAGTCAGAAAGAGAAAAACAAATATCGTATGTTAACGCATGTATGTGGAACCTAGAAAAATGGTACAGATGAGCCGGTTTGCAGGGCAGTAGTTGAGACACAGATGTAGAGAACAGACATATGGACACCAAGGGGGGAAAACTGCGGTGGGGTGGGGATGGCGGTGTGCTGAATTGGGCGATTGGGATTGACATGTATACACTGATGTGTATAAAATTGATGCTTAACAAGAACCTGCAGTATAAAAACAAACAAACAAACAAAACAACTAATACTAAACTTTCATTGGGTTATTTGTATGGAAATATGTTAATATAAATGTTTCAGACATTACATGAAATTTCTAAAATTCTTAAAAAAAAAACAAAACAGAGGAATGGATAAAGAAGATGTGGTACATATATATAAGGAATATTATTCAGCCATTAAAAAGAATAAAATAATGCCATTTGCTGCAACATGGGTGGACCTAGAGATCATCATACAAGTGAAGTCAAACAGAAAACAGACAAACATCATATGATATCACTTATATGTGGAATCTAAAAAATGATACAAATGAACTTATTTACAAAACAGAAACAGACTCACAGACTTCAAAAACATATTTATGGTTATCAAAGGGGAAAGGTGGGGGAAGGGATAAATTAGGAATTCGGGATTTACATATACACACTACTATATATAAAATACATAATCACTAAGAACCTCCTGTATATCACAGGGAACTCTATTCAATATTCTGTAATAACCTATATGGGAAAATAATCTGAAAAACAATGGACATATGTATATTACAACTGAATCACTTTGCTGTACACCTGAAAGGAACACAATATGGTAAATCAACGGTATTCTGATATAAAAAAGAATTATTTAAAACAAAAACAAAAACAAAAATCTATAATAGATACAGGCAAAAAAGCAAAAGGAAACCAAAGACAATCAAATCACAAGAGAACAAAAGATACCTGTGAAAAAACAACCCCAAAACAATTAACAAAATGGCAAAAAACATAAGTATCAATAACTACCATAAACATAAATGGCTTAAATGCTCCAATCAAAAGACAGGGTGGCTGAATGGATTCAAAAACAAGACCCATATATATGCTGCCTAAAAGAGACTCACTTCAGATCTAAAAACACACACAGACTGAAAGTGAGGGAATGTAAAAAGGTATTCCATGCAAATGGGAAATCCAGGGTAGCAGTACTTAGACAAAATAGACTTTAAAGACTGTTACAGGAGACAAAGAAGGACATTATATAATGATCAGTGGATCAATCCGAGAAACTATAAAAATTGTAAATATATATACACCCAACACAGGAGAAGCTAAATACATAAAGCAAGTATTAATAGACAAAAAAGGAGAAATTGACAGTAACACAACAGTAAGGGATTTTAACACCCTACTTACATCAATGGACAGATTATCCTGACATAATCAATAAGGAAACACTGGCCTTAAATGACACATTAGGTCAAGTGGACTTAATTCACATATAAAACATTCCATCTGAAAGCAACAGAATACATTCTTTTCAAGTGCACATAGAACATTCTCCAGGATAGAGCACATTCTAGGCCCAAAACACAAGCCTCAGTAAGGTGAAGAAAACTGAAATCATATCAAGCATCTTTTCCAACCACAACACTCTGAGACTAGAAACCAACTGCAAGGAAAAGACTTACACAAACCTATGGAAGCTAAACAATATGTTACTAAATCAATCAATGGATCACTGAAGAAATCAAAGAGGAAACTAAAAAATAAATGGAGGGACTTCCCTGGTGGTGCAGTGGTTAAGAGTCTGCCTGCCAATGCAAGGGACATGGGTTTGAGCCCTGGTCTGGGAAGATCCCACATGCCACGGACCAACTAAGCCCATGTGCCACAACTACTGAGCCCGTGTACCACAACTACCGAAGCCCACTTGCCTAGAGCCCGGGCTTTGCAACAAGAGAAGCCATGCAATGAGAAGCCTGCACATTGCAACCAAGAGTAGCCCCTGCTCACCGCAACTAGGGAAAGCTTGCCGCAACAAATGAAGACCCAACACAGCCAAAACTAATTTAATTAATTAATTTTTAAAAAATTGAATGGAGAGAAATGAAAATGAAAACACCTTGATCCAAAATCTTGGGGACCCGGCAAAAGCAGTCCTAAGAGGGAAGTTTATAGCTAGTGATACAAGCTTACCACAGGAAACAAGAAAAATCTCAAACAACCTAACCTTACACCTAAAAGGAGCTAGAAAGAGAACAACCAAAGGAAAGAAATCATAAAGATCACAGTGAAGTAAATGAAATAGTTTCCTCGATCTTTTCTACCTGTTTTAGTCTAAGAGTTGGTTCTTTGAAAAGATAAAGAAAATGGATAAACCTTAAGCCAGACTCATCAAGAAGGAGAGGGCCCAAATCAATAAAATCAGAAGTGAACCTGTGATCAAGGGATCAATCCAAGAAGAAGATATGACAATTGTAAATATTTATGCACCCAACATAGGAGCACCTCAATACACAAGGCTAATGCTAACAGCCATAAGAGGGGAAATCGACAGTAACACAATCTTAGTAGAGGACTTTAACACCCCACTTTCACCAATGGACAGATGACCCAAAATGAAAATAAATAAGGAAAAACAAGCTTTAAATGATACATTAAGATGGACTTAATGGATATTTATAGGACATTCTATCCAAAAACAACAGGCTACACTTTCTTCTCAAGTGCTCATGGAACATTCCCCAAGATAGATCATATCTTGGGACACAAATCAAGCCTCGGTAAATTTAAGATAATTGAAATCATATCAAGTATCTTTCCCAACCACAATGCTATGAGACGAGATATCAATTACAGGAAAAAATCTGTAAAAAAATAAACACACGGAGGCTAAACAATATGCTACTAAATAACCAAGAGATGACTGAGGAAATCAAAGAGGAAATCAAAAAATACCTAGACACAAATGACAATGAAAACACGACAACCCAAAACCTATGGGACGCAGCAAAAGCAGTTCTAAGAGGGAAGTCTATAGCAATAAAATCGTACCTCAAGAAACAAGAAACGTCTTAAATAAACAACCTAACATTACACCTAAAGCAATTAGAGAAAGAAGAACAAAAATACCCCAAAGTTAGCAGAAGGAAAGATAGCATAAAGATCAGATCACAAATAAATGAAAAAGAAATGAAGGAAACGATAGCAAAGATCAAGAAAACTAAAAGCTGGTTCTTTGAGAAGGTAAACAAAATTGATAAACCATTAGCCAGACTCATCAAGAAAAAAAAAGGGAGAAGACTTAAATCAATAGAATTAAAAATGAAAAAGGAGAAGTAACAACTGTCACTGCAGAAATACAAATGATCATGAGAGATTACTACGAGCAACTCTATGCCAATAAAATGGACAACTTGGAAGAAATGGACAAATTCTTAGAAAACCACAACCTTCCGAGACTGAACCAGGAAGAAATAGAAAATATGAACAGGCCAATCACAAGCACTGAAATTGAAACTGTGATTAAAAACCTTCTAACAAACAAAAGCCAAGCACCACATGGCTTCACAGGCAAATTCCATCAAACATTTACGGAAGAGCTAACACCTATCCATCTCAAACTCTTCCAAAGTATAGCAGAGGGAGGAACACTCCCAAACTCATTCTACGAGGCCTCCATTGCCCTGACACCAAAACCAGACGAAGATGTCACAAAGAAAGAAAACTAAAGGCCAATATCACTGATGACTATAGATGTAAAAATCCTCAAGAAAATACTCGCAAACAGAATCCAACAGCACAGCAAAAGGATCATACACCATGATCAACTGGGGTTTATCCTAGGACTGCAAGGATCCTTCAATATATGGAAATCAATCAATGTGATATACCATATTAACAAATTGAAGGATAAAAACCATATGATCATCTCAATAGATGCAGAAAAAGCTTTCAACAAAATTCAACACCCATTTATGATAAAAACCCTCCAGAAAGAAGGCATAGAGGGAACTTACCTCAACATAATAAAGGCCATATATGACAAACCCACAGCCACCATCGTTCTCAATGGTGAAAAAGTGAAACCATTTCCTCTACGACCAGGTACAAGACACGGTTGTCCACTCTCACCACTATTATTCAACATAATTTTGGAAGTTTTAGCTACAGCAATCAGAGAAGAAGAAGAAATAAAAGGAATCCAAATCAGAAAAAAAGAAGTAAAGATGTCACTGTTTGCGGATGACAAGATACCATATATACATAGAGAATCCTAAAGATGTTACCAGGAAACTACTGGAGCTAATCAATGAATTTGGTAAAGTAGCTGGATACAAAACTAATGCACAGAAATCTCCTGCATTCCTATACACTAATGATGAAAAATATGAAAGGGAAATTAAGGAAACATTCCCATTTACCACTGCAACAAAAAGAATAAAATACCTAGGAATAAACCTACCTAAGGAGACAAAAGACCTGTATGCAGAAAACTATAAGACACTGATGAAAGAAATTAAAGATGATACCAACAGGTGGAGAGATATACCATGTTCTTGGGTTGGAAGAATCAATATTGTGAAAATGACTATACTACCCAAAGCAATCTACAGATTCAATGCAATCCCTATCAAATTACCAATGGCATTTTTTACGGAACTAAAACAAATCATCTTAAAATTTGTATGCAGACACAAAAGACCCCGAATAGCCAAAGCAGTCTTGAGGGAAAAAAACGGAGCTGGAGGAATCAGACTCCCTGACTTCAGACTACACTACAAAGCTACAGTAATCAAGACAATATGGCGCTGGCACAAAAACAGAAACATAGATCAGTGGAACAGGATAGAAAGCCCAGAGGTAAACCCACGCACCTATGGTCAACTAATCTATGACAAAGGAGGCAAAGATATACAACGGAGAAAAGACAGTCTCTTCAATAAGTGGTGCTGGGAAAACTGGACAGTTACGTGTAAAAGAATGAAATTAGAACACTCCCTAACACCATACACAAAAATAAACTCAAAATGGATTCGAGACCTAAATGTAAGACCAGACACTATAAAACTCTTAGTGGAAAACATAGGAAGAACGCACTTTGACATCAATCACAGCAAGATCTTTTTTGATCCACCTCCTAGAGTAATGGAAATAAAAACAAAAATAAACAAATGGGACCTAATGAAACTTCAAAGCTTTTGCACAGCAAAGGAAACCATAAACAAGACGAAAAGACAACCCTCAGAATGGGAGAAAATATTTGCAAATGAATCAACGGACAAAGGATTAATCTCCAAAATATATAAACAGCTCATTCAGCTCAATATTAAAGAAACAAACAACCCAATCCAAAAATGGGCAGAAGACCTAAATACACACTTCTCCAAAGAAGACATACAGATGGCAAAGAAGCACATGAAAAGATGCTCAACATCACTAATTATTAGAGAAATGCAAATCAAAACTACAATGAGGTATCACCTCACACCAGTTAGAATGGGCATCATCAGAAAATCTACAAACAACAAATGCTGGAGAGGGCGTGGAGAAAAGGGAACCCTCTTGCACTGCTGGTGGGAATGTAAATTGATACAGCCACTATGGAGAACAGTATGGAGGTTCCTTAAAATACTAAAAATACAATTTCCATATGATCCAGCAATCCCACTACTGGGCGTATACCCAGAGAAAACCATAATTCAAAAAGACACATGCACCCCAATGTTCAATGCAGCACTATTTACAATAGCCAGGTCATGGAAGCGACCTACATGCCCATCGACAGACGAATGGTTAAAGAAGTTGTGGTACATATATACAATGGAATATTACTCAGCCATAAAAAGGAACGAAATTGAGTCATTTGCTGAGACGTGGATAGATCTAGAGACTGTCATACAGAGTGAAGTAAGTCAGAAAGAGAAAAACAAATATCGTATGTTAACGCATGTATGTGGAACCTAGAAAAATGGTACAGATGAGCCGGTTTGCAGGGCAGTAGTTGAGACACAGATGTAGAGAACAGACATATGGACACCAAGGGGGGAAAACTGCGGTGGGGTGGGGATGGTGGTGTGCTGAATTGGGCGATTGGGATTGACATGTATACACTGATGTGTATAAAATTGATGCTTAACAAGAACCTGCAGTATAAAAACAAACAAACAAACAAAACAACTAATACTAAACTTTCATTGGGTTATTTGTATGGAAATATGTTAATATAAATGTTTCAGACATTACATGAAATTTTTAAAATTCTTAAAAAAAAAACAAAACAGAGGAATGGATAAAGAAGATGTGGTACATATATATAAGGAATATTATTCAGCCATTAAAAAGAATAAAATAATGCCATTTGCTGCAACATGGGTGGACCTAGAGATCATCATACAAGTGAAGTCAAACAGAAAACAGACAAACATCATATGATATCACTTATATGTGGAATCTAAAAAATGATACAAATGAACTTATTTACAAAACAGAAACAGACTCACAGACTTCAAAAACATATTTATGGTTATCAAAGGGGAAAGGTGGGGGAAGGGATAAATTAGGAATTCGGGATTTACATATACACACTACTATATATAAAATACATAATCACTAAGAACCTCCTGTATATCACAGGGAACTCTATTCAATATTCTGTAATAACCTATATGGGAAAATAATCTGAAAAAGAATGGACATATGTATATTACAACTGAATCACTTTGCTGTACACCTGAAAGGAACACAATATGGTAAATCAACGGTATTCTGATATAAAAAAGAATTATTTAAAACAAAAACAAAAACAAAAATCTATAATAGATACAGGCAAAAAAGCAAAAGGAAACCAAAGACAATCAAATCACAAGAGAACAAAAGATACCTGTGAAAAAACAACCCCCAAACAATTAACAAAATGGCAAAAAACATAAGTATCAATAACTACCATAAACATAAATGGCTTAAATGCTCCAATCAAAAGACAGGGTGGCTGAATGGATTCAAAAACAAGACCCATATATATGCTGCCTAAAAGAGACTCACTTCAGATCTAAAAACACACACAGACTGAAAGTGAGGGAATGTAAAAAGGTATTCCATGCAAATGGGAAATCCAGGGTAGCAGTACTTAGACAAAATAGACTTTAAAGACTGTTACAGGAGACAAAGAAGGACATTATATAATGATCAGTGGATCAATCCGAGAAACTATAAAAATTGTAAATATATATACACCCAACACAGGAGAAGCTAAATACATAAAGCAAGTATTAATAGACAAAAAAGGAGAAATTGACAGTAACACAACAGTAAGGGATTTTAACACCCTACTTACATCAATGGACAGATTATCCCGACATAATCAATAAGGAAACACTGGCCTTAAATGACACATTAGGTCAAGTGGACTTAATTCACATATAAAACATTCCATCTGAAAGCAACAGAATACATTCTTTTCAAGTGCACATAGAACATTCTCCAGGATAGAGCACATTCTAGGCCCAAAACACAAGCCTCAGTAAGGTGAAGAAAACTGAAATCATATCAAGCATCTTTTCCAACCACAACACTCTGAGACTAGAAACCAACTGCAAGGAAAAGACTTACACAAACCTATGGAAGCTAAACAATATGTTACTAAATCAATCAATGGATCACTGAAGAAATCAAAGAGGAAACTAAAAAATAAATGGAGGGACTTCCCTGGTGGTGCAGTGGTTAAGAGTCTGCCTGCCAATGCAAGGGACATGGGTTTGAGCCCTGGTCTGGGAAGATCCCACATGCCACGGACCAACTAAGCCCATGTGCCACAACTACTGAGCCCGTGTACCACAACTACCGAAGCCCACTTGCCTAGAGCCCGGGCTTTGCAACAAGAGAAGCCATGCAATGAGAAGCCTGCGCATTGCAACCAAGAGTAGCCCCTGCTCACCGCAACTAGGGAAAGCTTGCCGCAACAAATGAAGACCCAACACAGCCAAAACTAATTTAATTAATTAATTTTTTAAAAATTGAATGGAGAGAAATGAAAATGAAAACACCTTGATCCAAAATCTTGGGGACCCGGCAAAAGCAGTCCTAAGAGGGAAGTTTATAGCTAGTGATACAAGCTTACCACAGGAAACAAGAAAAATCTCAAACAACCTCACCTTACACCTAAAAGGAGCTAGAAAGAGAACAACCAAAGGAAAGAAATCATAAAGATCACAGTGAAGTAAATGAAATAGTTTCCTCGATCTTTTCTACCTGTTTTAGTCTAAGAGTTGGTTCTTTGAAAAGATAAAGAAAATGGATAAACCTTAAGCCAGACTCATCAAGAAGGAGAGGGCCCAAATCAATAAAATCAGAAGTGAACCTGTGATCAAGGGATCAATCCAAGAAGAAGATATGACAATTGTAAATATTTATGCACCCAACATAGGAGCACCTCAATACACAAGGCTAATGCTAACAGCCATAAGAGGGGAAATCGACAGTAACACAATCTTAGTAGAGGACTTTAACACCCCACTTTCACCAATGGACAGATGACCCAAAATGAAAATAAATAAGGAAAAACAAGCTTTAAATGATACATTAAGATGGACTTAATGGATATTTATAGGACATTCTATCCAAAAACAACAGGCTACACTTTCTTCTCAAGTGCTCATGGAACATTCCCCAAGATAGATCATATCTTGGGACACAAATCAAGCCTTGGTAAATTTAAGATAATTGAAATCATATCAAGTATCTTTCCCAACCACAATGCTATGAGACGAGATATCAATTACAGGAAAAAATCTGTAAAAAAATAAACACACGGAGGCTAAACAATATGCTACTAAATAACCAAGAGATGACTGAGGAAATCAAAGAGGAAATCAAAAAATACCTAGACACAAATGACAATGAAAACACGACAACCCAAAACCTATGGGACGCAGCAAAAGCAGTTCTAAGAGGGAAGTCTATAGCAATAAAATCGTACCTCAAGAAACAAGAAACGTCTTAAATAAACAACCTAACATTACACCTAAAGCAATTAGAGAAAGAAGAACAAAAATACCCCAAAGTTAGCAGAAGGAAAGATAGCATAAAGATCAGATCACAAATAAATGAAAAAGAAATGAAGGAAACGATAGCAAAGATCAAGAAAACTAAAAGCTGGTTCTTTGAGAAGGTAAACAAAATTGATAAACCATTAGCCAGACTCATCAAGAAAAAAAAGGGAGAAGACTTAAATCAATAGAATTAAAAATGAAAAAGGAGAAGTAACAAAGGACACTGCAGAAATGCAAAGGATCATGAGAGCTTACTACAAGCAACTCTATGCCAATAAAATGGACAACCTGGAAGAAATGGACAAATTCTGAGAAAACCACAACCTTCCCAGACTGAACCAGGAAGAAATAGAAAATATGAACAGACCAATCACAAGCACTGAAATTGAAACTGTGATTAAAAATCTTCTAACAAACAAAGGCCAAGGACCACATGGCTTCACAGGCAAATTCCATCAAACATTTACGGAAGAGCTAACACCTATCCATCTCAAACTCTTCCAAAATATAGCAGAGGGAGGAACACTCCCAAACTCATTCTACAAGGCCTCCATTGCCCTGACACCAAAACCAGGCCAAGATGTCACAAAGAAAGAAAACTAAAGGCCAATAGCACTGATGAACATAGATTCAAAAACCCTCAACAAAATACTAGCAAACAGAATCCAACAGCACAGCAAAAGGATCATACACCATGATCAAGTGGGGTTTATCCTAGGAATGCAAGGATCCTTCAATATATGGAAATCAATCAATGTGATATACCATATTAACAAATTGAAGGATAAAAACCATATGATCCTCTCAATAGATGCAGAAAAAGCTTTCAACAAAATTCAACACCCATTTATGATAAAAACCCTCCAGAAAGTAGGCATAGAGGGAACTTACCTCAACATAATAAAGGCCATATATGACAAACCCACAGCCAACATTGTTCTCAATGGTGAAAAACTGAAACCATTTCCTCTAAGATCAGGAACAAGACACGGTTGTCCACTCTCACCACTATTAGTCAACAGAGTTTTGGAAGTTGTAGCTACAGCAATCAGAGAAGATGAAATAAAAGGAATCCAAATCAGAAAAAGAGAACTAAAGATGTCACTGTTTGCAGATGACAAGATACTATACATAGAGAATCCTAAAGATGTTACCAGAAAACTACTAGAGCTAATCAATGAATGTGGTAAAGTAGCTGGATACAAAATTAATGCACAGAAATCTCCTGCATTCCTATACACTAATGATGAAAAACCTGAAAGGGAAATTAAGGAAAGATTCTCATTTAGCATTGCAACAAAAAGAATAAAATACCTAGGAATAAACCTACCTAAGGAGACAAAAGACCTGTATGCAGAAAAGTATAAGACACTGATGAAAGGAATTAAAGATACAAACAGATGGAGAGATATACCATGTTCTTGGACTGGAAGAATCAACATTGTGAAAATGACTCTACTACCCAAAGCAATCTACAGGTTCAATGCAATCCCTATCAAACTACCAATAGCTTTTTTCACAGAACTAGAACCAAAAATTTCACAATTTGTATGGAAACACAAAAGACCCCAAATATCCAAAGCAATCTTGCTAAAGAAAAACGGAGCTGGAGGAATCAGGCTCCCTGACTTCAGACTATACTACAAAGCTACAGTACTCAAGACAGTATGGTACTGGCACAAAAACAGAAATATAGTAAAATGGAACAAGATAGAAAGCCTTGAGATAAACCCACGCACATATGGTCACCTTAGCTTTGATAAAGTAGGCAAGAATATACAATGGAGAAAACAGCCTCTTCAATAATTGGTGCTGGGAAAACTGGACAGCTACACGTAAAAGAATAAAATTAGAACACTACCTAACCCCATACACAAAAATAAACACAAAATGGATTAAAGACCTAAATTTAAGGCCAGACACTATAAAACTCTTAGAGGAAAACATAGGCAGAACACTCTACGACATACATCACAGCAAGATCCTTTTTGACTCACCTCCTAGAGGAATGGAAATAAGAACAAAAATAAACAAAGGGGACCCAATGAAACTTAAAAGCTTTTGCACAGCAAAGGAAACCATAATCAAGAAGAAAAGACATTCCTCAGAATGGGAGAAAATATTTGCAAATGAAGCAACTGACAAAGGATTAATCTCCAAAATTTACAAGCAGCTCATGCAGCTCAATATCAAAAAAACAAACAACCCAATCCAAAAATGGGCAGAAGGCCTAAATAGACATTTCTCCAAAGAAGATATACAGATTGCCAACAAACACATGAAAGAGTGCTCAACACCATTCATCATTAGAGAAACGCAAATCAAAACTACAATGAGGTATCACCTTACACCAGTCACAATGGCCATCATCAAAAAATCTACAAACAATACATGCTGGAGAGGGTGTGGAGTAAAGGGAACCCTCTTGCACTGTTGGTGGGAATGTAAATTGATACAGCCACTATGGAGAACAGTATGGAGGTTCCTTAAAAAACTAAAAATAGAACTACCATATGACCCAGCAATCCCACTACTGGGCATATACCCTGAGAAAACCATACCTCAAAAAGAGTCATGTACCACAATGTTCATTGAAGGTCTATTTACAATAGCCAGGACATGGAAGCAACCTAAGTGTCCATGAACAGAGGAATGGATAAAGAAGATGTGGCACATATGTACAATGGAATATTACTGAGCCATAAAAGAAACGAAATTGAGTTATTTGTAGTGAGGTGGATGGACCTAGAGTCTGTCATACAGCGTGAAGTTAAGTCAGAGAGAGAAAAACAAATACCGTATGCTAACACATATATATGGAATCTAATAAAAAACCAAAAAAAAAGGTCATGAAGGACCTAGGGGCAGGATGGGAATAAACACGCAGACCTACTAGATAATGGACTTGAGGACATGGGGAGGAGAAAGGGTAAGCTGGGACAAAGTGAGAGAGTGGCATGGACATATATACATTACCAAATGTGAAACATAGCTAGTGGGAAGCAGCCCCATAGCACAGGGAGATCAGCTCGGTGCTTTGTGACCACCTAGAGGAGTGGGATAGGGAGGGTGGGAGGGAGATGCAAGAGGGAGGAGATACGGGGATATATGTATATGTATAGCTGATTCACTTTGTTATACAGCAGAAACTAACACAACATTGTAAAGCAATTATACTCCAATAAAGATGTTGAAAAACAAAAAAGAAACGAAACTGAGTTATTTGTAGTGAGGTGGACAGACCTAGAGTCTGTCATACAGAGTGAAGTAAGTCAGAAAGAGAAAAACAAATACCATATGGTAACACATATATATGGAATCTAAAAAAAAAAGGTGCTGAAGAACCTAGGGGCAGGACAGGAATAGAGACGCAGACATAGAGAATGGACTTGAGGACATGGGGAGGGGGAAGGGTAAGCTGGGACAAAGAGAGAGAGTGGCATGGCGATATATACTCTACCAAAGGTAAAATAGATAGCTAGTGGGAAGCAGCCACATAGCATAGGGAGATCAGCCTGGTGCTTTGTGACCACCTAGAGGGGTGGGATAGGGAGGGTGGGAGGGAGACACAAGAGGGAGGAGATATGGGGATACATGTATATGTATAGCGGATCCACTTTGTTATAAAGCAGAAACTAACACACCATTGTAAAGCAATTATACTCCAATAAAGGTGTTTTAAAAAAAAGAAATGAAAACAGAAAAGTTACACCTGATATCACAGAAATACAAAGGATCATAAGGGACTACTACAAACAACTATATGCCAATAAAATGGATATCCTGTAAGAAATGGATAGATTCTTAGAAATGTACTATCTCCCAAAACTGAACAAAGAAGAAACAAGGAATTTAGAGAATAATTTACCAGAAAACTACTAGAGCTCAATGAATTCAGTAAAGTTTCAGTATACAAAACTAATACACAGAAATTTGTTGCATTTCTAAACACTAACAACTATCATAAAGAGAAATTAAGGAAACAATCTCATTTACCATTGCATCAAAAAGAATAAGATACCTAGATATAAATCTACCTAAGGAGGTAAAAGACATCATACTTGGAAAACTATAAGACACTGATGAAAGAAATTGACGACAACACAGATGGAAAGATATACTGTGTTCTTGGATTGCCAGATTTTATATTGTTAAAACGACCATACTACCCAAAGCAATCTACAGATTCAATGCAGTCCCTATCAAAATACCGATGACAATTTTCACAGAAACATTTTTAAATTGGTATGGAGACAGAAAGATCCCAACAAGCCAAAAGAACCTTGAGAAAGAAGAACAGAGCGGTCTCTTCAATAAGTGGTGCTGGGAAAACTGGACAGCTACATGTGAAAGAATGAAATGAGAACATTATCTACAAGCAAAAGTAAACTCAAAATGGATTAAAGACCTAAATATAACACTGGAAACCATAAAACCTTGAGATGAAAACATAGGCACAGCAGTCTTCGACATAAATTGTAGCAATATGTTTTTAGATTTGTCTCCTAAACCAAAGGAAATAAAAGGAAAATAAATAGAACCTAATTCGACCTAAAAACTTTTGCACAATAAAGGAAACCACTGACAAAATGAAAAGAAACCTACTGAATGGGAGAACATTTGCTAACGATACGACCAATAAGGGGTGAGAAATGGAATACTTCCTGCCATATCAGTTAACAAAGGATTTCACAGTCATCAACAACTGCAGCCCTCTAACGTGAGTCCTGAGGGAACTCAGGAAGGAGACGAATACCTGCCATCTAGCAGCTATCAGACTGCAGCCATTCCCTATGGTGAGCCCTGAGGAAACTCAGGACGTGAAAATACAGGATACTGGCCCCATATACCTGAGGTGCATATCAAAGGAATGAGTTCAGTGAGCCCAGACTCTTGCATTTTCCCATCCATAGAAAAGCGCTAAATTCCTTAAAGAAAACCAGATATCTGAAGTTCGCAATAATTGCTTGATGTTCCTGACTACCTGTCTTTTGTTGCAAAACTTCTATATAACCTGGCCCCCCACCTCGCCTCCTCAGAGCAGTTCTCTCAGGGTTACTTGAGATGCTGCCTCCCAGGCTTGAAGTCCTAAAAATTCCCACTGAATCAAACACAACTCTCAACTTTTACGTTGTGAATAATGTTTTAAAGTCAACAGGGGTTAATATGCAACATGTATAAACTGTTCATACAGCTCAACATAAAACAAAAAAACCCTAACTTTTAAAATGGGCAGAAGACCTGAATAGACCTTTTTTCCAAAGAAGACATACAGATGGCCAACAGGCACATGAAAAGTGCTGAACATTGCTAATCAGAGAAATACAAATTTAAACCACAATGAGATATCACATCACACCTGTTAGAATGGCTATCATTAAAAAGAACACAACAAATGTTTACATGGATGTTGAGAAAAAGGAACCCTGGTACACTGTTGGTAGGAATGTAAATTGGTGCATCCACTGTGGAAAACAAAAAACTAAAAACAGAACCACCATATGACCCAGCAGTTCCACTCCTGTGTACATATCCAAAAAACACCCCACCAATTTGAAGAGATACACGTACCCCAATGTTCACAGCAGCATTGTTTGCAATTGCCAAGATATGGAAGCAACCTAATTATCCATCCACAGATGAATGCATAAAGATGATGTGTATAATAGAATACTACTCAGCCACACACAAAACATGAAATTTTGCCATTTGCAACAACATGGATGGATCTGGAGTATATTATGCTGAGTGAAATAAATGAGAGAGAGGCATATACTCTGTTATCACTTATATGTGGAATGTAAAAAATAAAATGAATATAATGAAACAGAAGCAGACCTGCCGATAGAGAGAACAAGTAGTGGTTACCAGTGGGAAGAGGGAAGGAGGGAGGGGCAATAAAAGGGTAGGGGATTAAGAGTTACAAACTCTTACATGTAAGATAAGCAAGCTACAAGGATTTATTGTACAGCACAGGGAATGTAACCAATATCTTATAATAGTTATAAATGTGTAGCTCTTAAAAATTGCAAATCACTATGTTGCACAACTGTAACATATAATATTTACATCAACCATATCACAATGAAAAAAGTTAAAACAAAAAACTGTGTTCAGGTCTTAGTTCCCTTTCTAAGTTATTTAGCCAGGGCAACTCAGTGTCTGAGTTTTGTTTCCCTCATCAATATTTGGGGGTTAATAACAACACCTTCCCTATGTTCTCACAGCATCAGTATTGCCCTATATATATATATATATATATATATATATATATATATATATATATATATATATATATATATCTTAAATCTAACACCCGGAGCTTAAGAAGCACTTGTGAACAGCGTACCTCTGAATCTCATCCCAATCCTCAGTAATTCTTCTCATTGTGCAGGACTAAAGGTGTCTCGCCAAAGGTCTCTCACCTTAGACAGGTAGAACTGAGATTAAAACCCCAGATCTTCCGACAACAAAGATTGCACTCAACTCTTTGTATATGCCAAAAGAAGAATGAACAGAATACGTGAAAGCAAAACAGGAACGTGTAAAGCTACAAATTACATTTGTGATTCAAGATCTAACCTCCTGTCTTCTCTCTCAGCAACTAACTGAAGACCAAAACAATGAGACACCCCTTGCTCAACCCTCCTGCTTCCCTTTCCCCGACCCCCCTCCACCCTCAGTAAATGTTCATCCTGACCCTGTAACCCACTGCTGCCTCCCCTGTCTCATGTGAGATGTCTGATGGCAAAGAGTCTGCCTTGTCTTGGGAGCTCCACTGCCCAGCTCAGTACTTTGCTGATGGGATGTACCACACAGGCCTGCAAGCCTTGTGGTTGCCCAGCCTTGAGACTGAGGAGTCCAGAAACAGCAACAGAGACATCAACGGTTTATCCTAAGATTCCAAGTCGGAAGCAAAAGGTCCTAGAGCGACACCCCACAGTGTTAAGGCTGTCGACAAGCAGAACCTGGCAATCTTCGCCACTCAGGGGAGATGGAGGCTACAATTTAGAGGGGGAATTGATGTCAGGTTGGCTCATCGGGTACCACGGAAACCAGGACTGGGGCATGAACCTCACAGCCCCTCAGCTTAACGACCATCACGAGGGACCATGTTTCCCTTTAATAGACTAGCAGGTGGAGCCATTCTGGCCTAAGGATTAGAATAATCACGAGCTGGGGCAGAGGGCAAGCACCTTCATGTGAGCAGGGTGTAGGTGAAGGAGGCACTGGTCCAGCAGGGGATGAACAGAGAGCAAGAGAACAGCCATCCTGAGTAGCCTGACCCTACACTCCACCCCTACATACTCAGCATGACCCTTACCATCTTGGTCCACCCCTCTCCTGCAATATCCCTGTGTTGAGCTATGTACAGGTACACTGCAACCAGATACCACAAATGCAAAACAGAAACAGCTGCTAAAGAGTATCAAAAGAAAGCCAGGTACGTATTGGGTCAACTTTTCATGGAAGCCCAGACGAGGACGACAATGGCATTTCACTGTAGACCCAGGTATCAGGCTCATTTGACAACGAGGCCACCATTGTCACCCGGTCCAAGAACAGATTCCCTCCACTCAGACTCAGTACAAAGTAAAAGATGTTTAATACGCACAATACGGGGAAAATCATGACCACTAAGCAAAATACAAGCAGTAACAGTATTGTGAGATAATACCACCCCTGCCTGTGGGTTTTGCCCTGGCGTGCAGTACCGTTCCCCGCCTGTTCCTCCTCAGTCCCCATAGCTGTGCTGATATCTGGAGACACAGTGTAACAACAGACCACAGAGTTAATATAATGGTGCCTTTCTCCAGCTGGGGGCCCGGATTATCGACCTTAGTGGTCTTAGGTGGGGCTGGGTAAAAGACAGGTAAAATCTGTTAGTCCCTTTCTAATACTGTTCTCCACAGGGTGGCCAACCCAAACCACTGGGGACTTACCTGCCAGTGCCAGGGTCATTTTACAATGTATTCCTCTGGGGGTAGATCCTTTTGCCCTTTGGCAAGGGTAAAAGTGAGTTACTGTCTTGACCAATAGTTGGCAATGGTCCTTCCACAGTCAACAGCTGAACCTAAATGGTGTTGACTAGTTGCTTCTGGGTGAACATGGCGTAGGCACTGAGATGACTGCTCCTGGGATGTTCAGCTATGGTTCTTAGGGCTTGAGTTAGCCTCTGATCCACAGAGGAGAGAGTGGCTTTCTGACTCAGTTGTTGTTTAAATACTCCATTCATCGTTTCCATCAGCCCGGCAGCAGCGGGGTTGTAGGGCAGGTGGAAATGTTAGCATATGTCATTTCTGTCAGCTCATTCCTGTACTTCACGTCTGGTAACGTGGATTCCTTGGTTCCTCTCAATGCCCAGGTGGGTTCTGTAAATCACACACAACCGTTCTAGACCCTGGATAGTGGGGGTTTTTTGCACTGCTCAACGATTCAGGTAGGCCTTTTTTAATGCCTTCTACCTGCTGTAATGCACCGTCAACTGCATATAGCCATTGTTCCACCACACTGTATCGTTGCTGTGCCGGCTTGCATAGCTGGGGCCAGAAGCCCATGGGTACTCTGATTATTTTGCCCTTCCCGCAGGCCCCAAGCAAACCCTTCCAAGTAACTGGCCACATTCAATTCACAAGCCTGTACACGAGTTAACATCCCTAAAGCCTGTTTCTGTAATTGGTTAGGGGTGGTGGGTTGGGAGTATGCTTGTATTTTGTAGATAATCCAGGTCCTTGCATTTTGTCTGTATTCACCAGCCATACCTATGCAGTCCAAAGAGCACGGGATGGCTACTTTTAAACTGGAAAGAGACTCTGAGGTTAGCAGGATAGCATCAATATAATGGATGAGAAAGATGCTTCTCATGGGAGTCAGCTGCTATGGGGCCCCAAATGCTAGGGGACAGCCACCTCGGGATTATCATCAACTTTCCATTTGCTGACATCTGACTCATGGGAGTTTTCTCGGCCTCTTAGCTGTCTTGCCAACTGTTGTGCTGTACCCAGAAGCCTGCAATCCTTATAGTTGCCCAGCCTCAAGCCTGAAGAAAGAGCCCAGAAACAGCGACAGAGACATTGTAACCACGTAGGACCCTATAGGGTCTGCCTGGGAAAGACCCCTCCCCCATATCCTCTGCTTTAGCTCCTCTCTGAAGTACCCAGATAAAAGTATCTCAGGCATATTTCCTGAGTTTTTCAGGTGCTGTAAACCACCACCAAATGGAAGAAATTAACTACTTGACGATCATGAACATGTAGCCACTAGACCTACAGGCGCCTAAGGATTAATAAAGTTAACTGCCCTATTACCTCAACATCAACCAATCAGAATTGTGCAGGAGCTGATCACATACCCTCCACTCCCCCTCCACCTCACCTGGCCTTTAAAAATGCTTTGCTGAAACCCTTTGGGGAGTTCGGGGTTTTGGGGGGCATGACACACCTATCCCCTTGCATGGCCCTGCAGTGAAAATCTCTCTGCTCCAAACTCCAACATTTTGGTATTGTTTGGCCTCACTGTGCGTCATGCATGGGAACTTGCGTTCCATAACAACATGAATGGTTCATTGGATAGGGGATCTTACAGGTCCACAGCAAAATGTCCTGGAGTGACTCCCCACCGGGTATGGTTGATGGATGGATGTTTTGCTACTCAAGGGAGAAGGAGGCTACCATTTATAGGGGGAATTGATGTCAGGTTGGCTCATTAGTTACCATGGAAACTAGGACTGGGTCACGAACCTCACAGCCCCTCAGGTTAACCACCATCACCAGGGCAGCTGTTTCTCTTTAATTCTGGCCTAAGGACTAGAACGATCACGAGCTGGGGCAGCGGGCAAGCACATCCATGTGAGCAGGGTGTAGGTGAAGCAGGGACTGGTCGAGCAGGGGAGGTACAGAGAGCAAGAGAACAGCCATCCTGAGTGCCCTGACCATACACTCGCACACAGTAGGCACTTAATATGCATTGAATGGATCAATGACTGAGAGTGGAAGAAGTAAAAGTACAAGTGAGAACAGGAAACACCCATGTAGAAGATTAATCCACTTCCTCTGTCTCTCCCTCTCTTCCTCTCCTTCCTTTTGTGTTTCTCAGCAAATATTTTTTGAGCACTTGCCTTTTGCCACCTGCATGAAGCACTAGGGACAAAGACGAACGAAGCCAGGTTTCCAGACAGAGCAGCTCTTTCCCAGTTGTATCTTTGGTGAAGACATGGTTAGACTTTGCAGGCTCCCAAAGGAAGTAACAGGGTGTAGGGGTCCTCACTTCTCACAGTCCTAGGAGACAGAGGACAAGATACGGATCTATAGTAAATTCACCTTTGACATCTACAAGGCGCATGTCTAGATCTTTATGATCTGGATTAGATCATAAAGAAACACCATTAGAAATTAGAAACAACATTCTAACATCTCTCCCCCTCGTAATACTGAAAAGTAGTGATTTTCAGTGACAAGTTCACTTTTAGGGTCTTAAGTTTAAATGAAACTTACCTTGAAATCTAACACATAAAATATAGGCAGAGCTGCTTGGGTTAAAGCAGAGTTAGAAAGCCTGGGGTCTCTCTACTCACTGCCTCCAAGGTAATTCTTATTGAAACTTATAACTGAAAGGTCCTTTAGAATCTTATTGATTCTACAAATGTAAGACAAATATAAAGTTAATTTTAAATGTTGATGCTTAAACTCTAAGCCCATTGTTCTTTAATAAGGGCATTATAAACATTTTTATAGTATTTACATACGGCAGAAACTGACTAGATGCTTACCAACTCTGATTTTCCCTCCTGAGCCCTCAGAATGGCTGCATCTCCTAACTTCCTCTGCAGTTAGGTGAGGTCGGATGATGGATACTAACCACCGAGATGTCAGGAGAAGTGTTATATGCCAGTTCCAGGTCAAGCCTAAAACACAATCGTACATACACAATGCTCCACACTCAAAAGAAATAAACTTTATTGCATTAAACTACTGATATTTTGGGATTATCAGTTACATGTTTTTTATATTTATAAACATATGTATATTTGTACATATGTATATTTGTACATATGTATATTTGTCTAGGCTGTCTAGAGTCATATATACATATTTATAAATATATACATGTAATTGGATAATTAATAAGGATAATTAATATATTTGTATTAGTCATGGTAATTTATTTTCTATATTTTTAAATATATATCTCCACTTTTTTCCCTACAAAGAATCCACATCAGCGGTTCTTAACCTTAGCTGCATGTTAGAATGACTCAAGTAGTTCTTAAAAAAACTTGGTGTCCAGGGAGCATCCCAGATCCATCAATTCAGAATCCCTGGAGCTGAGATCCAGCCATTATCAGTTTTAAAACTCCAGGTGATGCCAATTTGCAGTCAAGACTGAGAACCAGTGCTGTAAATCATTAGGCTCATTGGGAAAGCCAGGCAACTTGGGAAAATCCACCAGGTAATTTTGATATGCATCCCATCCACTATTAACACAACATCTTGAAGGCCAGCAGTGTCATCACCTAATAATGTTAACCTTAACACTTCCTGATTCTGCAAACTGCATCTTTTCCCTGGAGTTTGGGGTGTAGCCTCAGAAGGGAACAATCAAGTGGCAGAGAGGTGTGGGTGTCGCACAGTGGTTGCCTGGACTCATTAACCTACCCCGTAATAGTTACCCGACCTAGCCTTGGGGCAAGATTGCAATTGTTGCTTCCATACTGGGTAGTTCCCAGGGAGTCAACATCTCCAATGTGAAGTATGTTCATAGCAAAACGTCAAGGAAACCCCTAAAAATATCTAAATCAGAAACATGGTCCAGTTAGCTCAAGTTTCCTCATCTGGTCTTTACAAAACTGGAAAATACAAATTAGTTCTTTTGAAGCAGACAGTTATCTGGTAGTGAAAATGGAAACTCATTTCAAGAAACAATTTTCTACTAAGAGTATGCAAGTTACATGGTGGAATATGGGACCAGGCCACCACCAAGCCAGCTGACCTGCCTCCAGGATCACACCACTCAACTCTGAAATGCTGAAATGACAACATGGTGCCACTTAACCAGGAATTGGTGATGCATTCTGTTACCTAAACTATAAACCTCTAATATGCCTCCCAAGCAGTTTTCTGGTTCAGAAAACCACAAAAGAAAAACTAAAGACAAAAGAACTACAGAAAAATGGGATGTGATTGCCAATATGAGTCAGAAAAAGGAAGTTTAAAATGTTTTGAGTAAGAATTCTCAGGTATATTCCCATGTACTTCACGTGAAGGATGATCCAATTTATATTCCCATGTACTTCACGTGTGAAGGATGATCAAATTATAGATGACAGAAAAGATGTGAAATAACAAATCATTCCAAATAAGTTTAAATGTTGTGTTACATTCGATGCATGTAATAAATTTCGTGCATTGAATATGAAGAGATCCACTTTAATTTTAAAAAACCAATTTCTTCCTGTCTCTACTAAGTAAATGTTAAGAAATACTTAAACAATATCTACTTGAAGGCACCAAATTATTAGCCTGCCTAGAGCAGCCACAGGCCAGTTTTAGCCTTCCTTGAAACCTCTAACGCAGTTTTTCCTCTAGAGCAGTTCAGACTTTAACGAACACACACATTAGCCACAGATCTTATTACAATGCAGATTATGAGTTCAAAGTTCTGGGGTGGGGCCTGAGATTCTGCATTTCTATCAAACACCCCTATGATGCCAATAATGCTCCAATAAAACCTTATTTACAAAAACAGGTAGCCAGCCCACCGTTTACAGTTTTGTTACCAACCCTCCTGCGTCAGATCCCAGCAAGAGTCCTTCTGCCCCGGGTCACTTATGCCAATAGAAGGAGACCAAGTTCGGTTCAGAAGCAAAAGAAAGCTTCGTCCTTCGTCAAAGGATGGAGAGGTGCGAGCTCGCACCGTAAAGTACAAGCTCTCTGGAAAGGCCCTGGGCGGCGGCCTACTGCAGGGAGGCTTTATAGGGTCCTCGTCAGCGGGAAGGGGGCGGAGCTCTTGTGGGTCCGTGCAGCTGCGCGCTGCTAGCGCTGCTCAAGGCTCCAGATCACGGCGCCAGGCGCAGCGTCTCTGCGCACGGCCCCGCTGAGCCAAGGTGTCGTGCGCAGAGCTTCTGCACGCAGCCCACTGAGCTCAAGTATCAGGTGCAGCCATTTCACGCTAGGAACTCTTGTCTGAATTGCCAGGAAGAAGGCCACTGCACGCCGTACCGTATGAGCAAGTGAAACTAGACTAAGCATGAAGGAAAAAAGGTTAGATTTTATTTTATTACCCGGGTTCTATTTCCCAGGAACTGTTAATGGGCTTTGCTGGTGCCAACCCCCTCCTCGGGCTTTTGTCTTGCTCTTCATTCTTGGGGGGCGATTAGAGGTGAAGGTCCATCTTCTATAACATTCCTGCGGGTTTGGGTCATCATCATAATCCCAGGTGGAGGAGCAGAGCTTCTCCCCAGCTGCCTTTAGATGTGCTTGATTGTCACCAGGATTTAGCCCTAACTGTTCATATCCCTGAGTTTGACCACCATTTAGAATTTTATAAATTCTAACCTTTTGGAGACAAAGGACACAAGACAATTTAGGAGGCATGGCCCAAATATTAGCAAGAGAATGACAGTCACATGTCAAATTTTTCCTAAAAATGAAGGTATCTAGGTCTTTAGCCTATAGCAAAGGTGTGCCCTGATGTCGAGGCTCAATGCTGTGGCCTGAATATCCCTGGTCACACTATTGTTTTTTGGAAGAGAAGCTTCTGGTCAGAGAGGCATTCACAGAGTAGTCCAGGGGATCCATTGTCCCAGGGCAGAATGTGAAGTTAGAATCCCCAAGTGGCGTCTGTTCCACTTAGGAGTAAGCTGATCTTGTGGGCTGCCAGTTTTCCAGGTTTTTAGATACACTCAGTCTCCTGTCAGGAAGGTGTGGAGGGCCAGATCGGCAGGTGCAGGCAGCACCTGTGTTACTGTGGTCCGTGAGGGCTTTCATGGTTTCTCCTATCTGGAGGGCATACTTGAGTTGTTCCATTTCAAAGGGGTTAAGGTATCCTTTTGCATGGGCTTGCAGAATGGGGCTACCATACATAAGTTCAGACGCATTTAACTTTATCTCTTGAGGCTAACAGCATGCAGACCAGGGCAATTGGGATAATGTAATCCAATTTTCTTGAGTCTCCTGGCATAGCTTGGCTGAGGTTCATTTTAAGTGATTGGATCTCTCTACTTTCCCTGATGATTGGGGTCTCTTGGCTGAGTGCACGGTCCATTTTATGCCCAGCGTACTTGTTATCCCTTTTGTCATTTGAGACATGAATGCTGGGCCATTATCACTTTATAGGGATCCTGGGATCCCAAACCTGGGGATTATCTCTTTTAGGAATAGTTTAACCACTCTGGCTGGCTGCCGTTTTGGTTCTAGTGGGAAATTCTTCTACCTGCCCTGAAAATATGCCCACTAGCACCAAGAGATGCCTGAAGTTGCCCAATGCTCTTGGCATGACAGTGAATCTGACAGTCTTCTCCAGGATATGTCCCTCTGGTCTGAATGGGCCTTATCTGGGGCCCTCTGGGGGTCTGGTGTTAGGGGGGTTCATTGTGCTGATGGGGCATATCTCAACTATCTGACTGATTATATTTTTCATGCCATGAGTTACCATGACCTCAACTAACATAACCAATTATATAGGGCTTCTCTCCCATAGTGAGTTCCTTGATGGGCCTCCTGGATGGCTTGACAAGCTGCAGTGTGGGAAAGAAGTATTGCCCATGTTTATTAACTAGCCACTCATTTCTGGACTTTGTCTGATTCTTCCTTTGTATAGATTGAGGAGTATTTGAATGGATCTGGCCTCTTAGGTATGAGGCCTAGTTGACAAATTACTGGTTCTAGGGTTGCCATTTTGGCAGTTGTGTCCTCTTTGTTGTTTATTACCGCCACATTCCCTTTTTGATGACCCCTGTAGTGAATCACTGCCACTCTTTTTGGAAGCTACACTGCTTCTAGGAGTCTCAACATGTTTAAGCCACGTTTCACCTGCTTATTCTCTGCAGTAAGCGTACCCCCTTTCTTTCCAAATAGCCCTGTGTGCATGTAGGATGGCATACGCATACTGAGAGAGTCTCTGTAAACTTTCAAGATCTTCCCTGTCCCAAGCTCTGAGGCTCGGGTAAGGGCTATCAGTTCCGCCTTTTGAGCTGAAGTCCCTAGGGGTAGGCTTCGTGCCTCTATGACTTAGGTCTGGGAGATCACTGCATATCCCAGCCTTTTTCCCTCTTTCATAAAACCTTCCCCATCCATGAACCATTCCTCCTAGGTGTTTGGGAGAGGCTTACTTCCTAAGTCAAAGTGACTAGAATAGATCTTGTCTATGGTTTCTATACAGTCCTGCTCCAGGAACCCCGTTTCTGTGGGTAGCAGGGTGGCAGGATTTGGTGTGTGACAGGTTTTTATGGTAGCCACTGGGTCTGAAAGCATAGCCTGAACTTGCGTCAACTTTCTGGGGGATAGCCATTCTGTTCCTTTAGAACTTACTAAAGTCTGAACCTGATGTGGATTCCATACAGTGATTGGCTGACCAAATGTTAACTTTTCAGCCTCCTTTAGTGGGGTTGTAGTAGCTGCTACTGCCCATAGGCAAGGAGGCCACCCCTTAGCAGTTTGATCTAAGTGTTTAGAGAAACAAACAGACACCTGAATAAGGGGTCCCAGTTTTTGAGCTAATACCCCAAGGATGATTCCCCTTCTCTCATGAATGTGGAGGTATCCAGATCTGGCAAAACTTGGCCATCCCCAGGAAACCCCTAAGCTGTCTGAAAATGGCTTCTTTTCTTTCCTGGAGTAGGCTTCTCTGACCTTCTGTGAGAATGAAACCTAGGTCGGTCACCTTAGTTTGTGATATTTGAGCCTTTTTCTTGGACACCTTATATCCTTTATCATCTAGGTGGTTCAGGGTGGTTACAGGATTTTTGTCAGAGGCCTCCTTAGTAGGGTTGGCAATCAGAATGTCATCCACATACTGGAGGAGGGTGGATCTTTTAGGTCTTTAGCTAAAGTTTCCCCAGAGATGGTGGGGAAATTTTTGAACACTTGGGCAGGACTGTTTAGCAGTATTGTTTTTGTTGTGTGTTTGGGTCCTGCCATGCAAAAATCAAAAATTTCTTGTGACTCTGGGGCTAATGGATACAGAAAAAGGCATCTTTTACATCTAATACAGAATACCAGGTCCTGGTGGATGGTAGAGTGGCCAGCAGGGTGTAAGGATTAGGGACTCCTCATGTATATCCTCAGTGGCTTCATTGACTGCCCTGAGGTCCTGTACCATCCGGTATTCCCCATTAGGTTTCTTTATTGGGAGAATGGGAGTATTACAGGCTGATTGGCATGATCTAAAAAGGCCCTCATCAATTGGGCCCTGTATAACAGGGGCAGTGCCCAACAAGGCCTCCTGATGGAGAGGGTACATTTTCTGTTGGGCCATGTATGTCTGGGCTTTAGGTGGACTATCATGGGAATGGCTCCTGCAGCTTTTCCTACCCATCCCTGGGCCCAGACCTTGGGATCTGCTCCAGGGAGGTTGACTGGCCCTGTCTGGGGAGGTTTGTCCTCAGCCATTACCATTATTACCTTGTGCCCCCTGTCTAGGGGAACCCCAATCTCCAGTTTGCCTCCCATTAGGTGGATAGTAGCTCCCAATTTATGTAAGATAGCCCTTCCTAGCAGGGATATAGGGCATTTGAGAACATATAGGAAGGAATGGGTAAGAGTATGTTTCTTCAATTTGCATTCTAATGACTCAATGAATACTCATTCTTGGGCCTTCTCTGATACCCCCATTATTTTACAACTCTTGTGACTGAGTTTGCCTGATCTGGTGTTCAGAACTGAGTAAGTGGCATCAGTGTTGACTAAGAATTTGACAGGATTTCCCCCTATGTCCATTGTCAGCCAGGGCTCCTTGAGGGTCAGTCGGAGTGCCAGCTTAGGAACCCCTTGGCCCCATAATTCAACAGCTGTTCAAACCATGTGCCCTGGAGGGTAGTGGCCAGGATCTGCCATTTCCATCCCCCTGTGGGGACTGTGAGGGATTCTCCCTTCCAGTGTCCCTCTTGTTTGGGGTAGCCCATTAGGGCTTATTCTGCAGAACTGGAAGTTTTCTGGGTATCATCCCCAACCCGAAAGCATTTAATCTTCCTATGTAATACACCCTGGCCCCAATACCAGCTGGGAGATGGAGAAATTTGGCCCATCAATGGGTCTCTAAATTACAACACCATTATTTTATTACCCAGATTGTGTTTTTATTTTCTGGGAATTGTTAATGGGCTTTGCTGGTGACAGTTTGCAGTTTGAATTTTTAAAATATTACTTATCTTGTTACTGAGTGTTTTTGGTGCATTCAAGTAGAGTGCCTCATTTGCCTTGCCCTGGTCCTGGCTCTCTGTGCAACCTGCAGACCACACGTCCAGTAGTGACGTCCTGGTGGACTGCCTCTTTGTTTATTGTTCCTGGTCTGAGACCGATTCACGTGCACTTCACTTTCAAATCCATCTGTTATACCATCCAGCCTGCCTCCACTCCACCCCACCAGTGCTCATCTCCTGTAAAATATGTTCAAAAGCCCAGCTTTTCAAGCAGATACTGGAATGTGTTCTAATTATTTATGTCTATCTATCTATATCTCTATATCTATATCTATATAGAACTGAAATTTTAGCTTTCCCTAGATGAAATTCCTATTTCAGGGAAATAATTTTTAAAATGCTTTACTACAGTTGTAGATGCTACATTTCCTGATGGTGTGTGTTTGGGCACATGTGTATGTGTGTATATATATACTCTTTTTAAAATGAAGTCCAAACATTTAAAAATTTTTCTTGAATGGGGCCTCACGAAAAGTTTGCCTCCACTGGTTGGGCATTTGTTCTTTATCTAATATGATCAGAATACTCTGGAGTTACTCTCCTTTTCTTATAGAGCTTTCATCAGAAGAGTAGGAAATATGTTCACATGTAAAAAGCATGTCAAACATGGTGAGACTTAAAAGGAGCTTTAATTGCCTCTTCAACAGTGGGGGACAGAGTTAAGATAAGCTAAACTATGTTGGCTTAAAATGACTTCAGATAATCCATCATTTCTTCATTGCTCTTATTCTTTAAATATGTGTCGTCCTTTTAAAAACACATTGACACAATTTCCAAAGTCTCAACATACCAGTCTGATGAGATGGTTGTTCTTCATCAACTTGATATTTTATACTGAGCAGAAGTGTTTAGCAACATCTTCCAACTTAGAGATTTCATCATAAAACTTGTTTCTACAGTTCATTTATAAAACTATGAAACAAGGTCACCTCCAGCAAGGTTTCCTCACTATCTGTTTCCAAAGAGCTCAATAATCAGCCCCTCCCTTCCCTGTCTGGCTTCTGCTGCATTGGTCACAAACCACAAAAACACTTTATCCAAATAGATACACCCATTAACTCACATACTGAGCAACAAGTTTACACAAAAATACACTTTAAAGGTTGTGGGTTGGTGGGAAGTCAAGGGAACTGGACCAGTGGGAGAGGGTCATAGGTGGAAGAGAATAAAGGAACCTGTGTGATGGGGTGGGTGATGGGTGGCCTAGGAGGGGAGATGATCAAAGAGGTAGCACAGGAGGATAGTTTTGCCTATGCTTTAAACCAAGATGTTTTTTGCCTCTTAGTAAATATTTATTGAGATCTTCTATGGACTTTGCCCTGTGCTGGACTTTATGGCAAACTCAGAGGGGGTCTACATCATTGAACCACTACTCAAGGTATTTACAATCTAGGGTTAAGATTAACACACATGAAGCCACTGCATGAGAGCACGTACACACACACAAACACAAAGATACAGAAAATATTTGATTTCTTCAATATCTGAAGTACTTCAGAAATATCTTGTTTATTCCTCGTAATAATCCTGCAAAGTTAGGAACTACTGATCTCCTCTTATTGATGGAGAATCTGAGGCCCAGGAAGGGTAAATAATCTCCCCAACATCACACAGATATCAAGAGGCAGAGATAGGATTCAGTCCTAGATTTATCAAACTTTGTTTTGATCTCAGTGGTTTAACCTAATAAGAGCTTTTTTTTGGCCCAGAGTCTGAAGATATCCCTGGTTGGTTGAGCTTTCGTGGAAGGTTATTCTCCAGGTGGTGACTCAGGAAGCTAGCCCTTTCCATCCTGAAGCCCTGCTATTTCCAACTTCTGGCATCCAGAATTGTCAATGAAGAGGAAGAGTGCGCAGTGAATGGCACATGAGATACTGTAACAACCCTCGCCCAAAACCAATAAAAATCACTTTTATTTCATTGACCATAATTAGTTTCAAAGCCCCAGTAAGATGTAAAAGGGTTGGGAAATGGAGTGGCTGGGTAGCTGTGTCCCGGATACAACTTGACCTAATGGAAGGATAACACATATCTTTGGCGGTCAGCTAGCTCTCCCTGCTACAAACTCCAAAGCCACTAAATGTCACACTTCTGAACCATATGAGGAAGAGCTAAATTATTTGTTGCTAAATTACAAGTTCCTGAAAGAAGTTCAAAGCAGTGGGAGATCACAGGGTTGGAGCAGAAAGAAAGGAACCTGAGTAGGGTGCTGAAAAGTGGGTGTGAGAAAGACATTTCTGTCTGAGAAGAAACAGAGTGAACATGCAAAGTAGGAAAGATAATGATGCTCACAGACATATTACAAAATATATTTAAGAAGTGTATCACATGCAGTGATATGTAAGCACAGGCTAAGCTCCCAGGCGAGGGCAGCTCTTTGAAAAAATAGGGCTTAGTAAGTGCTTTTCAGCTGATGCAGAGTGCAGCCTTCCCAGGGACTTCTCAAAATGTAAACTCAGAGGCCAGGGACCATGGTTTTTTGTTTTTGTTTTTGTTTTTGTTTTTCATGTTGTATTTTGCTATTCAGCACCCAGAACTTGGCAATGGTTCAGAAAAGATAAACTGTGAATGTTCCATGGACAAGGGTAGGCTTTCAAAAAGTGTGCTGAGAGATGGATAATCCAAGGTCTTCCATTTTCATTGTCCACTATTGGGCTTTTCATTACCTAAAAGAATTTGTAAATTCCTAGAATCTTGTATTATGTATCTTTTCCACAAAAGAAGTCCTAAAAATTGGTAAGGGAGCATACAGTGGAGGTGGTGAAAGATCATTTCCATCAGAGGTGCTGGTGAAAGCTTCCTGGAGATGTGGCAGCCAAGCTGGGCTTTTGCATAGAGAGAATACCCTGCGTACAGGCACTGAAGTAGGCAAGGACAGGGTGGGCAGCAATGCCAGCTGGCACGGACAGTGTGTAGGGAAGTAGGGCCCTGAGGTTGTGGTCTGGAAGGGCTAGAATGCTCATCTAGAGTAATTTGGAATACAGTGGGTTGTTTTGGGAATATTCGGAATATTAATCCAGCAGGATTGCATAGGATCGTTGAGAAGTTGAAAGACTGAGGTGGTGGAATAAATCAGGAAGCCTCTGACTTCCCTTTCTTCATTGCTCATTTACGATCATTTGGCTAATGCCCCCCTATCTCACTGGGCATTTAGGCATGAGGGCAAGGGCTTCTGTCTCAGTCATTTGTTGAAAGAATGAAATTCTGTTGGAGTCCAGGCAGGAGACCTCAGCAAGGTAATTATTTGGGGAGTGGAAGGGAAGGAATGGATTCAAGAGCACCAGTGAGGTGAGAGGTCCTTCCCCTTGCTCTGCTGTTCTGTTGAATGACCTAGGGAGAGTCAACTCTCTCCTTGTCTCCGTTTTTTCACCTTTACGTGGTTCCCTACACGTGAACACTGAGGAGATAGGATTATAGAAGAGGTTATGGATGACTAAAAGTAAAAGGGCTTGTATAAGAGCTTGTTAAAAGAAAAGTGAAGCAAGCGTGACCGGGATCTCAAAGTGTTGGGGCTAGGCGACATCTTCAGGTGGTGGGTGCTGTGGCGGCTGTGGAATGCAGAGCCCTGTGGGGAAACGGGAGACATGAAAACAAATACCCGAGTCCATCATGTATATTGGAAGTGAGTGACTATAGAAGGTGGTTTTGCTTTGGTGGCTGGAAAAAACAGTTACATATAAGAAGTAAAACAGTTTTAAGCTTATAAAAGGCCACCGGGGCAAAAGGATGTAGGGGATCCAGTGCAGCAAGAGGAGGCAGCAGCTTCAGTGGTGGGTCTGGGTGAATAGGTGAGCCCTGCTATGCTTCAGCTGGTACATCTGTAAAAGGAAATTGTATGGTTCTTCCTGAAAGCTGCCCTGGATGACTTCCCACACCCACCTACTTCCCTATCTCCCTCCTCTGAGCCAACGCTCTGTGCTCCCAGCTCTCAGGTGCTATGAGAATTGATGCCTGGGATGGCCCAGCCCAAGTCCCTGTCTAGTTTTCTTATTTCTTTAGAGATACAGAAAGGATCCAGGCAAAAATATGGATCCCAAGTCTTGCAAACTGCAGTGGCTAATGTGGTACCTCTACCCCAATGTGACTTAAGTGATGCGAATCCCCTTTTGAGAGCATTGACACAGGATCCTGTGCTCCAAGGTTTGAAAAGTCCTACAGCTGAATCCCAGGCCGAGGTCTTGTACATCTGGAAAGTACTTTCCAACTTGCAAAGCCCTGTCATGTGGGCATGATCTCTCCCAGACTGAGGAAGATAAACAACCCTATGAGCCCATGTTCTGGCTGCTGTGTGTTCCAAGGGAGGGGAGGCCTTCCTGACCACATGAGGTGCCCCACACCCTCTCAACTCCCTTTCCCACAGCCTTTCAACCCCCAGAGAGTGCTGGAGGAGATGAGCTAGTGCTCAAGGCTCCCAAATCCAGGTGAGCTCTGGTTCACCCACTCTGTCTCCCAACCACAGCCAGCTAAGAGGAAGGATGCTCCCAGCTCGGATCTGTGGCTGGAACCAGAGAGTCTCTGGAGGCCAAGTAAATTGGGTCAGACTTCTGTGCTGGGATGGGAGATTCCTTGGAGTGACTGGGTGTGTGTCAGCCGCTAAATGATTCCACTCTCTTCTCTCAGCTCCTAAGCCACCGCCCTCCCCTTAGGGAGCTCCAGTTGCCAAGGAGCACTGCCTTGCCCTGTGGCTGCTGCAGCACGCATGCTTAATAATAATGAACATCATTTATGGGGCCCTTAAAATGTGCCAGGCAGCATGCTCACCACTTTACAAGTGTGACCAGTTTGCCAGCTTGGGACACGAAATGAAATCACATTCTCTCAAACTCAAACATTAAATGCCCCTGCATCCGCATTATGTCTGTGCAGGAGCTCCAAGGCCCTAAGAATTCTTCTGTCCAAAGGGTCAGTCCAGATTAGTATGGCCTTAAGGCATTAAACCCAAACCTTGCCTAGTCTGCCAAGGAACCTCATTCTTTTTGGCTGTGGTTGCCACTGCTAGCGGTCACTATTGAGATCCCACAAAATTCCCTCAAATCAGTGACCCGGCATCTGAGGTGGCCACTTCCCATTTCAGGGGCCAGACCCCTTCAAACAGGCATTTCCAGCAATTGGTAACAAGTCCAAAATCAGTGTGCATGTTAGAACATGCACCTGCTATGTTCCACTGTCCTTTGTCTATGTCACCTCAACTTAGGAAATTTTAGGCATCAAACATCAAGTGCCAGGGCACAGCTCCGATTTTTATACACAGCATTCTGAGTTCACACACAAAGTTATTTTTCCCAACTCAGCTTCCCATCATACTTCCTATTAAGCTATTGATATCATCCCTTAAATATTGAAGAAGGGACCGCCTCTCCATATGTAACATCAACCCTATTTCCTGTCCGGTAGGACTAGCATATTTTTCAGGGAATCACCAACCTTATTATTTGTGGGTTATCTTTTTATAAATTCCCATACCCCCTTTGCATTATTAGCTCCATTTTACAAATGAGGAAACAGGTAGATTGATGTGAAGGAACTTTTTCAAGGCCACACAGCTAATAAGTGGTAGAACTGGGATTTAAACTCACACCTGATTCACAACACAGCACTGTTCCATCTTACTAATGTGTTCTTGGTTGGGACATCCATCCAGCTCAAAGTCAAGAGAAGAGGCTCCTTAAGTAGGTAAATGTGTTTCTCTGTGGAGCCCCTGGACCTGGGGGAAATCATGTGGAGGTAGCCCAGCTGAAAGCCCTTATCTGAACTCCACTGGAGGAGACGGACACTCCAGTGGCTTGTGAGTAGCCAGAACATGTCATGCTGCACGTGGGCTATGGTGGTTTAGCACACATGTTGATGTTGAACTGTGGCCTGGCCTGGCACTTTTATTAGGCCAACGACCTAGGCTAAGAAGACCCAGGAGGGTAAATGTGAGAGAATCTAAAGGCATTTGTGCCAGCTATGAGCCTCAGTCCATTCCTAGGCTGGTTTTTGGCCTCAAACTCAGCACTAGCCTCCTTGGCCATAATTGTCTCTGCACTGAGCCTGAGGATTTTTGGACAGAAACCCATGGGAAGAAGGGCTTTACTTGGTCTCACTTAACAGTTATTTGGATATATACACTTGACTTTTCAAGTATCACGCCTGATCACCCTCTTCTATCCCAATAAAGGCCCACAGTGAAACATAATGTGCTCCAAACAAGAAGTTCAGATGGAAAATATTTGAACCGAAGTTATATTTGAGTCCCAGACAAGAGCCAGGTAGCTGATGGTGAAATCAGAGATCGAGACTATAGGTACTGAGAAGAGAAGGAGCAGGTGGCTCTGAGAGAGACCCATATTCTAGGGCGAGGGTGGAGGAATGTTAACAGGAAGTAAGTGGTGAACCGCCAAGCCAAAGCAAATACAGGATCCAAAGCTGCCTGTATGGCCTGTCCGTAAGGAATGTTGCCAAGAATGAGCCCAGCAGGGAGGAGAGGAGTTGAAGATTCACCAGCATCTTGCTTAGCAGCCAACAACTGGGGGTGAAGTGGCGCCAGCAGTGCGTTCTGGGCTCTACCTCTTGAGTAATTCAGATGGGGTGTTTCTGTCCCTTAGATCTGGGAACAAGAGGCTTGACTCCTATCCCCACCCTCAGCCCTACTTAGATTTTGGAAATTCAACACTCTCCCTCGGATTTCTATGAATTCCTGAGGACTTATATTATCCCTGTATCCTCTGCTACTTAAGCTTCTACTTTCCAGAATGTTGTGTCTGTTGTGCGTCATATTGACCCAGGTATCAAACACAGTGACCTCCCTCCAATTTCTGCACACCTCTGCCCTCTCCCCTACTTCCAAAGTAGACCTTAAAGGATTTTGGTTTGAGGGGAAATGGAGGGGAGGATTCATCGTGGTGATATACAGCAATTGTTATAGATGACAATGTTTTATTCTTATTATATCTGCTTGCTTTGCACTTTTTCATGAAGTGAACACTTTATTACTACATGTGCCAAAATATGATACCTCTTTCATGACCTTGGGTGAATGCATTTCATAGTATAAGCATCAGATAATAACCATGAGGATAGCTCACATTTATCGAAAATGTACCACGTGCCAGGCACTATTAAGAAATTTATAAGGAATAATTCATTTTATCCTAACAACCATCATCATTTTAGAGGATAGGAAGCTCTCTATTAAGAGATTGAGTGGTAAAGTAACTTCTCCAAGGGTACACAGCTAATAAATAACAGGAGTGGGATTTAAGCTCAGGCATTCTGACTCCAGACCTTCACTTCCCACTAGTGCCTGCCTTGATCCCCTATCTGGAGCCCAGCATCATTAGAGAGAGTGAAGAAGAGCTACATGAGTACCTGGACTATCTGTGTGAGAAGCAGAAGGTGGAGGAAGCGGGGAGGAGATGAGAGAGACTGAGAGGTTATTAAATGGTCAATAGAATCTGGGTACTGAGAGAGAATGCTCTATTTCATGAAGAGGCTGATTTTCTCCTAGAGTCATAGACTCTGGACCTGGATCAGAGCAAAGCTCAGAAAAGAAAAGCTCTAGTGGACAGGGAAGGTACCCTCAGCCCAAACCTGGAGAAACAGGGCATGAGAACTTAGCTGAGGACTCAGGTTTCCTGGAGGCTGTGCAGGAGGTTCTGTCTCTGTTCCATACTGCAGATACAAGAAGGTTCTTGGTTATTTGCCACTGATAATAGAATACTGGGAAATAGGTAGGAAAAGCAGCAAAAGAGAAGTCTTCCTCTGGAGTCTGAAGATCTCTAAATGTCCTTTGCTATTGATCTTCAGCTTCTAATCTTTTTAATTAAAAAAACTTTTAATTTTATTCTCTAGAAACTTTTTTTCCAATTGTGTAACTGATATATTCTCACTGTGGAAAATTTGAAAAAAGGTATAAAGAAGAAAATGGTAATCTCTCTGAAACTCATCTCTACGGGAATTAATCTTATAGTAAAGGTCACCCTGTAGATCAACAGAGAAAAGCATATTTTTCCATAAATGGTGATGGGATAATCAGATGTCCATTTGGCAAGAAAAAATGGAATCTTTTCTTTTGAAAGATCTCTATCTTTCACCATCATCATCATCACCATCAAAAAATTTCTGGGTGGCCTAAAGATCTAAATCTAAGCTACATAAGTCATAGAAAGAAAAAATATATATATATATACACACACATATGAAATATATGTAAGAAATGTATATATATACACATATATATGAAATTTATATGAAATATCCGGAATAGGAAAATCTATAGAGATAGAAAGTAGATTATATAGTGTTGACTTGGGCTGGGGGAATGTGGGGGAACTGGGAGTGACAGCTAAGTGCTGCAGTGTTTCTTTTTAGGATAGTGAAAATATTCTAAAATTGATTGTGGTAATGGATGCACAATTATGGGACTATATTAAAAGCCATTGAATTGTATACCTTAAATGGGAGGAATGACATGGCATGCTCAAAAAGTTCTGAGTGAAGAGAGTTTAACAGAAGATTGTTTACAGAGGTGTGAGCAGGGTTAAAGGAACCACTAGGATGGCACACCACTGGGGACTAACAATGGGAAGTCTTTACCACTGCTGGGCCTGAAGTAGCAGGAGGAGGAAAGAGTCTTACCAGAGCCTTGTGAGAGCTAGAACTGAAGAAATGCAGTGCAGCTGCTTCCAGAACGGTGGGAAGGCAGAGAGGAAGTCAGGGGAATTCATACTCCAAGCATTGTCCTTCTCACCCTCCAAGCTCATGCTGCTGCCTCCCATTGGCCAAATGTAAATAAAAGCTGGAGGCCAGGCAGTCTGGTGATATGGTTCTTAAAAAGACACAGAGCAAGGCAGAGAAAAATGAAGAATGGATCAGGATGGGAGGGTAGAAACGGAATAAAACCAGCACCTCCCACGACCAGCAAGTGCACTCAGAGGTTTTAAACAGTAAAGACGCTCAATACACTGTGTACAGTGTGCAGGTACAAGAATGGTGGTAGCAGCATTGCGTGTAGTAGACCCAAACTGGAGATGACCCAAATGCCCATCCATGCTAAAATGGACAAGTGAGCTGTGCTGTGTCCATTCACACAAAGGAACACTGAAGCAATGAAGTGATGAACTCCACACACGTGAAGTGGAGCAAAAGAAACAAGAAAAATATGATTCCATGTATATAGAGTTCAAAATTGTCAAAGCTAATTTATATTGCTTAGGAATACAAACAGGACATATATGTAATGATTATCATAAAGGTCAGGATAGTGTTTTTTTCTAGGGAAGAGAGAGGATTATTTATGATAAATGCTGTACAAGGGGAGGAGGTTGGGGAGAGGAGGTCCTTTGGGTGCTGTCAGTGTTCTAGTCCTTGATCTGGCTGTGGTTGCACAGATGTTTGCTTGATACATATTCACTAAAAATATATTTTATCTGCATAGTTATAATTCAGTTAACAAAAAGGAAAACACTGTGGTATAATTTTCACATATTTTCTGGGCATATACATATACATATATACACACACACATATATAAAACATTTAACATTTCTGCACTTGCAACTTTTCTCACTAAACAACAATAGAGCATAAAGCTTTTATGAAATCCATAAAAACTCTTTTCCAAGTTAATTTTAAGGCTATATAACATTGCCAAATAGTATATATTATAAATACCTAACTATTCCTGATTGAGAACATCTACATTGTATCAGTACTCTCTCATTTATGACACTTCTTACCTCTTCTAATGAGTAGCTATTTTAAGAAATTCTAACCCATACTTTCATACCTTGGCTTCATTTATGCAATGGGAGAAAAATGAAAAGAATCTTAATTAAAGCTCCAACTGACCCCCAGTCTGGGTATGTCTCCCTAGATTAGCCCTTGTCACCCTTTCCACTTGTCCTTCATGCCATTTATCATCATTGTAAATATTGTAATTAGTTATCTGTTTACTTAGTTTTTAATGTCTATCTCCCCTACTGGAAACTCCATGAGGGCAGAGACCACATCTACTCTGTTGACCTCTGTCCTTAGAGCCAACATAGAACCTGCCTGACATAAAGAAAATGCTCAATAAACATTTGTCAAAAGAATGAGTGAATACATGAATGACCAAATTACTTTGTATCCAGTCTATCTGTCCTGCCCATCTTTGAAAATGAGTCCATTTCCTCCAGATAATAGCCTCACAAAATAGAGATACCACTGGGTGTCCAGCAGAGGCCACATGACCAATTGGGAAGGATGAGGGTGTGGACAGAATCCCTTCACTGTTTGTGATTTGGAATAGAGGTCTCTAAGATCCTTTGCCAAATCCTGGTATCTAAGGTCCTTTCCCAAATCCTGGGATCAGTCACCTCGTCAGAGCCAGGACTCAAGATGGGAAGAGTGGAACTTTGTATCTGAACAGAAAGAATTTGTTTAAAAGTAATTGATGAGTTACTGGAAGCCATTTTCTTACTGAAAAAAAAAAAAGAAAAACAAAAAAGGAATTTTTTGGAAACTAATTGCACAAGTAAATGAGCTTCAAGGGAATGACAAAAAATGGAATCTAAATGTCTTAGGGGCAAAAAAAAAGTATTACTATAATTTGGCAATGCTTAAATAAAAGATGCATTTTTAAAATCATTTGTCTCGGGGGGGGCAAGATGGCGGAAGAGTAAGACGCGGAGATCACCTTCCTCCCCACAGATACATGAGAAATACATCTACACGTGGAACTGCTCCTACAGAACACCCACTGAACGCTGGCAGAAGACGTCAGACCTCCCAAAAGGCAAGAAAATCCCCACGTACTTGGGTAGGGCAAAAGAAAAAAGAAATAACAGAGACAAAAGAATAGGGACGGGACCTGCACCAGTGGGAGGGAGCTGTGAAGGAGGAAAGGTTTCCACACACTAGGAAGCCCCTTCGTGGGCAGAGACTGCGGGTAGCAGAGGGGGGAAGCTTCGGAGCCACGGAGGAGAGCGCACCCACATTGGTGCGGAGGGCAAAGCGGAGATTCCCGCACAGAGGAGCGGTGCCGACCAGCACTCACCAGCCCGAGAGGCTTGTCTGCTCAGCCGCCGGGGCGGGCGGGGCCTGGGAGCTGGGGCTCGGGCTTCGGTGCTGGCCGGGAGGGAGTCCGGGAAAAAGACTGCGGCTGCCAAAGAGGCAAGAGAATTTTTCTTGCCTCTTTGTTTCGCGGCGCGCAAGGAGAGGGGATTCAGAGCACCGCCTAAACGAGCTCCAGAGACGGGCGCGAGCCGCGGCTATCAGCGCGGATCCCACAGCAACAGGGACGCAGAGGGAAAAACGGAGAGATTCCCGCACAGAGGCTCGGCGCCGAGCAGCACTCACCAGCCCGAGAGGCTTGTCTGCTCACCCGCCGGGGCGGGCGGGGGCTGGCAGCTGAGGCGCGGGCTTCGGTCGGATCCCAGGGAGAGGACTGGGGTTGGCTGCGTGAACACAGCCTGAAGGGTCTAGCGCACCACAACTAGCCGGGAGGGTGCACGAGAAGAAGTCTGCAGCTGCCGAAGAGGCAGGAGACTTTTTCTTGCCTCTTTGTTTCGCGGCGTGCAAGGAGAGGGGATTCAGAGCGCCACTTAAACGAACTCCAGAGACGGGCGCGAGCCGCGGCTATCAGCGCGGACCCCAGAGACGGGCATGAGACGCTAAGGCTGCTGCTGCCGCCACCAAACAGCCTGTGGGCGAGCGCAGGTCATTCTCCACACCGCCCCTCCCGGGAGCCTGTGCAGCCCGCCACGGCCAGGCTCCCGTAATCCGGGGACAACTTCCCCGGGAGAGCGCACGGCGCGCCTCAGGCTGCTGCAACGTCACGCCGGCTTCTGCCGCCGCAGGCTCGCCCCGCCTCCTCCGTACCGCTCCCTCCCCCTGGCCTGACTGAGCCAGAGCCCCCGAATCAGCTGCTCCTTTAACCCCGTTCTGTCTGGGCGGGGAACAGACGCCCTCAGGGGACCTACATGCAGAGGCGGGTCCAAATCCAAAGCTGAACCCCGGGAGCTGTACGAACAAAGAAGAGAAAGGGAAATCTCTCCCAGCAGCCTCAGAAGCAGCGGATTAAAGCTCCACAAACAACTTGATGTGCCTGCATCTGTTGAATACCTGAATAGACAACGAATCATCCCAAATTTAGGAGATGGACTTTGGGAGCAGGATATATTAACTTTTCCCCTTTTCCTTTTTTTTGTGAGTGTAGATGTGTATGCTTCTGGGTGAGATTTTGTCTGTATAGCTTTGCTCTCACCGTTAGTCCTAGGGTTAGGTCCGTCCGTTTTTTTTTTTTTTTTTTTTTTTTGGCTTAAAACAAATTTTTTTCCCTAATAAATGTTTTCTTAATAATTTTTTCCTTATTTTCTATTTTTAAAAAAATTTTTAATAAGTTTTTTCATATTTTTTATTTTAAAAAATTAAAAAATTTTTTTTCTTAATAAATTTTTTCTAAATAATTTTTTTCTTATTTTTAGTATAAAAAATTAATAAATCTATTTTTAAAAATTAAAAAAAATTTTTTTTCTTAATAAATTTACTCTTAATAATTTTTTTTCTTATTTTTTATTATAATTGCTTTATTTTATTTTATTTTATCCTCTTTTTTTCTTTCTTTCCATTTTTTCTCCCTTTTATTCTGAGCCGTGTGGATGAAAGGCTCTTGGTGCTCCAGCCAGGCATCAGGGCTGTGCCTCTGAGGTGGGAGAGCCAACTTCAGGACACTGGTCCACAAGAGACCTCCCAGCTCCACGTAATACCAAACGGCGAAAATCTCTCACAGATCTCCATCTCAACATCAAGACCCAGCTTCACTCAACGACCAGCAAGCTACAGTGCTGGACACCCTATGCCAAACAACTAGCAAGAGAGGAACACAGCCCCATCCATTAACAGAGAGGCTGCCTAAAATCATAATAAGGCCACAGACACCCCAAAACACACCACCAGACGTGGACGAACCCACCAGAAAGACAACATCCAGCCTCATCCACTAGAACACAGGCACTAGTTCCCTCCACCAGGAAACCTACACAACCCACTGAACCAACCTTAGCCACTGGGGACAGATACCAAAAACAACGGGAACTACGAACCTGCAGCCTGTGAAAAGGAGACCCCAAACACAGTAAGATAAGCAAAATGAGAAGACAGAAAAACACACAGCAGATGAAGGAGCAGGGTCAAAACACACCAGACCTAACAAATGAAGAGGAAATAGGTAGTCTACCTGAAAAAGAATTCAGAATAATGATAGTAAGGATGATCCAAAGTCTTGGAAATAGAATAGACAAAATGCAAGAAACATTTAACAAGGACGTAGAAGAACTAAAGAGGAATCAAGAAACGATGACAAGCACAATAAATGAAATTAAAAATACTCTAGATGGGATCAATGGCAGAATAACTGAGGCAGAAGAACGGATAAGTGACCTGGAAGATAAAATGGTGGAAATAATTACTGCAGACCAGAATAAAGAAAAAAGAATGAAAAGAACTGAGGACAGTCTCAGAGACCTCTGGGACAACATTAAACGCACCAACATTCGAATTATAGGGGTCCCAGAAGAAGAAGAGAAAAAGAAAGGGACTGAGAAAATATTTGAAGAGATTATAGTTGAAAACTTCCCTAATATGGGAAAGGAAATAGTTAATCAAGTCCTGGAAGCACAGAGAGTCCCATACAGGATAAATCCAAGGAGAAACACACCAAGACACATATTAATCAAACTATCAAAAATTAAATATAAAGAAAACATATTAAAAGCAGCAAGGGAAAAACAACAGATAACACACAAGGGCATCCCCATAAGGTTAACAGCTGATCTTTCAGCAGAAACGCTGCAAGCCAGAAGGGAGTGGCAGGATATACTTAAAGTGATGAAGGAGAAAAACCTACAACCAAGATTACTCTACCCAGCAAGGATCTCATTCAGATTTGATGGAGAAATTAAAACCTTTACAGACAAGCAAAAGCTGAGAGAGTTCAGCACCACCAAACCAGCTCTACAACAAATGCTAAAGGAACTTCTCTAGGCAAGAAACACAAGAGAAGGAAAACACCTACAATAACAAACCCAAAACATTTAAGAAAATGGGAATAGGAACATACATATCGATAATTACCTTAAATGTAAATGGATTAAATGCTCCCACCAAAAGACACAGACTGGCTGAATGGATACAAAAACAAGACCCATATATATGCTGTCTACAAGAGACCCACTTCAGACCTAGAGACACATACAGACTGAAAGTGAGGGGATGGAAAAAGATATTCCATGCAAATGGAAATCAAAAGAAAGCTGGAGTAGCAATTCTCATATCAGACAAAATAGACTTTAAAATAAAGACAATTACAAGAGACAAAGACGGACACTATATAATGATCAAGGGATCGATCCAAGAGGAAGGTATAACAATTGTAAATATTTATGCACCCAACATAGGAGCACCTCAATACATAAGGCAAATACTAACAGCCATAAAAGGGGAAATCGACAGTAACACAATCATAGTAGGGGACTTTAACACCCCACTTTCACCAATGGACAGATCATCCAAAATGAAAATAAATAAGGAAACACAAGCTTTAAATGATACATTAAACAAGATGGACTTAATTGATATTTATAGGACATTCCACCCAAAAACAACAGAATACACATTTTTCTCAAGTGCTCATGGAACATTCTCCAGGATAGATCATATCTTGGGTCACAAATCAAGCCTTGGTAAATTTAAAAAAATTGAAATCGTATCAATTATCTTTTCCGACCACAACGCTATGAGACTAGATATCAATTACAGGAAAAGATCTGTAAAAAATACAAACACATGGAGGCTACACAATACACTACTTAATAACGAAGTGATCACTGAAGAAATCAAAGGGGAAATCAAAAAATACCTAGAAACAAATGACAATGGAGACACAACGATCCAAAACCTATGGGATGCAGCAAAAGCAGTTCTAAGAGGGAAGTTTATAGCAATACAAGCCTACATCAAGAAACAGGAAACATCTCGAATAAACAACCTAACCTTGCACCTAAAGCAATTAGAGAAAGAAGAACAAAAAAACCCCAAAGCTAGCAGAAGGAAAGAAATCATAAAGATCAGATCAGAAATAAATGAAAAAGAAATGAAGGAAACGATAGCAAAAATCAATGAAACTAAAAGCTGGTTCTTTGAGAAGATAAACAAAATTGATAAACCATTAGCCAGACTCATCAAGAGAAAAAAGGAGAAGACTCAAATTAATAGAATTAGAAATGAAAAAGGAGAAGTAACCACTGACACTGCAGAAATACAAACGATCATAAGAGATTACTACAAGCAACTCTATGCTAATAAAATGGACAACCTGGAAGAAATGGACAGATTCTTAGAAATGCACAACCTGCCGAGACTGAATCAGGAAGAAATAGAAAATATGAACAGACCAATCACAAGCACTGAAATTGAAACTGTGATTAAAAATCTTCCAACACACAAAAGCCCAGGACCAGATGGCTTCACAGGCGAATTCTATCAAACATTTAGAGAAGAGCTAACACCTATCCTTCTCAAACTCTTCCAAAATATTGCAGAGGGAGGAACACTCCCCAACTCATTCTACGAGGCCACCATCACCCTGATACCAAAACCAGGCAAAGATGTCACAAAGAAAGAAAACTACAGGCCAATATCACTGATGAACATAGATGCAAAAATCCTCAACAAAATACTAGCAAACAGAATCCAACAGCACATCAAAAGGATCATACACCATGATCAAGTGGGGTTTATTCCAGGAATGCAAGGATTCTTCAATATACGCAAAACAATCAACGTGATACATCATATTAACAAATTGAAGGAGAAAAACCATATGATCATCTCAATAGATGCAGAGAAAGCTTTCGACAAAATTCAACACCCATTTATGATAAAAGTCCTGCAGAAAGTAGGCATAGAGGGAACTTTCCTCAACATAATAAAGGCCGTATATGACAAACCCACAGCCAACATTGCCCTCAATGGTGAAAAACTGAAACCATTTCCACTAAGATCAGGAACAAGACAAGGTTGCCCACTCTCACCACTATTATTCAACATAGTTTTGGAAGTGTTAGCCACAGCAATCAGAGAAGAGAAAGAAATAAAAGGAATCCAAATCGGAAAAGAAGAAGTAAAGCTGTCACTGTTTGCAGATGACATGATACTATACATAGAGAATCCAAAAGATGCTACCAGAAAACTACTAGAGCTAATCAATGAATTTGGTAAAGTAGCAGGATACAAAATTAATGCACGGAAATCTCTTGCATTCCTGTATACTAATGATGAAAAATCTGAAAGTGAAATTAAGAAAACACTCCCGTTTACCATTGCAACAAAAAGAATAAAATACCTAGGAATAAACCTACCTAAGGAGACAAAAGACCTGTATGCAGAAAATTATAGGACACTGATGAAAGAAATTAAAGATGATACAAATAGATGGAGAGATATACCATGTTCTTGGATTGGAAGAATAAACATTGTGAAAATGACTCTGCTACCCAAAGCAATCTACAGATTCAATGCAATCCCTATTAAACTACCACTGGCATTTTTCACAGAACTAGAACAAAAAATTTCACAATTTGTATGGAAACACAAAAGACCCCGAATAGCCAAAGCAATCTTGAGAACGAAAAATGGAGCTGGAGGAATCAGGCTCCCTGACTTCAGACTATATTACAAAGCTACAGTAATCAAGACAGTTTGGTACTGGCACAAAAACAGAAATATAGATCAATGGAACAGGATAGAAAGCCCAGAGATAAGCCCACGCACATATGGTCACCTTATCTTTGATAAAGGAGGCAAGCATATACAGTGGAGAAAAGACAGCCTCTTCAATAAGTGGTGCTGGGAAAATTGGACAGGTACATGTAAAAGTATGAAATTAGAACACTCCCTAACACCATACACAAAAATAAACTCAAAATGGATTAAAGACCTAAGTGTAAGGCCAGACACTATCAAACTCTTAGAGGAAAACATAGGCAGAACACTGTATGACATAAGTCACAGCAAGATCCTTTTTGACCCAGGTCCTAGAGAAATGGAAATAAAAACACAAATAAACAAATGGGACCTAATGAAACTTAAAAGCTTTTGCACAGCAAAGGAAACCATAAACAAGACCAAAAGACAACCCTCAGAATGGGAGAAAATATTTGCAAATGAAGCAACGGACAAAGGATTAATCTCCAAGATTTACAAGCAGCTCATGCAGCTCAATAACAAAAAAACAAACAACCCAATCCAAAAATGGGCAGAAGACCTAAATAGACATTTCTCCAAAGAAGAGATACAGATTGCCAACAGACACATGAAAGAATGCTCAACATCATTAATCATTAGAGAAATGCAAATCAAAACTACAATGAGGTATCATCTCACACCGGTCAGAATGGCCATCATCAAAAAATCTAGAAACAATAAATGCTGGAGAGGGTGTGGAGAAAAGGGAACACTCTTGCACTGTTGGTGGGAATGTAAATTGATACAGCCACTATGGAGAACAGTATGGAGGTTCCTTAAAAAACTAAAAATAGAACTACCATATGACCCAGCAATCCCACTACTGGGCATATACCCTGAGAAAACCATAATTCAGAAAGAGTCATGTACCAAAATATTCATTGCAGCTCTGTTTACAATAGCCAGGACATGGAAGCAACCTAGGTGTCCATCATCGGATGAATGGATAAAGAAGATGTGGCACATATATACAATGGAATATTACTCAGCCATAAAAAGAAATGAAATGGAGGTGTTTGTAATGAGGTGGATGGAGTTAGAGTCTGTCATACAGAGTGAAGTAAGTCAGAAAGAGAAAAACAAATACAGTATGCTAACACATATATATGGAATCTAAGGAAAAAAAAAAAAAAAGAGGTCATGAAGAACCTAGTGGCAAGATGGGAATAAAGACACAGACCTACTAGAGAATGGACTTGAGGATATGGGGAGGGGGAGGGGTGAGATGTGACAGGGTGAGAGAGTGTCATGGACATATATACACTACCAAATGTAAAATAGATAACTAGTGGGAAGCAGCCGCATAGCACAGGGAGATCAGCTCGGTGCTTTGTGACCACCTAGAGGGGTGGGATAGGGAGGGTGGGAGGGAGGGAGATGCAAGAGGGAAGAGATATGGCAACATATGTATATGTGTAACTGATTCACTTTGTTGTAAAGCAGAAGCTAGCACACCATTGTAAAACAATTATACTTCAATAAAGATGTTTAAAAAAATAAAATAAAATAAAATCATTTGTCTCAAAAAACTAGGCCACAAACTGTCCATGGCTCATGCTCTTCTTACACTCTTGAGTTAAGAAGTATTCAAAAACCTGAGTTTTTCCCCATTTATTGGAATTAGGGACAACTGACATTTCTTATTAGAACGTAAAACAGTGAAACATAGTTCACATATGTTACATAAAATTGTTTTCTTAAAGAGATTTCCTCTGGAAAGAGACAGAACTGTGTACAATGGAAAATTGAAAATTCCCCAATATCAAGATGAGTCAGCAAATAACTTCTTCGTGACAGCAACCTGGGAACCCTGCTGAACAGACAGACCTACTTTAGTGGGAAATCAGCTCTGTTTCCTGGCTTGCAGGAACTATTGTCATTTGAAGACATTTTAGGTGATATGTCTATGTCTTTGCCTGCTGAAATTTATTAGGAACAGAGCATGATATTCCCAGGACAATATTTACCCACAGGAAAGGATTTGTATTCAGTGGAATGTGATTACATCAGTCCTCTTCATCCCACCCAACCTTTCAGTCCTTGCATTCCCACAGGGTGCAAGCTGTTTGGTGCAGCTGCCAGCTTTTAATTAGAAATTCTCATATTTGCAGAGAAGTCGTCAATACCTGGCTTCCTGCTTACACCTCCCCTAATACTGCCCCCAGAAAAAATATTAATTTCCCCCTTGCTCTAAAGGAAAATGCTTTTGCCAAGCATTCTTAATCTTTAGTGATGTGTTTACTCAAAGGGAGGTGGGGAAGGCAAAGAGGAGAAAATAGCAGAGAAGCGATCATGAGTTCTCTCCTTTCAGCTCTGGTCATCCAAATAATGTTGCCGTTTCCTGGTGCTCTATTTGGTGCCCTCTTATTTCTGAGATGACACCATCCACTATGTAAATTACCCGTCTATTCTTAACTGATAGAATTAATACCTTCTATTCCCAATGGGATTGGCCTAAGAGACTGAATACTTGAGTTTCTAGGTCCTCAGGCAATGACACCAATCTGTTTAGTAGGTCCTTATGTTCCTCCTAACTCTGAATCCATGTGGTTGTCTCAAATTTCATTCAGCTCAAAATTAAGTTTTCCTACAAAAATGACATAAATGGGGGACAATACCTAGTTTTCTGCAGTGAGAACAGGACCAGATGGAGTTGAAAAGATGACTGTTTGCCCCTCTCACAAGCCCAGGGTTAACCAGCCACAGACACACTTTCAAATGTATTGGTCACCTTTCATCTGTTTGCCCTCTCTTTTTCTGGGAATAGCAATGCCCTCTCTCTGGGAAACTACCTCACCACTTCTCTAACCAAGTAGATCTTATTGGGGCGGAAAGGCTTGCTCCACCTGAGAGTCTGCCCAAGGTTCTTACACCCTGAGAAGTTGTCATATTTCTCTAGCAGGATGTCCAGTGAAGCATAACTTAAAAACATTTTTATGTATTTAAAATCTTATGTAAGTTGAGTACATTTTACTGTATTTACATGCATACAGCTTTTGTGCCTAGGTAGATGCAGAAAATCACTCTGGGACAGATTATCTTTGATGTTTCTCTGTAACACTTGAGTGGTCTCAGTTAAGCAGTCTTGGATGCTCTCCAGGGAGAAGGGTGTGGTTATACACTCCAGTCTCAGAACCACTGGGATGCTTGTGGAGTTCAGCAGGATTAAAACCCTTCCAATGAATCAAGATGGCCCTGATGGAGGTTCACTGGGATATGAAGAGCCCCAAAGAGGACCTCCTTATGCAGGAAGGAGGAGTCTGGATCAGTGCACAGGGATACTGTTTGGTGGGAAAAGCTAGTTCCAGGAGCACAGCTGATGTTATAGTCTTACTTGTTCATCTCAGAGCAGCCAAGCTGGTGAGGTTGCTGTGTTTGGGAAGCAATAGCTGATCCTTGGCATATAACCAAAGACAGCCTAAACCTTGGAGCCCAGTGGTGAGGTGTATTCAGAGCCAGTGCAGGGCTCACGAGTTCTCACCACAATGGACAGGCATGCAATGGATTCTACCATCTACACCAGGACATTAGCAGCGTAGACATTCTGGTGCTTAAAAGCTGGATCAACTATTTAGACTGAACAAGACCCTCGGGTTTCTGTACAATTCAAGTTGTGGGCAAAGTCTTCAAGAGGAAACACCAAATTTCCTGCTGATATGGGCAGGTGGAAAAGGTTGTCCAACAATTAATTGGAACAAATAAAAATGTTCCTGTTAGGGGCCAGATATGTACCGAAATTGGTTAAATGAGTCATGCTAGTGACATTTTTCATACTTACCTCTATACCCAACTATTCACTCAAAAGATCCTTAAAAAAAAAAAAAAACTTACTCTCTGTCAATGGTATAAGAATTAGAAAACAGAGGGTGCCTTTATATGAATGTTTATCAGTTGGGAGGTACTTGCAGCAGAACACTGAATGCACATAACTTGAAAGTGTTTATATAGCCCCCTCCACCACCACGTGATCAGGTATGTAACTGTGTCTATTACTTAGGGGTTAAGACTGAGTCATCTCCATTTCTATGTCAGTGGAGACATATTTATTCTATATATGAACAACCAAGACCTAAGAGAACAAACACCTGACATCAAAACTTAACACTTCATGCATGGTATTGGTGTTTTAGCAGAGTGGTTTATGAGCATGAACCCTAAAACTAAACTGTTTTGGTTCAAATCCCAGCTTGACCACTTACTAGCTGTGTGACTTTGGGATAGTTACTTAAATTTTCAGTGCCTCTCCTACTCATAAAATAGAAATAATAATAGTACCCATTTCATAGGCATGTAAAAAAATTAAATGAATGAAACATATAAAATTCTTAGAACAGTGCCTGACGCACAGCAAACACTCAATAAAGATTAGCCAGTATTATTACTATCAAACATATTTGCTGACACAAGATAAATTATTGTGGTTAGTAATAATAGCAAAAGCAGGCATCTATTATTTTTGCTGTTTCCCCCCCCCCAAACAAAATCCTCCTTATTCTGGTAATAACACTGTTTTTTCTAATATGGAAACTAATATGGAAAATATTAGTTAAGGAAAGGACACTTAGCCAAGTCCATCTAACGAGACTCAGCCCAGTGAGTTTGTTGTCATTTTTGGGATAGGGAGGGTCTCTATTAGAATTATTAACTGGGAGGATCGTATAAGACAGACTGCAAAGAGCTGCATCCGAGAGGCCTACCTACAAGTGAAGGTATCAGTGTATTTGGTATCTAACATCAGTTGCATTAGGTATCTATTGCTGCATTAAAAATTAAAACTCGGAACTTAGCAGCTTAACACAACACATCATCTTACACAGTTTTTGAGGATCAGGCATCCAGGAGTGGCTTAGCTGGGCAGCTCTGGCTCAGGATCTCTCATGAGATTGCAGTTAAATTGTCGCTAGGGGCTGCAGTCAACCAAAGCCTTGGCTGGGGCTGGAGGATCCACTTCCAAAATGGCACACTCATGTGGCTGTTGTCAGGAGACTTCAGTTCATTACCAGGTGGGCCTCTCCACAGTGTTGTCCACAACATGGCAGCTGGCTTCCCCTAGCGTGAATGGTTGGAGAAAGGGGGAGAAAGAGACAGACAGACAGGCAGAAAGACAAAGACACTAAGAGGGAAACCACTTATGTGTCTTTTATGACCTAAATTTGGAAGCAACATACTATCTCTTCTGCCATATTCTATTGGTCACGCAGACCAACTCTGGTACAGTGTGGGAGGGGAACACACAAGTGTATAACCAGAAGGCAGAGATCACTGGGGGCCATCTGAGAGACTAGCTACCACAATAACAGAATCAAGAGAGGGAAGGGGAGACTGAGTCTTATTGACACTGCTTGAGTCCCTAGAATATCCATGCCTTTTATGAATCAATAAATGCCTTTCTGTACTTGAGTTCTGGGCTGTGTTTTTTTTTTTTTTTTTTTTAATTTTTTGGTCCATTGCTACCAAAATGTTCTTGACTAGTACAGTTGCTAACTTTTATTGATCACATTCTCAATGACATGGAGTGCCTTGCCGTGGATTACTTCATTTAACCCTCATGACAACTCTGTGAGATAGGGACTATTATTATTATTATCTTATTGAGGTATATTTGACATACGATATTAGGTTAGCTTCAGGTGAACAACATAGTTTTCTGACAATCAAATACATTATGAAATGATCACTATGACAAATAGGGAGTATTATTTTTAATCTTCTTATCCCAGATGAAAAAAGGGAGACTCAGAGAAGTTACATGGTTTGGCAAAAAGTCATGCAGCTGGTAAGTGGTAGATGCAAGTTTCAAATCCAGATGATTCTACTCTCAAACCTGTTCTTTTGCCACATAAAAGATTACTCTTCAAGCATTTCTCCTCTTGATTCAATTTGAGATCTTTTCCCTGTGGTATGAGCTCTGAGCTTGTATTCTGCTCTGGAGTGGCTCACACACAAGCTTGAGACTGGGCTCACACCCACTGAGAATGGGGTCCATTGCCCAGGACAAAAGCTGTCTGGATCACAGGAGAGAAAATGTTACTCTGCTAAACCATTCCCACTGTGGCAACCGTGGTGCATATTCAACAGAGAGCAGGGCCAGCCAGTCATCCATCACCAACCCAAAAGTTGCCTTCAGTTTCTGATCCCAGTAATTGAGGACATGTGTTACTCTGCAAACAGTACTGATGGGAAATGGCTGATAGTTCTTCCCCTCTGAAGCTTGGGAAATGAGAGGGAAGAGGAGGGGGGAAGGAAGGAGGCTGCACATTTTCATTTTCTTATGTTAACAACTCTAAAAGATTAAGGGTAAGAAGGGAATGGCAATAGAATATAAAAATGCTTTGTGTAAGGTTCACATTGACTCGCACTGTTAACTCCACTGTGGTTTATTAGTTCATGGGAAAAAATGACAAAAAGGAATAAAAACCTGACTATGAATCCAGTATCAACAATTCATAGCCATAGTAACAAAGAAAGTGCAACTCATGAATTGAAAAAAGAAAAAGCAAGTGTGTATATGAGTGTGTCATCGGGAGGATGTCAGGAAATGGTTACTGAGTGAAGAAAGCAGTTAACCCCTGGTGGCTAAGAAGGCAGCTCTGAATCGGCCGAGTACATGCTGTGGCTGAGATGTACATCAGGAGTTGGCAAAGAAGTTCTAATTCCTATTTGATAGACTTTCCAACTCAGCTGTAAAAATTCACTCAAGGATAAAATGACGTAAAAAAGGCTCTGCCTAACAAGAATTTCTTGGGTTTTTTTTTTTTTTTTTTGGTTTAAATCAAATTTGGTTTGCATTAGTTTAGTTCAGCCCAGCTTCATTACAGGAAGACAATAGGGTGTGTGGCTTTTCATGTGTTTCCACAGCTAGCTCTGGAATGACTTGGAGCCGCCTTGTGAATACAATTGTGGATAAAGTACAGCATCCCAGAGTTCAGAACCACACCCCATCCTCTTCACCTTTGGGATATGTCATCTGTTTCTTATTTGGGTAGCCAGATGCCAGCAATGCATTGCTCCAGGACCCTGAAAGGGGGTCAAGCAAGTGCTAGTGGTTTTGGAGGTCTGGGAGCAATCACCCACATGGGAGTTGTGGGCAACTTAGGAACCGTCCAATTATCAAATATGGGGCTCGAAGCATCTCATTGGTCATCTAGTCCAATGAGCCATATGATGCTTGAATTTTCCTTTTCCCCCAAACTTTGTGCCACGCTCAGACCCCACCCTTGGGAAGGAACTCTTCTCACCTTGGGGCAATCCGTATAGTTTTGACTGCAAAAGACTCAAATTGAGTAGACATCTTTCTCCCTGTAAATTATCACTCACAACCCCGTAAAGCAAGTCAAATATTCACACATTTGAGGATGAATGGATATTTTTTCCTCAGAGGACTTCTCCAGTCTAAACATAAAGAGTTCTTGATCATCCTGCATTTAGCTCTTCTGAACACCTCCAGGGGACCTCCTAAAGTATAGTCCCTCAAATGAGCACAATACCCAGTGAATAGTCAGACTGTCCAGGGAAGGGAAGTAACACCATTATTAGCTCCATCATTCTGAGATTTTACTTTTGTTTATGTAGCCTCATATTTAAATGTTTCTAACAGCTTTATGGTATTCTAGACTCAATGAATTTACTTCCCACTAAAATGTATGTGATAGGCAAATTAATAATACTTCTGATCATTAATCACCAATTCTGCTGTACTCCCCAGGCACATGGGAGGAGCACATGTCTCCACTCCTTGAAATTACCTGTGGTCATGTGACCAGCTTTGGCCAATGAAAAATGAGCAAAGGTCTCATATGTCAATTCAGGGTAGAGGCATTTAAGTACTCATTCTCAACTTTCCAGCCCACTTTTCCCCATCACAGCAGCTGTCAATGCATGTGTTGATTAGGAAGTGTCACGGATTGAATCAAGCTGGAATGTTGAGCCAACACATGGAGGACAGATGCACTGGCGCACTGCCTGGACATGCCATACACTTTGCTTGAGTAAAAAAACTTTTGTTGCATTATGTGCAAGATTTGGGGATTATTTGTTATTGCAGTATAAACTAAACTTTCCTGACTCAATGTATAAGTTTTTTTCATAAGTAGAATCAGATTTCCCACTCTACACATCTCTCTATACCACCTTTTTATATTTTAATATAAATATATTAATATTCTGATTCAGGGACTTATATTTGTTTTTCTCATAAAAATTAGTTTTAATCATTTTAGTCCAATGGACAGTTCTATTAAAAAGTTTTTTTGTATTCGATTCCATCAAACAAGGGTATTCACTCTTCCTACTACCTCCCTTGCATTTGAAACTCTGATAATAAATACTTCAGGACTGGAAAGAAGACATTTATGATGACTTACTTTTCTTAGCTCTCTATTCTCACAGTAATGTTCAGCCTTAATAAAGACAGTTCCAGGCTTTCTTAACTCAGCATAGAGGTTAAAAAAAAAAAGTCCCTGGGGGACCAGTAATCACTGGAGTCTTAGTTTATTAGCTCGATAAGATCTCAGTAATGAAGACAAGACATAACTATGGGAAAAGTATATAAATGATTCACTTTATTCAACTACAAAATCATTCTATTTTGAGTACTTTGGGGGGAATCTAATGATAAATAAGACTTTTACTATTCTCAAGGAGTCTGAAGCATAGACTTGTGAAAAATTTAGGCTGAAATCAGGTTGCTTACATTGAGAAACAGCTCCAGCAATATCATTGTGGCTGACACTGCTGGTTGTGCACCCAATGACCATCCCCTCAATTCCTTCCTCCACGTTAACCAAACCTTGACTTTGTTCAGGTATCAGGAGTACACAGGCTTTAGGAAATATAGGCCTCTTCCCCCAGAGCAGTTATGGGAATTATATTTTCTTTTGCCAGTCATTGGTTTGGGAATGGTCATGTAATACAGTTTTGGCCACTGAGATGAAGGTGAAGTCTGCAGAGAAGTATCTGAGAATTTTTTTTTAATTTTCTTAAAAAGGGACAGAGAGAAATAGTGTTCTCTCTTCCAGCCTTAAATATGAATGTGTGTGAGAACATGGTGCTTAGAGCTGCCCCAGGCATCTCTCGTCATTAGAGGATAAGCATGAGGGTAAAAACGAACACAGTTAGCCAAGCAAGTCAGAAAAGGTGGAAAGAACTAGGTTCTTTATTACATGGCTGAGGTGCTGAATTAACAAGTTCAGGAACTGCCTCACCAATAGATTTCTTATGTGAGATAATACATCTCTTTATTACTTAAGCCATTTTGAGTCGGGTAGGTCTTTTGTTACTTGCTGTCAAAAGTATCCTGATTGATATTATCATTAAGATGTATTTTATTATAACATCATTACGCTGTTTTATAAAAAGTAGAATCATAATAGGAGGATGAGGAAAGCAGCAGCAGTAGTAGCAGTAATAGTAGAAATGATAATACTCTTTTACAGTTATGAGAACCTACTTTGTATGAGGCACTATGAGAATCATTTTAGACAGTTTTTTCCTTTACTCTTCTAATTCAGGACCATATCTCATACATTCTGGATTACCATGTCACTCTGCTCTGTCTCCTGTGCTCTTTTTTACCTAGACCCTGACATTCAAAGAAACCAGGACATTGGGTTGTAGTTAGTTACCATGGTGGTCTCAGTCCATTCACAGAGAAGGTACAATGCCGCCCTTTCTGCATTCCACTGGTCCTGTCATTGGGTTGTCGCCACACTGCGATCTGCTACTTCTGGTGCTTGATGGAGAAAGATGGGGTACAACAGCAATACAGGTTCTTAATGGCCTTAATGGTTTCTGGCCAGTGTGAGAGTTTTAACTCACACCTTCCCAAGTTGGTCCCTGGGAGTAAGAAGAGGGAACCCAACACTGCTGCTTCCTATATTCCCCTCCAGGCAGACAGGGCTACCAGGGAACTATGGCACATAAAAACATGAGTAAACACGATGCAAGTTTCTGTTTACAGTTTTCCTTCCACATTTCAGCAAGGAGGCCATCTGTAAAAACAGAACATTCTCAGTGTCATCACCCAAGAAAAGAAAACAAAGGCATGTAGGCATTTGGGATGATGCTTTCTGGCCCTCTTGTCCAATTCCAGCTGCACTAGACCCAGTAAATAAATTGAGTAAATAAATTGCTCTTCTAATTGGTCATAAAATCCCAGCTTGGAAACGGTCATGTTTGTTTTCTAAGAAAAGATATTCTAGTGCCAGAAGTCACCACCTCAGCCATTTTATTCTGAGGGAAGTGGGGGTTAGAAAAAGGAAAATGAACATGTAGTGCGTGGTAAATGTAAACAAAAAAATTAATCCCTGGTGGTTGCTGAGTATGCTCTGTCGTAAATAGACACAAAAACATAAAGTGGGGCCTGATTTAATTTTAATTTTATATTTAATTAAAGTTAGAATAAATATGGTTTAAAAAACATAGGGAAGAGCTTTAAAGTGATAGTTTTTCCTTGTACCCTTCCCACCCTACCCCCATGTCATGCCCCAGAGGCAAGTACTCCGACATCCATAATCCTGGATAATAAGCATAAATTTCTATTTCTTGATCTATCAACTCTAAATGATACCAATTTTCTCTTAAAGTGATGATTTAGCTCCTTTATATTATCCTTCACCTTCCCTCCCCCTTATCCTCCTGATCTTTAATAATTACATTACTACTTTCAGTTTTTCCATTGGCTACCTTTGTGCCTGTAATAACACATTTATATCACTATTTCATTCTCCATCAACCTTAGTCAATGTTTCAGTCCCTTTTTTTCATAGAATAAACTATGACTATAGACATAATCTTTGCGTTACAAAAGCTGTTAACATTTCTTTATGCTCTAGTGCCAGGCATGTGTGCTGTCTATTTATTAATTTTAAAAGATAAAAGTGAATACACACATCTTGAGTTGAGTGTCCTGTGAGGAGCTTCAGCACACGTCCCGAGCTGAGGTGTTGGCTCAGCCGTTTCATGAGGAACTCTGGTCTGAAGGGCGGGGGGTAAGGCCTCTGCACGGAACCCGCTATGAGCAAGTGAAACAGACTAAGCACAAAGGGAAAAAAGGTGGATGGGCTAGGACTGAAGTGAGATTGCCAGATTTATGACCTTTCCAGAGGAAATGTGGATCCTCTAGCAACAGGAGTAATAGACGATATCCCTAAATCTGCCCTCAAGCTTTTCATTGATTGATCTGTGAGTATGGAACGCTTCAAAACTGCATAGTGTGAAGAGCGATGACCTTCAAGATGGCGGAGGAGTAAGATGTCGAGATCACCTTCCTCCCCACAAATACATCAAAAATAAATCTACATGTGGAACACCTCCTACAGAACACCTAATGAATGCTGGCAGAAGACCTCAGACTTCCCAAAAGCCATGTGGCTGAAAGGGTCTTGGTGCTCTGGCCGGCTGTCAGGCATGAGCCTCTGAGGTCGGAGAGCCAAGTTCAGGACATTGGACCACCAGAGACCTCCTGGCCCCACGTAATATCAATCAGCAAGAGTTCTCCCAGAGATCTCTGTCTCAATGCTAAGCTCTCCCAGAGATCTCTGTCTCACTCAATGACCAGAAAGCTCCAGAGCTGGGCCCCCATGCCAAACAACTAGCAAGACAGGAACATGACCCCACCCATTAGCAGAGAGGCTGCCTAAAATCATAATAAGTTCACAGACACCCCAAAACACACCACTGGACACAGTCCTGCCCACCAGAAAGACAAGATCCAGCCTCATCCACCAGAACACAGGCACCAGTCCCCTCCACCAGGAAGCCTACACAACCCACTGAATCAACCTTACCCACTGGGGGAAGACACCAAAAACAACGGGAACTACAAAGGTGCAGTCTGCGAAAAAGAGACCCCAAACACAGTAACTTAAGCAAAATGAGACGACAGAGAAATAGGCAGCAGATAAAGGAGCAAGGTAAAAACCCACCAGACCAAACAAATGAAGAGGAAATAGGCAGTCTACCTGAAAAAGAATTCAGAGTAATGATAGTAAAGATGATCCAAAATCTTGGCAATAGAATGGAGAAAATACAAGAAACGTTTAACAAGGACCTAGAAGAACTAGAGTAAACAAATAATGATGAACAACACGATAAATGAAATTAAAAACTCTCTAGGAGGAATCAATAGCAGAATAACTGAGGAAGAAGAACGGATTAGTGACCTGGAAGATAAAAGAGAGGAAATAACTACCAAAGAGCAGAATAAAGAAAAAAGAATGAAGAGAATTGAGGACGGTGTCAGAGACCTCTGGGACAACATTAAATGCACCAACATTCGAATTATAGGGGTCCCAGAAGAACAAGAGAAAAGGAAAGGGACTGAGAAAATATTTGAAGAGATTATAGTTGAAAACTTCCCTAATATGGGAAAGGAAATAGTCAATCAAGTCCAGGAAGTGCAGAGAGTCCCATACAGGATAAATCCAAGGAGAAACATGCCAAGACACATATTAATCAAACTATCAAAAATTAAACACAAAGAAAAAATATTAAAAGAAGCAAGGGGAAAACAACAAATAACATACAATGGAATCCCCATAAGGTTAACAGCCAGTCTTTCAGCAGAAACTCTGTAAGCCAGAAGGGAGTGGCAGGACATATTTAAAGTGATGAAAGGCAAAAACCTACAACCAAGATTACTCTACTCAGCAAGGATCTCATTCAGATGCAACGGAGAAATTAAAACCTTTACAGACAAGCAAAAGCTAAGAGAATTCAGCACCACCAAACCAGCTTTACAACAAATGCTAACGGAACTTCTCTAGGCAGGAAACACAAGAGAAGGAAAAGACCTACAATAACAAACCCAAAACAATTAAGAAAATGGTCATAGGAACATACATGGAGATAATTAGCTTAAATGTAAATGGATTAATGCTCCCACCAAAAGACATAGACTGGCTGAATGGGTATGAAAACAAGACCCGTATATATGCTGTGTACAAGAGACCCACTTCAGACCTAGGGACACATACAGACTGAAAGTGAGGGGATGGAAAAAGATATTCCATGCAAATAGAAATCAAAAGAAAGCTGGAGTAGCAATTCTTATATCAGACAAAATAGACTTTAAAATAAAGACTATTACAAGAGACAAAGAAGGACACTACACAGTGATCAAGGGATCAATCCAAGAAGAAAATATAACAATGGTAAATATTTATGCACCCAACATAGGAGCACCTCAATACATACAGCAAATGCTAACAGCCATAAAAGGGGAAATCGACAGTAACACAGCCATAGTAGGGGACTTGAACACCCCACTTTCACTACTGGATAAATCAACCAAAATGAAAATAAATAAGGAAAAACAAGCTTTAAATGACACATTAAAAAAGATGGATTTAATTAATATCTATAGGACATTCAATCCAAAAACAACAGAATACACTTTCTTCTCAAGTGCTCATGGAATATTCTCCAGGATAGGACATATCTTGGGTCACAAATCAAGCCTTGGTAAATTTAAGAAAATTGAAATTGTATGAAATATCTTTTCTGACCACTACACTATGAGACTAGATATCAATTACAGGAAAAAAGCTGTAAAAAATACAAACACATGGAGGCTAAACAATATGCTACTAAATAACCAAAAGATCACTGAAGAAATCAGAGGAAATAAAAAAATACCTAGAAACAAATGACAATGAAAATATGACGACCCAAAACCTATGGGATGCAGCAAAAGCAGTTCTAAGACAGAAGTTTATAGTAATACAATCCTACCTCAAGAAACAAGAAACATCTCAAACAACCTAACCTTACACCTAAAGCAATTAGAGAAAGAAGAACAAAAAAAACCCAAAGTTAGCAGAAGGAAAGAAATAATAAAGATCAGATCAGAAATAAATGAAAAAGAAATGAAGGACACAATAGCAAAGATCAATAAAACTAAAAGGTGGTTCTTTGAGAAGATAAACAAAATTGATAAACCATTAGCCAGACTCATAAAGGAAACAGGGAGAAGACAAAATCAACAGAATTAGAAATGAAAAAGGCGAAGTAACAACCGACACTGCAGAAATACAAAGGATCATGAGAGATTGCTACAAGCAACTCTATGCCAATAAAATGGACAACCTGGAAGAAATGAACAAATTCTTAGAAAAGCACAACCTTCCGAAACTGAACCAGGAAGAAATAGAAAATATAAACAGACCAATCACAAGCACTGAAATTGAAACTGTGATTAAAAATCATCTAACAAACCAAACCCCAGACCAGATGGATTCACAGGTGAGTTCTATCAAACATTTAGAGAAGAGTTAACACCTATCCATCTCAAACTCTTCCAAAATACAGCAGAGGGAAGAACACTCGCAAACTCATTCTATGAGACCACCATCACCCTGATACCAAAATCAGACAAAAATGTCACAAAAAAGAAAACTACATGCCAATATCACTGATGAACATAGATGCAAAAATCCTCAACAAACTACTAGCAAACAGAATCCAACAGCACATTAAAAGGATCATACACCATGATCAAGTGGGGTTTATCCCAGGAATGCAAGGATTCTTCAATATATGCAAATCAATCAATGTGATACACCATATTAACAAATTGAAGGATAAAAACCATGTGATCATCTCAATAGATGCAGAAAAAGCTTTCAACAAAATTCAACACCCATTTATGATAAAAACCCTCCAGAAAGTAGGCATAGGGGGAACTTACCTCAACATAATAAAGGCCATATATGACAAATCCACAGCCAACATCATTCTCAATGGTGAAAAATTGAAAACATTTCCTCTAAGATCAGGAACAAGACAAGGTTGTCCACTCACACCACTATTATTCAACAGAGTTTTCGAAGTTTTAGCCACAGCAATCAGCGAAGAAAAAGAAATAAAAGGAATCCAAATCGGAAAAGAAGAAATAAAGCTGTCACTGTAAGCAGTTGACATGATACTATACATAGAGAATCCTAAAGATGCCACCAGAAAACTACTAGAGCTAATCAATGAATTTGGTAAAGTAGTAGGACACAAAATTAATGCACAGAAATCTCTTGCATTCCTATACACTAATGATGAAAAATCTGAAAGAGAAATTAAGGAAACACTCCCATTTACCACTGCAACAAAAAGAATAAAATACCTAGGAATAAACCTACCTAAGGAGACAAAAGACCTGTATGCTGAAAACTATAAGATACTGATGAAAGAAATTAAAGATGATACAAACAGATGGAGAGATACACCATGTTCTTGGGTTGGAAGAATCAACATTGTGAAAATGACTATACCACCCAAAGCAATCTACAGATTCAGTGCAATCCCTATCAAACTACCAATGGCATTCTTCACAGAACTAGAACAAAAAATTTCACAATTTGTATGGAAACACAAAAGACCCCGAATAGCCAAAGCAATCTTGAGAAAGAAAAACAGAGCTGGAGGAGTCAGGCTCCCTGACTTCAGACAATACTACAAAGCTATAGTAATCAAGACAGTATGGTACTGGCACAAAAACAGAAATATATTTAAATGGAACAAGATAGAAAGCCTTGAGATAAACCCACACACATATGGTCACCTTATCTTTGACAAAGGAGGCAACAATACACAATGGAGAAAAGACAGCCTCTTCAATAAGTGGTGCTGGGAAAACTGGACAGCTACATGTAAAAGAATGAAATTAGAACACTCCCTAAGACCATACATAAAAATAAACTCAAAATGGATTAAAGACCTAAATGTAAGGCCAGACACTATAAAACTCTTAGAGGAAAACAGAGGCAGAACACTCTACAACATACATCACAGCAAGATCCTTTTTGACCCACCTCCCAGAGAAATGGAAAGAAAAACAAAAATAAACAAATGGGACCTAATGAAACTTAGTAGCTTTTGCACAGCAAAGGAAACCATACACAGGATGAAAAGACAACCCTCAGAATGGGAGAAAATATTTGCCAATGAAGCAACTGACAAAGGATTAATCTCCAAAATTTACAGGCAGCTCATGCAGCTCAATATCAAAAAAACAAACAACCTACTCCAAAAATGGGCAGAATACCTAAATAGACATTTCTCCAAAGAAGATATACACATTGCCAACAAACACATGAAAGGATGCTCAGCATCACTTATCGTTAGAGAAATGCAAATCAAAACTACAATGAGGTATCACCTCACACCGGTCAGAATGGCCATCATCAAAAAATCTACAAACAATAAATGCTGGAGAGGGTGTGGAGAAAAGGGAACCCTCTTGCACTGTTGGTGGGAATGTAAATTGATACAGCCACTATGGAGAACAGTATGGAGGTTCCTTAAAAAAATAAAAATAGAACTACCATATGACCCAGCAATCCCACTACTGGGCATATACCCTGAGAAAACCATAACTCAAAAAGAGTCATGTACCACAATGTTCACTGAAGCTCTATTTACAATAGCTAGGTCATGGAAGCAACCTAAGTGTCCATCGACAGATGAATGGATAAAGAAGATGTGGCACATATGTACAATGAATATTACTCATCCACAAAAGAAACGAAATTGAGTTATTTGTAGTGAGGTAGATGGACCTAGAGTCTGTCATACAGAGTGAAGTAAGTCAGAAAGAGAAAAACAAATACCGTATGCTAACACATATATATGGAATCTAAAAAAACAAACAAACAAAAATGGTTCTGAAGAACCTAGGGGCAGGACAGGAATAAAGACGCAGACGTAGATAGTGGACTTAAGGACACGGGGAGGGGGAAGGGTAAGCTGGGACGACGTGAGAGAGTGGCATGGACATATATTCACTACCAAATGTAAAATAGATAGCTAGTGGGAAGCAGCTGCATAGCACAGGGAGATCAGCTTGGTGCTTTGTGACCCCGTAGAGGGGTGGGATAGGGAGGGTGGGAGGGAGATGCAATAAGGAAGAGATATGGGGATATATGTATATGTATAGGTGATTCACCTCGTTATACAGCAGCAACTAACACAACAATTTAAAGCAACTATACTCCAATAAAGATGTTAAAAAATAATAATAAAAGATGTGAAGAGTGAAAAAAAAAAAAGTGAGTACACAGCATTTATATTGTGAGTGAATAAATATTGCTCAGTGCTGAACCACGTAGCATACTAAGATTATTTTATTTTCAACAGATCTCCTGGGCTGTGTAGGGGGAAATAGTTGTAGTATCAAGGCCAAAAGGATTCTTTCTTACACATTATCAGTTGCTTAAAATCATACCTCTTTATTATTTTTGTCATGTTTTGGCACGACTCTCTAGTGTAGGTTTTTGTTTTCCCTGGATTTTCTAATGGCTTTTGCCTTTTTTCTGTTGACAAAAGAATAATGTGCTTTTACACTTTCCTCAAATTTTTCATCCATCAGTCATGCTTGCAAGGCTGCCTCTCCAAGCAATGCACTCTCCGGATTCATGACTGACATCTGAGACATCCCTTTACTGCACTCTGGGGTTGGACCTCCCTTTCCTGAACCCCATGTTTTGTCTTTCTTAGTTTTCTTTCTCATTTTTTTCTAACATGCATCCTTAAGTAACTTCAAGCCAGGATGCCCTTGCTTGTCTGGAAAGATCTTTATTTTGACCTCACACTTGCTGAATAGTTTGTCTGAATTCAAGACTCAAAATCCTCAGCCTCACGCTAAGCCTCAAAACAATTTTCATAGGCTGAGTTTTGAGTACACTTCCATAAACATATTTTCCCAAAGTTTCATCAAAAATGAAAAAAGTGCAGGGAATTACCTGGCGGTCCAGTGGTTAGGACTCCGCGCTTCCATTTCTGGGGGCCTGGTTTGCATCCCTGGTTGGGGAACTAGGATCCCACGTGCCATGTGGCACAGCCAAAAAAAAAAAAAGAAAAAAGAAAAAAAAAGAAAAAGTGCAATTTCAAAAATATCTCCTTGAGTTTCTGACTCTGCTCCTGACCATTCATGGAAACAGATTGCTCAAAGATCACAGGTAACTGCCCCATCTAACAAGCTAATTTCCGCCTGCAGGCCTAGTGGTGGTGACCTTCCCCGAACCTGCTCCTTGACCTGGAATGCAGGTAATTTTGACAGTCAGGAACTGCAAGCGCTTGGGAATTGAGGATTCTGACTGGGACGGGAGAGGAGAGGGAGAGCCAGAGAACAGGAGCCGAGAGCCCAGTGAGGGTCAGAGGAGGACCAGTGGCACTGGGGGTGTGAAAGGAGAGAAGGAAGAAGTGAGGGGAGGAGGAGGGGAAATATGCAGAAAGAATATTTTCTTTCCCTCCCCCTTGTCCTCCAGATCTTTAATAGCTAGATTACTACTTTTGCTTCTTCCACCGGCTACCTTTGTGACTTAAGTAATGTATTTACATCACTGTTCAGAGAGGATCACATCAATATTCAGAAAGAAAAGCAGAGGGTTTGGCCTATCTGTGAGTTGATTGGGCTAATATTTTTAAAATCGCTTTATTGAAGTATGATTGACATGTAAAAAGCTGTACATATTTAATGTGCACAGTCTGATATGTTTGGGGATAAACATAGGCCCATGAAACCTTGACCACCATCAGGGCCATAAACGTGCTGATTTTCAGAAGGAGGGTGTGGGTGAGAGGGGAAGGGAACACTCAAAAGAGCACACCCACCCGGTCTGTGCGAGGGTGCCTGAGGGCAGGCCAAGGGAATTGAGATCTTGAGGGGCTTCAGTTCTCTCTCTGTGCTCCATAGAGAGGCTTCTGGGCCTGTATGACAGATGTGACAGGTACCAGAACCTTCTACCTACCTACAGGGAACAGAAAATGCCCCAGTGCAGCCAGGATCCAGAGGAGCCTGCCGTCACATTAACGCCTTCAGGGTTCTGGCTTTGGGAGCACCAGGAAATAGCACGGTGGAGAGGGAACTGACATCCTATAGAGGGCTTCTCACAGGGGCCAGGGATGTGGCAAGTTAACCCATCCAGTGAGTGAGGAGGCTGGAATGGATGGCTGACCATCAGAACTAGGTGTGAGCACAGGTGAGGGCCCCCTGGAGATGCCCAGGAAAACCTGGGGGAGGCTGAGATCCCACCTCATGCACAGGGGGCACAGACCCTTGAAGTGTAAGTCATGACTGTTAGCTCAGCTCTGTACCTGCAGCTTGGTGACAGCTATGGATTTGTGAAGTCAAGTTGATAAGGCAGAGAAAACAAACTGCCACTTTATAATTTTTAAAGGGCCCTCCCCAATAACAAGTTGTATGCCACCAAGAAACCCAATTCAACTCAGTCTTTGGAAACCAGATTAAGCTGGTCTGACGTTCATATTTCAGCTTCCAACTCCTCATTTTGCAGATTGGTAGAAGAGGGAGGGAGGGAAGGAAAGAGAAAGAGAATACTATTTCTTCTCTTTTTAACCCCACCCCTTTACTTCCTCTAATGTAATAAGCAAATAGCAATTTGCCCAAGATTTTCATTAGGGAAACCACTCTCTCCCTACTCCAAAACAGGTTTTCTATATGTAAAGGAGTAAGTACATTCTTCGAAATAATGTGGAGAGACACGAGTTCAAATGGTGAATTAAATTGCACCTCCAGAACTGTAGAGCTCATGGGGATGATAGAGATCATCCAGTAAAACACTTTCTAGATCCATGTGCTACATGATATTGAAGAAAGTCTATCAGTGGACAAGAGAGATTGAGTGTTGGACTGTGGATCATGATGACAAATGCCAACCCCTTGAGAAGATTTGCTCTGAAGAGCAGTATACGAAAAAAAAAAGACACCTTCCTTTGTTTAAACCTCAGCATTGTGATATTTAAAAGGAGAAAAGTGGCTGGAGAAATAAATAAATAAAACGAGAACTGGGATATCTATGGAAGGGTGGAACTCAGGAAATGAAGAGTAGGAGAATGGAAAGCAAAGGATTGCTATGGAAAAGGGAGGTGGGAGTGAGAGCAGAGAGCCCTGTGAAGGGAAGTGCTGTGTGGGGAGGGGAGGAGATGCCCAAAGGGCGGTCCAGACAGATAATGGCAGCCTGGGGGAAGCTGAAGAAATCACAGGAGAGAAGACAGGCTGGGCGGGAGTAGACCAAGCCAAGGGACTTTACAGTCCATCTGGGGAGAGGCTGGGAGGAAGAGAGAGGTTGAGGAGAGGAGGAAGGATGGCCCGGGTCCAGACAGCCTCACACGGAGACTGAGCAATGACTCACGGCTGCTGCACAGGAGACGGGCTGCACAGCCCCTGGGTTGTACAACCACTTGAAATCATCAAGAAGCTTAGCACATTAAGAAGTTATCAAAAAACATTAAGGGGAGAGCCAGCTATTGTTGTAGCCATCACTTTTCAGCCCTGTGAAGTCCATCTTGTCGTTGACAACTCAGTCTCTTAAGCCATGCTTTTCTTCTTCCCTTTTAATGCCCTGTGGCTTCCTTTCCTTAACATTTCTCTCTGTGGAACTGGAGCCTCCCCTCACCTCATCTCTTAGTAATTTGACTAAATGGTCAGTGACATTAGCACGAAGGGTAGGAGTTTACCGAAATCTTAGAAGACGGTATCTCTGCCTTTAAAGGACTATTTAAAAGGGAGGTGAGATGCTATATGGTAACGCTCTGGAAAGTAGATGTTGTCATCATTGTGTCCAGCTGTGACAAGTCTGCAGTGGCACCACAGTTCAGGGGACAGGCAGCGTCTCCCTGTCCCTCAGTTCCAGTGTCATAAGCACAGAATGATGGTGGGGTAAGGATGGGAGTCAGGGTTGAACTAGATCAGAAATGGCTCATAAGTTTCTTCTTGCATCTAGGAAGTATTTTCCTATGATGCTGTGGTGAAAGGGATTCTGAGACTGTATCATGGCTAAGTGGGAAAGGGCTATTAAGGCTCAGCAGAAATAATAGCAGTTTTTTGAGTATTCTGTGAAAGTCACTGTTCTAAGTGATTTAAACTAATTATCTCATTACTGTCCCATTTTATAGATAGGGACAATTGTAGAGAAACTTGATTAGTGGTGTCTGCCATGATCTTGAGAAAGATAAGAGGCAGGATGGGTGCAATGCATTTTTGACTTCTGCACCAAATAATCTCTAAAGTTTTCTTTTTCTTTGAATGCTCTAATAATGGATGAGTGATTACAGCAGTGATCTGTCTTAGATTACTGTCCTAACAGGTATCCCTTTTTGCCACTGCCTGTCCTCATCACCCTTCTTTCCAGGATCCTAAGAGCTTCTGCTTTAATTCATTGAGGCAGTCACGGGCTCCACGGCAACTTTCACACAGCAGACCCAGGAGAGACGCTGAAACTTGCCTTGCTCTTTCTTCGGCTTCACATAGGTGCTCAGTCAAACATGCTCTACTGGTTGTTCAGAAATTCACTATTTTCCCAGTGTTGCCCAAGACCTGAGTTTGGTGACCATCCTCTGCTCTGTGGCACATTACTGATGGAGATGTCCATCTTCCTTAAAGTTCCTTCTGGCACATACTGAGATTCATGACCATAGGTTATAGGTCAACTCTGTATCCATAGCACTTGGAGGATGCTGAAAAAAGGCAGGTCATTTTCCTCCCAAATTTTTATCTTTCATGTGTGCCTTCAGAGCCATCAGAGTTTTAGGAATGATGATTACTTCTTGTCTCCAGCACTCTAGTGTATATATTAATGATAACTTTGAAAGTATATAAGATGCATGATTTACACAGTTCTTTTATACAATTAGCTTATTTTTATTGGGTTGGCCAAAAAGTTTGTTTGGGTTTTTCCATTTTTCCATAAGATGTTACAGAAAAACCGGAACGAACCTTTTGGCCAACTCAATATTTTCATCCTTGCAACAAAGTGGGTATAATTATCTCTATCAACCCAGGAAGAAATCAAGTCTTAGGGAGTCCTCACACAAAGCTAGAAAGAAGCAGAACTGAACTGGAATCTAGATCCTTTGACTAGAGGCCCACAGAATTTACAAGAGCAAGAAGTTGGTGAAAAACTTGGAGAGTAAATTGAGTAAGGGGATGGGCAGCTAGTTTCACTCACTATAGGTCACCCCCACCCCTTGCTCTGAATAGGATCCAGGAAGCTTGGGTTCAGAGGCAGGTCATGGGAATAAAGCTATAATTAAGTGAAACAGCTGTTGAAATGAGCAGCAAACATTTTGGCTTCCCCTTCCCTTTCAGAAGCCTGTATGTTAGTGGTTTCCAATCCATGTCCTAAGGAGCCTTGGAGTTTGTGAAGGTTCCTCAGGGTTAACATGACAGCATGGTGGAACAACTCTGCAGTGCCACTTTCATCTGCTTTGGATACTGGGTATCTGCATACGATTCAATTTGAAGAAAAAAAGCATTCCTCTACTTAGGAAAAATTTTTGAAAATCATCATGAATATTTAATCTCTTGCCCATTTAGTTCTCCAGGACATCTAGATAATTTTCAGCCAAGAAATTTGCCAGTAAAAGAGGTAAACCATGACTTATACTGACACAGAGGGAGCGAGGATCTGAAGTAATCATCAGGCTTAAGACATAGGATTTAGAAGCCACAGGGACTTGGTCATCCAGGGTCAGAGGAGGTGGCCCACCAAGTCCATGATGGTGGGTACTCTGAGTTGAGCAGGGCCTCATCCGGGAAAGTGTGGTGCTAATAGGAACTGAAAATGGATGTAGGGGATCACATTTCAGGTTTTTCTCATACCTACACCAGAGTTCTACTCATTTCTGGTGATCCAGGTTGGGCTTCACTCCCAAGAGCCTCGACGCACTAAGTTCAAGTGGAAACCCCACCAACCACATTAAATAGAACTGGGTCTTGTCTTCTGTTTTTACCTGCCACTTTCATAAATGTGTAAAATCAATATTCAACCCTGTCATCTGGCTAGACTTGCTGAACTCCATAAATTCTACTAGCAAGCCTGACTCATTTCAGGTCAAGATTTAGGACTGGGTAAAGAATTAGGAGCTAGAATGGATACAGGTTGAAACTTGATCACAAGCCATCAGCAACAGCATCCTGAACCTGTTATAGGAAGTCAACAAACATTTTTTTTTTTACTGCAAAGGAAAAATCAGGGATCTTGTCAGAAATCATTTTGGGGACTCTGAAATAAAGACATTTCAGAGGCATGAAAACAAGACTAACAGTGCAATGAAATGCTATCCTTTCCTTGACCCCTTGTATCATAGAAACAATAGCTGATATACAATATTACTTCGGAGAGGAGGAAAAGACCTTGGAAAGTTTAATCCTGGATATCCTTGGCCTGGGGTTAAATATCAAGGTGGAGCACTGGCCTGCCCATGAGTCGTGCATATTAATTCCTGAGTACTGCAGCCACTCAGCCTAAGTCATCCCTGGTAATTACACCTCCCCAAGGCAGTGCCCCGAAAGCACTGTTGCATTAGGCAATTGTGGCAAGCTGGTAACCTGATAGCAGCACATTATGTAGTTATGTGGGAACTCTGGTTTCTGGAACAGATTGAGGTTCCCAAGCTCTGGTCTTGTGCTGTTTGGGTGTGTCTTTCACGAACACTCTTTATGTAGAAAACAGACTAAAACACAAACACATCTTTAGGATGTTTTTTAATAACAGCGTGAAGTTAATCCATCTCTTTCCAAAGATCTTGTCAAAAAGGAAAAAGTTGCTAAAAACAATAAATAACTTCCTCCTCTGTCTGACATTACCTAGTTTCTTTAAATACTGTCCTTTTGGGTAAGTCCGTGTAACATTTCAGATTTAATAAATGAAAATGTGTGGGGAAAAGTAATGAGGGTTCAAGTCCCAGTTTTCATACTTATAATAAGAACCAAATTCCCTGTGCCTAGTCATCCACCCCTTACAAAAGCTGACTTCAAGAAAATAAGAAAACAAGGAGAAGAAGCAAAGTAGAGCATCTTAATTATTCAACCTGAGGGACTTGAGTTAGGTACTTAGGAAGAGAAGAAAAAGGGAAATTGGATGTCACGTTCCAGTGGCAGCAACACTGGTCAATTTGAGCCGTACAAGCTGTACTCCCATGTCTCAGAGTGAAGATTCAGATGATTTATGGGGATTTAGCTCTGCTAATCAGATATCCTTAAAGCTTCCTTCTAGAGCCATGTTGGGGGACCTGGAGAACATGGATTTACCATGAGCAGGTGGAAGTGGGAGCTCGGGGAAAAGGAGGAAAGGAGGGTGGAGAGATGGAGAGAGAAGATTGCTGAGAGGACGAGGAGAGGAGGGGAAGAACTCAGCAAAGCTTATGAGATTTCACCACATCTCTCTGATATATGAAGGAGAACTTTAGGCATGCTGTGAAACTTAGACATGCAATCTGAGAAAAGAGGATTTTGGACAATATGTTTAACGTTTGTGTCAACAATTGGGCTTGGTCACACAAATGAGTAAGTGCCAGGTCCCTGGCATAGTGGGCAAGGCCCTTTTTGGCCTACTTCCCTTGGGAGCTCCCTCGTCAAGCATGATTGCACCTGTGTGTAGGATGGTTGCTGGTGACATACCTGAAGGCTTGTTTCCCATCAAACACTATAGACAGATAATCTAGCTCAGCTGTGACACATGCCCTTTGGCACTCCCTCTTAAATGAGCTAGGGAAACAACCATATGATGTGTGATAAGTGATGCCATATCTTAGGTGCTTCCAGAGGTAAGATTTTAATGTTTGGGATGATAGCACTTCAGAATTATTTGCTCACAGCTTTCACATAAAGGAAAATTTCCAAAGGAAGGAGAACAATCACTCAGGTATCTAAAATTTTACTAGAGGAAATTCCCCAAAACACTTTATATCAGAGCATGTTGTCTTTTTATGACATGTTAGTTGGATTTTAAAAATTTTCTCATTTAAGATCAGCATCCCAATACTTATGTTTTTAATCAAATCCAGTGCCCTGCTATGCTTAGAGTTGTAAACCGTGGCCCCACTGTGTCCTAAGAGACTTCTTTCAGCTGGAAGGGGCAGGCCCAGGAAGCCACAGAAGTTCCAAGTTGTGCTGTACCCCCTGACATTGTCCAGTTTGACCAGAGTGGACTCCCATTAAGGACAGCTCAACCATAGGAAGACCAGTGACATATGGTCTGGTGAGAAAAGAGGAACTGACCCAATTAGAGTCCTTTCTTGAAATGTTTGGATTTGGGAAACTGAGATATTGACTTAGCTGTAAGAAGGTCATGTAGACTTGGGGGCTGGGATGGCCATCATGGGACATGCTAAATGAGAAGAGAATAGAACAGATGCAGAGAAAGAGAAGGGGAGGGGAAAGAAAGGAGGAGAGAATGCCCCTAAAAAGAGTGGTTTTGATTCCCGGCAACATTCCAGGTCCCATGAGTTCCCGTGGTGCTTCATTTCTTGTTTTTGCATCCCTGTGACTCTTCTTGGCTTCCTAAACATCACACTCCCTACCATCACTCCCAATAACAACTCCCATTCCCAACTGCCACCACCTCTACAAGTGGGCTTACCTGGCTCTTTATTCCTTCCAACCATGAAGATGAATGCCTGAAAAAAATCTCTCAAACTCTCTCTGGGATTTCCTTTAAAGCCACCAAACCAAGAGAAATACAAAGTGCCAAAAAAGAAGAAAGCAAGTATAAGTAAAAAAAGAAGTAATCACAAACTAGATATGAGATCTGACCAAAATTTAACTAAATTTTGTTCAATTTAAACTTTTAAAGTTACATTTAAGCTAAAAAAATGTACAGCATGATAAAAAGGAAGAATGAAAGAAGACAACATTGAGTAGAACAGGAAAAGACTGAAACTTTTAAAAAAGAGCAAACAGTAAAAGAAAAAACTAGAGAACTCTGACATTCTTTCTGAAAGGAGAAATGCCAGAAGGGGATACCTACTACGTGCTAATGGCTTTACACATTATCTTGTTGGATTCTCACAACCAGCCCTATTTTACAGGAGCACAAACAACTCAAAATAGTTAAGTTAACCTGCCAAAGTTAGAAAGCAAAAAAGAGCAAAATTCCATGTCTGGCTGGCTCTAGAGCTGACGCTCTAAAGGAACAATCTGAAGGAAAAACATGTTTGTCCCAGAGGCTCTGATCAGGCGGCTGTCAGAAAAGGCTCACTGGTGCTGAGATGAGGTGCTCTGAGAGGGACTAATCTTCAGCAGGTTTTCCCACCTGAAAGTCTCAGCAGCAAAGCATTGAGGCTTCTGTTCTATCAAGTGTTTGCAATGGTTGGGATTTTCTGTGCAGCTGGATCTTTTACAAAACAAATCCTGGCCTGAGACATGATTACTGAGAGAGACAGCTGTAGGGTGGGACTTGTGTGTAGCCTCATCTGAGGTCAGTATTGGGCAAACAAGATTAGGCAAAAAGGGTGTATCTTGTAAAAAGCTTTGGTGATATTTACCGAAGGAGGAAACTGCCAATGAGAACAGCACAACCTCGGTGGTGGATAGTTTATAGTGTCTAGATGTAGGACATTTACCATTGAGGGTATCCTTGCTTTCCAGGCATTGGAAGTAAAGACCTTATTTGGAACAATTAAAAAAATAACTCGGCTACAGCGTTTGAAACCGACGTGCCCATGACTTTATTATAGCTGTCTCAAGAGGCTTTGAACTCAAAGCAGTTTTTTAACCCCTCTCCAAAATATGACATTCTGTGAGATATCCCTATTCTATAAGGAAGCACATTTAAGAGCAGAAAGACAGGAATGAATTATGCTAGATTATATACTGCAAGCTAAGTCAGGCAAAAATTGGGACATGGAAATTCTGACTCCCAGGCGCAGGTTTTGCACTTTGGTGCCGTTGTTTTATAACACCCAAGGAGCCTTGTGTTATCTCTTGCTTATTTATTCATTGGTCACATATATATTGAGATACATGTCTGAGATATGAAAGTCACTTTGCCAAGAGCTAGAAAATTCAAAGAAGACAAAATCTTAGCCCTTGAGGTCTGATATGTGGACCAGTCCTCCATCGTGGGACTGAGAAATATTACATCTAAATTCTCCATTGTAGGATTGGGGAAATAGAAATGATTTTATATAGGTATATTAAGTGCTATGTGAACACATAGGAAGAGAACTACTTTGGTCTGGAGGAGTCAAAGAATGCTTCACAGGGGAAGCAAAGAATAAGTAGATGTTTCATGGGAAGAAGAAAAGTAACAGAAACAGTCTATGCATGGCTTTGAAAACAAGAAAGAGCAAGCATGTTTGGAAAATAGCAAATAACCCCATATGCTGAATGATTGGTGAGTAAAGATTAGAAAAGTTACCAAGAGTCAAATCATGAAAAACTTTGTGTGCTAACATAAGGTTAGAATTAATGTGGTAGGTGTCACAATTCTATAAACAGATTTTAGAAAGGGGAGTGCTATGATTATAGCTTTAGAAAATAATCGTGATTCAAATTAAACATGAAAAATTAAAAATAAGCATTTATATAAACTCTCTCTACAACTGATGGTGAAGGAATTAATAAAGGTGTAAACTCCAAGGATCTGTAGAGGAGACATCAGACAAGAATTGTCAACTGCATTTTGAATGATGGTTAGCCAAAAGAAGAGGAGCAGCTGATTGAACAGAGTAGAGAAAGCTAATAAAAACTAAAAGCCTAATAAAAACTAAGAAGAGGAAGCCAAAAAGAAGCAAGATGAGCTACTCTAAAGAATTTTGGAAAGGTCAGGAATGGATGGTCCCTGTTCCTTATGAAGATGAAGGGAATGGGTGGAGCAAAATCAAAGAATTTGTTGAAGGTCTGCATAAGTTACAGACCCTTCTCTACACCCCACAGCCAAGTGAGCAACCCGCCCTTGCCCTGGCAGAAAGCAAGACATTTGCTCTCTGGAGATGCTGAACCAGCAGGGTTCTGGTCTCAGTGATACCAGGGAGCTAGATAGAAATAGGTTGAAGTGGAAGTCCACATTCTGAAGGGTGAGACTTGGAAACCTTCCCTTAACTCCCTGAATGTTGACATCAAGCTTATACTCCCCATTGAGGTGACTGGCAACTCCTTCTTTGGAGAAAGTGACCAGCCCCCCACCCCCCACCCCCCAAAAAAACTACCAGTACTGACATGGGAGTTACCCAACAAAATGCCTGGGTTCCATCTCATGACTCTACAGGAAAGCTCACCAGTCAGTAAGTCCTACCCCTGTACAGAGGGCTTCCAATCAGCTTTTTATTCCTCAACACCTAAATGAAAACAGGCAGCCAAAGATCTCCAGATATGAAAGGAAATTCTCTAATATGAAAGGTAGATTTAAAAATCAAAAGCAACTATAAATGAATGGGAAAAAATAAACCATGGAGAAAAGAGAGGCATGCAAGAGAAAAAAACTTTTATTAACAGTTATTACATCTGTGAAACAACAGGATGAAATAAAAAGGGAATAATGAGTGAACAAGAAAAACCTCTTGAAAATTACAAATATAAAAGAACTATTTTTTAAAATCAATAAAAGAATTGGAAGATAAAGTTGAGAAAATATTCTAGAAAGTAATAGAAAAAGATAATGATGAAATAGAAGAAAGTGAAACACTCACACCAAGGCGTATCATTGTGAAATGTCTGAATACTAGGGATAAAGAGAAAACCCTAAAAACTTCCAAAGAGAAAAACAGTTCCCACATAAAGTATCACAATGGCATTGGATTTCTTAAAAGTAATACCAAAAGCTAAAAGATAATGGAGAAATGACTTCACGATTCCAAGGAAAATAATTACTTTCTACCTAGACTTTAACACCTGGCCAAACTTTTTGTTTCAGTATAACATTAGAACAGAGGTATTTTCAGATATTTGAAGTGTGGTACACATTTATGGTCACCTATATTTGTTTCTCCTTTCCTTCCTGGTACACAGAAAACTATACTTCCCAAATCTCTCCAAGTTAGGCAGGGCCATGTGCTCTGATTAAGTGGCTGTGAGCAGAAGTGACATGTGCCACTTCTTGGACAAAGAATTGAAGAAAGAGGTATGAGCTCCATCATGTTGAGATGGTGGACCCACAAGATTGAAGCAGTTTGGAACGCTGAATCACCACATGAAACACAGCTGCCCTGGAGAGTTACCTGACCTCCAGCAGACTTTTGTAAGCCAGAAGAGACATAATATATTAAAGCATTAAGATGTGAGTCTTATTTGTTTCTACAACATAGTCTAGCCTAACCTAACACACAACCTACCAAAAGTATTTCTAAATGCACCATATCTCAAGAAATTAATGGCTACCCTACAACCCAGCAATTCCACTGCTAGGTGATAAACCAAAAAGAAATGGGTACATACATACTACATACCATAGCAAAAAACAAAAGAATAAACTACTGGTACATGAAACAACATGGATGACTCTCCCAAGCATAATGAAAAGTAAAAGAAAGTGAGATATAAAAGAGTATATACTTGGACTTCCCTGGTGGTGCAGTGGTTAAGAATCCGCCTGCCAATGCAGGGGACACGGGTTCGAGCCCTGGTCCAGGAAGATCCCACATGCCGTGGAGCAACTAAGCCTGTGCACCACAACTACTGAGCCTCGGCTCTAGAGCCTGCGAGCCACAACTACTGAGCCTGTGTGCCACAACTACGGAAGCCCATGTGCCTAGAGCATGTGCTCCGCAACAAGAGAAGCCACCACAATGAGAAGCCTGCGCACCGCAACGAGGAGTGGCCCCACTCTCCGCAACCAGAGAAAAGCCCATGTGCAGCAACGAAGCCCCCACGTGGCCAAAAATAAAATAAATAAATTTATAAAATAAAAAAAGTTTATATACTTGATGATTCTTTTACGTGAAGTTCAGGAACAGGTAAAACTGATAGATGGTGATAGAAGTCAGAATAGCGATTACCTTGTTGGGAATGGAGTGATGGTGGAGGACATTGGGAAGAGGCATGAGGGTGCCCTGAAAGCACTGGAGATATTCAATATCATGATCTGGATGCTGGTTATGTGATCCAGGCAATAGGAAATCCCCCAGAGGACAGAGGTGAAGGGAATTCCTAAGAAGATGGCGAGTCATAGGATGGAAATAGGCTGGAGAGTCACGGTTGGAGCCAGAGGCAGAGGGATCAAAGAGAAGCATCTAGAAAAAAGGAAAAAAAAAAAACTGTAGACTATCTTAGTGCTCAGCTCTAGTTAAGGGAATGTTACTATTCTATCAAAGAATTTGGGGAGGAATTAATGATAAACACATGAAAAACTAAGCAAAAACACAAAAAACGCTATTATTAATGAAAAATGTTACATACATAAGCATGTTACCATATTAACTATGGCTGAGCTGTAAACTGAACCAAAATGTTGTTATACAATTACATTGGGAGGATGGAAAGAAGGAAAGTAGGGTGGGAGGAGTATGCAGCAAAGGGTTATGGTAAGAAAGCTGAATTCTCATCAGGTGCAGAGGAAAACCAGAAGAGAGTGCCTAAATTAGAAAAAAAAAAAAAAAGGAATTAGCTGCACATGCATATTATTTAGCAAATTGAAAGCAAAGAAAATAACAAACAGTTGAAAATATTTTGCCTCAAGATGGAGAAGGGTAGGCAGAGGATTGCTATTTTTCATTACACACCTTGTTATATCATTGACTTTTAAAGCTACAGTATAAAGTATTTCCGCACCATGCTGAAGCAATTAAAAGACATCTCAGAAAACTCTAAGAAATCTAAAATAAAAGAAAGTAACTCATTTCAAAGCATATTTTGATCTAATTAATTTTTTTTAAAGGCACATTTATAGTACCTAGTAATTTTCATTGGTAGAGGAGGTTTGTGAGATGATGTAAAATCATGCTGTAATCCGCTGGGGGATCCAAAAAAGCTGGGACATCAAACCTTGTCAACCTCAGGGGCTTACTTCAAAGAAAACAGTGTCATGAGGAAAAAAAATTCTATCAGCTATCAATTCTATCATAGCTAATAGCATGATAATATTGTACCAGAATTTTTAGGTGTAATCATTTTTTGTCACTATTTTAAGTCCTGATTGTGTGATTTAAATGTGCTTTTAAAAAGTTAGGTTCTGTTAAAGAGAGCATGGTCCCCTTAAAACAAGGCAATCCGTACCTAGAAGGGCCTAGTCCTGCAACTTAAGAGCCACCAGTGTAGGCAAAAATAATAGGTACAGTGCTAGTTAAGATGCTAAGAGTAGCAAGTAACCAAAAAACTCAAAGTGGCTTAAACAATTAAAAAGAAAGGGGAGGGGGGGGAATTTACTCATCCAAAAATGCTCAGAGGTAGAGAGATACCAGGCAAGGTTACATCAAGGATGTCACCAAATATCTAGTTTCCTTCTGTTGCTTTCTGCTTCACATGCGATGGTGTCAGCTCTATCCTAAGGCTGGCACCTCTTTTGGTTTTAAGATTGCTGCTACTCTTTGCCAGCACTAATGTTTCCTCGTTCAAGTCCTTTGGGAAACAGTTGGCATCTGTGACAGATAATGCCAAGCAAAAGTCTCAAATTTGTTTGCAATGGACAGGCTTAGGTCACATGCCTACTGTTGAACAAGTTGTTGGCCAGGAGATGAAATGCACTGGAGCATTTCAAGTGGGTTCAACCTCTCTAGAACCACATTGATACTTAAATGGAAAGCAAAAAGCTATTGGGAGAGGAGGAGTCGAGACAGATGGAGAAACATCTTTTGTTCAAAGGAAGCTCAGAATGTGTTGGCAGTTGCAAATGGACCATCTTAAGATTGTCACACAGTCCATATATGGGACCTGAAAATACTTCTTTCTTTAATTCCTGTTGAAACTTGAAGAGAGAAAGAAAGTCAAGAAGAGCAGACTATTTGGAAGAACAAATGGGGACTTTTCCATAAGTTATATGTAGGAAAAAGCATGTCTCTCCTGCTAGAATAAAGACTAGGGTAACATACATAAATGTATGGTGAAACAAAGGCTTTAGGTTTTCTGACTAAATCAAGTGATCTCAGAATAATAGGCAAACCCTGAGAAAGTCCCTAAGTCGACTCCAGCCTGGGGGAAAACCATGGCATATCAAGCTGTAACTTAAAAGGGTTTGTCCAAAAGATCAAAAGATGTAGGATTGGATTCTCCTGAGATTCCTAGGTTGAATTATTTCTATTAAAAAAGGGACAATAATGTCCCTCTTACATAGTGGTCATAAGGATTAAAACAGATATTTAAGTATGTGTGAGAAGTAAGTATGAGACAGTTTGAGGAGAATATGAATAATTGTAAAAGATTGAAAAAGCAGCCTCAGTTCATAATTTAAGATCTTTCTCTATTTCTAAGTGAACCATTTCTCAAGAAATTAATGGCTACCTTATGATCCAGCAATTCCACTCCTAGGTGATAAACCAAAAAGAAATGAGTGCATACATACTACATACCATAGCAAAAAACAAAAGAATAAACTACTGGTACATGCAACAACATGGATGACTCTCCCAAGCATAATGAAAAGTAAAAGAAAGTGAGATATGAAAGAGTATACACTTGATGATTCTTTTACATGAAGTTCAAGAAAAGGTAATACTAACTGATGGTGATAGAAGTTAGAATAGTGATTACCTTGTTGGGGATGGAGTGATGGTGGTGGACACTGGGAAGAGGCATGAGGGAGCCCTGAAAGCACTGGAGATATTCAATATCTTGATCTGGATGGTGGTTACATGAATGTATATATATATATATATATATAGACAAAAATTTATTGGGCTGGACATTTAAGTTTAGTACACTTTACTATAGGTTCCTCAACTAAAAAAAAATTTTAAACTACTGGAGACCATAACTCACCAAAATGAGGACATAAGCCAAAAGTAGGAAAGCATGGGATCCAGGCAGTAGGAAATCCCCCAGAGGACAGCGATGAAGGGAATTCCTAAGAAGATGATGAGTCCTAGGAAGGCAGCTGTACAATAGGCTGGAGAGTCATGGTTGGAGCCAGAGGAAGTCTGATAAATGTTACACTTAGCTGTAAGTATGAGGCACTTAAAATGGAAAATTGTATAGTTGGGTGGAAAATTACACTGCCTTTGACTCCTTTTATCACTTGTGAGGCAGGCCTGCCTGTGGGGACACTGCCATGCTATTTTAACGGGCATCATCGCATCTATTGGAGGCCCATTGGAATTGCAACCCTAGTCCCAGGAGGGAATAAAGTCACATGTATAATGCTGGCCATGTAATCTCAAACCAGTGGGTGATGGAAAATGTCACACAGTGGCAGAAAAACACAGAAAGATTCCATTATTTCAACAAACATGAAACAAACACTGTTCTGGTGTGCATATGAGTTCAAGAGAGATTGAGTGATCATTTTAAGATACCTGAATTTCATCACTTTTCTTTTTTTTTTTTTTTTTTAAACATCTTTATTGAAGTATAATTGCTTTACAATGGTGTGCTAGCTTCTGCTTTACAACAAAGTGAATCAGTTACACATATACATATGTTGCCATATCTCTTCCCTCTTGCATCTCCCTCCCTCCCACCCTCCCTATCCCACCCCTCTAGGTGGTCACAAAGCACCGAGCTGATCTCCCTGTGCTATGCGGCTGCTTCCCACTAGTTATCTATTTTACATTTGGTAGTGTATATATGTCCATGACACTCTCTCACCCTGTCACATCTCACCCCTCCCCCTCCCCATATCCTCAAGTCCATTCTCTAGTAGGTCTGTGTCTTTATTCCCATCTTGCCACTAGGTTCTTCATGACCTCTTTTTTTTTTTTTTTTTTTTTTTTTTTTTTTCCCTTAGATTCCATATATATGTGTTAGCATACTGTATTTGTTTTTCTCTTTCTGACTTACTTCACTCTGTATGACAGACTCTAACTCCATCCACCTCATTACAAACACCTCCATTTCATTTCTTTTTATGGCTGAGTAATATTCCATTGTATATATGTGCCACATCTTCTTTATCCATTCATCCGATGATGGACACCTAGGTTGCTTCCATGTCCTGGCTATTGTAAACAGAGCTGCAATGAATATTTTGGTACATGACTCTTTCTGAATTATGGTTTTCTCAGGGTATATGCCCAGTAGTGGGATTGCTGGGTCATATGGTAGTTCTATTTTTAGTTTTTTAAGGAACCTCCATACTGTTCTCCATAGTGGCTGTATCATCACTTTTCTTCTGTTCGCATTACTTTGGTCAATATGTTTGTTGTGAATGCTGCAACAGAATATTTGATGAGAACTCTTGCTGTTTAGGCTAGACTGCTGCCACAGTAGAACCATAGTACTTAATTTTCTCTACTATTATTCAGATTATTTATATTAATCATGTGATCTTTTAGCCTATTGGCATTAAGACCACTAAACAAGCTCAAACGTGGTAGTAATGAACAAGACTGTTCTGTGAGTATGGATTGTATTTACACTAGTTAATGTTTATAAAATATTGGGGCTATTTTAGACTGATTTTTACAAAGACAATAAATGACAAGCGAATATATTTCATTTTGCCTAATATCTCATTGTGTTCTCTCTTAAATGAGCAAATATTTAACAATTGTTTTGCAAAATAGCCTTTAAATTAATAGATATCCTAAAGCAATTTTTAAATATATATTTTTTACCTATTAGAGAGATGAAAAATTTATAACAAGCAAGTTCATTGACTTTTTCTTTTAACATCTTTATTGGAGTATAATTGCTTTAGGATGGTGTGTTAGTTTCTGCTTTATAAAAAAATGAATAAGCTATACATATACATATATCCCCATATCTCCTCCCTCTTGCGTCTTCCTCCCACCCTCCCTATCCCACCGCTCTGGGTGGTCACAAAACACCCAGCTGATCTCCCTGTGCTATGCGGCTGCTTCCCACTAGCTATCTATTTTACATTTGGTAGTGTATATATGTCCATGCTACTCTCTCACTTCGTCCCAGCTTACCCTTCCCCCTCCCCATGTCCTCAAGTCCATTCTCTACGTCTGCGTCTTTACTCCTGTCCTGCCCCTAGGTTCTTCAGAACCATTATTTATTTATTTATTTATTTAGATTCCATATATATATGTGTTAGCATACGGTATTTGTTTTTCTCTTTCTGACTTACTTCACTCTGTATGACAGACTCTACATCCATCCACCTCACTACAAATAACACAATTTCGTTTCTTTTTATGGCTCAGTAATATTCCATTGTATATATGTGCCACATCTTCTTTATCCATTCATCTGTCGATGGACACTTAGGTTGCTTCCATGACCTAGCTATTGTAAATAGAGCTTCAATGAACATTGTGGTACATGACTCTTTTTGAGTTATGGTTTTCTCAGGGTATATGCCCAGTAGTGGGATTGCTGGGTCATATGGTAGTTCTATTTTTAGTTTTTTAAGGAACCTCCATACTGTTCTCCACAGTGGCTGTATCAATTTACATTCCCACCAACAGTGCAAGAGGGTTCCCTTTTCTCCACACCCTCTCCAGCATTTATAGTTTGTAGACTTTTTGATGGCCATTCTGACTGGTGTGAGGTGATACCTCATTGTAGTTTTGATTTGCATTTATCTAATGATTAATTATGTTGAGCATCCTTTCATGTGTTTGTTGGCAATCTGTATATCTTCTTTGGAGAAATGTCTATTTAGGTCTTCTGCCCATTTTTGGATTGGGTTGTTTGTTTTTTTGATATTGAGCTGAGCTGCTTGTAAATTTTGGAGATTAATCCTTTGTCCGTTGCTTCATTTGCAAATATTTTCTCCCATTCTGAGGGTTGTCTTTTCGTCTTGTTTATGGTTTCCTTTGCTGTGCAAAAGCTTTTAAGTTTCATTAGGTCCCATTTGTTTATTTTTGTTTTTATTTCCATTTCTCTGGGAGGTGGGTCAAAAAGGATCTTGCTGTGATGTATGTCATAGAGTGTTCTGCCTATGTTTTTCTTTAAGAGTTTTATAGTCTCTGGCCTTACACTTAGGTCTCTTAATCCATTTTGAGTTTATTTTTATGTATGGTGTTAGGGACTGTTCTAATTTCATTCTTTTCCATGTAGCTGTCCAGTTTTCCCAATACTTATTGAAGAAGCTGTCTTTTTCTCCATTGTATATTGTTGCCTCCTTTATCAAAGATAAGGTGACCATATGTACGAGGGTTTATCTCTGGGCTTTCTATCCTGTTCCACTGATCTATATTTCTGTTTTTGTGCCAGTACAATACTGTCTTGATGACTGTAGCTTTGTAGTATAGTCTAAAGTCAGGGAGCCTGATTCCTCCAGCTCCGTTTTTCTTTCTCAAGGTGGCTTTGGCTATTCAGGGTCTTATGTGTTTCCATACAAATTGTGAAATTTTTTGTTCTAGCTCTGTGAAAAATGTCATTGGTAGTTTGATAGGGATTGAATTGAATCTGTAGATTGCTTTGGGTAGTATAGTCATTTTCACAATGTTTGTTCTTCCAACCCAAGAACATGGTATATCTCTCCATCTGTTTGTACCATCTTTAATTTCTTTCATCAGTGTCTTATTGTTTTCTGCATACACGTCTTTTTTCTCCTTAGGTAGGTTTATTCCTAGGTATTTTATTCTTTTTGTTGCAATGGTAAATGGGAGTGTTTCCTTAATTTCTCTTTCAGATTTTTCATCATTAGTGTATAGGAATGCAAGAGATTTCTGTGCATTAATTTTGTATCCTGCTACTTTACCAAATTCATTGATTAGCTCTAGTAGTTTTCTGGTAGCGTCTTTAGGATTCTCTATGTATAGTATCCTGTCATCTGCAAACAGTTACAGCTTTATTTCTTCTTTTCCGATTTGGATTCCTTTTATTTCTTTTTCTTCGCTGATTGCTGTGGCTAAAACTTCGAAAACTCTGTTGAATAATAGTGGTGAGAGTGGACAACCTTGTCTTGTTCCTGATCTTAGAGGAAATGGTTTCAGTTTTTCACCATTGAGAACGATGTTGGCGGTGGGTTTGTCATATATGGCCTTTATTATGTTGAGGTAAGTTCCCTCTATGCCTACTTTCTGGAGGGTTTTTATCATAAATGGGTGTTGAATTTTGTTGAAAGCTTTTTCTGCATCTACTGAGATGATCATATGGTTTTTATCCTTCAATTTGTTAATATGGTGTATCACATTGATTGATTTGCATATATTGAAGAATCCTTGCATTCCTGGGATAAACCTCACTTGATCATGGTGTATGATACTTTTAATATGCTGTTGGATTCTGTTTGCTAGTATTTTGTTGAGGATTTTTGCATCTATGTTCATCAGTGATATTAGCCTGTAGTTTCTTTCTTTGTGACATCTTTGTCTGGTTTTGGTATCAGGGTGATGGTGGCCTCATAGAATGAGTTTGGAGGTGTTCCTCCCTCTGCCATATTTTGGAAGAGTTTGAGAAGGATAGGTATTAGCTCTTCTCTAAATGTTTGATAGAATTCTCCTGTGAAGCCATCTGGTCCTGGGCTTTTGTTTGTTGGAAGATTTTTAATCACAGTCTCAATATCAGTGCTTGTGATTGGTCTGTTTATATTTTCTATTTCTTCCTGGTTCAGTCTCGGAAGGTTGTGCTTTTCTAAGAATTTGTCCATTCCTTCCAAGTTGTCCATTTTATTGGCATAGAGTTGCTTGTAGTAATCTCTTATGATCCTTTGTATTTCTGCAGTGTCAGTTGTTACTTCTCCCTTTTCATTTCTAATTCTATTGATTTGAGTCTTCTCCCTTTTTTTCTTGATGAGTCTGGCTAATGGTTTATCAATTTTGTTTATCTTCTCGAAGAACAAGCTTTTAGGTTTATTGATCTTTGCTATCATTTCCTTCATTTCTTTTTCATTTATTTCTGATCTGATCTTTATGATTTCTTCCCTTCTGTTAACTTTGGGTTTTTTTGTTATTCTTTCTCTAATTGCTTTAGGTGTAAGGTGAGGTTGTTTATTTGAGATTTTTCTTGTTTCTTGACGTAGGATTGTATTGCTATAAACTTCCCTCTTAGACCTGCTTTTCCTGCATCCCATAGGATTTGGGTCGTCAAGTTTTCATTGTCATTTGTTTCTAGGTATTTTTTGATTTCCTCTTTGATTTCTTCAGTCATCTCTTGGTTATTAAGTACTGTATTGTTTAGCCTCTATGTGTTTGTATTTTTTACAGATTTTTTTCCTGTAATTGATATCTAGTCTCAGAGCATTGTGGTCAGAAAAGATACTTGATATGATTTCAATTTTTTTAAATTTACCAAGGCTTGATTTGTGATCCAAGATATGATCTATCCTGGAGAATGTTCCATGAGCACTTGAGAAGAAAGTGTATTCTGTTGTTTTTGGATGGAATGTCCTATAAATATCAATTAAGTCCATCTTGTTTAATGTATCATTTAAAGCTTGTGTTTCCTTATTTATTTTCATTTTGGATGATCTGTCCATTGGTGAAAGTGGGGTGTTAAAGTCCCCTACTATGATTGTGTTACTGTTGATTTCCCCTTTTATGGCTGTTAGCATTTGCCTTATGTATTGAGGTGCTCCTATGTTGGGTGCATAAATATGTACAATTGTTATATTTTCTTCTTGGATTGATCCCTTGATCATTATGTAGTGTCCTTTTTTGTCTGTTGTAATAGTCTTTATTTTAAAGTCTATTTTTTCTGATATGAGAATTGCTACTCCAGCTTTGTTTTGATTTTCATTTGCATGGAATATCTTTTTTCATCCCCTCACTTTCAGTCTGTATGTGTCCCTAGGTCTGAAGTGGGTCTCTTGTAGACAGCATATATATGGGTCTTGTTTTTGTATCCATTCAGCCAGTCTATGTCTTTTGGTGGGAGCATTTAATCCATTTACATTTTAGGTAGTTATCAATATGTATATTCCTATTTACCATTTTCTTAATTGTTTTGGGTTTGTTATTGTAGGTTTTTTCCTTCTCTTGTGTTTCCTGCCTAGAGAAGTTCCTTTAGTGTTTCTTGGAAAGCTGGTTTGGTGGTGCTGAATTCTCTTGGCTTTTGCTTGTCTGTAAATGTTTTAATTTCTCTGTCGAATCTGAATGAAATCCTTGCTGGGTAGAGTAATCTTGGTTGTAGGTTTTTCCCTTTCATCACTTTAAATATGTCCTGCCACTCCCTTCTGGCTTGCAGAATTTCTGCTGAAAGATTGGCTGTTAACTTTATGGGGATTCCCTTGTATGTTATTTTTTGTTTTCCCCTTGCTGCTTTTAATATTTTTTGTTTGTATTTAAGTTTTGATAGTTTGATAAATATGTGTCTTGGCATGTTTCTCCTTGGATTAATCCTGTATGGGACTCTGCACTTCCTGGACTTGATTCACTATTTCCTTTCCCACATTAGGGAAGTTTTCAACTATAATCTCTTCAAATATTTTCTCAGTCCCTTTCTTTTTCTGTTTTTCTTCTGGGACCCCTATAATTCAAATGTTGGTGCGTTTAATGTCCCAGAGGTCTCTGAGACTATCCTCAATTCTTTTCATTCTTTTTTCTTTATTCTGCTGTGCAGTAGTTATTTCCACTATTTTATCTTCCAGGTCACTTATCAGTTCTTCTGCCTCAGTTATCTGCTATTGATTCCTTCTAGAGAATTTTTAATTTCATTTATTGTGTTGTTCATCATTGTTTGTTTGCTCTTTAGTTCTTCTAGGTCCTTGTTAAATGTTTCTTGTATTTTCTCCATTCTATTTCCAAGATTTTGGATCATCTGTACTATCATTACTCTGAATTCTTTTTCAGGTAGACTGCCTATTTCCTCTTCATTTGTTTGGTCTGGTGGGTTTTTACCTTGCTCCTTCATGTGCTGTGTTTGTCTGTCTTCTCATTTTGCTTAACTTACTGTGTTTTCGCAGGCTGCAGGTTCATAGTTCCCGTTGTTTTGGTGTCTGCCCCCAGTGGCTAAGGCTGGTTCAGTGGGTTGTGTAGGCTTCCTGGTGGAGGGGACTGGTGCTGTGTTCTGTTGGATCAGGCTGGATCTTTTCTCTCTGGTGGATAGGACTGAGTCTGGTGGTGTGTTTTGGGGTGTCTGTGACCTTATTATGATTTTAGGCAGCCTCTCTGCTAATGGATGGGGTTGTGTTCCTGTCTTGCTAGTTGTTTGGCATAGGGTGTCCAGCACTGCATCTTGCTGGTCGTTGAGAGGAGCTGGGTCTAGCGTTGAGATGGAGATCTCTGGGAGAGCTTTTGCCATTTGATATTATGTGGAGTCAGGAGGTCTCTGGTGGACCAATGTCCTGAACTTGGCTCTCCCACCTCAGAGGCACAGGCCTGACACCCAGTCGGAGCACCAAGACCCTGTCAGCCACACGGCTCAGAAGAAAAGGGAGAAAAAAAGAAAAAATAAATAAAATAAAGTTATTAAAATAAAAAATAATTATTAAAAACTAAAAAAATTAAAAAGTAATTTAAAAAAAAGAAAGAAAAAAGAGAGCAACCAAAGCAAAAAACAAATCTACCAATGATAACAAGCACTAAATATACTAAAAAACAACCAAAACGGACAGACAGAACCCTAGGACAAATGTTAAAAGCACATCTATACAGACAAAATCACACAATGAAGCATACACATACACACTCACAAAAAGAGAAAAAGGAAAAAATATATATATCATTGCTCCCAAAGTCCACTGCCTCAATTTTGGGATGATTCATTTTCTATTCAGGTATTCCACAGATGCAGGGTACATCAAGTTCATTGTGGAGATTTAATCCATTGCTTCTGAGGCTGCTGGGAGAGATTTCCCTTTCTCTTCTTTGTTCTCACAGCTCCCGGGGTTCAGCTTTGGATTTGGCCCTGCCTCTGTGTGTAGGTCACCTGAGGGCATCTGTTCTTCACCCAGACAGGATGGGGTTAAAGTAGCAGCTGATTAGGGGGCTCTGGCTCACTCAGGCTGCAGGGAGGGAGGGGTACAGAATGCAAGGCAAGCCTGCAGCAGCAGAGGCCAGAGTGACGTTGCACCAGCCTGAGGCGCGCTGTGTGTTCTCCCGGGGAAGAGAGAGTGTGTTGTCCCTGGATCATGGGACCCTGGCAGTGGCGGGCTGCACAGGCTCCTGGGAGAGGAGGTGTGGATAGTGACCTGTGCTTGCACACAGGCTTCTTGGTGGCTGCAGCAGCAGCCTTAGCGTTTCATGCCCATTTCTGGTGTCTGCGCTGATAGTTGCGGCTCGCGCCCGTCTCTGGAGCTCGTTTAGGCGGTGCTCTGAATCCCCTCTCCTCGTGCACCCCGAAACAATGGTCTCTTGCCTCTTAGGCAGTTCCAAACTTTCTCCCTGACTGTTTCCCAGCTAGCTGTGGTCCACTAGCCCCCTTCAGCCTGTGTTCATACAGCCAACCCTAGTCCTCTCCCTGGGATGCGACCGAAGCCCGAACCTCAGCTCCCAGCCCCCGACCGCCCCGGCGGGTGAGCAGACAAGAAAAGCCTCTCGGGCTGGTGAGTGCTGGTCGGCACCAATCCTCTGTGCCGGAATCTCTCCGCTTTGCTCTCTGCACCCCTGTTGCTGTGCTCTCCTCCGTGGCTCCGAAGCTTTCCCCCCACCCCCCGTCTCTGCCAGTGAAGGGGCTTCCTAGTGTGCGGAAACATTTCCTCCTTCACAGCTCCCTCCCACTGGTGCAGGTCCCGTCCCTATTCTTTTGTCTCTGTTGTTTTTTTTTCTTTTGCCCTACCCAGGTATGTGGGGAGTGTCTTGCCTTTTGGGAAGTCTGAGGTCTTCTGCCAGCGTTCAGCAGGTGTTCTGTAAGAATTGTTCCACATGTAGATGTACTTCTAATGTATTTGTGGGGAGGAAGGTGATCTCCACGTCTTACTCTTCCGCCATCTTGAGTGTCTCCCCCAAGTTCATTGACTTTTGTGTTTGTATTTAAAGTGATAGAACTAATTGGAAACCAAATTCAAGATGTATTTTCAGCGGCATAGCAAATTTGACCCTGAACAGTCAATTCTTTGCAAAGTTCTCACCAGACAAATATGACAGATGATATAAAAATGGCCAAAGTTTGTAAAGACAAAATTGTCTGGCTTCATAATAATGATTATGATAGTAGATCCTATTAAACACTTACTAGGGACTAGGTCCTATCTAAGCATTTTGCCAATAGGGTTTATTTACTCTTCCACAAAAAAGTAACATAGGAGGTATAATTTCCCCCATTTTACCAGAAGAGGATACTGAAGCACCGAGAGGCTAATTAACTTGCCCAAATCCACAGCTAGTAAGTGATGGAGCTAAGGTTTGAACCCACGCAGTTTGGTTTCAAAGCCCATAGCCACAAATACTTTACAGTAGAGCTAAGACTGCTGAGAACTTATGGGTTTATTCTAGATTTTCATCTTTTTTACTTGAAGGATGTTTCTTTAAAACATGCTGGTTTTTAATTTTTTAAATGCTTTTCATTTTATGTCATATTAAAGCTTTACATTAAAAAGTGGAAAAGATGATAAATCAATTTCTAGTACTGTACTTCTTTTTTATTTCTATAAAAGGAAGACAATAAAATAGTGTTTTGGACTACAGTATAGGAAAGCATATGTGTGTGGTATAAGTGCAATAAATCTTGATAATACTCTTTAAATCTCTTTAGATTCAGCTCTGGAAAAAAAGGAATGCCTCATGACAATGAACAATAGAGGGAAGTTTGATGACAAGTTTAAGACAATCTTAAATTGAGTTTATAGCTCTGTGTCTCAGACCTTTAGAGAAAAAGTATTCCAGATCAGGATGATGCATGTGACTTTTCAGTACTCAGTTTTTTCTTTGTGACTGTCTACCTCAGGCTCTTTATTAGAACAACATTTCTATACTAAAGATGAAAAACAGAACTGCTTGATGGCAGTATTTTTATCAAATTCCATCTACTTCAGATATTTAGGAAAGTTTTTTTAGCTAAGACTTTCAGAAAATAACCAGAATTACTGCCATATGATTATAAAAACTTATTCTATGACATTTTCAAATCAACCCAATCTACTATCTTCATGTTCCAATTACTTCTCAACGTTTCAAGACAAATATTTAGCAGTTGTCAGTCTTTAAAACTAGGAGATGTTCACCATGGTTTTTATTCTCATAATATGTACATTATTGAAAAAGATAAACTAAAAGACAGAGAAAATGCTATCAAATAGCCACCCTTAAAAAAAAGGTGGGGGAGACCTTTGGTTGAGACTTTTCATTTTGGTGGTTCTTATGTTATAGAATCCATTTGACAGCCATTTAGATCTGGATATATAAAGATTAGGCAACTAAGATATTCCTTCTCTTTTATTACTTGGAATAGCAATACCTCCTCTGCCATTTAATGTATGTTGGTTTGAAAAAATGTTTTTAAAAGTATGAATTATTTAGACAGAACACAGTAAATAAAAGCACTACGTATTTGTATATCTAGGTCAATTTGAGGAACTGTGTAAGTTTAGTAGCAGCAAAACGTTCACCAAGTATTCACTGGTTTAATAATTTTAGTAATTTAGTAAAAAATCTTTTCTTAATTATTACTTTTGAAATTTGGGGAATAAATATGCTGATAATTCTTTTTCAACTCTGACATGTAGCAGCAGGACCGTTTTTAAGATTGGGACCCTATGAGGTACTAAAGCAAGCATTCACTTCTCTCACACTTGAGGTCACAAATTTTTGCAAGTCAAAAATGTTGAGCATGCCAAAAATATCATGCTGCACACTACCAAATAAAAGAACACTGTTATTCTTACAAGGAAAGGTTTGACAAGACAGGAAATAGGCAGGGTCAGAGACGTTTACTTAATACCGAGTCTTATTTAACCATCGTGAAGCCAAAATACAATGACAGTTTAAAAAAAATAAACAAATAGCTGTTACACAAAACAAAACCCCGGGATACGTGGTCTCTACTGGAACTGATTATTAGATTTGTAGAAAATACAGGAAGTGGATAACCCCAGAGAACCCTCACAAAATTTCTAGACATCTTCCCCATTTGCTTTTGTCACATGTGCTTCACTGAGACAATGTGGATTAAAGTAGTTTTAATTTGTGGGTAGAAATCTGAACAAAGAAAAATTGATCTTAACATGCTGCAAAATAACTTCATTAAAGGGCAATCATTTTAAAAGTTGCGTTCTCCTAAAAATGGGGAGGGAAGAGAAAGAAAAAAGAAAATGGAAGATAGGAAAAATCTAGCTGTTCATTACAATTTTCCATTTTTTGTTTAAACACAGCAGGAGGGCAAAGCTGCTGGCTTCTCTTCATCCTTGCAAATGCCAGGAGGGATTATGCAAACCCCACAACCACCCAAATCTTATTTAAAGTTATAATCATTGTTCTCATTTAATGACTTTCGCCTGCTTTCACTCAAATATTGCTGCATCTTGTTTTCTGCCAGTTTGGACCCACTGGGAGTCGTTGATTCATAATTGCAGATAAACCTTTTTTTAAAAAAGAAACATGCTACCTTTACAAAAAGCAAACATCAAGTGACATCTAGTGGATGTTTGAATATCATTTTCTAAGGCCTCTGAATAGCAATATTCTCAACAATATATTATCTTAATATTGCTTATAATTTATGTTTCTCAGCTAGAGCCTCTGCCTTTTCCTAAGACAGAAAGACAAGTTATCAGATAGAAAAGTTGCCATTTTCTTTTCTCAAAGAAAATTTCTCTTTCCATTAGTATGTGAATAATAATTCTCAGGATAAAGCACCCTGGAAATAACTCATCTGTAACTCATGCTGTAAGTGTGAAAAAAAGGTTACAGTATATCCAACATTGGACATTTTTGAGCAATTATCAACTGTGTGGATGGTTCTTAAGAGAAGATGGCACTTCGAGTCTCAAATTCCTCTTTTTATCTATAATCTTAAAGAACACTATTAATCTAGCAAATCTATATTTAGTCCAAATATTGTCCCTATTTTCCTTGAGAATGCTGTGGGAGAATTATGCAAGTATTTAGGTCCACTTTCCATAACCTTTGGTAATTTTTGCTGGTTCACCACAAGTTACTGAAAACAGTGACTTAATCAGAGTCACACACAAAGCTGTTGAAAACTTAATTGATTGGGATTGCTGAACAGTTCCTCTCCAGAGATTTCATGTGTCTGAAAGGCTTCATGGAGAATAAATCCCTTGCACTGATGTCTAGAGACTGCATTTGTAAAAGAGACAGAAAGGGAAATTATTGACTGAGAAATTGAAAGATGGTGTTTAAATTTAGTATTTTCTTTCCTTTCAAGGAAAGGAAACTTGGAATATGCAACTGTAACCCAAATGCCAGCTGTCTGGTTGTCCCCAAGTCTTCCAGTCTTTTAGAGTTGCTCTTCATTTTAATAATAAAACACACACACACACACACACACACACACAGCCCTGCGTGAAGCCCTTCTCTGACTTCCTGCAGAAAATTTATCATCCCTTTCCCCCCTGCATTCCCCCAATAATTTCAAGAATTCTTGGGAGCTCTGCTTATTCTTAATCTCAGCTCTGCATCAAGCTTAATACTACTGTCTTATTCTTTATCCACTTCAGCCCAAATGCAAACTTTTTTTTGCTTTTTGCCCCTGCTCCAAAGTGACACTTAAGCAATGTGTGTAGTCAACTTTGTTGAAGTTTGGGTAATAGGAGGGAAGCTAAAGCACAGACGGCTCAGTAAACAGATTAAAATGTAATCTATGCAGTGATACTATGTCTGGGCTTTGTTTCAAAATAATTCATCGGGGTTGGGGATGGGGGAATAGGTGGAGACACAGAAGAAACAAAATCAGCTAAGAGCTGATAATTGTTGAAGTTGAGTGACGAGTACATGGGATTCCTCATACTACTAATTCTACTTTTGTACATGATTGAAATTTGTATAATAGCTATTTGAGAGAGTAAGTTCCTTGATCATCCCTGATGCAGGAAATTTCTCTGGCTTCCAGCCCCTTCTCCAATTAGCCTCCTATCACATTTTGGGACCCCCTCCCAGAACTTCTGAGTCTCACTGCCTCTCCTCCTTCTCAGGCTGCCCAAACAAGCCTTGAGCTCTGGGACACACTCTAATACTGGGGGAGCCCAGCAGAATGGTTTGCTGACTCCCTAAAAATTCAAGAAACCAGTTTTCACCCTAAGAGGAATTTTGCCCTAGCTTTACAGAATAACATCAGGTAAAACTAGCATAACACCTGGAGTGTATAGAATTTTTTAAAAAGTTAGTTCTCTTCCTCTTACTATTGTATTTTAATTGAAGTCCTGACAATTGATTCTAACAGAAGTTAATATAGATAGTGTATCAGGACAAAGCAGCTAAAAGATGATATTCTATACCTACAAACAAGCCTTGGGGAGAAATAACAAGTAAACTGTGGCAAAAGGGTAATTATTTTTGCCTTTTAACAAAAGATGTTCAATGTAGACGTTGTGTCATACATAAATAAAACTATCTTTAAAAATAATTTTTTTTTTTTTTTTTTTGCTACTCAATTATACTGCAGTAGCCAAGTGCTAGGCAACTATCACAGTAGGCTCACCAGAGGTGCATGGGAGGCCTGAGGAGTCTGAACCCTGCCCCCAGCCATGAACTTGGTGAGGGGGAGAGGGAGGTGCACCACTGGCTCCCGGCTCCTGATGGTGATTAACCCAGTCTCTCTCCTATCTTAGCATCGATTAGCAACCGCTCCTTTCCCTTTGTCTACTTTGGCCTAGAAAATGAAAGCTTTGCTTAGTGCAGGTCTGAACTCAGCTGAGATTAACGTTCAAACCCCCCAAAAATGTGTGCTTACAAAAAGAGGAAATGAGGTCATGTAAGGAAAAAGACTTTTCACACTTTTCACAAAATACATATACAGGAAGAATAAGAGAATTCACTCTGGATGATTATGCTAATAATGCAAAGGTAGAAACTGTGCCTGTTGTCCCCTTTTAATATTCCCAAGAGGAAGGAAAGGGATTCAGAGATTTGGGGACGGGGAGGGAGCCACTTGCCAAAGTCCTCTGAGCAGGGGACTCAAAAAAGTGGACGTGTTACCATTGGCATGTGCCATTGTCCCCAAACACATGCGAGACAATGTCAGCACTCACTTCTGGCTCTAAATTGAAAAAACACTTCCTCTTCTTCTGCCAGCACCATTTTCCCTCCTCCTCACCCCTGGAGTCTGACACAGTTTCCATTCCGAGGAGACCCGGTAATGACTCCAAGGAGACTGGGTAACATATTCCAATGAAAGAGCTGGCAGACAGCGTGAGACAGCACGGGGATAAGTTTAGGCTGACATGAATTAGGAAACATTTTCAAGTTACCCTTTGAAGTTTTTATTGCCTTATCATCAAACGGCTTCTCTTCTTTGGCTGTATATTGATTTTTCTGACTATGAAAAAACGTTTCATCTCTTCTATGATAATCAAACACAGTCTCAGTCAACGGGCACCTTCTTTTTTCTGAACCGTATTATTGCACATATCATGGAATTATCCTACACTCCCCATCTGACAGGACCCCCATACAGCATTAGTCTCTTTCTAATGTTATTTTCCCTGTCATGCCCAACAATACAATGTTTACATTCCAAACATATAGCTGCAGGGATCATATCATTATTTGCCTTTGCTCTAGTCAAGGTCTCTTTTATGAGAGCTTTCTGTCATTTGTCCTGATCTATGCTACTGTTTGTCAAAACATCACCTCTGAAATTGCCTGCTTCCCTAAGATGCCAGAAAAAAAATATTTCATGTCAACTAAAAATTAAGTCATTATAAATCCCACAGAGGTTTCTAAATGGGGCCACCCTTGGGATTTTATTTTTCTTTAAGTATAATGCACTTTCTAATAGTCAAAGTGATTGGACTTGAAGAAGAGTATTTTTGTCATATTTCCCCTCTAGCCCCTGGCACATCAGAAAATAGTCACAAAAAGTTTACTTCTTTTTTATCTACTTGTACAATGTGTGATGACAGGGCCAACCTCATATTTGGTTCAGTGTTCATACCTGAGTGGAAAGTTGGGTTAACATCTTTCCTGAGTGGAGAAGGGGTATGAGACCCTTAATCAGGAACCTGGAAACTAGCCCTACAACTGCTGTGGTTTGGTTGGTTTCATGACCCCAAACACGTAGCCTCCTTTAGGCTCAGGCAATTCATTTGTTATCTAACAATGTCTTAGGTCAGCTTGAAAGATGCAGTCCCTGTTTTGTTCTTACAGTTTCTCACTGTCATTTCCATCCATCTTTCCTTTGCCATCCTCTGTGCTCATTAGCTGGCTATTTTGGTGATGGCTTCTTAACCTCATTGTCACAGACATCAGATTAATATCAATTCCTGAAGCTCAGCTCTGGTGATGTTACTCTTTGCCCCAGACTCTTTCATGGCTGGCCATTGCTTCCCTGGTGTTTAGGACCCACCAGAGTGAACCTGCAACCTACAATTCCAGGATACTTACCAGCGATTTTCTATATGTCCTTTACACTCCAGTCTATTTGAACTTTCCTTTTGCCATTTTATGAATATGTCTTGTGTCTTCTTTCTATTTTCAAGGTATATCGCCTACTGCAGAGATTTCTATATTTATCTTACTTCCCCTGCTAGATGGTAACATTCCTGAAGATAATTGTGACCATTTATTGACCAAATATTCTTTGCTATGGACTGTGTGAGATACTTTACATCCATCAACTCTAGATTTTCTAATAATGTAAGGTGGATATTACTATCTTGATTTTTCAGATGGGAAGATAGTGGTTAGATGATGTCCTCAAGATCATGTAGCTAGCATGTGACAGCTCATGTCTTAGTTGTTTCACGTATATCATCTAGAAAAACACTAAATTGAATGAATGATGATGCTGGCACTTGTTCAGCACACAGATGCTAGGCAATTACAAGTGTGAATAAATGAATGAATGACGGGATTTTATACCTTAAATTAGCCCCCCTAACTTTAGATAATTGCCACCAGGTGGCAGTAGTTCACCACAGCCATACAGTCTGGTCGCAAGATTCACTAAATGGAATAAGAGAGCTGGAAGGGACCCTGGAGATTATCTGACGCGTTTGCCCTATTTTATGCTAAGAAAATTGAGAATCCGTAAAGTTATTTTATTTACTCAACATCTTCTAGTTAGTGAAAGAGCGGAACTTAAACTTAGGTCTAAAATCCCCAAATCCAGTGTTTTACCATTAGACCAACTTGTATATTTTTTCTTCAAAACTTATAATTTATAGTAATAATTTTCCCACTGAGTATTAAAATATTCAGTAAAATAGTAAATGTAATCAAAATTAAACAAATATATTTTATCATAAAGTTTTAAGTGTTTCCCTTAACCAAGTAATATAGTTTTCATGTTAAAAGATGTTAAGATATAGATAATGCAAAAAGGAAAAATACCAGCAATTCCAACAGGCAGAGATAATCATTATTTTGGAATATATTCTCCCAGAGGATTCTTTACTCATCTGTAAAACCCATTTTTTAAAATTAGGATCAAACCAAGACATAATTTAGTAATTTGTTAACTATAATTTCTCTCTATAATCTTACTTTCATAAATAGTTAATTGACATTATCTTTAGGAGACCTCCTGGATCTTAAAAATTCTCCCAAATTAACCACGTTTAGTTGCTAGTAAAGGGAGACCATTTTAAAATTTATTTTTATTTATTTATTTAACATCTTTATTGGAGTATAACTGCTTTACAATGGTGTGTTAGTTTCTGCTTTATAACAAAGTGAATCAGCTTTACGTATACATATATCCACATATCTCCTCCTTCTTGCGTCTCCATCCCACCCTCCCTATCCCACCACTCTAGGTGGCCACAAAACACCCAGCTGATCTCCCTGTGCTATGCGGCTGCTTCCCACTAGCTATCTATTTTCCATTTGGTAGTGTATATATGTCCATGCCACTCTCTCACTTCGTCCCAGCTTACCCTTCCCCCTCCCCATGTCCTCAAGTCCATTCTCTACGTCTGCGTCTTTATTCTTGTCCTGCCCCTAGGTTCTTCAGAACCATTATTTTTTTTCTTTAGATTCCATATATATGTGTTAGCATACGGTATTTGTTTTTCTCTTTCTGACTTAACTTCACTCTGTATGACAGACTCTAGGTCCATCCACCTCACTACAAATAACTCAATTTCGTTTCTTGTTATGGCTGGGCAATATTCCATTGTATATATGTGCCACATCTTCTTTATCCATTCATCTGTTGATGGACACTTAGGTTGCTTCCATGTCCTGGCTATTGTAAATAAAGCTGCAATGAACATTGTGGTATATGACTCTTTTTGAATTATGGATTGCTCAGGGTATATGGCCAGTAGTGGGATTGCTGGGTCATATGGTAGTTCTATTTTTAGTTTTTTAAGGAACCTCCATACTGTTCTCCATAGTGGCTGTATCAATTTACATTCCCACCAACAGTGTAGGAGGGTTCCCTTTTCTCCACACCCTCTCCAGCATTTATTGTTTGTAGATATTTTGATGATGGCCATTCTGACTGGTGTGAGGTGATACCTCATTGTAGTTTTGACTTGCATTTCTCTAATGATTAGTGATGTTGAGCATCCTTTCATGTGTTTGTTGGCAATCTGTATATCTTCTTTGGAGAAATGTCTATTTAGGTCTTCTGCCCATTTTTGGATTCGGTTGTTTGTTTTTTTGATATTGAGCTGCATGAGCTGCTTGTATATTTTGGAGATTAATCCTTTGTCAGTTGATTCGTTTGCAAATATTTTCTCCCATTCTGAGGGTTGTCTTTTCGTCTTGATTATGGTTTCCTTTGCTGCGCAAAAGCTTCTAAGTTTCATTAGGTCCCATTTGTTTATTTTTGTTTTTATTTCCATTTCTCTGGGAGGTGTGTCAAAAAGGATCTTGCTGTGATGTATGTCATAGAGTGTTCTGCCTATGTTTTCCTCTTCCTAAGAGTTTAATAGTGTCTGGCCTTACATTTAGGTATTTAATCCATTTTGAGTTTATTTTTGTGTATGGTGTTAGGGACTGTTCTAATTTCATTCTTTTCCATGTAGCTATCCAGTTTTCCCAGCACCACTTATTGAAGAGGCTGTCTTTTCTCCCTTGTGTATTCCTGCCTCCTTTATCAAAGATTAGGTGACCATATGTGTGTGGGTTTATCTCAAGGCTTTCTATCTTGTTCCATTTAAATATATTTCTGTTTTTGTGCCAGTACCATATTGTCTTGATTACTGTAGCTTTGTAGTATTGTCTGAAGTCAGGGAGCCTGATTCCTCCAGGTCCGTTTTTCTTTCTCAAGACTGCTTTGGCTATTCGGGGTCTTTTGTGTTTCCAGACAAATTGTGAAATTTTTTGATCTAGTTCTGTGAAGAATGCCATTGGTAGTTTGATAGGGATTGCATTGAATCTGTAGATTGCTTTGGGTAGTATAGTCATTTTCACAATATTGATTCTTCCAACCCAAGAACATGGTATATCTCTCCATCTGTTTGTATCATCTTTAATTTCTTTCATCAGTGTCTTATAGTTTTCTGCATACAGGTCTTTTGTCTCCTTAGGTAGGTTTATTCCTAGGTATTTTATTCTTTTTGTTGCAATGGTAAATGGGAGTGTTTCCTTAATTTCTCTTTCAGATTTTTCATCATTAGTGTATAGAAATGCAAGGGATTTCTGTGCATTAATTTTGTGTCCTGCTACTTTACCAAATTCATTGATTAGCTCTAGTAGTTTTCTGGTAACATCTTTAGGATCCTCTATGTATAGTATCCTGTCATCTGCAAACAGTGACAGCTTTATTTCTTCTTTTCCGATTTGGATTCCTTTTATTTCTTTTTCTTCTCAGATTGCTGTGGCTAAAACTTCCAAAACTATGTTGAATAATAGTAGTGAGAGTGGACAACCTTGTCTTGTTCCTGATCTTTGAGGAAATGGTTTCAGTTTTTCACCATTGAGAACGATGTTGGCGGTGGGTTTGTCATATATGGCCTTTATTATGTTGAAAGCTTTTCTGCATCTATTGACATGATCATATGGTTTTTATCCTTCAATTTGTTAATATGGTGTATCACATTGATTGATTTCCATATATTGAAGAATCCTTGCATTCCTGGGATAAACCCCACTTGATCATGGTGTATGATCCTTTTAATGTGCTTTTGGGTTCTGTTTGCTAGTATTTTGTTGAGGAGTTTTGCATCTATGTTCATCAGTGATATTGGCCTGTAGTTTTCTTTCTTTGTGACATCTTTGTCTGGTTTTGGTACCAGGGTGATGGTGGCCTCGTAGGATGAGTTTGGGAGTGTTCCTCCCTGTGCTATATTTTGGAAGATTTTAAGGAGGATAGGTGTTAGCTCTTCTCTGAACGTTTGATAGAATTCGCCTGTGAAGCCGTCTGGTCCTGGGCTTTGTTTGTTGGAAGATTTTTAATCACAGTTTCAATTTCAGTGCTTGTGATTGGTCTGTTTATATTTTCTATTTCTTCTTGGTTCAGTCTTGGAAGGTTGTGCTTTTCTAAGAATTTGTCCATTTCTTCCAGGTTGTCCATTTTACTGGCATATAGTTGCTTCTAGTAATCTCTCATGATCCTTTGTATTTCTTCAGTGTCAGTTGTTACTTCTTTTTCATTTCTAATTCTATTGATTTGAGTCTTCTCCCTTTTTCTCTTGATGAGTCTGGCTAATGGTTTATCAATTTTGTTTACCTTCCTAAAGAACCAGCTTTTCATTTTATTGATCTTTGCTATCGTTTCCTTCATTTCTTTTTCATTTATTTCTGATCTGATCTTTATGATTTCTTTCCTTCTGCTAACTTTGGGGGTTTTTTTGTTCTCCTTTCTCTAATTGCTTTAGGTGTAAGGTTAGGTTGTTTATTTGAGATGTTTCTTGTTTCTTGAGGTAGGATTTTATTGCTATAAACCTCCCTCTTAGAACTGCTTTTGCTGCATCCCATCGGTTTTGGGTCGTCGTGTTTTCTTTGTCATTTGTTTCTAGGTATTTTTTGATTTCCTCTTTGATTTCTTCAGTGATCTCTTGGTTATTAAGTAATGTATTGTTTAGCCTCCATGTATTTGTATTTTTTACAGACTTTTTCTTATAATTGATATCTAGTCTCATAGCATTGTGGTTGGAAAAGATACTTGATATGATTTCAATTTTCTTAAATTTACCAAGGCTTGATTTGTGACCCAAGATATGATCTATCCTGGAGAATATTCCATGAGCACTTGAGAAGAAAGTATATTCTGTTGTTTTTGGATGGAATGTCCTCTAAATATCAATTAAGTCCATCTTGTTTAATGTATCATTTAAAGCTTGTGTTTCCTTACTTATTTTTATTTTGGATGATCTGTCCATTGGTGAAAGTGGGGTGTTAAAGTCCCCTACTATGATTGTGTTACTGTCGATTTCCCCTTTTATGGCTGTTAGCATTTGCTGTATGTATTGAGGTGCTCCTATGTTGGGTGCATACTTATTTACAATTGTTATATCTTCTTGGATTGATCCCTTGATCATTATGTAGTGTCTTTCTTTGTCTCTTGTAATAGTCTTTATTTTAAAGTCCATTTTGTCTGATATGAGAATTGCTACTCCAGCTTTGTTTTGATTTCCATTTGCATGGAGTATCTTTTTCCATCCCCTCACTTTCAGTCTGTATGTGTCCCTAGGTCTGAAGTGTGTCCCTTGTAGACAGCATATATATGGGTCTTTTTTTTTATCCATTCAGCCAGTTTATGTCTTTTGGTGGGAGCATTTAATCCGTTTACATTTAAGGTAGTTATCGATATGTATGTTCCTATTACCATTTTCTTAATTGTTTTGGGTTTGTTATTGTAGGTCTTTTCCTTCTCTTGTGTGTCCTCCCTAGAGAAGTTCCTTTAGCATTTGTTGTAAAGCTGGTTTGGTGGTGCTGAATTCTCTTAGCTTTTGCTTGTCTGTAAAGATTTTAATTTCTCTGTTGAATCTGAATGAGATCCTTGCTGGGTCGAGTAATCTTGGTTGTAGGATTTTCCCTTTCATCACTTTAAATATGTCCTGCCACTCCCTTCTGGCTTGCAGAGTTTCTGCTGAAAGATCAGCTGTTAACCTTATGGGGATTCCCTTGTATGTTATTTGTTGTTTTTCCCTTTCTGCTTTTAATATTTTTTCTTTGTATTTAATTTTTGATAGTTTGGTTAATATGTGTCTTTGTGTGTTTCTCTTTGGAATTATCCTGTATGGGACTTTCTGTGCTTCCTGGACTTGATTAACCATCTCCTTTCCCACATTAGGGAAGTTTTCAACTATAATCTCTTCAAATATTTTCTCAGTCCCTTTCTTTTCCTCTTCTTCTTCTGGGACCCCTATAATTCAAATGTTGGTGTGTTTAATGTTGTCCCAGAGGTCTCTGAGACTGTCCTCAACTCTTCCATTCTTTTTCCTTATTCTGCTCTGCAGTAGTTATTTCCAGTATTTTTTCTTCCAGGTCACTTATCCGTTCTTCTGCCTCAGTCATTTTGCTATTGATTCCTTGTAGAGAATTTTTAATTTCATTTATCGTGTTGTAAGAACACTCACAAAAAGAGAAAAAGGAAAAATATATATATATCATTGCTCCCCAAGTCCACCACCTCAATTTTGGGATGGTTCGTTGTCTACTCAGGTATTCCACAGATGCAGGTACATCAAGTTGATTGTGGAGATTTAATCTGCTGCTCCTGAGGCTGCTGGGAGAGATTTCCCTTTCTCTTCTTTGTTTGCATAGCTCCCGGGGTTCAGCTTTGGATTTGGCCCCGCCTCTGCATATAGGTCACCTGCGGGCACCTGTTCTTCACCCAGACAGGATGGGGTTAAAGTAGCAGCTGATTAGGGGGCTCTGGCTCACTCAGGCCGCGGGGAGTGAGGGGCATGGAATGCGGGGTGAGCCTGCGGCGGCAGAGGCCATTATGACGTTGCAGCAGCCTGAGGCGTGCCGTGTGTTCTCCCAGGGAAGTTGTCCCTGGATCACGGGACCCTGGCAGTGGCAGGCTGCACAGGCTCCCGGGACGGGAGGTGTGGATAGTGACCTGTGCTTGCACACAGGCTTCTTGGTGGCTGCAGCAGCAGCCTTAACGTTTCATGCCCGTCTCTGGTGTCCGCACTGATAGCCATGGCTCGCACTCGTCTCTGGAGCTCGTTTAGGCAGTGCTCTGAATTCCCTCTCCTCGCCCACCCCAAAACAGTGGTCTCTTGCCTCTTAGGCAGTTCCAGAGTTTTTCCCAGATTCCCTCCCAGCTAGCTGTGGCGCACTAGCCCCCTTCAGGCTGTGTTCACGCAGCCAACCCCAGTCCTCTCCCTGGGAACTGACCTTCGAAGCCCGAGCCTCAGCTCCCAGCCCCCACCCATCTCAGCCGGTGGGTGAGCAGATAAGCCTCTCGGGCTGGTGAGTGCTGGTCAGCACCAATCCTCTGTGTGTGAGTCTCTCTGCTTTGCCCTCTGCACCCCTGTTGCCGTGCTCTCCTCCATGGCTCCGAAGCTTCCCCCCGCTACCCACTGTCTCCTCCAGTGAAGGGGCTTCCTAGTGTGTGGAAACTTTTCCTCCTTCACAGCTCCCTCCCAGAGGTGCAGGTCCTGTCCCTATTATTTTGTCTTTTTTTTTTCTTTTTTCTTTTGCCCTACCTAGGTATGTGGGGAGTTTCTTGCCTTTTGGGAAGTCAGGTCTTCTGCCAGCGTTCAGTAGGTGTTCTGTAGTTGTTCCACATGTAGATGTATTTTTGATGTATTTGTGGGGAGCAAGGTGGTCTCCACGTCTTACTCTTCCACCATCTTGAAGGTCCGACCATTTTTAATATATTTTTCTTCATATACTTCCTGAGAAGATTCCCTCAGTGAAAATTTCAGTTTCATTTATATTTTTCCCTTTTCTCATTCTCTTTTCAGTAAGTAAAAGAGCAATGTCAGGGCTTCCCTGGTGGTGCAGTAGTTGAGAATCCTCCTGCAAATGCAGGGGACACGGGTTTCCTCCCTGGTCTGGGAAGATCCCACATGCCGCTGAGCAACTAAGCCCCGTGTGCTACAACTACTGAGCCTGTGCTCTAGAGCCTGTGAGCCACAACTATGAGCCCGTGTGCTGCAACTACTGAAGCCCACATGCTTAGAGCCAGTGCCCCGCAAAAAGTGAAGCCACTGCAATGAGAAGCCCGTGCACCGCAACAAAGAGTAGCCCCTGCTCACCGCAACTAGGGAAACCCTGTGTGCAGCAATGAAGACCCAACACAGCCAAACATAAATAAATGTTTTAAAAAAAAGAGCAATGTCAAAACACTGTGTACACAATCCATCCAAATGGAGATGTCTTTTCAGCAAAAGGCATTTTACTTTCACTTTTGAGAAATTGTTCCTCCCCACCTCACCTCTCTTCTCAGGATGATGATACAATACTAGAGGGTATTTCTCAGCTAAAAGGATCAGGTCATTTACAAAAATAGTATATTTTACACTAATGAGCAGAAGATAAAATGGCTCCAAATGCCTAATCAAAGATCACAGTATTACCTTTACTTGAGTGATTACATGCCTCTTAGCATGGATTTTGCATGTAAAGCTTTCTCTACATCCAGGATGCTCTCTGAATCTATAAATATTACTACAAAAATTATCGTTGAATTTTGGCCCAGATGATTTCTGTTCTCTGTAATCATCAATTCTTGTAACTGTCAATCTATCACCATTACCTTAAGGGTATATGCAGTAGAGGTTAGCAGTAGGAAAAGAAAGTTGTGAGGGGTGGGGGTCGGGGGGTGTGTGTGTTGGTGTGTTGGTGCTCTCCTAACAAGGACCACTGCTGGAGTTGAAGTGGGGAAAGAAGAGCAAATGAGAAGTTGGATCAAGTGTGATTTGGGGATGGTCAAAGCAAGAGGATCGGGGTAGGTAGGAGCCCTGCTGAGAATGGTCTGTATGACAACTTGGACTCAGTACTCATGTAATTATGTTAATATGTCCAAGGTCCATTAACCCCAAACACAAAACTCCAAGTACCTACATATCTCAGCCCTCTAGTCTTCTACCATTCTTTCACTGATAAGATGGAAAATGAATTTGAGGAAATAATCATTTGACATCTCCAAACACAAAACTCCAAGTACCTACATATCTCAGCCCTCTAGTCTTCTACCATTCTTTCACTAATAAGATGGAAAATGAATTTGAGGAAATAATCATTTGACGTCTCCTGCCAGGTGGGATGGAGATGGTCACGTGGCAAGAAATACAGTACGTTCCCTACATACGCACGAGTTCCGTTCTGAGAGCGCGTTCATAAGTCCAATTTGTTCCTACGTCCAACAAAGTTAGCCTAGATACCCAACTAACTAACTAACAATCAGCTATACAGCAGAGGATTGTAATAGGTTTATAATACTTTTCACACAAATAATACATAAAAAACAAACACAAAAAATAAAACATTTTTAATCTTACAGTACAGTACCTTGAAAAATACAGTAGTATAGCACAACAGCTGGCATACAGGGGCTGGCATCGAGTGAACAGGCAAGAAGAGTTACTGATTGGAGGAGGGAGAGGAGGTGGGAGATGGTAGAGCTGAAGGATCGTCAGCAATAGGAGACGGAGGGCAAGATGCAATTTCACTCACGCCTGACGTTGATGGCACAGGTTCTGGTTCCTTGCTGGATTCAATTCTATCTACCCTCTTGAAAAAACGATCCAGTGGTGTCTGGGTAGTAGCTCTTTTTTTCTCATCGTAGATGACACAGTAGCACTGGATTGCATTCTGAATGGCTGCTGCAACCTTTGTGTACCGTTCTGTGTTCAGGTCCTGTGCCTCAAAAACTAACAGTGCCTCCTCAAATAAAGAAAATCCCCTTGCCATTTCCTGCGTCATGAATCTCTTCGGTTCTTCAGTTACTTCTTCTTCCTCTTGTCTCTCTTCATCCTTTCTCTGGGCCTCCAATACCTGGCACTTCTTAGCAGTACCAGCTACATCACCGCTGCTTTTATGCTTGCTTCCGGACATCCTGGGCTTGAAATAAAGATACTGTACTACTGTACTCTATACAGTACTGTAAAGTACACAAAAGCAAACCACTTGTAGAGGATGCACATACGTGACAATGTACGCCAGACACATGAACTAACTTACATGACTGGACATGCAAATGCATGTTCACATCTTTGAAAGCTTGCAACTTGAAGGTTCGTACGTAGGGGACTTACTGTACTGTGTAGGGAAGGTGCTCTGAAATCCAAATCTTGGGCCTTCCCCCACCTCCATCCCCCCATTCATTTAGGCTGCCTGTTTAAATACTAGTATGTAGCTTCCTCTACAGATAGCCACCAAGGGAAATTAACTGAAGGAGCATCAGATTAATTTGTAGGAGTCTGCCTGATTATTTCTCTTCTGATGTATACAGCACCAAGGACAGGAGTGGATAGTGGGCATCATTAGTGAGTGAGGCAGAACTGTCAAGGGACAGGAAAACTGCCTAGTTTCTGCCTGGGAAGAAACTGAATGGTAATTGCTATTCAATTTGTAGTTAATTGATAATCAAAGTGCAGCCCTACATGTGAAAATGATGCTTCTCTTTGGTCATCAGTAAAAAACTGGTTTCCTTTGTAGCAGAAAGGAAGACTTGCCCTAATAAAGTGCTGCTTCCTGGTTTTCCTTTGCTACCAACTGAATCTAGCTGATTGAAATAAGGCAAAGCTGAAATGAGCTCAGGAACCAAGCCTTATTAACGTAGGGTTTCACTTCCTAGAAAACTGGCCCAGACCACTATTTAGGTGTTCCTATTCTGCAGTTATTCACTATTCCATCCACTTTTGTTTCATACTCTTTTCTAAACGTTGTACTTCATAAATAAAACAAAGTAAAAATATTATAAAATATTTGAATTTTACATACATAACAGAGAAGATGTCTCCAATAATCCCAACCCAACAGACTGTATTGTACTCTTTCACATGGCATTTCCTTTTCTTTTTCCATATGGCATTTGCACTTTCTTTGCTTTTTTCACTGCTTTAGGCAAGTTCCATGAGTCTGCCCTATGCCACTGTTAAGGAAAAACAGCTTTTTTCCTTCCTGTGTAGGGAAAAACCTAGTTCTTTCCTAACATGTCTTTCCTCCCTGTGAGTCTCCTTTACTACTCACAGAAAACACTTCACTTCTGGGCACCAAACGTGTGCAAGCTTTTTCCCACACCAAGCAATTCTCTGTGACACCAGCTACGTGTTCTACAATTTCTCAATTCTGACACTGTGTACTTGGAGATAGCCTCAGATACCGCAGGTTAAGGGCTCAGTCCCATAAGACTGACCACTCTCCCCCAGCCATCCCTCCCACCACCACTTCAGACACCAGCTGCAAGCTCAGGTTTTCACCTGTGCTTCTGACCAACTACAGAAGTTCCAAAGACCTCCTCTCCTTGGGGTCGATTAATTTGCTAGAGCAGTTCACAGAACTCAGGAAAACACTTATGTTTACTAGTTTATTATAAAAGGATATGATAAAAGATACAGGTGAAAATACAGATGGGAGAGGTGCAGAGGGCAAGATACGTGGGAAGGTGCACGGAGCTTCCATAACCTGTCCAGGCGCACCACTCTCCCAGCGCAACCTGTGGGCTCTCTGAGCCCTATTCTTTTGGGGATTTTATGGAGGCTTCATCATGTAGGAACGATCCATGATTACTTCCAATTTCAGCCCTTCTCCCTTCACAAGAGAATGGGGCGGGGGGGGGCACGGGGTGGGCACTGAAAATTCTAAGCTTCTGATCATGTCTCGGTCCATCTTTCCAGTGACCAGCCCTCATTCAGGAGCCATCCGTGTCAGGAACAGAGGTCAAAGACCAATACAGAACAAGAGATGCTCCCAGTGGTCTTATCACCAGGGGGTCAGAGACCAATATCTATTTTCTATTATCTCACAGCCACTCTCTTCTATAGATTAAATTCACTGATCCTAGCTTCAGTCTCTCAGGTCACATATGACAAGCCTAATTCCCTGAGTCTTTAGACTATAAGAACATCTATTATATCCCTGGGACCTTCTGCCACCCCCCACCCCATTCCTCCCATCCCAACAAATACACTTCTCCAGACAAAAACCAAAACTTAAGACAAAAAAAAACTCCACACCAGGTCTCTCATCTATCCCCCGTGGATACCATTCTGGTCTCTAACTTTAGAGTAGCTTCAGATCTGAGCATCTTCCTTTAAGTATGGTACCAAGATGGAAACATATTCCAGGTATGAAAAAACTAGAGGAATATTTTCATTAACCATCTCTTCCATTCTGTGTTCTCTTTACCACTTGAAAGACTGAAGATACTGCAAAGAACATGAGCTTTGAAGCCATAGGACCTGAATTTTAATAGTGGTCATCATTGGCTGAAATGTCTCTGAGCCGATTTTTGTTATCTATAAAAAAAGTGTTTTATCTGTTCTCCCACAGGCATGTTATGAGAAAGAAATGAGCAGTTCGTAAGTGCTTAATATAGTGGACTTAATGTTAACAGTGTAAGCTAAGACCATATCTCTTGGTAGTCACATCATCCTCTTTTTTCTTACTCAACTGTTACTATGTATTGGTCAGGGTTCAGAGAACCTGACTGGCTAATATAGCAGAAAAGAATTTATTTAAATTTTACTGACTTCAGAAATAATTTATACCATGACCCAGTACACACATGCACACATAAATATATAATTCAAATAATCCTCACAATATTTACCATCTGACATGTTGTCCTCTGCTGTTTTCCTATTCAATTTTTTTTTTTTTAATGCTAGTTATGACCCACTGAGTTGATTTCATGACTCACTAATGAATCGTGACCCATAGTTACATTTCCAAAGTAATGGAAAACACTACACTGCAGGGTATTAAATGGCCTAGAGAATCACTAGGACAGAAAAAAAACTCTTAACCTGTGTTTCCAGGAACTGGGTGGCCAAGAGCTGCCAGCTCCAGAAGCATTCCATCTGTATGACCCACACCTGCAAAATGATGCCTTTTGAGTCTCACACTAGTGCATCTGATTGAAAAAGTCCTGGTGTAAAGGGGTTTGGGAAATGCAGAAAAGGAAAGCACACCAAGAAGAAGGCTGCAATAGATGTTACTCAAGCTAATTCATGCTGCCGAGACTTACTCAAAGGTGCTTGGTTTGGACAAACCCAGTGGCCTAAGCATACCTCTTTTACATCTATTTATCCCTATTAAATTGTATATTTTCTTGGATGCAGCCTATTACTGCTACTTCAGTGAGGGAAACTCACATAACTACAGTTTACTTGATAGAATGAAATTCAGAAGAACCAACCAACTGGAAATTCCCAAGCTACATTTCCTTTCACAAACACACCTCTACCCAGTTAACCTGGGGTCTACAAAAAAGGGAGGTTAAAAAGAAAGGAAAAACCTAAAAATAAAAATAATAAACTGAGGATTCTCTTCTTCCCACCCTCACAAAGAATCTTAAGTTTAAAAAGACATTTTTTAGATCACTGAAGAGAAGGGAAGAATTAGGAATAATTTTAACTTCTTTTTATTGTCCTTCAGTTCAGTTTATACAGTAATTTATATCTGTGAAAGAATTCAAATTTATTGAATGAAAGGCATTGCTTATGATATATAAAGCAATTAAAAAATAAGTTACTGAAGGGGTAATATATAGCGAATTAAATAATACAGGTTTTGGGGTAACTGATGTGCATTTAATTTAAAAGAAACTGCATGAGGTCACCACACAGATTTATATAACAGTCAAATGCAGAAAAACACAAGAAAGTAAGTTTCTATGTGATCCCAACAGAGGTATCCTTTCTTTGATCATAACAGAACCAAGTATTTCTAGAAGCTAAAACTATTAAGTTTACAGAAGTGCAAAACACCAAAACACTTTAAGCAAAGTCTTTATTTTCAAGGAAAAAGTATATTTTCTCATTTTCTGTTCTTGGCATAAATTTTAATTATTTCCAGTGGAACCAAAACCTCCTGAACCCCTTTCAGTGTCATCTAAAACCTGAAAAGACATAAAGGTAGTAAGCCATGTAGTTAATTTCAGATCCTCTTTCAGTTCTCTCCAGCTCCAAATTTGTAAGACTTTTATTCTTGCTATACCATTGTTTCAAAAAGGAGATTACAGAAAATTAAATATTTTAAGTTTCAGGAATTAAAATATTGAATAAGTTCCAAAAAAGCTAAGGGAACAGTAGAATTTCACAGGCTATTTAAGTGGTTTATTATCCAAAGTAATGCTGTATAATAGCTATGGAAAACATTTCAAGAAATTCTAAGATTTTAATTTTGCCTAAAATAGGACTAGTCACATATTCTACTACAGATGGTCCCCAACTTAGGATGGTTTGACTTATGATTTTTTGACTTTATGATGGTGCGAAAGTGATTTGCATTCGGTAAAAACTGTGCCCCAAATATTGAATTCTGACCTTTTCCTGGACTAGTGATATACGGTGTGATACTCTTGTGATGCTGGGCAATGGCAGCAAGCTACAGCCACCAGTCAGCCATGCCATCACAAGGGTGAACCACTGATAACACAGCTGTTCTTTACTCATACAACCATTCTATTTTTCACTTTCAGCATGGTAGTCAATAAATTACATGAGAGATTCAACACTTTCTTATAAAACAGGCTTTGTGTTAGATGCTTTTGTCCAACTGTAGGTTAATGTAAGCATTCTGAGCACGTTTAAGTTAGGCTAGGCTAAGCTATGGTGTTCGGTAGGTTAGGTGTATTAAGTGCATTTTCAACTTAAGATATTTTCAACTTACGATGGATTTATTGGGATGTAATCCCATTGTTAAGTCGAGGAAGAGCTGTATTTAGTTACAAATAGCATATTAAATCCTCAAAATTTTATTTTTCCTTCACTGAAGATGTTACATCATTTATTCCCTATTCAGCTTTTATGATACTTACTTGAACTTCCTCTATTTCTGGGTAAAATATCCGTTCACAAATGAGCTGTGCAATTCGATCACCCTTTTTGACTTCAAAGGAAAAAAACAAAACAATTTATTACTGATATTGATGCATTCTCTGTATCCTGCCTTGTACAGTACAATGAGAATTAGAGGAGTTAGTATGTGTTACTTAGACATACATAACTTGGAAAACTCACTGCACTTATGTGAATGCATGTATTTGACATACCTTCGAACTTTTCTTTGCCAAAATTAAACAGTACAACACCAACATTTCCTCTATAATCTTCATCTATGACACCAGCTAGAAAAAAGAAAAATAATATTAGCTTGGTTTATGGTACCGAAAGACTAAGGGTATATGATTACCTCAAAATCATTCCTAAGTAGCTCTGAGAGTTTTATCCTTACAACGAATATGTGAATCTTGCTCTGGTACTATGTAAAGCCTCAAAACTAAGAAATTACTAAAATGCAAATAAGAATTAAGAAAGTGGTCCTAATTTTCCAACCTGTCATCCTTACAAATGGTGACCACTACCTACTCTAAATTGGGAGTAGGCACTTAGCATCTCAGACAAGTCATCCTGAATTGCTCTCTCCAATCCTACTGTCCATTTGTGGCACACCTGCCCAAAAGACTAGGAGAAAATTATGATTTGGGTTTTAAAGGCTTCTCCTGGTAGCAACTTCCCACTAACATCCAGATTGAAATATGATTGAGTCATAAATAAAAATGTCAAAAAGCCTAAAGATCTGCAGTAGAGTAAGTCAATGTTAAGCAGCAGTCTAGCAAATATCAGAACATTCCATTTTTATAATGAAAATGGAGCTGAATCATTCAGTTCACATTCTTCTTCTCCTTTTAAGCTACCAGCCTTTCTCAGAGCATGATCTCTCAGAAGACATTAGCACATAAGCTTAATAATGAGTACACTTTTACACAGAACCGTGTGTAATTAGTACCTGTTTGAGATTATAAACACAAAGGCAGCAAATCTTTGCAGGAGAGAAACTTGAGCCAGGGCCCTGCCTTGGCCCAGAGAAGTACACTTACCAGACTTGCTAGCATTTATCTTTGGTCCAAGAATCCAAAACATTTCCATAAACACAAGCACAGATAATATAGGTGCACCAGGCCTTCTCACTTCCTTTTTTAATATTGAGACATAATTCACAATTCAACGGTTCTTAGCATAATCAAAGTTGTGCAAACACGACCACAGTCAATTTTAGAACATTTTTATTACCGCAAAAAGAAACCCCCTACTGTTAGCAGTCACTCTCCTACCCCCTTCATCCCCCTCAGTGCCTGTCTCCTTTTATACATGTTAATTCTTTCCCCCCAGTTTGTAAAATGCTGGATAGGATTCATGTGAATTAATTAAACGTAGCTCCATGTCACATCTTACAGCTTCTTACTAACACCTCACTTCTTTAAAAAACAAAACAAAACAAAACTCTTATCAAAGAAGAGAAGAGAAAATAAAAAGAATCAGGAATTTAGCTCAATGGGTACTAATGCTGGTTGGTCAGACTCATAATTATTTGAAGGTCAACTGAAAAAAAATTTTTTTTTCTTTTTTAGAACAAGGGTAAGCATCCCCTTTCAATTTTCTCATGTAGGGGTAAAAAAAGAAAGCAAAGTTTAAAAAAGTTCCACCATGGGGAAAAATATTCAGAAAACCAACATTTTAGATTTTTCCAGTGGATTAGAGTAGAAGTTTAAATGAACCCCTGTGGTTTACGCATGAATTACTAGGGATAAGTGAAACTGAACTTAAGCACTTCTTAAAAGGTTCCTGATACAACACTTTTAAGAGTTTGAATTAAAGATAAACACATTTTTAACAGTGAGAAGGGGAGTATAAAAGTGGCTGAAAGTGGTTCATATCATGTCTAGACTGAAGGAAACAGTATTCTTTTCTGGTTCTACAGCAATAAAACTTTGACCAATTCAAAAAATACTGAAGCCTGGCATCTTTCCCCACTGCCAGTTGATCATTAAATTAGTCCTTGATATTTATTGAAAGAATGGATATAAAAATGAGACCAGCTGTTTTCTATATTATCTAGATGTAGAAAGTTTCAGCTGCAGGAACAGTTTAGATCAGAGTTAATGAAGGAACCCCTAAGCAGCAGGTCATTCCATGCCTCCCATGCCAGAACAAATGACCACACGAGGCCTTGGCATCTCCATGTGGGAGTGCTGAAGTACAGGCTAGCACTCATTCACCTAGAATGCATTAGATGAAGGCAATGTGGGCTGACTTCTGAACTCTTGTTTCATTACCCAAATAGTACAAATACATATGAAGTAAAGGCCAATAATGTTCCCCGACCCTCCCTCAGGTAGCCAATGTTACAATAATATATTTTACACATTTTTTTCCACCTAAAATATTATTGATATCCTTGGGGAGTAATATATCTAAAAGTCATTCTTTTAGATCCAAGATATGGAAATACAGCACCGTTATTTCTATGTAACTATTCTCTTATGTAACATCAGACATTCAGGTCGTTTTCACATTTTTCTCATAATAATCAAGGCAGTCCTTTACATACGTTCTTGAGTATTAGTGTTTTTTATTCTCATCAAATAGTTTCAAAAAAGCACTTTCCTGGGTTGAAGGGTGTGTATATTTAAAATTTTAATGGATATCGCTAGATAACTTTGCAAAAAAGGTACAGCAATTCAAATTTCTATCAGTGACATTTAAGAATGCCCATTTCCAAACTCCCTGACAGTACCAGATAGTAGCAATCTTTTAAATTCTGGCCAACCTGATGAGTAAAAAATGGTATCTCATGGCTTTGTTTACATTTCCCTGATGACTAGTGAGGCTCGGCTTTTTTCCTCCTTATGGTCATTGCACATTTGCTCGTCCTCTTGTACATTTTATGATCAGTTTTGTTTTTTTCTTATCTGTTTGGGTATTTAACTCTTTTTCATATGACTTGCAAGTATTTATTTGTTTACTTTATGGTATCTTCTACAATACAAAAACACTCCTTTTTGTAAAGGCCTTTGCTATGTATCTGTAAAGTAGTCCTATCACACTTATATGTTTGGGTGTCTTGAATTCTGCGAAGCCAGATTATCTACCTAGGTTTTATGCTTGGCACACAGAAGTTTGAAAAGTCCTTAACTAAAAGAAATGAAGTCATTTGAAGTCAATTAAAATGTATAACAAAAAAAAGGCCCTTCTTTTTTTTTAAGTATGAATGCCAATAGTATAAAAAAAAAAATCTAATAGTTCTAAGTTCATTTATTACTTATTACTCAAAGGCAAACTGACCTTCAACAAAAACACAAGACTTATTCCTTTTCTACATAAGGGACATAAACATCAGGGATATTTCTCTTCATGAGAAAGCAGAAAGTATTTTGAAGTTATCACTGGAAAAATCATGCATTGGAACTGGCAGAGTGATTAACTGACTTCAGGCAAAAGTTTTACTGTGTCAAGACTTTGGCATGTCATTTGTTGGAAACCCTCTTTAGTGAAAACTATCCACACCTACCAGATGTGAATTCTGAACAGAATCCTGCATACTCAACTTTTCCCTTTGACCCTTATTTACAGCCTGGGATTTCTAACAACATCCCTCTTCTGAAATAAAAACTGTGGCCAACTATGATAAACTTGTGCCTAAGAGACATTTCTAAGATACTATGCATCCAAGAACACACCACAATGTGATTGTGTGAATAATACCACACCAACCACCAGGCAAACTAACTTTCCACTGCTTTTACATGAATTTTTTTCAGAGGATTGTTTTAAACAGAGCAAAAATTAGTAACAAAGTCGGAAAAAAAGTTTCCATTTAAAAAAAAAAAAAGATCTGGTAAGTCCCTAAGGGACAGGAAATATTAGATACATTATCATTCAATCTTCCCATCCTTCAGGGACAAGCACACTAATTTTCATTGTTACAGATGAGGAAACTGAGGCTCAGAAAAGTTAAGTAATAACTAGCTTGTTAGTGACAAAGCTGGGGCCCAAATCCTGTTGTTATTCCAAAGCTCATGTTCCTTTCACAACCCTTTGAAATTTATTTAAAAATATATACAGTCTTTTACATCCTTAAGTTATAGGCCTAAGTGACCATACTGACCTTGTAAAAGTATTTTTGAAAGTTAAGCATAACTGAACCCAGGCAATCCTCAGCCCCCGAGGTCTGTCCATCTCAGTCAAACTCTGCTCCTCTTCAGTCCCTAAGACCTACTTTTAGGCTCCCGACTTGCCCCACAGCACCATCTAGTGACACCATGGGGAGACAGCCCAGGGACAGGCCTCAGCCACATGTTAACCCCTGAAGTGCAGGTAACAGTGAGCTAATTCAGGGCAGGGCTCCGCTGGTGGAGGGAAGGGGCAGGGTGATTCACAGTATTTAACTGCAGTGGAAAGAACAAGGGGATTGGAATAATATGGATGGATTCCAGTTTTTAACGTGTCAACTTGGGCTCATTTCTTTTTTTTTTAAATAAATTTATTCATTTATTTATTTTTGGCTGTGATGGGTCATCGTTGGTGCGTGTAGGCTTTTCTCTAGTTGCGGTGAGTGGGGGTTACTCTTCATTGCGGTGTGCGGGCTTCTCATTGTGGTGGCTTCTCGTTGCAGAGCATGGGCCTTAGAGCGCATGGGCTTCAGTAGTTGTGGCGTGTGGGCTCAGTAGTTGTGGCTCGCGGGCTCTAGAGTGCAGGCTCAGTAGTTGTGGCGCACGGGCTTAGTTGCTCACGGCATGTGGGATCTTCCCGGACCAGGGCTCGAACCCATATCTCCTGCATTGGCAGGCGGATTCTTAACCACTGTGCCACCAGGGAAGTCCCAACTTGGGCTCATTTCTGAGCCAGTTTCCTGGTCTGTTAAAAAGTAGCTTTGTAAAAACGGCAAGAGGTGGAGAATTTAGCATATGCACTTATCCGAAGGCCAGGATGTCTTGTTAGAGAAGCACTCACTACAGTTGCTTAAATAATGATATAAAAGCTTTTCCTTTCCTTATAATAACAAACTTCCTTCTATGAATAGAGTCATTTTTGGACTAAATGCAGATTATCACTAAACCAAGGCAAAATCCTATCTGTCAGATAGTGTCTAGCTTATTAGGAAAATAACATGCATTTCATATAATGGTCATTAAAAAATTAGACATACTCAAATAGCATTTAAAACTATATCATAGTTGTAACTTCAGAGATAGAAATTTCTAAAAGGCAAGACACAACAAAAATCATTTTCTTTTCTTGATGATAAAAATAAAATTTGTCATTTGATTACTGCCTCTTAAGCAAAGACAAAGTAAGCACTTGCAAATTATTTACAGAATAAAAATGTAAATATATTACCTCCTACATCTATGAAGTGTTTTGCAGCCAAGCCAGAACGTGGAGCTACAAAACAAAAAAGGAGAAATTGACTGTCTTAAGAGGGAAGGGCAATACTGAATATAATTGACACAATTTAAGCATGTCACTCTCATCTCCTATAACATCCGTATCTTAATCTTAACCGTAGCAGATGGCTCTGAATTAAAAATGTATTTATCACATTGTATTACCAAAGTAGAAAACAACAGTTTAAAAAATGCTGACAAGGTTTAATTCAAAACCAAGTTAAACCACGCCAGCATGTCTTTAGGCAACTGAGGATCTATGGTGGTGAAGCTGTGGACTGCTGGAATGAACTGGGAGGTGAACAAGTGGGGAAAACTGTAGACAACTCTGTCCAGACGTCTGGTCACAAAGGGAGGATGGTAGCTGGCAGGGACATGGGGCAAAGGAAGAGGACTTTTATTTTAAGGTAGGAAATCAGAGCATGTTGCAGTATGGGAACAGACATACATGGGAACATGCAGGATGGGAACATCATACTGGGAAGAAGGCAGAGAGAGAGAGAGAGAGAGAGGCATAAACGCAACCACAGAGTAGCAGAGCTTAGCCTAGAACTTGGAACTTCTACTCATAATTCAGATGCCAAAAGACATGTTTGTATGAAACAAATGAACCAGAGTTAAGAAGCTAAGTTTACACCTTATTCTTGCTGACTTGAGCATCAGACCTACCATTAATTACCCTAACTTGTAGTATTTTATTCCAGAATAACCTAAATCAGGCACTTTGTCAATAAATGCCACACCTTCCTGCCTTCACTGTTATTTCACCCCATCTCCTAACTGCCCCCCCCAAAAATACACTAAAAATGCAGTCAGTGCTGCCAAAAAGAGATGAAGAGAGAGCTCATCTCATTTTTCTTTTAAAGGCTGAAGTATTAGCAGTTCTCTGACTCATGGCTAACAAGATTCCCCCGGGGATCACAGTTCCATTTGCTCCTTTATGTTTACTCTGAAGTTAGCAAGTAATTATGCTCTTGAAAAGAAGTTTTAAACTCTTTCTATAGTGACAACTGACTCGGGGCAGAAAAGTCAAACCTGTTGACTTGCCCTGCATTTTGTCCTCTCTCCTCCCACTGTGAGGCATTTCCCTCTAGTGCACTGAAGCGCATCCCTTACCTAGCACACCCCATGAGAGGATACCCAAAGGGGGAAAGGCTAAGGGGCCTGATGTTTTCAGGGGTTAGAAACTTTACTCTCATAAGATGCCATGTGCCATTATCCTGAGCCTGCCTCTTTTTTCTTATAAAACAAATACCACCTTCACAAAGAAATCTGACTTCATATGCAATCTGATCCTTGAAGGGGTAGTTGGTGGTAAGATTGGAAAAAGCACCAGTTAAAAATCACCTATACTTTCAGTTTTTCTCACAGTGAGTAGTTGTGAAAACAACCTCCTGGGCCAATGTGAGTGTCCTAAAAGCTTAAGTAAAGGAATTGAAAGAATAAAAAAAAAAAGCAAAGCGATAGAGGCAAAAGTAGATATGTAAAGGAAAGTTTTCAAATGACTGCAATTGCCATCACAGGTGGCACGTCTTTATTTTAGGACACAGGCCGAGCAATACCCCTTCCCTCATTTATACCCCAAATGAAACTAAGATGAAAGAATATATCACAAAGGAAGAGCCTGACAAGGAGTTACCTGTGTCTCAAATCACTTACCTACTCTCCCATAGCACCCAGAAGGAAGAGCTATCTGAATGTCTGTTTTCACAAGGGCTTTCTCCATAGGTGGTACTGTGTAATCATAGGCACTAGGAAAATAATGAAAGATAACTGGTATTTAGATATAGTAATTCTCTGTGCATTTTTTGGTGAAAGAGGTGACATGTAAATGTATTCTCCCCTGAACAAAATTTTGTTGGCAAATTGAGGTAATTATTTAGCAGGAGGGGGCTGAAAGGCAGACTTTAAAAGGTATATGCTTCACTAACATGGTATGAAAAGAGGAAAATAAAGAACCAAGAAAGAAGGATAGATAATAGCAAATAATAGCTAACATTTATTAAGCCCTTACTGTGTGCCAGGCACAGTTCTAATTGCTTTGTATAACTCATTTTATTCTCACAACAATCCTCTAATCGTTAGGGAAAACATGTAGGAGAAAATAGATGGCCAACATAAATGGTGGTGGTGGGCGGGGGGGTAGGTTCAGCTGTGTTGCATCTGTTCTGGTCTTGGTAGTATACCAAGCTTACCAAGCAGTGGCCATGAACTTCACTGGCTGAGGGAGAGAGCTGACCACTGTGAACAGGCCCTGGAGATGGACACTACTGAGGAACTGATTCTCTAAGGTCCACCCACCAAATACTGCTACTTTGTTATTACTGTAGCCCTCTCCTTGATAGAAATTTAAGAGATTTTACAATAAGCAGAACTGGAAGTTACTTTTGAGCCCTTAATTAAGACTGGTAAAGTGGTGCTATATTTTTACTTCTTTCATTGGAATTTCCTCTCTTGAAATAGTTAAAACTCTAATTTATCGAAGAGATATTTCCATGTCTATTTCAGTATACAGAAAGTCACCTGTGTTAGGAGGATGCTTACAAAGTATCTTAAATCGAAGTCTCTCCTAAGACAACAGCGCCCAGATATGGTGTAGTCAATGTACATCACTCTACTTTTATTCATGAAAATAAGGGGCTGAACTATATCCATTTCAGCTACAATAGTCTATACCTCACTTTTCTTTTTCCTTCTTTTCTCCCACTATCATCACATACTCCTTTCTTCCCTTCTGCGGTACTTATGACTTAGACCAGTGGTTCTCACATTAGAATTATCTGGGATGCTTTAAAATAAATCCTAAGGCTTGGGATTTAGTCATGTAATCAACACCCCCTCCTCCCCAATATCACTTTTCACCTACCTTAATGGTTCTAAGAACTGGGGACAGTAGTCAAGTGGGAAAAAAAACACTGAATTCAGGGTCAAAAATTCTATTATATTCAAGCCCTTGGGCAATCAATTCATCTCTTCACAAACTCCCACATCTGTAAAAAGTACCACTCATCTACTTCAGGATTGTTGTTGAGTATTAAATACAATAGCACATGTGCCAGTTTTTAGTACAGGTAAAAAGTGCTGTACAAGAGAGAAGATGGTAGTATTACCAACATCCCTGCTTTTTCATATTTGGACCCTTTTGGAAATTTCCAGTCCTTGGAATGAACCTAAATATGGACATATAGAGAAATGTTACTAACCCTTAAAGGCAGAAGCAACTTTCATTAATCTTTCTTAGCTACCTTATTACCTAAGAACCTAGGCTCCTACCGTGGCTTTTCTTTCTACTGAGCACAGCATCACTCTCAGGCCACTCCTTGAAGGCCAAAGCGGGCCTTCTTCATCTCTACTTTCCACTTACATTCATTGGTATTTACCACTCCACACTCTGCCCAAATCCGTATTTAATTTATGCTAAAGAGGAAAGCTAAAATTTTCAACATTAAAAAAAGGCAGAAACCCTATATAATGCAAAATGCGTTTGTTTCTGTACTTTTAAGCGGCTGTTTCAAGCTTTGGCAGCAGCGGGCTGGAATGTAAGCTAAGCTGAGAGCGCTATACCTCGGGAACTGGGACTTCTCCGCGAGAGGTAAGGACGACGGGACAGAAGGCGGCCCTCTCAGCCTCTTCGCCCGGGCCGGCCTTCCTCGGGGACGCGGGCGGACAGGGCGCCCACTCACCTGTATAGGTCATAGCCCGCGGCGCGCTCGGACCCCCTGGTCGGAGCGGTGGCGTGCTCCGAAAGCCGGACAAAGCGGAGCCGCATGCCGCCCTCCCCCGCAGGCCGGGCCCGTTTGCTGGGGGAGATGACTTGTGCCTCTTGAGAGCAGGGCATGGCAGGGCAGAACGTGAGCACAAGAGAGAGCAGGATGAGCGCAGCGCACCGGTTCTAAACTTCCCGCCAACAACTCCCCGCCCCGCCCCCACCCCCTCGGACGAGCCCACGGTTCTGGCTGAGAGGGGAGATGGGTCTGAAATTTGGGGCTGGAAATCCTCCTCGGAAGAGATCTGGGAACAGAAAGTACTGAGCCTTTTAAAGCTTTCCAAACTCAATGCATGGATCCAAAGTTAGTGGCAGTTTCTCTGGCCTTGCCCTCACCCCAAAATAGAAAACCATTCCCCTTCCCCATGAGGAGACGCGAATGAACTCGCTCCCGCGCTGCTGGGGCTGCGGTCCCTCCCACTCCCCCCCCCAACGCCCAAAGCCCAAGGGCTTCTTCGGGTCCTGACTGTTGGCCTGCTGGCTCCCAGCCTCCCCACGCCGTGTTCTTCCAGCCTGGGCCCCGACATTACTGGCGCTGCGGCAACCTCGGCTCAGACTGCGGGCGCTGGTCAGCGGCCGGAGCGCCGGGAGCTGCACGGCCCCCCGCGGGGTGGGATCCAGGGGCGAGCCTGGCCAGGAGAGCCCTGCGGCCTCCGTCCCCGGTCTTGCCTGGCGCGCGCCGTTAAACACAGAGCGGAGCAAAGACGGAAGGAAATGGTAGCCGAGCACTGGGCGAGGGCAGAGGGAAATCATTTGCCCGGGTTTGAGCGCACGTTGGCGCCCCTCCTGCAGGCGCGCGCCAAGTCTGCACCGAAAGACGCGTCCCAGTCAGATGACCTCGGAAGCAGTAACCGCCGGCGTCTGACGAGGGGCGCACGGAGGCGGCGCATCAACAGCCCTCGGGCGGGCGTAGGCCCGGGTCCTCCCGGAAAGCTGTGCACTCGGCGTCCTGAATCTCGCTGCTGCCTCCGGCTGCCTCTGCCTCCCTCTGTCGACTCTAACCTTTAATCTGGCGCTCGTTTTCCGAGGTCCGGGCCCAGCGCTCTGCCGATTTACCTGGGGCGGTGCAGCCCGCGGCCATGACTCGCTGGCTTCTAATCTCAGGGGCCCCAAAAGCGACGGGACCGCATCACGATGCCCGTGACGGTCACCGCTCAGTGCTGCGCCCTAGGCGGTGGGCAAGGCAGCGAGTTCGGTTTCCTTCCAACACTGAAGAGTGCAAGCTGGAGTGTTGTGGAGTGTTGTTTATTCTCAGAGGGGGCGGGGGACACAGTCTTGAGGATAACCACGGGGACATCTCGCTTGAAATCCTAGCACTCTTTCGGATGACCCCACAAGAGCACAGAGGAGGACCCCTGTGGCTGTGATTCGAACAAAGCTTCCGGGCCACACTGGTATAATTTACAGTGGGGATGAGTAAATAACTTTTCAGGTAATTGTAAATTGATTTTTCTAGGATACAAGTATCTCCACTTACCTCTGGAACTGACGCTAAAATCTCAAAACTAAATGGTAATGCATTTTGTCAAAAGAAATACAAACTATAGGGCAGTGTTAGGAAAATGACAAACAAAAATGTTAGGGAATTGTTGGGGAAGTTTTCAGACTTCCTGGCTGTGCCTTTCCTTACAGACCCCACATTTTCGGTCTTCTTCACTGGCTCTTCCTCTTAAATGCTGGAATTCCTCTGGGCGAGGAATGCTCTATTTATACTCTTCACCCATGGCTTTAAATATCTGTACTCTGAGGACTCCCCAAATTTATACCTATAGCAAGGTGATCTGGGCCCTCTTCTTCAACCTTCTCTAGAGCCTTCTGGCTCACCCCTGTTGCTGTCCCCCTCAAGTTTATAACTGCCTTATTTTCCTATTTGTCTTTGTTGGTGATGGTGTTTTTGATTCACCCATTGCTTGTTTTTTCCAAATGTTCCAGGGATCCTATACTTTAAACATCTATCACATCAAATGAAACACTGAAACTTAAATCCCCTATCAGTTCAGATTTTCCCTCCCTCACTTCTCTATTCTTTTGCTCTGGTCTGTGCAAGTGATCCTCTAGTCCTGCTGAATAACTGTTATCCTGGGACTTCCCTTTGCCCCTATCTTATGTTGGAGCCCTGGTTTTATGGCTCTAGTATCTTCCTTTTAGTTTACTTCCTCATTTTGCTGAAGTGCTTTCTCTAGTAATTTCCTAAGGAAGTTTGCATTAAAGATAGAGTCCTTGCATATCCTAAAATGTAGTGACTGTAATGACTTCCTTTACCCAGACCCACACAAAAATCTCACTTCATTCGTGAAACTTCCTTAGAACCAGTAGTGAGATCTGCCTTATCTTTTATAACACTTACCATATCATTCATTAGCTATATACTCCCGTGGTGTAATCATCTCAAGTACATGCATTTATCTTTCACATTAGTAAGAGTCATAAACTTTTATGAATGCTTCAAAGCACCTACTTCAGTATTTTACACTGGAAATGTTTTGTTTGGCTCCTTATAATAGCTAACACCAAGAAAGTATTAAGCTATTTCTTCTATTAATGTGGAGACTGAAAATTATATTGTTGTCACTTTTCATCTGAGTTTATTTTAGATTGAAAAGAGAAAAGGGAATAATCCAGCTGGAAAAGAGTAACAGCTTAGGGGTCTGAACCACTAAGCGTTTAAAGAATATTCCTTATGACACTGAAATATAATTTTATATGAAAATACACCTTAAATTCAAGATACTACAGTAAAGAAGAACCAGACATGTTTATTTCGTGCTGTATATTGATCAGAATATAATTATCCTATCAGTCATGCTGATAATTTAATTACTTAAATCTTGTGCCAGTGTGAACCTACTGAGAATGCAAGTCTGTACTTTACAAGCAAAGTTGTCCTTCCTATCTTTGCCATTTTAGGGACTTTTCTCTTTTTAACAAGGACATACATGGTGATTACTTTATATTCCAGGTATATTCTAAGTGCTTTATAAATATTAACTCATTTAATCACAACAAACAGAGAAAACAAGTGCTATTACTATCCCCATTATACAGATGGGGAAACCAAAGCACAGAGAGGTCAAATAATTTGCCTAAGACCACACAGCTCACAACCAGAAAGAGATGGAGCCAAGATTCAACTTCAGGTAGTCTGGCTTCAGAGTCCTTGCACTTAGCCACTCTCTGGGTTTATATATGCCTAATGAGACTATGACAACTCTTCTTAATACTGAGCCTGGCCCTTGTTCTCCAGGTCTGGGAAAGACGTGTGTAGAAAATTAATCAGACATTCTTCGTTTCACAGTTGACCGTGCCCTCCTTGTTGAAACATTTCTTCACCGGGCCACACTCTGGTTTTCCTCCCACTTCACCTGCTGTCTCTTCTCAGTCTCTTTTCTGTCTCCTCTTCTCTTTTCAACCTTTTCTCTTGCTCAAGATAAAAAGCCTTAGAATCTTGCTTCCTCCCCTTTTCTCTCAGATCTTCCCTTATCTAAAAATAGTCTTCTTCTAAGCACCACCTAATGCTTTACCCTATTTGATTTTTCTTCATAGCACAATACTACATGAAATTATGTACATATTTATTCATTTCACTTGTATGTTTCTTCCACTAGCATGTAAACTCCATAATGGATTTAAATCTATCCTAATTTGGGCTCCTTTCAGATGTTCTCTGTTTCTTTTTACCCCTTTTGCCTTCTTTTAAATTTTATTATTTTATTATTAATTTTATTTAAATTAATTATTTTATTGTTTCACTTTTCCCTCTATTTAGAAGTTTTACTCTCTGATTCTGTTGTTTCAGATAAATTAAAACATGCATGCTTAATTCATGAGTTTCAAAGATCTAATACTAAATTATTATCTTTCTCCTAGATAACATAAGGACCTTAGAATGCTTTAACTCCATTAATTTTTCTTTTGGCATATATACTATTACTGTCTGGTATTTTAAACATATCTTTTTTTTTTTTAAGTTATTTCTGAGATACACATTTTAAAGTAATAACTAGAATTATGACTTATAACATTATACCAGAACATATAAGATTTTTAGAAATTTCATGTAATGTCTGAAACATTTATATTAACATATTTCCGTACAAATAACCCAAAGAAAGTTTAGTATTAGTTGTTTTTTTTGTTTGTTTGTTTGTTTTATACTGCAGGTTCTTATCAGTCATCAATTTTATACACATCAGTGTATACATGTCAATCCCAATCGCCCAATTCAGCCCACCACCATCCCCACCCCACCGCGGTTTTCCCCCCTTGGTGTCCATACGTTTGTTCTCTACATCTGTGTCTCAACTTCTGCCCTGCAAACCAGTTCATCTGTACCGTTTTTCTAGTTCCACATACATGCGTTAATATACGATATTTGTTTTTCTCTTTCTGACTTACTTCACGCTGTATGACAGTCTCTAGATCCATCCACGTCTCAACAAATGACTAAATTTCGTTCCTTTTTTATGGTTGAGTAATATTCCATTGTATATGTGTACCTCAACTTCTTTATCCATTCGTCTCTCGATGGGCATTTAGGTTGCTTCCATTGACCTAGCTATTGTAAATAGTGCTGCAATGAACATTGGGGTGCATGTATCTTTTTGAAATATGGTTTTCTCTGGGTATATGCCCAGTAGTGGGATTGCTGGGTTGTATGGTAGTTCTATTTTTAGTTTTTTAAGGAGCCTCCATACTGTTCTCCATAGTGGCTGTATCAATTTACATTCCCACCAACAGTGCAAGAGGGTTCCCTTTTCTCCGCACCCTCTCCAGCATTTGTTGTTTGTAGATTTTCTGATGATGCCCATTCTAACTGGTGTGAGGTGATACCTCATTGTGGTTTTGATTTGCATTTCTCTAATAATTAGTGATGTTGAGCAGCTTTTCATGTGCTTCTTTGCCATCTGTATGTCTTCTTTGGAGAAATGTCTATTTAGGTGTTCTGCCCATTTTTGGATTGGGTTGTTTGTTTCTTTAATATTGAGCTGCATGAGCTGTTTGTATATTTTGGAGATTAATCCTTTGTCCGTTGATTCGTTTGCAAATATTTTCTCCCATTCTGAGGGTTGTCTTTTCGTCTTGTTTATGGTTTCCTTTGCTGTGCAAAAGCTTTGAAGTTTCATTAGGTCCCATTTGTTTATTTTTGTTTTTATTTCTATTACTCTAGGAGGTGGATCAAAAAAGATCTTGCTGTGATTTATGTCAAAGAGTGTTCTTCCTATGTTTTCCTCTAAGAGTTTTATAGTGTCCAGTCTTACATTTAGGTCTCCAATCCATTTTGAGTTTATTTTTGTGTATGGTGTTAGGGAGTGTTCTATTTTCATTCTTTTACATGTAGCTGTCCAGTTTTCCCAGGACCACTTATTGAAGAGACTGTCTTTTCTCCATTGTATATCTTTGCCTCCTTTGTCATAGATTAGTTGACCATAGGTGCGTGGGTTTATCTCTGGGCTTTCTATCCTGTTCCATTGATCTATATTTCTGTTTTTGTGCCAGTACCATATTGTCTTGATTACTGTAGCTTTGTAGTATAGTCTGAAGTCAGGGAGTCTGATTCCTCCAGCTCCGTTTTTTTCCCTCAAGACCGCTTTGGCTATTTGGGGTCTTTTGTGTCTGCATACAAATTTTAAGATTGATTTGTTCTAGTTCCATAAAACATGCCATTGGTAATTTGATAGGGATTGCATTGAATCTGTAGATTGCTTTGGGTAGTATAGTCATTTTCACAATATTGATTCTTCCAATCCAAGAACATGGTATATCTCTCCATCTGTTGGTATCATCTTTAATTTCTTCCATCAGTGTCTTATAGTTTTCTGCATACAGGTCTTTTGTCTCCCTAGGTAGGTTTATTCCTAGGTATTTTATTCTTTTTCTTGCAATGGTAAATGGGAGTGTTTCCATAATTTCTCCTTCAGATTTTTCATCATTAGTGTATAGGAATGCAGGAGATTTCTGTGCATTAATTTTGTATCCTGCAACTTTACCAAATTCATTGATTAGCTCTAGCAGTTTTCTGGTGGCATTTTTAGGATTCTCTATGTATAGTATCATGTCATCTGCAAACAGTGACAGTTTTACTTCTTCTTTTCCAATTTGTATTCCTTTTATTTCTTTTTCTTCTCTGATTGCCGTGGCTAGGACTTCCAAACTATGTTGAATAATAGTGGTGAGAGTGGACATCCTTGTCTCATTCCTGATCTTAGAGAAAATGCTTTCAGTTTTTCACCATTGAGAATGATGTTTGCTGTGGGTTTGTCGTATATGGCCTTTATTATGTTGAGGTAGGTTCCCTCTATGCCCACTTTCTGGAGAGTTTTTATCATAATGGGTATTGAATTTTGTCAAAAGCTTTTTCTGCATCTGTTGAGATGATCATATGGCTTTTATTCTTTATTTGTTAATATGGTGTATCACATTGATTGATTTGCATATATTGAAGAATCCTTGCATCCCTGGGATAAATCCCACTTGATCGTGGTGTATGATCCTTTTAATGTGTTGTTGGATTCTGTTTGCTAGTATTTTGTTGAAGATTTTTGCATCTATATTCATCAGTGATATAGGTCTGTAATTTTCTTTTTTTGTAGTGTCTTTGTCTTGTTTTGGTATCAGGGTGATGGTGGCCTCATAGAATGAGTTTAGAATGAGTTTTGGGCCTCATAGAATGACTTCCTTGCTCTGCAATTTTTTGGAAGAGTTTGAGAAGGATGGGTGTTAGCTCTTCTCTAAATGTTTGATAGAATTCACCTGTGAAGCCATCTGGTCCAGGAATTTTGTTTATTGGAAGATTTTTAATCACAATTTCAATTTCATTACTTGTGATTGGTCTGTTCATATTTTCTATTTCTTCCTGGTTCAGTCGTGGAAGGTTATACCTTTCTAAGAATTTGTCCATTTCTTCCAGGTTGTCCATTTTATTGGCATAAAGTTGCTTTTAGTAGTCTCTTAGGATGCTTTGTATTTCTGCGGTGTCTGTTGTAACTTCTCCTCTTTCACTTCTAATTTTATTGATTTGAGTCCTCTCCCTCTTTTTCTTGATGAGTCTGGCTAATGGCTTATCAATTTTGTTTATCTTCTCCAAGAACCAGCTTTTAGTTTTATTGATCTTTGCTATTGTTTTCTTTGTTTCTATTTCATTTATTTTTGCTCTGATCGTTATGATTTCTTTCCTTCTGCTAACTCTGGGGGTTTTTTGTTCTTCTTTCTCTAGTTCCTTTAGGTGTAAGGTTAGATTGTTTACTTGAGATTTTTCTTGTTTCTTGAGGTAGGCTTGTATAGCTATAAACTTCCCTCTTAGAACTACTTTTGCTGCATCCCATAGGTTTTGGGTCGTCTTGTTTTCATTGTCATTTGTTTCTAGGTATTTTTTTATTTCCTCTTTGATTTCTTCAGTGAGCTCTTGGTTATTTAGTAACGTATTGTTTAGCCTCCATGTGTTTGTGTTTTTTACGTTTTTTTCCTTGTAATTCATTTCTAATCTCATAGCGTTGTGGTCAGAAAAGATGTTTGATATAATTTCAGTTTTCTTAAATTTACTGAAGCTTGATTTGTGACCCATGATGTGATCTATCCTGGAGAATGTTCCATGCGCACTTGAGAAGAAAGTGTAATCTGCTGTTTTTGGATGGAATGTCCTATAAATATCAATTAAATCTATCTGGTTTATTGTGTCATTTAAAGCTTCTGTTTCCTTATTTATTTTCATTTTGGATGATCTGTCCATTGGTGTAAGTGAGGTGTTAAAGTCCCCCACTATTATTGTGTTACTGTTGATTTCCTCTTTTATAGCTGTTAGCAGTTGCCTTATGTATTAAGGTGCTCCTATGTTGGGTGCATATATATTTAAAATTGTTATATCTTCTTCTTGGATTGATCCCTTGATCATTATGTAGTGTCCTTCCTTGTCTCTTGTAATATTCTTTATTTTAAAGTCTATTTTATCTGATATGAGTATAGCTACTCCAGCTTTCTTTTGATTTCCATTTGCATGGAATATCTTTTTCCATCCCCTCACTTTCAGTCTGTATGTGTCCCTAGGTCTGAAGTGGGTCTCTTGTAGACAGCATATATATGGGTCTTGTTTTTATATCCATTCAGCAAGCCTGTGTCTTTTAGTTGGAGCATTTAATCCGTTCACGTTTAAGGGAATTATCGATATGTATGTTCCTATGACCATTTTCTTAATTGTTTTGGGTTTGTTTTTGTAGGTCCTTTTCTTCTCTTGTGTTTCCCACTTAGAGAAGTTCCTTTAGCATTTGTTGTAGAGCTGGTTTGGTGGTGCTGAATTCTCTTAGCTTTTGCTTGTCTGTAAAGCTTTTGATTTCTCCATCGAATCTGAATGAGATCCTTGCTGGGTAGAGTAATCTTGGTTGTAGGTTCTTCCCTTTCATCACTTTAAGTATATCATGCCACTCCCTTCTGGCTTGTAGAGTTTCTGCTGAGAAATCAGCTGTTAACCTTATGGGAGTTCCCTTGTATGTTATTTGTCGTTTTTCCCTTGCTGCTTTCAATAATTTTTCTTGGTCTTTAATTTTTCCCAATTTGATTACTATGTGTCTTGGCATGTTTCTCCTTGGGTTTATCCTGTATGGGATTCGCTGCGCTTCCTAGACTTGGGTTGCTATTTCCTTTCCCATGTTAGGGAAGTTTTCGACTATGATCTCTTCAAATATTTTCTCAGGTGCTTTGTCTCTCTCTTCTCCTTCTGGGACCCCTATAATGCGAATGTTGTTGCGTTTAATGTTGTCCCAGAGGTCTCTTAGGCTGTCTTCATTTCTTTTCATTCTTTTTTCTTTAGTCTGTTCCGCAGCAGTGAATTCCACCATTCTGTCTTCCAGGTCACTTATCCGTTCTTCTGCCTCAGTTATTCTGCTCTTGATTCCTTCTAGTGTAGTTTTCATTTCAGTTATTGTATTGTTCATCTCTGTTTGTTTGTTCTTTAATTCTTCTAGGTCTTTGTTAAACATTTCTTGCATCTTCTCGATCTTTGCCGTCATTCTTTTTCCGAGGTCCTGGATCATCTTCACTATCATTATTCTGAATTCTTTTTCTGGAAAGTTGCCTATGTCCACTTCATTTAGTTGTTTTTCTGGGGTTTTATCTTGTTCCTTCATCTGGTATATAGCCCTCTGCCTTTCCATCTTGTCTATCTTTCTGTGAATGTGGTTTTTGTTCCACAGGCTGCAGGATTGTAGTTCTTCTTGCTTCTGCTGTCTGCCCTCTGGTGGATGAGGCTATCTAAGAGGCTTGATGGGAGGGACTGGTGGTGGGTAGAGCTGACTGTTGCTGTGGTGTGCAGAGCTCAGTAAAAGTTTAATCCACTTGACTGTTGATGGGTGGGGCTGGGTTCCCTCCCTGTTGGTTGTTTGGCCTGAGGCAACCCAACACTGAAGCCTACCTGGGCTCTTTGGTGGGGCTAATGACAGACTCTGGGAGGGGTCACGCCAAGGAGTACTTCCCAGAACTTCTGCTGCCAGTGTCCTTGTCCCCACAGTGAAACAGAGCCACCCCCTGCCTCTGCAGGAGACCCTCCAAAACTAGCAGGTAGGTCTGGTTCAGTCTCCCCCGCGGTCACTGCTCCTTCTCCTGGGTCCCGATGCACACACTACTTTGTGTGTGCCCTCCAAGAGTGGAGTCTCTGTTTCCCCCAGTCCTGTCGAAGTCCTGCAGTCAATTCCCACTAGGCTTCAAAGTCTGATTCTCTAGGAATTCCTCCTCCCATTGCCGGAACCCAGGTTGGGAAGCCTGACATGGGGCTCAGAACCTTCACTCCAGTGTGTGGACTTCTGTGGTATAAGTGTTCGCCAGTCTGTGAGTCACCCACCCACCAGTTATGGGATTTGATTTTACTGTGATTGTGCCCCTCCTACCGTCTCATTGTGGCTTCTCCTTTGTCTTTGGATGTGGGGTATCTTTTTTGGTGATTTCCAGTGTCTTCCTGTCGATGATTGTCCAGCAGCTAGTTGTGATTCTGGTGTTCTTGTGAGAGGGAGTGAGAGCACGTCCTTCTACTCTGCCATCTTGGTTCCTCCTCCTGGTATTTTAAACATATCTTTTCTTGAATCCCAATAAGCATTATTATTACTGATTTTTACAGTCATTTAAAAAAATGTTTACCCAGACTTTTATCATTTTCTTTGTTTTTCTTTCTGCACCTCAAACCTCCATCTCAGATTACTGTCCTTTTGCTCAGCCTTCCTATGGAGAGGTTCTCCAGTAGGTGAACTTTCTCAGTTTTTGTCAGTTTAAACCAGGGGTCCCCAACCCCCAGACCACAGACCGTTATCTGTCTGTGTCCTGTTAGGAACTGGGCCACACAGCAGGAGGTGAGCGTTGGACGATTGAGCGAAGCTTCATCTGTATTTACAGCCGCTCCCCATTGCTTGCATTACCGCCTGAGCTCTGCGTCCTGTCAGATCAGCGGTGGCATTAGATTCTCATAGGAGCATGAACCCTACTGTGAACTATGCATGCAAGGGATCTAGGTTGCACGCTCCTTATGAGAGTCTAATGCCTGATGATCTGAGGTGGCGCTGAGGTGGTGATGCTAGCTCTGGGGAGCAGCTGCAAATACAGATTATCATTAGCAGAGAGGTTTGACTGCACAGAGACCATAATAAATCAATTGCTTGCAGACTCACAGCAAAACCCTATCAGTGAGTGGCAAGTGAAAACAAGTTCAGGGCTCCCACTGATTCTGCATTATGGTGAGTTGTATAATTATTTCATTATATATTACAATGTACTAATAATACACATAAAGTGCACAATAAATGTAATGCACTTGAATCATCCCAAAACAATCCCTCCCCCCATCCCAGTCTGTGGAAAAATTGTCTTCCACGAAACCAGTCCCTTTTGCCTAAAAGGTTGGGGACCGCTGGTTTAAACAAAACTCTTGAACTCTTCTTCAGGGGTAGTTCATTCTTTGACAATCATTCAGGAATGGAAGCAGTGAGAATATTAATGGGAAAATATCATAATTCCCCATAACTGCACAATCCTGTAGCTGAATTTAGAACATCCCAACATGGGCAAAAATAGATCATTTATCATGCCACACTTGATCTTGGCTAGAAATATGTGCATACCCAAAAATGACAGAAGCCATACTTTGGGTTCTGGTACCAAAAATTTAGAAGTTCTCCTTTGTTTCAAGCCCAGAGTTTTTTACACCAAGGAAAAGCACCAGTTAGCCTGAAGTTGGTGAGTCATATGCCTAGCTTTTGTAAAAGGGCAATTATAATAAAGGAGATGGGAAAGAACTAGTATATAGGCAGATCAATTTCAGTAAAAAGTACATATGTATCACTATCTAGAAGTTCATTCTTTTAAAATTGTTTGGTCCAGAATGCCATCAAGATACCTCCTAGGATGTCTCTTTTTCCCCCAGGAGTATCTATAGCCCAATTTTAAAACACTAAACTAGCATATAGCTTGTGAAACCCACAAGAATGTTCCTACCATGATCTTGGGAAGAACACAAAGATCAGATAAATATATGTAGCCCTTCAATTTCATAAAATCAGCACATGGATCTTAACCATATAAGTAGCTCAGAAGGTTGACACTAAGGTGAGCGGCTGTTAAAAAACAAGGAACTAGCCGATAGTCAACAAAACAAGTATTTATTGCTACAAAACTACTTTCGACTAACTCACGAATTGCTGCCACAAAAGTTCAAGGAGATCAGAATAATTAATATACAAACTCAGAGCTATAGTTCTCACTATGCACTGAGTACCCAATCTCTTAACATAATCATGAAAAGCTGACTCTGAATTATGCCATTCTGTAAGGAGTACCAGAAAGTGAAAGTTCTGTAAATAACAGACCAGAGAAGGACTATTGTTATGTCATTTTAAAGCATCATCAACTTTTCAGGAAGAAAATAATAGCAGATGGCTTAAGAGCAGGGTACACGTGAGAATCATCTAGAAAGACTGGTCAAATGCACATGTCCAAACCGTACTACAAACTGACTACTCGGGATCTCCAGGGTGACTCTTGTTGCCCACACTTAGTTAAGGACCACCGCTTTAGGGAATTTATTTCTAGAGAATCTGCTGGGGTCAAGACTTGTTAGAATTTCTTCATGTTTAACCAATATTATGAATTTTACCAAAATCACTGTGCTCAGGATCATTTTGATAGAGATTCCATTACCTTAAAAATAGAGGCAGGTCCAAGGCCTTTGTTCTTAACAATAAATTTGCAGTATAATTTTACTAAGAATAATTGCAGACCAGGCATCATTCAGAATATCTGCTAGTTTCTTGGTTAAGCCAAAGGGAGGCCATCAAAGCAGGTCACAAAAGGTGCTCCACCAACAGTTAAATAGGACTAAAAGGCTGAAACTTACTATAGAATGTAAAGTGAAAGTTTGAGCAATAAGAAATGATATATTTGACAATTTTAATTGCAAGACTAGGAAAAGAGGAAAGGGTTAGGGGAAGGGGGATTATATGGATTAAACTGGAAAGTTTTCTGAGAACTAATTAGCTCTAGACTTCTACTGTCTTTCTTGGCTCACATGATCTCTTTCAAATCATGTCTCCCTCTTTCACCTTTGAAGAGCATCTGATTGGACTGGAAAATTAGCTATGTAATATATTGTCATGTAACCATTCCTACTGACTAGCCCCCGGTTCAGAGATTAGTTGCATTGTCCCCTCTGGCCAGAGTAGTAGAAATGGTTTCACCCCAGCACACTGACTGATTTTATCAGTAGGGCTGTGTAACTGGTAAACGCTGCAAGACTTTATAAACCAACCAGTGTATTTCTATTGTTCAACATGTTTGGTGATGAAGCCCCTGGAAAATCCTGTTGACCAGTCTCTCCAAGGACTCTTTTCAGGGCATTTTCAGCAGTATTCACTAATCTTCCACTTTGAACTTTGGCAGGTCCAGAAGAGGCACTTCAGACCTTCTGATATTTACAGGAGCTTAGTTTGAAAACATTGCCATTTGTAGGCTCTTGAACAGGGAAGTCGAATGAGTAGTGTGATAGTTGACAAGAGTTTGGTGAGTAACAGTTTCTAAGATGACCTAGAGACTTGAGAGCCTGGAGAAATTAAAAATTTTCTATTGTGCTAATCCAAGCTTGAGGTGAGGAAGACTGTATAAGTTTTTACATTGCTGCTGTAACAAATGACCACAGCAAATTACCTTAGTGGCTTAAACAATACAAATTTATTATCTTCAGTTCTTTAGGTCAGAAGTCTGGCATGGGTCTCACAGGGCTAAAATCAAGGTGTTGGCAAGGCTGCAATCATTTCTAGAAGCTCTAAGAAGGAACCCATTTCCTTGCCTTTTCCAGCTTCCAGAAGCTGACCACATTCCCTGCCTTGTGACCACCATCCTCTATCTTCAAAAACAGCAACAGCAGATTGAGTCCTTATGCTGCCATCTTTCTGGTTCTCTGATCATAGCTGGGAAAGTTCCTCCACTTTTAAGGAATCATGTTATTAGATTTGGCCCACCCAGATAATCCAGGATAATCCCTCTATCTCAAGGTCAGTAATCTTAATGACATCTGCAAAGTCCCTTTTGCCATATAAAGTAACATAATCACATTTTCCAGGGATCAAAGTGTAGACATCTTTGGGTGCCATTACTATGTGTACCATAAAACACCTAGAACAGATATTTTAGGCCATCAATAGGCCTTCTCTTTTAGCTGGGTTGATGGCCCATAGAGTCAATTTGGTATGGAAATGGGGTGGAAGAGGTAAAAGAAGATATTGAGATCAAGCCTAGTCATTTGGGTAATTTCACCCCTTTTCAACCATTGTAAGATGGGTGAAAGTCTGTCTGCCTGCTGCCTCTAAGAGGGACAGCCTGCTTCTCACGAAAGCATGGTGTCGAGGGGAAGCTTCCAGATTTGTGATCAATAAGCCTTACAAAAGCAGGCCTGGTTTTTTTCCCAAATGTTCCCAGGGATGGGCTTATTTTCTCACATTCCCTGAGAGCACTGGTGCCTCTCCTGTTGGCTCCCAGTTGCTGGAAGCCATCTGCCTTCTTCTTCTCTTCCCTCACATGGGCCCCATCTCAGTCAGGCTTACTTCTTGGAGGGAGCAAATGGGACCAGGGAGCAGGATGTGGAGAATGACTGTGGAAGCAGAAGTCAATGTTGGGGCCACCCTGGAACTGGTATGCTAGTGGAGACCCACTGGGTAGTTGATTTGGGTGCAGGCAAGTGTTGTGGCAGTCATTCTGAGCAGAATGTGAGCACCAGAGCCTTTCTGTACCACTGGGAGTGGCTCCAGGAAAAAGGATGCCTAGCTAAGACACTACCTCTGAGAGTTTTGATATCTTTATTTCTCAGTCTCATTGGTTGCGCCTGATTTCCTCCATGACATTAAACAACTGTTGTATGATTTTTCTGTTGGTAGCACACAATTTTTCCAAATTAAAAAAAAAAAAGACAGGAACAAAAAGGTTATGCTTTTCATCTGTGTCTGTGTAAACAAACCCAGTAATTACCATAACTCAAATTGCTGCTGAAGCTCTCCATATTTTAATGTGCACACTGTCGCTCTTGCTACTAAATCTCTGCATATATCCTGGGAAGTTAATCCTGAATTAGGAAACAGAAAAACTGATTAAAATAACATTGGGCCAAGTCCATGATTTTTATATTCATAAGATTCAGAATTTCTGTGAGGAAATGTGCAATGCAAATTGAATTATCTTCCAGAGTAATAAAAAAAAAAAGAAGGAAACCAAAACAATGGTAAAATATGGGTATCCATGCAGAGAGATGTATGAATTAGGCTTTCTGTGGTTTGCTTTGATTGTGATTCAATATTCCACTCCTCTGAAACAACCTTTACTTACCAGGCTGCATAAACTCAATTCTCTTCAGTATAAAGTGAATATTATCCAGTTTTCAAGTAGCAACATTTCCTTAAATTCTACATTTTTATCAAAAGAGGTTTTTCACTGAACTTTGAAGATAACATTATTAGTCCTTGCAAATGTTCTAATCACGGTCTTTCTTGATTGCCTTTAGGACAAAAGAGCAGTTGTAAATGTTCAAAGAAAAATCAGGAAGGTGTAAGGCCATTGTTTTTGTGCCTATTGTCATGGGGTAGGTGAAACTGAGTATTAAGGAAATAGTGTAGAAAATTCAGGTCTCCACATTTTCTTTTAATAAATTGGGCTAATTTTAACTCTCTACCACATATCTTTCTTTATTCCCTCCATACCCACTCTTGTCCCTTTCTACCCTGTTTCCTGCCTGGGAAGGCTGACCTGTAGGAACTGAACCAATGAGCTCTCTTGCTCTCTGGCTTGCGTTTGGGTTTGGCAATAGAGAGCCCCAGCAAGAGGTCAGAGGGAGAGGGGAAGGTAAGGTCAGAGTTCCCTCCGCATGGCTGTGTCTCTCCGCTGAAGACCACTGCTCTTGTCATGGTTGCCCTTTCTTCCAGGCTCTGGAAACTGCTTTCTCCCCCTCTTCCTTCAGGCCTGGCACTGTTTGTTATAAGCTTCAGGGTACTGTACTCTCCTTTGTGGTTTTGGTTTCCCATATCTTGCCAAACCTTTATAAATACCCTCTTTAGTAAACACTCCTCAAATTATTCTAATTTGACTGAGCTCTGTTTCATATTTCAACCCTTACAGAGACAGAATCTGCCTCATCCAGCCCTATATCTAAATTCTTCCCACGTCCTGGGCCCACCATCATCATTTCTTACCAGGACTACTAACTGACCTTTCTACTTCTACTTTTTTTTTTTTTTTTTTTAAAGGGAACGCTATTTATTTATTTATTTATTTATTTATTTGGCTGTGTTGGGTCTTCGTTTCTGTGCACGGGCCTCTCACTGTCACGGCCTTTCTTGTTGCAGAGCACAGGCTCCAGACGTGCAGGCTCAGTAGCTGTGGCTCACGGGCCCAGTTGCTCCGCGGCATGTGGGATCTTCCCAGACCAGGGCTCGAACCCGTGTCCCCTGCATTGGCAGGCAGACTCTCAACCACTGCGCCACCAGGGAAGCCCCATCTACTTCTACTCTTTATGGCTCGAAATCTTCTAAAAGTTTCTCATCACAAATATAATAAAGTCCAAATTCCCTACCATGGCCCAGGGGCCTGTCACACTGTTTAACATTCAACTTCATCTTGAGTCACGCTCATCTCCTAGGTTCTAGAACACACCAACTTCTCTTTTGCCTGAGGACCTTTGTCCATGTTGGTCACTCTGCCTGGAGTGTTCTGCTCCCCGTCCTTCGTATGGTTAGCACTGTCAAAGACAAAAAAATGAGTAAGTGAGGAGATGGATTTTATTCAGGCTATTGCAATAGGGAAACACCTCAGATCTGCAGATTAGAGTACGTATTAAGTTTCTATGGTTGGTGTAACAAATCATTGCAAATTAGCGGCTTTAAACAATAGAAAGTTATCCTATTACTGTTGTGTGGGCCAGAAATCCAAAATGAATCTTACGTGGCTAAAATCGAGGCGTTGGCCGGGCTGTGCTGCCTCTGGAGGGTCCAGGGGAGAATATGTTCCCTTTCTTTTTCCCACACCTAGAGCTGAATTCCTTGTCTCCTGGTCCCTTCCTCTATCTTCAGAACCAGTGATGTAGCATCTTTTCTCTGACTCCGCTTCTCTCTGCTTCCATCACATGGCTGTCTTCTCTTTTATCTATGGTTGAGTCTTCTTCTGTTCCCCTCTTACAAGGATACCTGTGATTCTGTTTAGGGTCCAACCAGGTAATCCAGGATAATTGTCCCGACTCAAGCTCATTAATCACATCTGCAAAAGCTCTTTTTCCGCATAAGGTAAAGTATTCATAGATTCCAGGGATTAGGACCGGGATATCTTGTAGGGCCATTTTTCAGCCTACTACAGCGTGTCTCAGCAGAGAGGTTTGCCTTAGATTTTTATGGGGAGGAGTAGACAAGTTACAGGTGGGGTTATTTATAGTTGGGATTGTTTTTTCAATCAGAGGAAGTTTCAGTGGAACAGGAAGTGCTTAGCTGGTTTCAGGGGAACAAACAATTCTAATCTTGGCTAATTATTCATGAGACAAAGAAGAAAGAGGATCTCTGTCTGACCATGTCAACAGATTAAGGCAAAAGGGGAATGGTCTGGGTTTAACCTTGTCACCAGTAAAAATGGGAGCCATCTACAAATCTTGTGGGAGTCATGAGAAAGAGTGGATAGCAAGTCTTATCTAAGCCATGTGGGGAATGGTGGTTCACTGCAGTTAGTCATTTTCTAGAACACAAAGGGGTGGGGGATTTGGGGAAAAAAAGACTGGGGAGATTTCTTAACCATCACTGTTTTCTGGGGGCATAGAAGTCACGTAAAGTTCAACACTGTCATCACCTTCTCATCCTTAAATATATTTTCATAGATGCCCTCCCTGAACACCCTATGTAAGTACTGCCCTCTGCATTATTCTCTGTCATAGTTTCCTCTTTATTTCCTTAACAATCTTTTTCACAATCCATAATTATTTTGTATACTTATTTGCTTGTCTCTCTAGACCATAAACTTTTTGAGGACAGGGAAAATGGTTGTCTTATCTTAAGAGCTTAGAACAATGTATCTTTATATCTTTACAGCCTGGCACATTTTTGTTGAATTGACAAAAGAAGCAATACCAGATGGCCAATAAACTCATGATAAACTGTCTAGTAATTACCTCATTGGTAGTGAAATAAATAAGGATAAAAATAACAGTGAGGTAAACAAAAGAGAGTCAGACATCGTAGGCAGCAGGACCCACATGTTCAGAGACACACAGTGGTGTGTGTGGAATGTGGGGCATGGCTGGTGTGAGATGGGACCTGAGCCTGGCAGGCTGAGGCTCCACAGTGAGTCAAAGACCAAACCTCAAAGGTGATGGGGCTCTATACTTCCTATTCCCCTCAGTGCCTGCATTCATTCATCCTTTAAACAAATATTTTTGAATGTGTTCAGTTTGCCAGGCACTGGTCTAGACTTTGGGGACATAACAGAGAACAGACCAGACAAAAATTACTCTGACAGTAAATAGAAGAAGTGATTAAAATAAATAGTGCTGAATGCTAAAGAGAAAAGCAGAGCAGGAAAGTGAAATGTGGAATGTAGACTTGCAATTTAGAGAGAGTGGCCAGGGAAGGCCTCAGTGAGAATATGCTACCTGCCAGGTGTGGGACTGGGAGTGGAGGGCATGTAACCAAACTTGAAAGAAGTGATATTTGGAAGAAAGGCATTCCAGGCAGAGGGCACAGCAAGCACTTAGGTCCTGAGGTGCAAACTCACCTGTAAGAAGGCTGGTGTGGTCTAAACAGAGTGACAGAGAGGTGTGCACAGTTGTAGGAGATGAGGCCACAGAGGCAAGGGGTGAGGGTTGCAGTTGTAGGGCCTTATAAGCTTTTGTAAGGACAGTGGCTTTTCCACTGAGTGAAATGGGAAACCATTGGAATATTTTGATAAGAGGATTGACATGCTCTATTTCATTTAACAGGATTGCTTGGGCTGCTATTTTGAAATGAGACAGAAGAGGATCAAGGCCCAATGCAGGAAGACCCTTTAGGAGGCTACTCCGTGATCCAGGTGAGAGATGATGGAAGTAGCACGTATCAGGGAGGTAGCAGTGGAAATGATGAGAAATGGTTAGATTCCGGATATACTCTGAAGCCACTAGAATTTGCTGATAGGTCAGATGAGAAGTGAGGGAGAGAAGTCAAGGATGACTGCAATATTTATGGCAAGGATGGGGTTGCCATTTACTGAGATTTGGAAGAATACTAAAAGAGCAGCTTTGGGAAGGAAGATCAAGAGCTCAGTTTGGGACACATTAACTCCAAGGTGCACAAGTAATACTTTTTAAAATAGAACTCATTTTGAAAATGTTCCTGTGAACATTAGGAAATTATAGAACTGGTGATCATCTCTCTCCAGTGTGCTGGTTGCGTTAGTTTAATATCTTTCAAGACCTGTTATTGCTTACTTCTCTGAACTTCTCACCTTCCCGGAGAATATTTCTACCACGTCTTTGTTGGGAGAAGTACAACAGGAAAATTAGAAAATCTAAGTATATAACTGCTTTGGAAGTAACAACAGAAAAGTCTGTATGTGAAATATCTCCTTTTCCTGATCTCTTGGGCATCCAAAAGAGCAGATGAATTGAATTTGGAAGTTGAAGAAAGCCACCAGCTTTGGGGAAAGAGCTGCATCAGAACAGAGGCCCAGCTTTGGCCCCCAGGGCTCTGCAGCTGAGTCCACAGCTTGGCGGTTACCATGTCTTTCTCTAAAAAGTTGACTGCCTAGCTTTGGCCTCAGGCAACTCTGTGCTGAGAGTTCTTCCAGGCAGAGAAAGAGAGCCCAGGCTCCTTGCTCCAGATGTCATTGCTTGTCACCTGCTCTGAAGTGATGACACTCATAACCTAGATCTTGGCCTTAACCTCTGAGTTCCCCTGCATCCCTCATCTTGAACTGCCCAACCTGAAAATACACTCTTTAAGTCTCACACAAGAGCTGCATACACTCTCCTTCACTGCAGAGTCATTCCATGTAAATTAATTTTCTAGGTAACTGAAGCTTAGCTGTCCTTTGATGTCAACCGTATGAAGGAAAATTTTTCTGAGGCTGAACTGTAAACATTCTTGCTTTCTTAACCAGGGCACCTAGAACAAAATTGAACTTTTGTGATGTTAGGCTGTCTCCTCACAACTTGATGATGCCCTCAGGCTCTAGTGAGGTATGTAGAGTCTGTGCCTACTACACTTACAACCTCAAACTGCTGTGTATTCGAGGCTTGTATTTTCTTTTTAAAAATGTTTTTGTTGTTTTGCTGCATCATCCCTGCTGTCATTGCTAGTTACTGCTTGATTATTTGGATGCTTCACAGGCCATTTTTAACTTATTATCTGATTCCAAGCTTGGGTCTTAGAAGCTAAAATATGATCTTCAGAAATGCAAGATAGCATTTGTGGTCGACAGAATTGTAAGGTGGCCCCTTCATGTTCACACCCTGTGTAATCTCCTCCCCTTGAATCTGATCAGGACTTATGAGTATGATGGGATGGCCACTCCAATGATTAGGTTACCTATATGTTTGGCAAAGGTGAAGGGACTTTGATTATGTAAAGTCCCATAATCATTTGACTTTAAGTTAATCAGAAGGAAGATTGACCCAGGTGGGCCTGACTTAAGCAGGCAAGCCCTTTAAAAGATGATCTAGAGGTTAAGAGGTTTTCTCTCCTGTTGGCTTTGAAGAAGTAAACTACCATGGATTCTATAGCAGCAAAAAAATTAATTTGGCCAAAAACCACATGAGCTTGGAAGAGGACCCTGAGCCTCAGATAAGAACACAGCCCTGAGCAACACCTTGACTGCAGTGCTGTGAAACCCTGAGCAGAAAATCCAGCTTAAGCTACGTCTGTACTCTCAACCCGTGGAAACTGTGAGATAATAAATGGGTATTGTTTTATGCTGATACGTTTGTGATAATTTATTATGAAGCAATAGAAAATTAATACAGTATCCTATTTGGATTTTGTATTTAAAAGGGTAAAAGCATACTGCACTTGCAATGCATGGGTTCATATGAACTTAATCACATTATTATAATTACCCCATCCTACTATGCATAATAGCAATTCTGAGTTTTATTCAGCTCAGGAAATAAAACTCCAGAACCTATTAAGATTATGCTTGTCCATTCCTGAGCTTCAGCAAATAAAATATGCAGGGCTGTAGTGGAAATCCAACTCAATATTTCTCTTCTCTACTAATTTTTCTACCCAGGAGAGAATCATAAATTAGAAAAAAAAAGATCTCATGTTTTAAAAAAAAACTCAAATGGAACAAAACTAAACTTATCAGTGGCTGTGTGGTGGGGTCAACTTTTTCTACATGATATTTTAGTTACCTATGTTATAAATAAGTGCAAAAAAATATCATGATGGCATAATATCTCTTATATTTTTGAGCACTTTATAAAACTTTAAAAAGTTTATTTCATACGACCTTCACAATATATGTCACTTCAAACACGAATTAAGAACTAAACACAGCCTAGCAGGCTAGTAATTTGTTTATTTATATATTCAATTTTTAAAATATTGTTTTTGAGTAATTATTATTGGTGCATAGTAAAAATCAAATCTCTGTTTCACAGCCACCTTCATTAATCTTGTTTTCCTCTCCAGAGTCAACTCTTACTGGTTTCTTGTGCATTTTTCTAGAGGTATTCTCTGCAGTTACAAATAAATATTCAAACATGATGTGTTAATTTTAGTAATTTATATTTTAGTAGAAATTGATATATTTCACTGGAATTTAAATAATTTACTGGAATAAAGTTTTTTTTTTTTTTTTTGTATCTCTAGAATCTTTTTCTTCCTTATATTAAAAATAGGCTTTTTCTGGGAAGATGGAGTGGGTGAATTTTTTTTTTTTTTTAATTTTATTTATTTATTTATGGCTGTGTTGGATCTTCGTTTCTGTGTGAGGGCTTTCTCTAGTTGCGGCAAGTGGGGGCCACTCTTCATTGCGGTGCGCGGGCCTCTCACTATCGCGGCCTCTCTTGTTGCGGAGCACAGGCTCCAGACGCGCAGGCTCAGTAGTTGTGGCTCACGGGCCTAGTTGCTCTGCGGCATGTGGGATCTTCCCAGACCAGGGCTCGAACCCGTGTCCCCTGCATTAGCAGGCAGATTCTCAACCACTGCGCCACCAGGGAAGCCCCCGGAATAAAGTTTTAAAGGGTGTTCTTCTCCATAGTTGTACTCATAGTTCCTTGCTCATTTGTAAATTTGTATATTAATATTTTATCCTTCGACATTCCTTTTTTTTTTAAGCGATAGCAACAAACAGCACTTGAGCTTATCAGTTGTACTGTTTTTGTCTGTCCTGGTCTAACATTTAGTTAAGTACTTGCCACAAAGTGCTCAGCCAGGTACTGTGCTCTGCTTTTAATACACACGATCTCATTTCCCTGCAACAACCCTCCAGGGTAGATCTTTTAATAATGCTCATTTTACATATGAGAAAATGGATTCTGCAGGAGGCCAGGTAATGAGCCTTCCACTAGTAAGTGGGGGAAACTGAGACTCAACCCCTCTCTTTCTGACTTCAGAACCTCAGCTTTTAATTTTACTTCCCTGCTTTTCTTCCTTAATGTCTTCTTCATGCTTTCCTTTAATTATCTTGCACAGTTTCTAACTTATTGAGTTGACCATTAACTTTCATTTTTCGTATTTATTAATAAATCCATTTATAGATATAAATCTACCTCTGAGCCTGCTTTATCAGCATAAACTATGTTTTGTTATGTGGAATTCTCAATGTCATTTTTGCTAAATAGTCAAAATGTGTTATTTCTTTCTTTTATTTTTTTAAACTTTGGGTTTGTTTATGTATGTATTTATTTATTTATTTATGGCTGTGTTGGGTCTTCGTTTCTGTGCGAGGGCTTTCTCTAGTTGCGGCAAGTGGGGGCCACTCTTCATCGCGGTGCACGGGCCTCTCATTATCGTGGCCTCTCTTGTTTGGGAGCACAGGCTCCAGACGCGCAGGCTCAGTAGTTGTGGCTCACGGGCCTAGTTGCTCCGCGGCATGTGGGATCTTCCCAGACCAGGGCTCGAACCTGTGTCCCCTGCATTGGCAGGCAGATTCTCAACCACTGTGCCACCAGGGAAGCCCTTTCTTTCTTTTTTGACATGAGATATTTAGAATTTTATTTTCCCAGTGAGTAAGATTTCTCATGTTGTTGTTTATATATTTGTAAATAATATTAGTTTTATTGTATTGTGATAAAAGCGTAATATTTCCTATTTCTACATTTTAGAATTTACTGAGTTATCTAATATATAATTTGTTTTCAAAAACATTCTATAGATCTCTAAAAGACAGTGTAGTGTTCGTGAGCACTATGGTACCTATTAAATCCATTTTTTAAAAAATGTAGTTTGAATTCTCCTATACTTGATCTGTCAAAGTTGGAGATATAGGTGAGCTGTTTCCTAAGAAAATTGACTTTCTTAGTGACTCTCTCCTCGCTTCCAATGATTCTTGTGTTATTTATGTCAATATGATGTTATTTATTTAGATAAAGCTCCATTATTATCATAGCTATATTATGGCTGTATATCTTTTATAAATATAAAAAATGATGCTCTCTTATCCCTCCTAATTCTTTTAATCTTAAACTTTGAAATTAAAATTGCCAACTCTATTCTTTTTGTTTGAATGTTTCTCTATATTTTTTTATTCTTTTGTTTTTAGCCTTTTGGATATATAATTTAGAATATTATGCTAGCAGATCAAATAGAGTTTGATTTTATTTATTTTTATTAAATTTGAGAGTCTGTTAGAAAAGATAAACACATTTATATTTTCTGTTTATTTCATGTATGTTTGATCTGTCTTTTATTCTATTGCATGATTTCTCTTTTTTTAAATGATAATTTTTTTCTGACTTTTTGGGATTATTTTTTCCTTGTTTTTATGTTCTTTATGCATCAGAATTTACATACAATGTTTTAAATTCTGTTAGGAGACAAATTTAAGCTATTAAAAAACTGTACTCAAACCTAGAATTATCAAAATTATTAAAGCCAATGACAAAATAGTGTCCACTGGCTTTCTCTTGTGAGAAATGCTGAGTCACTAGTGCTCCTCCTGGCACTGAGGATCTGTCCTGTGAAAAAACAGACATAAAAAGAGTGGAAAGGTGAAAAGAAGAGTGGGACTTTGAAGTGGAACCAAATTTATTTGACTTATCTTTTCCTTTTTTTATATGCACAAGAATGGTATGTGATTTAAAATTCTATACCTACATAAGCCTAAAAAAAGACATCTCAATATAACAAAATGCCAAGTGATAGGATATTATGTCATAATTTAAATAGCAGAAATTTTTCTTCCTTAGTGGGACCTAAAATACTGTGTTTAGAATGGTGTCATAGATGAGATGAAATATTATATATTCTTTTTGAAAACACTTTTCTGCATTAAAAAACGGGAGACTGAGATGGTTCTTTTCAGCATCAGAAATCCTAAAGAGGTAAGACTGACCAACACACCTTCCCTGGAGAGGAGATTTTGCCTGTAGACCAGGGCTGCCATGCGCTGGGGCAGCTGGTGGCCCCGTGGGAATGCCTGGGTCAGATGCTGGGCCCTGAGCACTCTTGGCTTGACCTCTTGGCTCTTACTGCAACTCATGGGGATGCCCTGATCTGTCAGCAACTGGGACATCTGAGCCACACCCAAAGAGGAATTTCTCCTGTTCTCCCCATGGGAGTCCAGACAGATTTCATCCTTATGTCAACACATCCCCTACATCTCTGCAGAGGAAAACATTAGAAATATCTAGGTGGACTGGCTCCAGGTGACCTGTGCAGCAATATCCAGCCAGCAAGGATCCTGTGGATGCTAAGTTTGACAACCAGCAGATGTGCTGATCTTCTGTGAATGACACAGGGACCTTCACCACATCACCTGGTTATCGTTACAATCCTCCTATTTAATTTTAGCTAAAGGCCTGGTTGATATCGACTTGCAGTGCCAGTTTAGGAACCCAGCAGCCTAAGAACAGTGAGACCCAGGGACAAGATCGTCCATCTCTGAGTTTTCTTCTCTGTACAGTATTAGGAGAATTGTGCATCGAGGGCTGATTTTCTCTTTGGCTCAGCCTCTATTGGTGGCACATATCTTTCTGGTGCCTTTCAAGGACACCTATGAGATGCTCCACTGCAATACCCGTGTCTGCTTTGAGTGCTCACCAAGCATACCATTTGGCCTCTCCGGGCAGCCATTGCTGAATATTCTCAGTATCCAATGAAAGGGATCCCACCCAGTGCTGCACTCTGTCTGTCGTACCTTCAGCTTCTTACCTTCACCTGCACACTTGGGGGAGGGGTTAGTGGAATTCTCCCAGGGTCTCCTGCAACTATTTCCTGTGACATGTTGGATTTTTCTCAGGAATATTTGTTGCAAGCTGACCTTTTCTAGCTTTCATCAATCTCATCCCATGTAAACTCCAGCTTGATTGTATTTCTAAAAATGTTATCATGTGAATGGCATCCTTCCTTAGTTTCCTGCCATGATACAGAACTTTCCTATTTGTATGTCTCTTTGGTCATTTCAGAAAGGATCTGATAGGCAATGGAGAAAGAGAAATAGATGCCTTTGCTCTAGTTGTGTGTTTTGGTTTGTTTTTAACAGAAATCTGGTCATGTTGCATTTAGAGTGTCTGCAGGATATACAAAGAGAAACACCATGAAAATTAGTGATTGAATATATGGAACTGAGACTTAGGGGAGCTCTGTGTTAGAAATATAAATTTGGGAGGCATCAGCCCATGGTGGGAGTCAAGTCACAGGAACAGGGAAGACTGCCTAAAGCAGGAGTTCCAAAATCTTGTGGATCATCAGAATATACAGATTCCTTGGTCCTTCTCCCGTAGAGTCTAATTTAGTAGGCTTATGATTGTCCTCAAGAATCTATAATCTTTTTTTTTAAAGCTTCCATTGAAAGAGCTCTAAACTTGAGTATTGAGGGAAGAAATTGTAAGGCAATGCTCCCAGTGTGGTCTTCTTTACATAAGAAAGTTTTACGTCTATATGTACCTGGCTATGTTGTAGGGATGGTGGCAGGGTCATCAACTGAAAAAGTGATGAAGATTTTGAAAAATCATTGTGAGAAAAGGGTAGGGATGCTGATGAGACACATGTACAAAGTGAGGGGACAGAGAAAGCTGGACATCAATGAACATGAATGTGTAACCTTCTCCTTCTTGCTCAGCAACCTGAGTATAGACATAGAGATAGTAGGAGGTTGGGTTAATAGAGTTGGGTAGATCAAAGGACAAGGACAGGACACTGAGGACTACAAAAATCTGTTGGCATCTGACCATAGCCCCCATCCTTTCAATTTTCTGCTACCCTAACCTATTCCCAATACAGCTGCTCTTGACCTCAAGATCACCAGTCCCTTACTACCACCCATCCCCGATTTTCTCGGTCCACATTCTCCTCCTTTGTTAACCTGGAACCCAAGGGACATCCCTTCAGTCACTCTTTTGCCAGTAACCCTCAAAATATTAAATAACTAGTTTAAGGTAATACCACTAATAAATGGTGAGACTGAGACTTGAACTTAGGCCAGTCTGAGCGTTTGTTTGTTTGTTTGTTTTTTGACCAGTACTTTATATGACCCCTGCAGTTGGCATGGTGATACCCCACCCAGACCCTGTTTAGTGAAGGACTTATTGCTGCAGCATCTGGGAGTGCTGTCAGCAGACAGACTTCAGCTGTCAGGCCCTTTGGTATGCCTCACCTGCAGAGAGTTGCCTCATCCAAGTTCACACTCCTTCCTGGGCCACCCACCTCCAATGACCGATAAGTGTGGGAGTATAAAGTCCTGGCCCTCTCAGCCCTTCTTGGGACTACTCTGAAGGGACATTCTATCTCCAGAGCTCCCTGTGAGGTCAGTGAGACTGTCCTTGGGACTGCATCACAGCTCACCTTTCCCTCACCCTTCCACAGGTGTTGATCCCAAGGGCACTCCTTAATAAACATGCTCCACACTAAACTCTCTCCGAGTCTGCTTCCTAAGGGACCTAACCTAACAGCTTCTTCAAGAAACGAGAGCCAGAATTTCCTGTTATAGAAGTCATATGACTTTTCACCTTTTCCAGAGACCCTATCAAGTGTTTTAGGGAAGTGTCAGATCCAGATGAAGCTGGTTGCTCCTTGCCCTGGTCACCAGGATGGCATCTAGCCATTTGGATTTCAGGTACATAGGGCTCAAGAGAGAGGGCTAATCCAGGCCTCAGTTAAGTCCAATGGTGTCAGATTTGGAATAGGGATATCCTGCTTCTTAAGCTTTGCTATTTCCCTTTTCCCTCCCTAGTCATCCTTCTGAGGCCAGAGTCTGGCCTGGAAGACTAATCTTGAATCCCAGCTTTAAACAACCTGCAGATGAGGCAACCGATTGAAAATTTCAGGCTCACATCTGATACACCATTGTTGCACTGTGATTTTAGTGACTGAAAGGTAAAAACATGACCTAGGCCAGAGCAAATGAATTTGAGTGGTTTTATTTCAGGTTGATTTTTTCCCCTCATATTTTATCAGTTAGAATAAACAGTCATGATATGTCAGGAAAGAAAATAATCAAGCCATCCATCAGAAAAAAAATTTTGCTTATTTTTTAATATGATTAAGTATTATAGGAACACTAACAAATGAAAAAAAATCGATACTTGTATATTCTAAATTTGCAAGTTTCTCCACTTCACATTTTAATTATTCTTTTAAATCTATACAATCACTATATAAAGTAACTAAATATATGATTCAGGATATATTTCTTTATAACAGTTAGAAAATGTGTGGTATTTGGTTTTCAATTAAACATCTATGAAGACTTCATCTGTGCTACCCACTTAATTAGAAAAAAAATATGCAAAGTAATACCATGCTGGAAATGTCTAAATAGGGAAAGCAACTAAAATTTACATATTAAGGATGGAATATATTGCATTTAATTGGAATATATGTTGCCTCCTAATCCAGCTAATATATTTTTCAATCAGCCCCAAATTGAAGCCTTATGTTATCAGCGATCGCTCAGATCACTCTAAGTATATAATCTGTGTTATATTAAATAACCTTATTTAGGTAACTGCTTTAAACATTGTGTAGAAGCAAGTACTTCTTAAAGGTTTCAGTTACTGATTTTCAAATCTTCTTTGTAGGTATAAGCTTCTCAGAAGGCCAAGCATAATCACGTTTCCTGCCCAGTTGGTCTTTTCCTTTGATAACCACCCATGGTTACTATACCAGCCTGTCAATAGGCATTTAATGAGAAACTGCTGGGGGCTGAAGCCTCTACCAGGGCCTAGAAGCAAACAAAAGATTAGGTGTGCCTGGAAAAGCTTACAATAAGTTGGTGGTTTTCATGGGCATAAGCCAGCATGGGTTTGCTTAATTTTCTTGTTTTTCAACAACAATGACAAGATGTTTTTTTAGGGGTAGCATTGGCTTTGACACCCCCTTAAGCTGATAGAAAAAAAAGAATAGCTCCTATTAAGTAATAATAGAAAAAAATGACAAAGTTTACTTGGTGTCCAGAGGTTTACATATCCACAGATCAGATTTATAACATGAAGTACTGGAACATGTCTCCTACTTATTCATACATTAAGTTAAAATGTGTTCTAATCCTTTATCTTTTAAGAATAAAATGTCAGGACATTTTTGTGATTTCCTCTAACTAGTAAGACAGGAGGGAGGTTCTTCGTGAGGATTTCCAACCAAGCCATGTACAACCAATCTGATATAGATCCTTTTCTTGCCACTGGAAGGCTCCTGACAGCATGGAAGAAAAATAAAGAACAAACGTGACAATTAGTACAGGCAGTAACATCACTAGTTATCTGAGCTATGTAATAACAAGTGGCCTGAACCTTTTATGTGCCTCCCCGACAAAATGAAAGCATGGAAATTATTTTGAATATAGATATTAAATTGATATATTTCTCAGATAATATAAATATCTACAAACCAGAAAAATAGGCTTGGGCATTGTAGGGTAGAGGCAAAGCATACATATAATAAATTTTCACTCTTTAAATAGAAAATGTGATCAACCAATACCTCTCCCCATTTTTGGAAAAAATGATTTTTCCTAATAGTTTAAAGCTCTTATATTTGGGAGAAACAGCTATTTGAGCCCTACCACCCAATTCAGGAGAACAATCTATGTCTTAAATGGATAGTCCTCCAGTGTAGACCTTGTTTGAAGACATACTTACCTTTGTACATAGGAGTCAGTTCATGAGGTATAAATGTGAAATTGTTGGTTTTCATGTTTGGCAATGAATCTTTAGGTAAACATTCATATTTTCAGCAGGTACACCCCTAACATTTGTGGAGTGGAGGGCAAAGAGTGGAAATGGAAAAGCCCACTCCTTTTTCTCCTGCCCTGGCCTCTTCCCCCATGGTAAAGAGCCTTGCAAACATGCTGTGGACTCCATACCTCAGGAGCAGCTATCTAGGGAAGGGGCCTGGGAACCTTGGTAGCCAACTTGGGGCTAATTAGGCAGGGAATTCCAGGGTCATGTTCCCTGGAACCTGGGAGGAGCCAGGGTTCTAGATGGGCATGCACTATGCCCCTGGCCCTTTGGGTGGGGAACACCTGGTGGAAAGTCCAAATGGAGCCCTCTAAAGCCCATGGGCCTCAATTGTCAGTGTCTCAGGGTGGCCTTTATTTTCCCTCGCTGCCTAAAATCCCACATGTTCCAATTTTAACTTTCCACCTGAATAGTTGTGAGCTTTTAAATTCACAACTAAGGTTTCTCTGTAACAATCTTAAATGTCTGCAATGATACTTACAGGACTATGAGATTGGCAGCTCTTGAGTGCTCCTGTAAGAGTTCGTTCAGTCGAACTTGGCGGTAACTCTGTGGACAACATTCAGATTTTGTTGAGGGCAGTTTTCCCAGAATTATGAATGAGAATTTATCTTCTTACCTCAAATTATGGACAAGTAGAAAAACCTCATTTAAAAAAATTACAGTTATTTCATTCAGGTTTGGAAACTTAACAGTGTTTTTAAAACTCATGGGAAATTTTAGAAACATAAAGAATAAGACCATTGTGCTATAGTGGCTTATTAAATTCTAGAAGAATAAAACAAACAAGCAACATGGATAACGGTAAAAAGAAGATAAGAATGGCCAGTGCTGGGGAACAGGTTTGCAGCTGAAGAAAACTAACCTAATCTTGATACTAATTTGATATCCTAAGAACATAGGTTATACCCTAGTCTATCCTTATTTAAGCTCTTTGATTTTTACCAGCACAGGGGACTGGTTTCAATGAAAGAGTCACCAAAAGACACATTTGGAAAAATAACTACATTAACTATTTTGCAGTGATGAGAGTAATATTTATTATTACATTTCACTGGTTCAGAAACCAAGGTTTAGATAAGTGATTTGCTCAATTATATGAAAACTTTTTGTTAGAACTGGGAAGTGTATCACACACAGAGCTTATGATTCTTAGCTCAGTATTTTTCCACTAAATTTGAAAGGCTTTTAGTATCTCCTGCTCTAATTTGTTCCAACTTCAGCTCCTAATATAATTTATTTAAATTTTGTAGTTTAGAGGTTCTTGTGGTCCTTTTCCTTGAATCTCTAATCCAATTCAGATGTCAATTCTTCTGCCTTATTTTTATGTCCCTGCCTTTTTCATCATCCTCACTATTGCAACTTCATTCAGCTCAGGCCATGTGGGTAACTCCCATTTTATTGGGTTCTCTAGAAGAGCCCACCATTTTACATCCGTCCTACAAGATGTGCTGGATCCAACTTTCATATTCATTGCTCCAATTACATATTTTCTCAGATCCCTGTGTTAGTTTTTATAGCTAACTTTATCAGGTTAAAATTCTTTGTTATTGTCTAAAACTGTGAGTCAATCTATATTTACTTTTCATATGTATTGACTTAAATTATTTTAGACTGATGGGTCTGTCTCCTAGTCTATAAAATTAAATTGGAAAGAAGACTTCACAATATTTGTCAATAACCTGTTTTTAACTTAAAAATTGATTTTATACTAAAAAATGAAAACAATTTTCTAAATCCTCATATTCAATAATATGATTGAAAAATCACTTGAAATATGGAGAAACCCTGGATCTTGAATAATGAAATTCTATAATAGATACATTACTTCTTGATCTTTAAATCAACCATTGTTTTCTTTTTCAGCTAGTTAAATAGCAAAGTAAAGGTTAAGGGAGACAAGTCCTTACCTTTTCCTTGACTGCTTCCAGCTCTGCATCTGTAATTTTCCACGGAGTTTCTCTCTTTAATTTCTCAGCAGTTGTTAAATCTTTGCAGCTTTCATGGAGACGATATGGTTCAATCATTTCTTCAAAGAATTTCCAGCTGAAATTGGAATTATAAAAGAGGCCTCACAGTGGGAAACCAACTCATTATTTCACAGATACTCTAGGTATGACTAGCTCTGCTGGCTGCAGAATCAGAGCTGAATGTCATGCAAATCTTTTAAGAATTATCTTTGCAGGGGACTTTCTGTGAGCAAAACCATGGCTATAGTAGTGCCTCCCTATTCAGGGAAATGCCTTAACGTGTGTGAGGCCTTGATAGCCTACTAGGCATTAGATCCTCAATATAAATACACAAACACACTAATTATTCTGCAAATACACGTTCTACATAATATAGTCAAAGACACAGTTGTAACATAGACACTTCAGCCCATAAATGAGTTTCCATCTGCTTATTTTATAGATTCTATGGGAGACATTCATGAATTAATGTAGGAGATGAACTAGCATCCCTGAGACTTGGATAGGGTTGCCCTCCTCACCTTTAGTCCACATGGCAACTCCCACTCATGGCAGGAGGCTGCAGGCAGGTAGGAGAATAGTAACTAAGAGGAGCAAGTAAGTGAGTTTAATGGCTATAGAACAATTTGAATGTTTGCTGTAAATAATGTAGCCTTTGTCCTTCTGGTATCTGATGTTGCTGCCTGAGCTTTTCAAATGGCTATTGTTCAGGTGCATGTTAGAGGAAAACACAAAAATCAATAATATTTTAAAATCTGAGGGCATTTTAGAGCGATTAAGAAGAAATCATTGAACAGAAAAGTAGGAGCAGTATCTCAGAGCTGCGGAACATTTTAAAAATTGCTGAAAAATCTCATTCTTGTCTTTCATAAGAATCTCATAAGACTTTTTTTTTTTTTTTAAGTAGAGGGAAGGATTTTTTATTTTATTTATTTATTTATTTTTGGCTGTGTTGGGTCTTCGTTTTGTGCGAGGGCTTTCTCTAGTTGGGGCAAGCGGGTGCCACTCTTCATCGCGGTGCGCGGGCCTTTCACTATCGCGGCCTCTCTTGTTGTGGGGCACAGGATCCAGACGCGCAGGCTCAGTAGTTGTGGCTCACGGGCCTAGTTGCTCCGCGGCATGTGGGATCTTCCCAGACCAGGGCTCGAACCCGTGTCCCCTGCATTGGCAGGCAGAGTCTCAACCACTGAGCCACCAGGGAAGCCCCAGACTTTTTTTTTTAATAGATTTATTTAGTTAATTTATTTATTTTTGGCTGTGTTGGGTCTTCGTTGCTGTGCGCGGGCTTTTCTCTAGTTGTGGTGAGTGGGGGCTACTCTTCATTGTGGTGCGTGGACTTCTTACTGCGGTGGCTTCTCTTGTTGCGGAGCACGAGCTCTAGGTGCGTGGGCTTCAGTAGTTGTGGCTCGCGGGCTGTAGAGCGCAGGCTCAGTAGTTGTGGCGCATGGGCTTAGTTGCTCCGCGGCATGTGGGATCCTCCCAGACCAGGGCTCGAACCCGTGTCCCCTGCATTGGCAGGCAGATTCTCAACCACTGCGCCACCAGGAAAGCCCCAAGACTTATTTTTAAAATAGAACAAAACAAAGTTTATAATTTATAGGAGTAGTTGTCTTTACTATGCTACTGTAAGATGATCTCAAATATAAAGTTTTCTTTGGTTTTATATAATGTGGCTTACTTATAATTTAGTAACTTCGGAATGAGTGATAATTAGAATCAATGTGCTGTTAGGTTAAGAAATTAAAATATGAAGCAATGAGTTCAGTGATCTCATCAGTTGTCCTGATTTAGGATTTGTACAAAGTACAGAAGATTACAGAGGAGTAGGTTGTCCCTACCAGTGTGCTTTTTTTAAGGGATTGAAGAGATACTTAATGCAGTAGATTTCTGATGCTTTGACTTATTTAGAATGGTAGACAATGACAGGGAAGGAATAAGACTGATATGCCCTATTATTCTTTCAACCACACAATACTTTTATTTGCTATTCCTCCCAACAGTGCTGTGCTTTCAGAGACCTTGGCGGTAATCAGTGCAAAGTTGCTGGCCTAGGAGAAAAGAGCCTGGGTTCTTGCTCCAGCTCTTCCATTGTCCTCCTTGACCTGGATAACCTTGCCTATAATAGGGGATAACAACGGCTGCTGAAAGCTGGCACGTGGTTGGTGTGAGTGTTAATATGATGATTTGGGTGACAGTGCTCTGAAAAGTATGAAGTGCCCTGTAAAAGCAAGGCATTCATTTTACTCAACAGCCATAGGACTGAGGTTAGCAATTGACAGTTTCTCTGTTTAAGCTCTACATATAATTATTTTGATCAGGATAAGAGTTTTCTTAGCATCTCAGCCCAGGTGCTTATTAGAAAGAGCAGTTCAAAAATAGTTTCCTAAGAAATGGAAAGTGGAAAGGCGATTGCTGGTTGTCGCCCCGGCATGCATACTATGTTTCTCCATTGTAGTTTGGGTGGGAATGACTCTGTCCCCAGCATCAGCCAGTCAATACAAGTCTATTCCTTCTGCCAGACTGATTGGCCAGGGTGGGCACCTAACCCAGGAAAGCTTGACCAATAGACACCTTGCATTTTACTGACCACAGCAAGTGGCTCAGTGGCTTCAGTTGGTGCTACCTGAATGCAGCCAATGACCTGAGTTCAACAACTGGGGAAGAGACAAACTTTTTCTCCCACTGAACACAAATGAGCAAATATGTAGTTCTGGCTACTATGGGCAGTCATCTTGGTTTTATAAGCTAAATCAACTTTGATTGATGATTTCATAATGTAAGGTAGAGTAGAGAGAATGAAGGAGAATTAGTCCTTAATTGTAAAATTAACCGTCTAGATCAAGCTTCACCTGAAAGCCAGAATACCCTTGGATTTTTCAGTTCAGTTTGATAATAATTTCCATTATTTAAGTCACTATGAGTTAAGTTTTCTTTTCCTTGCAATTGAAGCATGCTAAGTGACACAGTAGGTTATAATGGGGCTGTATTTGTCCATTCATTTTCTCTAAACTCTTACTGCTCCTTATCTATGTGTATCTTTGATTTCTTCATCCTAAGGCTCATCCCTGAGTTGGCCATTTTCCATTCTCCTAGCTTGGTGATCCAAAGGTAGCTTAAGATTTCTATTTGATTCTTATTAAATCTGATCTTTCTTATAATTATTTTTTAATTGATTCTAGAATAGTTCAAGTATTACATACTATTAAATATAAGTGAGAATTAATTTAATTTAAAAAATTAACTTATAGCTGCCCTGCCTTCCCCATCCTTGTTCCTCATAATAACAAAGTTAAAAACATTTTTTGACTGCATAAAAATTTCCCCCTAAGTTCATATAAGATTTCTTCTCTCAAATTAATGTATTTGTTGTTTTTGTGATCACACTAGCATCTTTCAACTAAATTATCTAGTTAACTGCTTCTAGTTTCTCTCTGATTTCTGTTTAAAGATTGCTGTTCTTTTGGCCTATTACTTTTAATTCAGTCTATGCAATAAAAAATGAAATTTAACCACAAGAGCTTTTCAGTTTTCCCTGGCCCAATTATTTTTCTAATTAACTTTGCTTTTGTACTCCCTTTCACCCTTGCTCTACCATATTTACAGATAATATTTTTATGATAGAATGTCTCCATCAAGACTTACTCATGTTTTATGGGTAGTTGAAAGATCTATTAAAGGCAATTGAAGGACAGTTAACATTAGCCTCCAACATGGAAATCACTGACAAACTGTTTTCAACATTGTGTGAGAATAGTGACCAAGAAAGAACAGTGATCAGGAGATAGCTGTTAATGGTAGACAAGGGCTGCCTGACCAACAAGGCCCATGTGAAAGCTGAAGTTGAGACAGTGCTGTAAGCTTTGGGCCCTGGGCCTGGGGCTGCATCAGCCCAGGGGAAGGGTTCTCTTTCTCTTATTAAACCACTCAGAGGAGTTGCCTTTTAAAAATTGTCACAAAGGTGCTAGGTGTGCTACCAGTGGACATTTGTGAGATTTACTGAATGACCATTCTCTGTTCTAAAATTTACCTTCAAATATTGGAAAAGCCATTGCCAGCATTGGACATGTGGTTGTTTTATAAAGTAATAGGGCATCAGTTATAGCTGAAGACTGAAGAGAGAAGGATGGCACTTCCAGCACACCTTTTCTTGGTGGCCTTTTGTCTTCACACCAGGGTACATTCACTGCAGTTATTCTAGTAAGAATGGATTTTTTTTCCTGCATCTTCCTCAAGACCTTGAAATATCACAGAGAGAATCTCCACAATTGTGAAAACTAATTCATTTTTTTTTTTTCCTGAGAAAGGGAAATAGATCTCTTCACTGCAGCATGTGGAGGATATGTAAGAAACACCAAATCAGAATGGTGTCTAAAGTCAAATTTAGATACCAGGACAAAGGCACAAATGCCTGGGTCCTTTGTTTCTTACGACTGTGCATAGAGTTTTCTCCTTGAGAAGAGGAAACCATGGAACAAAGGTCAGGGGTAGGAAGATGAAGAGTGTCTAGGCTGTGATGGACACTCAAAGAAGGAAGAGGCATGGTTAGTAAAAGAGATACATCGGCATCCTCAGTGATAGGACAGAAAGGATGGGTATGCAGCAGGTGACCATGGCAGCTGGGCAGAGACTAGCACAAAAGAGAGGGAAGGAAACAGGGACTTGGGTAGAGAAAACCATATTGATGGGTAAAGAGGCAAAGGATATAGAAACGAATTAATCAGCAAGCACAGACAGTCCTTAGCTGCTGATAAGACAAACAACAGCAAGAAGAATTCACCTACAAGAAGTAGGTGGCTGATCTGTGCCCAGCACTGAGCCAGGGCTTATAGAAAATCCAAAGTCAGTAGGGGACACTGTGACTGTGCTCTAGACAACAGTAAGCGGTCCTGTACTTGCAGAGCGCTGGCAGGCTCTGGCCTGTTGCTAAGTGGCACATACTAGGGAATCACTGGACCTGCTGTGTTATGAAAGAGAATGCATTCCCACCAATTAGAGCTATAAAATGAGCCCGTTTGATCACATCACTGCAAAAGCCAAGAGGCAGCAACTTAGGAATTAAAATTCTTCAAGTGAAATGTGGAAAGCTACCAGAGGTTACCACATGACAGTTCACTTCATATCAGAATGTTAATTCCATTTACCAAGGAGGATGATAAATCTGTTCTTAATTTTTCTTAACTGTTTATAACTGTAGAAATACAGGAATGAAAGGCATTCGTGGTATATATGATGTAAGGAAATACTACATAGTAATAATCCAGGTTAACCCTGTCAATTATAGCTTTCTTATCACAGTTAAGATGTTTCATAAAGCTGTTTTAACTGACCCATAATAACACTGGAGGAATTATGAATACCCTCAAACTATATGAAGTTCGAGGTTGCCATTTGGTCAGTAAGAATGCATCTTAAATCTGGATGATTTTCAGTTAGTTATTAAGCTCATCTGGGATAACAATGAATCAGAAGGAGGGAAGAGCAAGAAGGCTCAAGGAATATGGAATTGCAATCCATCAAGAACTGCAGGAGGAAGGAGAAATGATGGTCAACAGAAATGAGAAGAGGTCCAAGAGTCCAGCAAGGACCTAAGCCATACTGAGACCTTCGTGTCTCCCTCTACTCTAACCCTTGGAGACCCCATTCCACACCAAATCAAATGTATTAAACATCTAGATGCAACAGTAAATATGATTTTGGACTGTAAACAATGGAAAATATTTTATAATTGCTAAGTCATTGCTCTAAGTACTTTATAATTGGCTATGATTTTCAGACAATCTTCTTACACCTCTGGGAACTCCTTTTAAGATCTACCTACAAATTGTTTTCAAGTATCATGGAGTTGACAAATTTAACAATCAATGAAGTTAAAACGATGTTGTTTTGAAGACATTTAAACAATTATTTCAATGTTTTTCATTTAAAAATTTTGGAACCAATACATTTTCTTGCCAGGCTTCAGATAGTTTTAGAGACCCCCTTTAGGGGCTCTCATAGGCTTCCCATTCAGGATGGCCCACCAGTGATGTAAAAACTTACCCTGACTGCTCAGGTCAGAATTGTCTGAGCTTGTGCTTCCTGTTACTCTTGCCACCAGAGAAACCAATAACATGAAGGGCAATTCTAAAATGTTAACTAAATGGTGTTCCAACAATTCTTCCTCTCAAGCTCATCTTCACCTTAAAACCTTTTCCTTCCATTAGAACGTGATAGCTCTGTGTCATGATTATTTGAAATCCCTTTTTATTATATCCTATCAGGAGTCACTGCAGTAAATCCATAACATTTTTACCTTCTAATAATCAACACAGAAGAGAAGGAGAGAGTACCACAAATAAACAATGGATCTTGTTAAATATTTCATACCTTTCTTTGTTTGGCTTAATGTTGATGTCACCAATGACATGGATGTCTGCAAATTTTATCCTAAATTTGCTCAGGAGGGAAGCCATTCTGAAAATATAAGAGAGAAACACTTCATCATTGCATATTTAGCTATTTTCAATCAAAGAGTTTTGATTTCATGTCTTATTTCAGCTTAGATTTTGGACAAAGGCTTTGGTTAGTGTTTGATTTTCATTACAGTACTTGATGAATACAGATAAATGTGGACCAAGTTATTCCATTGAAGGCAAAGAGAAATTTCTGTAGGTGCAGTCACTGGAAACAGCAAACCCCGCTCTGCATTCATGTTTCAGGGAAGATAATGTGGAGCTGTCCACTCTTCCTTATCATTTGGAAAAAAGAGAGCAAGTTCCAATACTTATTGACTATTATGGATAATTTTTATAGAGTTACTGACAAACTACTGACAAACTAATAATTATTATATATTACATCATTATAGATTAAAGGTTTTTTCCCCTAGAAACTGAAAATTTTGATATAATTTCAAAGTTACAAAAAAGTTACAAGAATAGTGCAAAGAAAGCTCAGATTCACCAGTTGTTTATATTTTACCCCATTTGATTTGTCATTCTCTTTTTCTCTTTTTCTGTCTACATCTGTCTATCTATATATTTTTTGCTTGCTGGCTTTCTACCTCCTACCTATTTTCCATTTTAAAGTAAGTTGCACAGTTTTCATCAGGCCCCTTTACCTCTAAATACTTCAGTGGGTGTTTCCTGAGAACAAGGACATTCTCTTTTATAAACAGAGTACAGTTTTTGAAATCAGGAAATTTAACACTGAGGCCCTACTACCATCTAATCCACCAACCATTTTCAAATTTTATCACTTGTCCCAATAAGGTACTAGAGGCTTTAAGAAAATATAAATTATTGTAGACCTCATGTTAGTTTCCATTTTAGTATGACTCTCTTTACGAGGAATTAAATATTTATAATATCTTTCTAAGAGGGGGGAGAAAATGTGAAAAACTACTGAATAAGAGCCAGTCATTATTTTGTGATTTCTGGAAGTAGCAGTTCCAGGAAGGGCTAGGACTTAGGCATGTCATGAGGGACCAAGTGCCGCCAAAGGTCATTCTCCAGATTTCCGCCAGAGACCTTTGGATGCACCACACTCTCGGCATGCTTGTTGCTCTCACAACTACAGATCAACTCTCCATGACTAAAGTAATAAGAAAGACACAGACTTACACCGTGGGACTTATTTATTTTTTCAATTAGAAGAGCTATCAACAGTCATCCATTTAAACACTTTCACAATACAAGTGAAAAACTGGGGACCCACATATGCGCAGTGACTGTTGCAAAGTCCTGCAGCTCGTTGGTGGCAGAGTTGTGGCTTGGACCAGATGCAGTCTCTCTGTTCTCTCCTAAGTGTGCTGTGCTAGAGTGACTACTGTGAATTAACAGGTTTGAATCTCCCAGAAGAAACTATTGGACACAAATGCCTTCAGGCTCTTCCTTTCTTGGATGCATTTACGAGTCAGAACAAAATAAACATTATACAAGATAATGATACTCTCATTCAAGACTTGAGATGAGGCTTCTGCGCCAAATGCTTGTTGGAAGCATTTGTGGAAGGGGATAAAAGGACTGAAGACAATGATTAGAAAAATTACACAGATAATTTACTGACCAGAAACAAGTAAGCTTGAGGCCTATCGTGGTGACTTTGTCTTTAAATTTATTGTGACTCAAAGATGCTTACAGTTCTCAAAATTAAAGCATTAAAACAGCAAACATCCAAACACAGGAGTGATAAATTACTTACGTAATTTTTTCTTCTTCAATGCGATTGATCTTCCCTCCGACATAGATTCTTAATTTACAGTCTTTCCATTTTTTTCTGAGAGTCAAGATATAGGGGATAAGGAGTGTTAACCCTAACAACAAAAAAAGAGTAGATTATGACAAAAGAATGAGCATATCCAACTGAAAGGAAATGAGTAGCTTCGTCTCTTTAGCCTTTCCCACATTCATAGCTCCTACATAATTTAAATCTTTGGAGAACACGGAAATGTTACTCTTTAACTGATATCGTTCCATGTACGTTCCCATGCAGTTTGTTAAATTTATCAACATAGAAATTCTGCTCCCTAGTGTATATTCTGGAATTTTTTACCTCCATCATCAAACAACCACCAAACATCAATTGTGCCTTTTCCTTGCTTCTTTTTAAATTGGGTGCTCGCTTCCACCAGTTTCTGGTTGATCTCCCCCACATGCATCGACTGGATTGTGTTAATGCTGCTGTCTGTAATGAAAGAGAAAGTAGTACTTCCATTTGTCTTTTGAGGAAAGAAGCAAAATAACTTTCTAATAAATCTCTTCAGGAAAATAGAGGAAGGGTCATGAATTTGTAAGTGTTTTTTATGCTTATGGGTAAATAGTGAGTCCTATTCTCCAAAAAAGGAGAGATGAAGGTCAAATTCCACAATAATTTAGATCACCTTCAATAGTTCAGAAAAACTTGATATTGATCTTATGATTACAGTTTTCATTATAAAGCAGCAGATTTTTTTTTCAGATCCTTAGTAATCTCTCTCAGAGCAGAACTATTACTTAGACAGGTAACAATGCTAAATTATCTGATACAAAAGCCAAAATATCCCGATTTTTCCAAATTTCAGGTATAACGCAACTTATATTTTCAGATGTACTTAAAAGTAGAACATGTGGTTATTGGTTTTCTAGAGATAAGCAGAAGAATCAGAAGTACTCCTTCACTAGACAATTTGTTCATTTGAGCGCAATTTTGGTGTAAATTCCATCAATGTCTGGATTATAAAGGTTGCCAGGGACCATGAGCATCTTGACTCTCTATGACCCTTTGGTCCTAATGTGGGCCTGGCCTACTCTTCTGTTTTCTCTTCAAGGAATCTGTGAATCTAAGGTAAAGCCATTTGAGCTATTAGAATCTCTGTGAATGAGATGAAAAAGCCAGGAAATATGATTAAAAATACCTTTTCTTGAGTTATAGTTAAGAGTGTACATAAAGTACTTAAAAAAAAATTTTAATGCAATTTCCACCCTAACATGGACACAGCAAAAGTGTACCAGGGAACTAGGGCAGTGTTTGCTCAGAACCGTTGTTCCTGTTTCCCAGTAGGGGTTTCTTTCCTACTCCATATATATTATTTCTCATTTCCACATCTTTGAAAGTTGTGACTTCATTGCTCTATTTCAAAGCGATGGTGTCAGCATAATGCTTAGAGTAGAGCTGACAGCCTCTTCAGAGCTTCCTCTCTGATCTAAGAGGTTCTGAGGATGCTTTGTTCTGTCTTTTGTTGTTTTCATGTTTGGGCCTGTCGGTTCTGAAGCAATTATCTCATATTGTTTGTATCTCCCTAGGACCGCTAAGGGAGAAAGTTAAATATCTTTACAAAACGGACCAAACTCTGCCCCCACTTACACGATCCTCTGGATGCTTTGATTTGCACGTATGAGTGCCTGGAGGCAGAGTTGGTCCTAACTCAGAAGAGTCGTCAGCTAACAAAGGCCTGGAGCAGTGAAGGGGCCTACTTCAGAGCTGTGTGTGAAAATTTAGGTGTTGGAAACAAAACATAACATAATCTTGCTTTTCTGAACAATGAGACATGTTGACTTTCAGAGGTGTACATTTTTGCCCAAAGTATTACGATGCAGAAACAGCGTTCCAGAATAAATAAGTCCCACTTTCACTAATAAGGACCTTAATGCTTCCCTCCTCCCCATCAGCTAGAGAACAGTATGGGTTATGACTTCTGAATTTTCCATTGCTTTTCAGATTGTACCATTGCATAGTGCAGATTCAATGGATAGTTAATTCTTCTCATGGGTACACGAAATAATTGAAAAGGAAAGAAGATAGTAGTTAGTATCCAGATGGTCTTATTCTAATATTTACACCCTGAAAGGCCTGATGTAACTCCAACTTTGGATTCAAACACATCATTTTTCTAGAAAATGTCCTTTTAAGGGGACAAAGGCACAGTAGGTTCTCCCCTAGTCCATGGAATGTTCCTGGCACCCAAGGGTACCTCTAGTGTTTGAAGAGGGGAAGTGTTTGGATTTCCTATAATTCTATGTAAATATATAAAAATGTTGTATTACAGGTTAAATTTAGTCCTTGGGTCACAGTAGGAAAATAAGCAAACAGAACCAAACCTTTTCCAGGGTAGGAGACAACCTCTTTGAAGGGCCTCTTTGAAAGGTTGGCTCTTATTAACCTAGACCAGCAGCTAAGTCTCAATTTGGATCTTGCTACTTGACTTGGAGACCCTGCCAGAGAAATGATCTTTCCTGGGCCTTACACCAGTGAATGACTTCAGTAACTATATAGGATTATTTGTGCATGAAAGAAAGAAATGTTAACATTCTAATTTTCTACCAGCAGAGGTCGCTGTGGACCTCATTAAACTCAAACCGGCAGCGTTTCTGGAAAGAAAGCAATTTTCAAAAAAATCAGTTATTTGAATCACCTGTTTATTTAACTTATAACAAGGTCTCATTCTGTGGTCCTCCATTTCTGGGATGTATACTGAACATTCAGAGATAAGTGTACCATTCAGCCAAAATCTGCAGGTAATTAGTGTCAATGAAGTTCCAAGTCCGGAATTCTGGTTTGTGATAGAGATGCATTTTTGAAATTAGAATTCTATCTGGATCCCTTATTTACCTGTACCCGTCGACTTTCAATCTCCTGAAACGTCTGCAAGGTGTGCGTGAGGTGTGTGGGTGCAGATAAACCAGTTTGGGGGCTGGGTCACGAATTTCTATCCCCTTTACATCTTAACTAAGAATTTTCTATTTTATGACGGTCCATCTGCTTAAGCACGGTATGACTCCCAAACCAAATATGATCTTAAAACAAAGTTTTTACAGTAAGATGGTACAAAGGGGTGAATGTTGTTGATAAATGACAATAGCTTCTACCTTTTAGCCGTACTATCTTCTCTTAAGGAAATATCTTTCAGTCCTTACCTACACTCAATGCCCCCAACGTCTTAGCTGCTGACTACTGACCCCTGTAGACACTCAAGTCGTGGCTCGTCTTGTAATCTTTCTTGTAAATTTTAAAGGCACTTACCTTTCTTGGGAGTTGGCTTAGTAATGTTCAGCTTGCCAGCTTTTTTAAACAAGCCTCTGAGGCCTCCACTTTCTTCTTCGCATTCATTATCTTTGATAGTGGCTTCCAAAGCCAGTCTCTCCTGTTCTAATTTCTCTAATTCATCTGATGAAAGAAGACAAAATCACTTACTCTGCTCAGAGCAACAAAGTTTCTAGGAACAATCTTACTAACGATTTTAATATTAAAAATGGTGTCTATGCAATTAAATGATTATTTATACATAATATGATTTTTCTGAATGATTATTAAAATAACGTATATCACTAAATTGTATGCAGAAAGTAACAACCAGCTCAGAAAAATGACTCTATGTGTTGTTATAATACATGAAGACACTGGGTTTTTTATGTGTGAGGGCAAGGGAAGCTATTTAATGCCATCTTTATTTACTACTGGCAACACAAAATACCAGATCCACTGTAATAAGATCTTGTACACGGAAAGCTACTGATTTACTGACCTAAGCTACTGGGCCAGATATTTTACAACTGGGAGTGACAAAAATTACGGAAGTATACTGGGTGTATATCAGGCACAGAGCAATGCCTCCTGAATTGAAACATAAAACTAGAGAACAAGAATTAAGGAAAGAGAACCATATCTAATAATAAACCCTGTGGGCTCCAAGTACAAATTACAGTGAAAAATATCCACCACCAACAATTCTTTCCAAGAAGGAAAATACTTTCTGGAGTGAGTGACCAAAGCAAAAGAAATAAAAGCTCAGGTTTCTGTGTGCCTGTCAGAATCCACATTGCTAAAAAGGGCCTCATGACACTGGAGTCTGGAATAAGAGTCAAGCTGTGCCAAATGTCCTGTCCAAGGTTTAGATCTACTATCCAAGCTTTTATGTTGCGTTTAGCTGCCTTTTATCTTTTTTGGATTCTGATTGTGACGGAAAATTCCTAGCTGCTATGTAATCATTGCATCCCTCTCTGACCTTAACCTGTACTGAATCAGGGTAAATAAGACTTTAAAGGCAATCATATGGCTGTGTTAAAGAATGATGGGCATTCTTGCTTCCAGTCATAAGGTGGCACTCTTGTCAGATTCCCTCATCTTCTTGCCTACTAAAGACAGAGCCTTAGAAAATGAGCCAGGTTCCAAGGAAGAGAGTAGAAAACCTAGATTCAGTGTCACGAAACACAGGTAGGGCTACTGTAAATGTCAACCCTCAGAGCCTGTTGCCTTATCTATCTGGGAAGTGAAGCTATACAAACTCTAGATTTATCAATTTTGTACTAACTAAATCTGTCAGGCCAGTCACATCCCTAGATGGTGCTGTTATTCAGCTACACAGAATTGTCTGGCCCCTTTCCAGGTGCTAGCAATTAATCTTTTGCCAGTGGCATGAGATTTAAGGTCAAATCACCCATGTGATTTCCCCAAAGCTTCAAAGGTTCTCAAGACCAGCAAGCAGCTATAGAAAAATCTAAGAAATCAGATAGATGGTATTAAAGCTTAGACAGGAGTTGCTTACCCCTGACTTTCAAAAGGTGAACACAAGCTGCATTGCACTGGGGCTCATAACCTATTACAGCTGTGCTCCTGGCTTTATGTGACATTGGGCAAGTCATTTACTTTTCCTATGCCTCTGATTTCCTACCTGTGAAATGGAAAATTGTAACCGTTCGCCTTTCCCACCCTCTTAGCTTTGCAAAAATAATAAACAGCTCCTGAATAGTGCTTTGTTGCTCCTTAGAGAACAAAGCAATGAGTGCATTTCTATAGGCAGTGTATTGATGCAACTTCTGGAAATCGGCTTAGTCATGCAAAGCAAATCAAGTATTGTGAGAAGGCTGGGAGTTATTTTAGAATTTAATATTTATTGTACACTCTTGGGTGCCAGGGACTGTGCTGCATATTATTCATTCCCAAACAACTCTGAGAAAGTTACTATTATTATCCTCATTTTGTAGATGAAGAAACTGAGGCTCAGAAAGTTTAAGTAATTTGTCTGATGTCACCCAGCAAATAACAGGGTTCCAGTGCAAAGAAGTCTGCTTGACTCCAAATTCTGTATGCTCTCCTCTATGAAGACCTTCTGCTGTTGGCTTATTGCTATTATTTCAGAGTTGTTTTTATTAACCTGCAACTTTTTATCCTCAGATGAACCTAAACACTCAGGCACATGGTGTAATGCCAAGGTAATTCCCCAAAACTGTGGTCCCCTCAAAATTGTCATTTTAAAGAGAAGACTCTAAGGATATGGGTACATATGACAGGCTGCCCCAGAAAAGCAGCGTCACTCTCCTGGGTGATGGGTCACTAGCTATTACCCATTCTGTGGGTTGTTGCAGGGGTCAGCTATGGGGTCACCCATTCTTTGCAGTCATCTGGAAGGCACGTATTTGTGAGCTGCTTTGGGGGCAACTGCAAGGGTTACACTGGGGAGGGGGTTCTTTTACTTTTCTTTTTTTAGCATACCCTGTGATTAGCCACTACTTGCCATGTTCTTTGTCCTCTAATTTGGACAAAGGAGGAAAAATAAATAAATCCTCCTTTGTAAGGATTCAGCTGGCTGAGGGAACCGGGAGCTGCTCCAATAATTTGCTCAAAGGTATGTACAAAGCCTATCCTGGACAGAGCAAACTGCAAAATCTCAGGCCTGAGAGACAAAACTAGACTTTGTGTGAATGAGTCAGATTCAGCAGTTCCCTCAAAGACGACAGAGACAGAGGGTGACAGAGTCAATTCTAAAGGCTAAAATCTGCCTGCTTGGACATCTTGGATTTTCAGATCCGCACAGTGGTATGACCACTCACAGTGATTTTGCAAATTCTTATTAAAGCAAATTCTTCATTATTCACTTTGTAGGTGATCTGAGGCCTCCTTCTGTGCACTCCCTCCTTTTCTCTTTTCAGTGCTAGGTAGAAGTGACATTTTGATTATCTATTCTCCTGAATTATCTATCTGACCTACCGTTTGCCTCTGTTTGCATGCGAAATCACGAGTAGACTTTGTCCAAACATTTCTTTCAGCTGGAGTACTGGCTAGCTGACTTGCAAAAGTGCACCATTAATCACAGGAGAGAGAAGGCAAGGGAGTAGGAATGGATAGATGTAAACTGATTTCCATGAGGCTGACTGAAAACTACTCATTTCTTTACTGTTTCCACCACTACCACCATACACTGTGATGTTCGGGATTCACAGTGCCCTTTCCAATAGTATTTTATTTCATCCCAGCACCAACACTGGGATGCAGGCAGAGCTAGTAGCATTCTCCTCATTCTCCCCATTTTACTGTGAAGGAAACTTGGGTTCAGACTATTCAAGTGATTTGTCCGAGGTTGCATGGCTAGTGACTCAGGTCTTCTGTTTCCAATTCTAGTGTTCGTCCTTCTACCGTCGTTCATCAGTGATATGCTCTGACTGCCAACACCTGTCTATTGAAAAAATACCCAGTATGCATTTTTTGAGAAAACCATCCTCAAATTTCTGTCAGAGAAATTTCTGTAACACTCCATATTTCCATAATATTCTTCCTCAACCTTTATTCCACTAACTATAACTATGTGACATGGAATAGAGTTTTAAGAGACATGTCTGTTATAACCCCACTTGTCTGCAAACTCCTGGAGGGTAGCTTATGTCATATTTCATTACCACCATTTACTGAAAGTTTATTTTGTGTGAAGTACAATGCCAAATACTTTGCAGCCATCATATCCTTTAATCCAAGCAACAAATCTGTGAGGTAGGTACTATAATTATTCCCATTTGGATAACTGAGTTTGAACCCAGGCCTGTCTGATTCCAAAACCTATGCTTAGGCTTCCCAGACTCCCTCTCACATTCTTAGTTGTGCCCCTGCCTTGCTAGTGCTCACCACCATAATCACTCAAGAATAGTTTGTTGAAATAAAAGAACAGCTCAATTCTGTTCCCTACAGTTCAATACATTTGACAGCATTATCTCTATAAAGGAAGAAAAACATGTGAACTGTTGTCAGGGGTGGGAGTGTGTACAGTATGTATGTATGTAAGGGGGGTTGGTACAAAAGACAATGTTTGAAAGAAGTAGAGTTAATGCTACTATATACAGAGTTATAAAAAGAGGGGCTGATAGCAGCTGATGGTACAAACCAGGCTGGAATGTGACAGAAGGTAGGACAGGTGGGATTAATCTGAAGAATGAGAGGCAAGGAAAGGGCCCCTTACCCTGGAAAGGGCCACCACCTGGGCATCTGGTGGGACTCTGAATCTTGCATATTAGTTTCATATTATATCACATTTACAAAGCCACATAGCTAGGGAGAGAGAGTAAAAGCCTGCCCTTCTCTCATGCCAAGATTAAGAGGATCCCAGAGGTTCTAATGATGGAAGAAAAAGCTTAGACTTTTAGGATCTATCAGTTGAGAGTGAGTTTCTGAGTCTTCACACGTTCCCCAAAACTGTTCTCATAGGAAAAACGAAGAGTGAATCCTGAGCTGTATCCTCATGCAAATGCCAAAACCACTTGAACAGTAGTTTATTTTCTAGTCCTTTATAAACTGATTGCATGATAACCAACTGGAGTGACTATTTTGAAATTCAGTTTAGTTGTCAAGATTGCCTCGAATGGTCTATTTCCAGTCTTTTTTTTTCTTTTTTAGCAATGTCTTTTAGAAATAGGCAGGAGTCTACACATTGCAGTTCAGTCTGAATCTGAGAGATAGAGAATAGTCAAATATCTGACAACAAAAGAGAGAGCAGGGAAACCCACTGAGGAATCGCGTATCCTCCAACTTCACAGCATCCTTTTTCTTTATTAATTATTAAATTATGATTCTTTCTTGATCAATCAACTCAAAGCTGTAGATGCTCACATGAATCAATGTGCCGTACCCCAGGAGAAGTCTAGTTGAATTGAAGACAGGAAGGAATCCTGCAGTGGTTGCCTTCCAATCAAGTAATTATTTACTACACTGCCATCTGTCTTTATTTTGCTAAGCCACTCTATCAGACACAGCAGAACCCTCGTGCTCTGAGATGGTCATAAATTGTGCAGTACTTACATGGAACACTTGACCGCAGTATATTGCGAATCACGTTTCATCACGTTATTTCCTACCAGTACAATTTGGACTCTATGTTGTAGTTGGCAAACTTGCTAAATACCCGTGGGAAGTGAACAATATGAAATACTGCATTTTTTTGTGTTGTCAGGCAATAAACTGATTTCTTAAGAGAAACTATCAGCCATCAGTACTGGATGAGTTGCTGCACTATACAAGTAATAATGCTATGAGCATCAATCTTATTTACATAAAAAGTTATTCTCTTCACATAAGCCTGAGACACAGTATAGAAATAATTGTCATTAGCTGGTAAATTACCTATAAAGTTGATTTCTATTCACTGCTTTATTAACTACAGTATATGGGCACTCTGAATTGCTAATATTTCCTTTAAATTATAATCTGTGATGACACTGTGGTGTCTGTTTTGGAAAAGCTATAATGATTATCATTAACATATTGTAATGCAATACTTAAGATTTATCAGGCTCTTATTAAGCCCTATATTACAGCATAATACAATGAAATGCAAGCTTATTTCTTCCAATTCAAAATCTAATATGAAGGTTGTGTCATAAATTATGTAACTTCAAAACAATGCATGGAAATGTGGGGTAAAGTTAATTTCTATCATAATGCTGTTGTTTTTCTGCATGTTCATGTATTTGTGTAATGCTATTTTTTCATTTACTCTAGATAATTGGTACTTATAATTATTTTATTAGCATCCTACTGCATTTTCCCTTTCTTGACTAAGAAGCAAAAATATTTCAAACATCAAAGTTGATATAAATTAGATACATCCCTTGGGAAATTAAAAGGGGATGCAGTTCACTGCCAGGATTCTTTCAGAAACATACAGAATTTGCTTGCTGTATTGCTTTATAGAACTAAATTGACGGTGCATTTTGGCAGATGGAGCAGCGAGGGGTGGGAGCTACATCACATCTTTCAGCTTGAAGAGATCAACATACAAAACAAATGCAAATGTATAATTTAATACAAATTGTATTTTGCATTCTCATTTTTTTAGATGGAAAAACAGTACAGCACAAAAGGCTGAAAAATTAAAGTAAAATGTAGAAGGTTAACAGAACAGGTCTCTTCATATTAGGTTCTTGTGATTGTCCTCGACATCATGTCTATCTCACCACAGTCAGGCAGCCTCTATGCTGCGTTTCTGAAGGAATAGCCTTGTTCCATTCCCATCTCTTGGATTTTACCACTGCTTCTCATTATGTAAGTCATTTCCTCTCTAGCTCTCCTTTTAGAAAGGTAGAATAGAGGCTTCAAACAGACATAGGTTTGAATATTAGCTCTACTAATTACTAGCACTGTGAATCTTAGGGAAGCCTCAATTTTATTAGCTGTAAAATGGGGACAATGATTGTATTTTCCTTATAGGGTAGTTGGGATGATAACTGTTACATGTGAACATGAAGCGTAACACATGGCACATAATAAGTGCTCAAAAATTTGAGCTCCTGTTGCTACAATGTATTAAGTTCTACTAGGAAGGAATATAAATGAATCATGAACACCATGTAGAATTAGTATATCTGACCTGGAGATATAAAGGGTCCGTGAAAAAGAAAAGGGGCATAAAAAAGGAAGGCCGAAGGCACCAAAGATAACCTTTATATTGCAATTTTGCATAGGATGGACTCTACTCTCAGTTTTATTTCTTAAAGCTCTTCATACAAAATCATAGAGTATACATATCAGATAGTGGTTCTCCATCGTTTACAAGTGCTTGATTTCTAATTTCTTCTTCTTTCTCCTCTTCCCTTGCAAGAAAAGAATTGTTGCATCACAAAAATTCACCTAATTCACTCATGTTCCCTTCTGTTAGGATGGAGACAATCGTGAAATGCCCAAATAGAATCTGAACCCATTAGGCACCTGCACTGTCAAATCTCTTGCAGGCTTTTCCTTTCTGTGAACCTATCTGGCAAAACCCTGATCCTCTTTACCCTGGAGACCAAGTGCCGCTAGAGAAAAAGCGGACAGCTAGCAAAATTGCTCCAGCTACATAGAGAGAATTGAGACTGTTGTGCATGATCTTCCTCAATTTACCACTCTTACAAATCCACAGACCTCTTCATCAGTCCTCCCCTCTTTACTCTAATTTTAGAAGATGAAGCATTTTTCTTCTGTGTTAGGCCAACTCTTTCATTCATGCCCTTCCCTGGATTCTTCCTGTTCCTCCAGGATCTTACTCCATGGTCATCTCTTTCTTCACCCTCATCTTCAATCTCTCCTGCTCTCTTGAGCCCATCTTTTTCAGCCTGGAAACAAGCCTTTCTCCCATTCTAAGGTCTATAGGTCTCCCTGTAGGAAACCTCCTCAACCTCATTCCTCTCCTTAACTTCCAGACTTCTCATATGGTGGGCCACATCCACATTCTCTGCCTCATCATCGCGTATTCTCTCCTTAACCTACTGCATTCTGGATTCTGCCAACACCGCTCTACAGAAATTGTTCTAAGGTCATCTGTGCCATGTCAATTATATTTCATTTGCAGTTTTACTGGTATTTTTTGCTGCATTTGGCAATGCTGATAATTCTTGTCATTCTGAGCACTCTGCTCCCAAGACTTCCATGACAACACGGACTCCTGGTTCCTTTACTTCTCTGGCCGCTCCTTCCCTGCTCCTCCTTGGGGACCCTTTTCCTGTGCCTTGGGGCTCTTGACTATACACACTTTTGGGGTTATATTTTCCAGTGTCACAGTTTCAATTTTCACCTTAATTATGATGTCTCTTGTCTTAATTTGGTGGGGCTGTCATAACACATACCATAGACTGGACAGAACACAACCAAAATTTATTTTCTTGCAGTTCTGGAGACTAGAAGTCCAATGTCAAGGTGTTGGCAGGGTTGGTTTCATTCTGAGGCCTCTCTCCTTGGTGTGTAGATGGCCATCTTCTCCCTTTGTCTTCACATGATCTTTCCTCTGTGCTTGTCTGTGTCCTATCTCCTCTTTTCATAAGGACTCCATTCACATGGGATTAGGACCAAACCTACTGATCTCATTTTACCTTCCTTACTTCTTTAAAGGCCCTGTCTCTAAATACAGTCACATTCTGAGGTTAGGACCACAACATACAAATTCTGGAGGACACAATTTGACCCAAAACATCTAAATCGACATCTCCATCTCAGATTTCTCCGTTAAGACCAGGACTGTCTAAATGCCTATTGGACAGTTCTGGCAGGATTTCCCACAGGACCTTGTTTAAAACTGAACCAGACATCTCTTCATTAAACCTGCTCTTCCTCTTGTGTTTCCCATTTCCATTGGTAGCACCACCGTTCATTGTCAGCCAAGGAATATTTTTTCGCTCCTGCCTCTCCCATATCCCACACATCCTATCAAACCTAAAATGCTGCTCTTTGTGCCTCCAAAGTACTCTGTCCTTTTCTCTCCATCCCCTGAGAGAGGCTGCTCTAGTCCAGGCTGTTACCTTCTCTGGCTTTGATTATTACAAAAATCTTTTTGATTTGTGTTTCTGTCTCTACTCTAGTCCTCTTCACGTCCGTGCCTCATGTAACTGAAAGGGTATGAGCTCTAAAACTCAAATTTCACCATATTATTCCCTCACTTAAATCTCTTCAGCAGTTCCTCATTGTCTATAGAATATGGCCCACAATTTTTAATATGACAAATGAGCCTTTTAAAATCAGGATCTTATGTCAGCAGCTTCATATTTCACTATTTCACTATTGTCTGCTTCATACTTTTTTTTTTTTTTTTTTAAGGGAGCTTCCCGGACCAGGGCTGGAACCCGAGTCCCCTGCATTGGCAGGCGGATTCTTAACCACTGCGCCACCAGGGAAGCCCCATACTTTTCACTTCAGTTACACGAATCTGCTTTCGGTTGCCCATATACCCCATTCCTCCATATTCCTGTGTCTTCACATCTTTGCTAATGCTCTCCTCTTTGCCAGGAATACTGTTGCTCAAACTCTCATTTTTCTCTCTCCCAACATTGCCTGGTTAACTCCTACTCATCCACTAGATCTAAAATCAAAGGTAATTTCCTCCAGGAAGCCTTTTGGAGTTAAGTGCCCCTTTTCTCTTTCCCATAATACCCTATTGTCACACTAACAGTACACCCATTTTCATCATGGGGCTGTGAGTGTCTTGAGATTACAGACTCTTATTAGTCTTAGTCTACCAGCGCTGACATATACACCATGCCTGGTACACAAGAGGTACCTTTTGTTTTAGTGTCATCTTGTCAGTGGACTCTATTGTGAAGTTTAGCTAAAGAGATAAGTAATGGATTAGAGTTCTATCTTAATATTTTAGCGACTCTTTAGGTGTGTCCTTCACTCCATACACGAGAGGATGTGTTTAAACTCTAAGACTAAACAAGTAGTATATGGGAAATCCTCTACAGGGAAAAAGCAGAATCACTAAACTGAATTAGCGTTTCTGCCTCTGACTTAGATTGGTGATTCACAGCATGATACATTCAGGCTCATTTCCATGTTAGCTACAAACCAGATCATAGACGCTTAAAAACAAAATACATGGTTTTCTGAGGAAACAATCTTCATTTTCTGAAACATCTTGCAAAAATCAATTTGGCAGTTTATTTTACCAAAGGTATTTATTTTAAGTGATGCTAGCTTTGTGGTTTTGTGACGAGAAGAATAATTGATATCTGCCCTGAATTATTCTATATTTTTGGTTAGCAGGACAAAGGCCACTTGCATTAGCAATGAGGAAAACACGGGGAAAGTGTACACACCTCGTGTCAACACAAGAACGTTAGCTGCATTGTTGGGGATTTTGTCTGTATTGGGTACTGTGCTATCCCCAGAACCTAGAACAATGCCAGGCAGGGAGTAGGTGCTCAATGAATATCTATTGGTTGAATAAAGAAAATACATACCTTGCACCTGAAGAACCTGGGAGATGTCAAACCCTTGGCTGATTCTGACTATGACAACACCAATCTCAAAATCAAACGCATCACTGAAAGTGGAAGCAAAATGGTTAGTGATTTAAATGACTCCTTTAATCCTCAAGATTTGGACTAATACTGAACTTGCTTCTAGGATTTTAATGTAATTAAACTACAAAAATTCACTTTCAAACATAGCCAGGAGCTGATAGCCTTTTCTGTTTGTTTGTTTTCCCTTGATGTCTTTTAAAAATGTATTTTGAGTAAAGGTAACTAACTCTTATTCAAACAATACTATCAACTAGAATTTTGATTAAGATTAGAATTTTGATTATTTAAAATGCTTGATTCTTTTCTAATGTAAACAAAACAATTGCTGAAATATTTAGAACAGAAGTTTCAAGGCTGCAAAGAGCCTTTGAAATTATCAGTCAAACCTCTTACCCATTGAGGAGGAATCCTACAACGCTTTGGACATCAAGTTCCCAGTTAAAAATGTCTCCATTTCCTCTGGGGAACTTTTATCATTGACTTTGGAGAGACCATTTGAAGCAACACTTTTTCATGGCAACTCTATCCTGTTGAAATTGGCAGTTGTGCCTTCTCTAAACCCAACCCAATGGAATTAGATTATCTAGAAGGGAAAGAAAGCCTTGCTCTTTTAACTGTGTTCTCGCAGAACATTTTTTCTTTGCCCTTAAATATTGGGCAAACTGATTAGTACTTTGAGTTCATTTGAAATATTCTCCTTGGGAGTTCCTTTGTTCAATCGTTTATGGATTGAACGAATCCCAAGGAACCTTTCCGTTCGGTTGTCCTTTCCCAGAAACAATGCAGTTTGTGATTGTCTCACGATATGCAAACAAGTCTCTAGCCAAAGTAAACCTGAATTTTCAAATAGTGATATAAATAAGTTCAGTATAATATGAATATCCATTCAAAATTTGAACCGTAAGTGAACTTCACTTAAAAAAATAGATCCATTCTAGCAAAAGTGCCACAAGGTAAATTTCTGATAAATCTTGTTTGAGGTGTCCTTGATTATAAAAAGCAGACAGTGTGTTCCACAAAAAATATTTGGATTCTGCGTTAGGCGGAATAATTGTGGATCCCCAAAGGCATCCACATTCTAATCCCTGGAACCTATGAATATGTTACTTTACATGGCAGAAAGGACTTTGCAGATGTGATTAGGTTAAGGACCATGAGATGGGGAGACTATCTATCCTGGATAATGTGGGTGGGCCCAGTGTAATCACAAGGGTCCTTAAAAGTGAAATTGGGAGGCAGAAGAAGAGGTCAGAATAATGTGGTGTGAGAAGGACTTGACCCATCAAGAGCTTTGCAGATGGAGGCAGGGGCCATGAGCAGTGGGCAGCCTGTAGAACCTAGAAAAGGCAAGCCCAGGAATTCTCTCCTAGAGCCTCCAGAAGGGAAAACAGCTCAGCCCACACCTTGATTCCAGCTCAGGAAGTTAGTATCTGAGCTATTTTATAAAATTGAAGTATAGTTGATTTACAATGTTTTATTTGTTTCTGGTGTACAGCAAAGTGATTCAGTTATATATATATATATATATATTCTTTTTCATATTCTTTTCCATTATGGTTTATTAGAGGATATTGAATATAGTTCCCTGTGCTATCCAGTAGGACCTTGTTGTTTATCTATTTTATAAATAGTAGTTTGTATCTACTAGTACCAAACTCCTAATTTATCCCTCCCTCACCCCCTTTCCTCTTTGGTAAACCTAAGCTTGTTTTCTAAGTCCATGAGTCTGTCTGTTTTGTAAATACATTCATTTGTATCATATTTTAGATTCCACGTATAAGTGATATCATATGGTATTTGTCTTTCTCTTTCTGAGTCTCAGACTTTTAACCTATGTATTTGTAAGCTAACACATTTGTGTTGTTTTAAGTCATTAAGTTTGAGGTAATATTTTATGGCAGCCCATGGAAACTAATACAATTATTTTAATTAAAATTAAACCATACTTAAGAATATTACAGAAATTTAAAACCTTTTAGTCAAAGAAAAATGGTAAAATATTGTACTATTGTAGTGATACCCCTTTATGTTAATAATAATACTGTGCTTTACATCATAAAACAGAACAGAACGAAAAAGTTAGAAAAGGAAATACAACATGGATGTCTGATTGTCTTCCTTCTGTATTGACCCCAGTGCTGTTGTAATAAAGTCATTTAACTTCACCAAACCAGCTAAGTTTTATACTATTACAAATCTGAGCCACCTTAACACTGAACTTTATTACCAAGAAGACCAATCATTAATTTGGTATAAAAGCCAGAAGTCTCCTCAGCTTGATATTACTGGGTTTGATTATTTTGGTCCTTTGAATTTTTACAATGTTTTGGATGGTAGGGAGTTTGGAAGACGAACTCAGATAATTTTGTATCAACTGATGGACTCTTTGACTGAAGATTCACATATTTCTTCCTATTTGCTCCACCCTTTTTTTGTTCCCAAAGGTGAGGACAACATTTTACTGAAGAATCTGGATGACAGAGTGTGGATCTAATCCATTTCTAAGAATGTCTAGTCAGCAACTGAGTGTGATTTAAAATATATCAAAATGCTGTTTGCTAAGCCTGGCAAAATTCTGTCCCTGATCACCTGGTTTAGCCTTAACCTGCTGAACTTAGAGCACCAGCAGGAGCCAGATAGCAGCACGTGGCATCCAGCCTTTATATGTTTAGGGAACACAATTCAGGAGGATACATTTAATACATGGGTTCCCCAGGTTAAGAGGACTGTTAAGTGAATGTTTGTTTGGTCAGTAATGCATATAATTTCAGAAGATGAAAATTATTTTCTTATGCTTCTTTTTTTTTTTTTTTTAAGGAACTCCTTTATTTACTTGTTTATTTATTTTTGGCTGTGTTGGGTCTTCGTTTCTGTGCGAGGGCTTTCTCTAGTTGCGGCAAGTGGGGGCCACTCTTCATCGCGGTGCGCAGGCATCTCACTATCGCGGCCTCTCTTGTTGCGGAGCACAGGCTCCAGACGTGCAGGCTCAGTGGTTGTGGCTCACGGGCCTAGTTGCTCCGCGGCATGTGGGATCTTCCCAGACCAGGGCTCGAACCCGTGTCCCCTGCACTGGCAGGCAGATTCTCAACCACTGCGCCACCAGGGAAGCCCCCCTATGCTTCTTTTTAATAGAACTAATATTAGAATACTTTTGTTAATGTTCCCTAAATCTCCCCCAAATAATGGTAAATGTGATGCTCATTCTAGCAGGGGCCGGAGGACAGATCCTGGTATAAGGAGCACTGCGTATATGCTTGCTTTGCAGGGATGAGTATTTCTTTCCTGTGTATTAAGGACTTTTAAGTGCAGCCAGACCTCTCAGCACGTTCTCCACCCTGTGGTATGAAATCAGAGCGAAGTCAGAACCCAGACAGAGGAAATCTTCCATTTGCAGAGCTGTTGACACAAAAGACGGCTGTTAGGGGTAGCTAACATTGCCCCCCTTGAGACAAAGCTGGTTAAGTATGTTCAAGCCTGGAAGAAATGCTCAATTTTCTAGAATGTCACTGAGGACACCCTGAGCTTCTCTGTACGTGTAGAATTTGTTTTCTCTTACTCAAAAGAAGGAACCAAGCCAGGTAATACTTTGTGTATATATATACTTTTTGGAGGTCGCATAGCATTGGGATCATTAGTTTAAACTTTGAATTCAGTTGGTCCTGGGTCAGAATTCCATCTTTGTCACTTATAAAACTCTGTCATTTTCTGCATTTTACTTAATTTTTAATGTCTGTGTCTCTACTTTAAAAATGGGAACAGTACTTCCCATTTGAAGTACTTACTTCAAACGCTTCTTGTGAGAATTAAGTGGGATAATTCACGTTAAGGACATTAGCCTGGCACCGGCTAGTCTTTTAAGGATTATCATTATTATCCCTTTCCCAAGACTTCTTCAATTTTTAGATATTAGATGTCACATACCTTTTTTTTTTTTTTAACCAAACTGTTGAGTTTCGTTGTCTTTTTTTTTCTTTTTTTTTTTTTTAAACTTTGGGTTTATTTATTTATTTATTTATTTATGGCTGTGTTGGGTCTTCGTTTCCGTGCGAGGGCTTTCTCTAGTTGCGGCAAGTGGGGGCCACTCTTCACCGCGGTGCGCGGGCCTCTCATTATCGCGGCCTCTTTTGTTGCGGAGCACAGGCTCCAGACGCGCAGGCTCAGTAATTGTGGCTCACTGGCCTAGTTGCTCCGCAGCATGTGGGATCTTCCCAGACCAGGGCTCGAACCCGTGTCCCCTGCATTGGCAGGCAGATTCTCAACCACTGCGCCACCAGGGAAGCCCTGTCACATACCTTTTAGAACTCACTTTTTGTCTATAAACCAACACTGCTACATCAGCAAAGGGAGAGCTGAGGCTCTGGGGTAGTGAACTCATTATCCAAGGCGCAGGATAAGACAACGACTGAATTGAGCACACCAGTCAACAGAAGATCCAAGTGTTTTGAAAGAACAATTCCTTCCTTACCTAGCTGTCCTTTGCTTTTGCTCTTATAAATAGGTTTTAAGATTGTAGCTCTTAATATTTACCTTTTTCTTTGACACCAAATTTCCCCAACCCTGGCTCCTCTGATGCTATGATTCCCTCAAGTTCTATTATATTGGCAATGTTTTCTCACTTTGGTAAAGAATTCAGAGTACCAGGGGAATGTCTTCTTCTCAGGCAATTTATTCTGTACAACAGTGTCAGTTATGTACTGCCCTGGTTAGTGCTTTATAAACAAGAGCACGTCTTGAAATCCATCACTTACTGTATGATTCCCACGTAGTTTTCAATCTCTGTCAGGGGAGCCTTCCTCCAGTTTTTTTTATATCCAATCACCAGAGTGTTTGGTTTCATTCTTCCTAAGCCTGAGGCCTAAACAGAGGAGATAAACACATGGGCAATCCTTACCAGGCCAGGAAACTACCACTGCAAATGAAAAATAATGTCCAAAAGAGCACTGAAGTAATGTTCTGAAGATTCTGACGATTAGATTACATTTTAGTGCATGTCCTTCATGCCTGTACTCAAGCATAAAATAGAAAGATTAGTTCTAAATCATCTCAGCCATAAATGGATTTTAGATGACAGAAATGAAGCTTTTCTAAATTAGCAGTCATTTGCATTTCTTCTGATACACTCATTAAAATGGTTCAGTAATTTAAAATCAAGTGAGGGTCGGCTTATCTGTTGGCATGTGTGTTGTAACTTAGTGGTTCAAAGCTCATTTCCACCTGCTGTATCCATAATGTCATTAGCAATAAAATCCATGTTTGGAAAGTTCTTATATAGAAGGATCGCTGAAACTTCTACTTACATTATTTATTGAAGAATAACTGAACTATGTTTCCAGAACCTAAATCTCTTACATGACAGTATCATGAATAGCCATCTTCCATATCAGAAGTTTCATTCCCCCCATTAGATGACAGAATACGGCTTCCAGTTAATTAAATTTAATCCGGCAATATTACTGAGCACCTATTAATTGCAAAGTGCTGTGTTAGGTGCTGTGAGAGAGTAGTGAGGCATATTCTTTGGCCTGAAGGAGCTTAGAATAAGGTTGAGGTGATGAGATATATAATAATTATAATTCAAGTGCAAATGCAGTAGGAAATCATATGGAAGCATAAAGGAAGAAAATTTGAATTCCAGCTAAGGATTCATGAATGGTTTCATGGGAGAGGTGGCATTTGTTTTGGATCTTGCAGGTTGGTTAGATGTTGCCAAGTAAAGGTAAGGAGAGCAGTGGAAGTGAAGGAAGGATATTCTGGGTTATGGGAAGAGTGAAACAAATGATCAGAGGGGGGTATTTTAGAGGGGACAGTAACAAGTGGAAAGAGATAGGCATTGATGGAGGGTTCCTGAAATAAACTTTGCCTCCACCACATTTGGTGTATTGCCCTTAGAAATGTACAGGTAGCAGAACAGCTCCTTAGAGCTGTCATCTGGCCCCTGGCAGATGCACGGCAGTATGGATGTAGTCTTTTCCGTGACTACAATTTGGGGATGTGGTCATTCATACCATAATTTCTTTATTCAAAATGCTGTAGCTGTCAGTGCTTCCCTTTAGTGCCACTCTGTCCTGCCCTTTTTGTCATGACCCCTCTGTACTCCACCATTTTTCTTTGAAGAAATTCAGGTGAACAAGCTTTATGCACTGTCGAAATTTTTTACAATTTCTTCTGGATTAGCATGTGAATTGTTTTCCATACCAATGTCCTTTCACTCCCTCTTCTTATTTTGTGTCTGTCCTCTCATTCCTAGTTGAAATTTATTATTTTACTAATCTTCCATGATAATTTTACATTAAATGTGTAACCTTCCCAACGTATTTAACCAAAGAGCTACTGAAAAGTAACTCACTACTGAAAGAAAAATCAGCATCTTGCAATGACACCTATTTCTGTGGTTTATCAAATTAAAAACAGATGAAATGAGACTCATGGGGGTACTAGATCTTTCAGAAATGGTTTCTCTGCAGACAGAAATGCATCAAATACTCTTACTCTCCAAAATATTACAATTTAATCAACATGTTTTCTTTCTTGCCTGTATAAACCATCAGAGTTACCTGGAAGCAATCCTGAATTTTGACACTCCTGTAGGTGGCAATTCTGAAAGCTAAATACATCATTTAGTATATGTAGAATCAGGTTTTTCCAACCATATTAAAGCCCAAATTATTAGAAAGCCAAGCCCTATAATTTCTGAGTTTCTCTTGGATTGTTTTAGGATTCCCTGGCACTCTAAATTATGAAAATCAGAACTAGGGAAAGACTCTATATATTTATTATAGAAGGTGAGGAAAAAGGAAAGAATAAGGGAAAAAAGATGGAAGGACTGTGGGTTTTAGTGTTGAACCACAGATATTATTACATTTTATTTAACATTCTGGAAATAATTTAGGAGGAGAGGGAGATTTTATGCCCGGGATCACCAGGAATTTATTTAGTCCAGTCTTGCAGCTGCCCTCACACCATTTGCAAAAGAAAAAAGGAAAAGAATGCCTGACTTGAGCATTGCTATATTCAGTATGAGATGTAAAAATAGTTTGAAGTTTTAATAGGATCTTGAATGTCGTCAACGATCAGAACAAATTTGCATTTCAATAAGTATGGGGACAGAATATATGCTGTTGGCCAAAGGCAACCTCATTTTCCATTTCCAGTGAATCACTCATAGTTCATTGTAATAGAACCTCTCTGCTTCTGTTTTAGCTTTGCCTATCCCCAGGAATTCAAAATGAATTCCTTAACCATCTGCACTGATCTCTGATGCTAGTCTGCCTAACTGGAGCCATTCCATTTGGGAGCTTCATTAAAATGGAGTGCTAATTGTCTTTTGCCTCTGTACTCATTCCCTTAATGCCTGCCTTACCTGAAGGAGACTTCGGACACCATCCCTGAAACAATCTGCCGCCACTGCTGCATAAAAAGCCTTGATTTTGTTTTTTATAAGCCAGGCCTGCTTTTTTGCCATGCCACTGTTCATCTCTTTAACACACAGCTTGCGCGGTCCCTGTACGACACAATCAAATATTGGTTAGAAGCCCTGCTATTATACATCACACTGCTGTTGTTTTCTAAAGGACAAAAATAGCCAGCAATGCCCGCATTGAGTTAAGAAATGGGAAAGAGGGGAAAACACCTCACTAAACAGGATTCACAGAAATTCAACCTTCTGGAGAGGAGCTGGGTTGCTCACATTTTTCAATTTCCATGCAGAATGTCTAGATGTATTAGCACCTACTTAATTAACTGCCTCATGTCGAAAGAAAGAGCTGAGGGCATCATGGCACATGAGAAAAATACTGAAAATGTGATTGAAGAAGTTGAGGATAAATTCACAATCAACCTTCGACTCAATAGCGAGAGCCACATTTAGGAACACCAAGGAAATCTCAGCTAGAGCCCAGTTTCAAGAAATGTGACAGCACTCTTGGGAGCCAAAATATGGTGAGTTGCAAATCCTGGCAGGAACTACCACATCTTGACAATTCGATTAGGCCCATTCATTGCTTTCTGTGTATGGTGAAGACACCTTTGTACCACTTTTCCCTGTGTAATGTTGACATACTCCTATTCGAATTAACATTTCCCACTACTCAATGAAGTTGGTGGGATAGAAATTCACATACCTATGGCATAGGAAGAACAGATTAAGAGAGAAGGAGGCAGGTGTTGCGGCGGTAGATGAAGCATTTTATAATTTCAAGATTTGAGTTCTGGAAGCTCATTTTAATTAAGATTTCTGTTCCTGTTTCTTCTTCCTTAAATGTCCAAGCTAGCGCTAGTCTTTGCATGTTTCAAATCAATCCCAAAGGTATTTCTGATTATCTACCATGTGCCTGACAAAGGTAGAAATCTACTATTTTCCTGGGAAATTCTTTCAGTTCATAGAGAGATTTGGTATTTTATTGAATTGTGTTAGATTTCTTACTAACCACCTCAGATCTTGGTAAAAGGCAGTGAGCAGGACTGGAATGGGGCTTAAGATTCTGCATTTCTAACAGACTCCCAGATGACACAGATGCTGCTCGTCCTCAGATCATGCCTGGAGTTGTAGTCTTAGAGGGTCTTGGATTGGAGAGAAAGGGCGTGGTGTGTATGAAAAAGATATCAGGTTTTGTGGTCAGACAGAACTTGGGTTCTAAGTTTGGCCACTTTGGAGGTAGTTAATGATGTCTGAGCTTTGATAAGTTATTCTGGAAACAGGGATCAAATAGCTACCCTGCAAGGTCATCTCAAGCAGTCATGATAAACTACCTAGTATGATGTCTGGAATATAGTAAGTGCTCATCCAAAGTTGATTGTTATTATAATAAAAGAGTCCTCACAATCTTGTTGAAGTCCCAGACCTTATTCCACCACTGTGTCTGTTCTACAACAGAGCTGAAAGAGTGCTCAACTGGGAGCTAGAGTGTAGGGTTTAGAGCTGGCTCTTGGCACTGTCTAGCTGATACCCTGGGTATGCCATTTGTTTTCTCTCAATGTGGGCTCTACATTCATAAGAATAAGGAAATTGTCTAGGCCATCACTGTCCAGTATGATTAGCCCTTATGTACATGTTGATATTGAGCATTTGAAATGTGGCTAGTCCATACAGAGAGGTACTGGAAATGTAAAACATACACTGGACTTTGAAGCCTTAGTATGAAAAAAAGAATGTAAAATATCTCATTAATACTTTAATACTGATTGTATATTGAAATGATAATAACCTGGATGCATTGCATTTACCTGTTTCTTTTTACTTTTTTTAATTGGCTACTAGAAAATTTTAAATTACATTTGTGGCACATATTATATGTCTATTATACAACACTAGTATTCTCTGGGGTCACTTCCATTTTAACATTCTATTTAAATTGGGTCAGATTCTTTTTTGCACTTATTTTTACCAGAATATTTTCTAGAACTTACCAACATATCAAAGCAGTTTGGATAACTTACATTACAGTTAAAAAATAAGAACCTCCAATGAAGATGGAGAAGGTAAAGGCATAGGAAGGATAGTTATTAAACCAGAAGACCTAGCCTGAGGAAACATATGTCATTATAGATCAAATTTCGCTCAGGGTTCTAACTGTCAATGCATTTCAACCACTAGTCCTTCTTGGTCATCCTAGACACCATCAATTGCAAAAGAAAGAAGAAATATTTTATTCAATGAAGCGGAATGGTAACAACAGCCATGACATAGAAGAATAACCAACAGCTAGGAAAGGTATCAGACTATGAGTATATTGAGTTGTAACACAATGACTTTGAACCCCTGGGGAAACTGGCATTTATTTAAATAAATATAGTCTAATATATATCTTTTAGTATTACAGAAATCCAAATTAAACATTAATTGTGACAGAGAGATTTACTTTAGTGCCTAAATTTGCCATATTGAGAAGTCATAAAAATATTTCACGTAGAATCTCTCTTGGCTAAAAGCAATTATAATATCCTTGTAGCACACTTATTAATGTGAGGCAAGGCTACAATACAAATGTAGTATGGAAAAAGCAAACTAACAGAAAGGGAAGACACACTGGAATATAATTATTCAACATTCAAATACGTCATAGTCACAAAAATGAATTTAACCACCCAATTAAAATATTATAGAGATTAGCTCAGTTAGGATCCAAAATATGAGTATATAAGTTAATTCAGGATTTGAACAAAGAAGCTCTAAAATTTTTGTATATATTATAACTTTGACATTGATTGAGAAAGTGGTAAAGGAATTCTAATTATTTAGTCTGGAGAAGAAACTGATGTGACATTACTTCAAATAAATGAATATTATGAAAAAGAATTTGCAAAGGACTTCCAATATTATTGGGATCAAATAGAGGAATTTGGGCCAAATTCAGTGTTCTTTCCAACTCTTATATTTTAAAACATTAAGAGTCTTATTGCTCTGTCTTTGCTTTGCTTTCCTTGCCTCTCTGGTTGGAACTGTGGGAAAGAAAATTTTTCCTTTTCTGATTTGGTGCATATTTCATTTCACCATGCATCCTAGTACCCAGTCATAGGTCACTTCATTCTTCCCGTATTTTGTCATGTCATTATTTTATTAACATCATGACAGAGAATTAATGACTATAAAAGAATAAATTCATCTAAAAAAAAGCATTTTCTTCTAGATGGAGGTGAAAGTTGAGATTAAAAGAAGGATGACAATAGAAAAAAAAATGGAAATTTTAATTTTCCCTGGGTTATCTATGCTTGAACTGCCCTCCATGAGCCGTAGAGTTAAAAGTTGGTTGTCTTACCTGAATTTTCTAATTTTCTTAAGAGATTCTTTGAATTCAAAAAGAATTTTAGGTTTTGTTAAGATATTTTGTAAATTTTCCAAAAAAAAAAGAGAGAGAGAGAGAGAAAGGGTAACAGGGTGATATCTTGTTAAAAGGGGATCTATATGAGGAAGCTGGTCAAAAGTTATTCCTTTTCTTCTTTACAGTGAGAGGGGAGAACAGGGCAATCAAGGTTTAAAGAATATTAATGAGTAGGAAAACATTAATCAAAATAGATCTACATCTTGGTACACATAGGTGAAATGACTAGAAGAAAATCAATCAAACTCAGATAACATTGCCTTTGGAGACAGAGAGGTCCCTGGGGCTGAGCAGCTATAAAGGGGACTTTAGCTTGATGTGCAATGGTTTATTTCATTTAAAAAGTGAGTGGAAGCATCTAAGAAAAATGCTAACTGTTGTTAATTAGGAGAAGTAGAATATGGGCGTTGTTTTATTGACTATAGTTTCGTCATATGAAATTGCCAGTATTCAACAGCTTTTGACATCCAAAAATGTAAATTTCACATGATTCAACCTAATATTTTTCTTAACGCTTCAAAATAAAAAATAGAAGCAATCTAAAAAAAAATCTTTATTTTTCTGCCAACACAACACAATGTACTTAATAAAAGATGCCACTGTAAACTTGAAAGCCTTTTGCAGTTTTAAGACAAAATTTAGAAAAGAAGTAAGTGTTGCATTTTCTGGCAATAATGACTTTATCTGATTGGCATTTTAAATCCCAGATCAATTGGGCCACCTTTCCATATTTAAAGTATATTTGTTTTAATAAAAAAAAAAACCAACCTTCCTTTAAATGCAAAACTGAGAAGTAGATGAGTGAGTGACTGCTGAAGCACGATGCCTTTTCACTTGATGAACTGACAGTGTAATACTTTTAGAACTGAATGTAGTGTACCCAGAGAATTAAGGGTACATAAGTCCAAACTAAGTAATCTGCAGTGATTGGTTTTACTATCTCTCCAGCTACTATGAATAAGTGAGGAAACTAACTGACAAAGAAAGGCAGTGTTTTTTAAGCCACGGTACGTAGGGTAGAATTGGTGGAGATCACAACCCTTGACTTAATATTTGCCTGTTGCTGAACTTGGCTATGCTCAGAAATACGAGGGGATGCTAGAAGGTGGAATCCTACTCCTAGTCTTCATATGGTGAGAGGAGTGAGGCACACAAGAAAAAGAAAATTACTTACATGTTGAATATAAAGGCTCCTGGGATATAAGTATATCACTGACTTATTATAAGGTAATTTACAGGAGAAGAATAGACATTATTTTAAGTTGCCAAGCTGCATTCCTTAAAAAGTATCCCCCAATTTGTCCTGATGAGGGGTCCCTCATCTGAAATCTTTAGGCTTAGTAGAATAAGGCAAGAGGTAGGAAGAGGCTCTGATGGGTGAGTGTAAGAGTTAGTTGAATAGTTGGAAGGCTACAGTGTGGGCTTGGGGCCCAGCAAAAGAATAATTCTTAATTTCAACTTCAGCAGCTTCTAGGGCTACAATGTCTAGTCCTTTTAAAATGCCTCTTTGCAGGAAATGGCAGCTGGGGGCATGTGTTTTCTGTCTACCCACCAGCATCGAAATGCCAGTGAGCTCTGTGTCTTGCTCCTTCCTTGTAGTGTATGGCACTTCATGTCAGCACGTCAAGTAACTGGAGGTCACCAGAGGGATGGAGCACAGAGCCTGCTGTCCAGTGATTAGTTGGGTGGGAGTGCGTATCTCACTATTCTATCCTGATCAAGCCATTGGATACCTAAGAGTCCAAGATCCAAAGTTTGGACGTGGTTTCTTTAAGAGAGGGTGTTTTAGGTTTCTGTTGAAGGGGATATATTTTCAGAATGAAAATGGCAACCATGGTATATCGAAAATATACCATAATAATGACAATATCAACAGTAACAACTAAAATTAATTGAGCATTTACTATTTGACAGACACTGAGCTGACTACTAGAAAGCTTATCTTACAGATTTCTCACAACCCTGTAACAAACGTAGGTGCTATCATCATCATATCATCATCATCATCATTATTATTATGCCCATTTTATACCTGAGAAAATGGAGGCATAGGGAGACTAAATTATGGGCCCAAGGGACTCACAGCTAATAGGTGGCAAAACAGTGATTCAGAACTTGACTGTGTGTCTCAAAAGTCCATGAGCATGAGCTTCCTAGAGTTAAAAATTAAATTGTTATCTCTCAACATCATTGTTACCATTTAACCTTTGCCACAAGGTTGGCCTAACCACCAACCACTATGCTTTTGGGAAAAAAAATTTAATGGTAGGTCGACTTCCGCTACGTCCCCTTCCATCTGTTTCTTTGCAAAGATGATTGACAACTGAACATGGAGTTGAAAAATGCTGACAGCATCTGCAGCCCCAGGAGCTCACAGAGAGTAGCTAATTGGAAAGTCAGTAACTGACACAGTGACTATTTTCTGTCCCCAAGAGAACCTCAGCACCTGGGAGCAAGGCTCTTGGGCCTTACTCAGAGGGACCAGCACAGTGATGTATAAAGTGGTCCAATATACATGTCAAACAACCAGGGCCATTAGAGATACAGACCTAAGTACCTATTTCACATGAAATGATATTCCAGAATCATACTGTTTTATTATAGTTAAAGCAGCAAAGGGTTAATTTAAAGTAATATCTCATCTCTATAAAAAGACCTTTTCTCCCTTACTAATATATGACTGTTTATACTCCAAGTTCACTTCTCCTGTCCTAAAGATATTTTATTGCCTGCTAAACTAAGTTTTCTCTAAATTGCTAGAGAAGAAAACCCCCCCAAACTGCTTATTCCATCAAAACTGGCTCCTGTGTTTTATTGGCCAAAATGAAATCCACTAATCCAGGGCACCAAAGATGAGAGAAGGGTTCTTGATAAGATTTTTAAAAATCCTCTGGAGTCACTGTTGGTCATTACTTAACCTGTCAATCTTATGTAGTCAGTAGGATTCCCTCTACCCACTACGGGATTATTACATTGAGTTATGTTGTTTAAGTTACTATCATATAAGCACTGAGAGGAAAGAGAATATGACCAGCTTGCTTCATATTGCATTTAGAGTATTGCCAAGTGTAAAAAGATGCCTAAGTGCTGGTCATGATGACATGTGGTGAATTAACCCCTGCATCATTGCACAGTCGGCTGGCCCCAGGGTTACGCAGCTTCCTGACAGCCCTATTCCCCAGCAAGTATTGGAAGTTTAGGGAGTGTTACCTGATTCTAACAGCACTCTCAGGGATACAAGTCTGCTAAGGCTTTCTCCTCATGCTGTAACACAGAGCACAATTGGGTGACTTGGACCGATATGCTGGCTCTGCCTCTTTCTTGTCATGTGACCCTGTGCATAATTTAATTTTCCTGAATCTCACTTTTCTAATCAGTATAGTGAGAACAGGGCTTCTTTTCCTCTCTGCCTCACTAGACTGTTATGTAGATTGAAATAAGAAAAACTGTAGGAAAATACTTTGAAGAATAGGTAAGTACGATAATAATACACTGGCATTGTTGAGGATTTTGAGTGGTATGTGTGCATGAGAGAGAGAGAGAAACAGGGAGACACATACACAGAGAGAGAGCACGTGAGAGCACACTGTGTGAATACAAGTAGAAGTAGCTGGTTTGGAGAATTTAGACTTATTATTTTGTTATAATTTTAATGCTTTCTCCTCACTTTATAGATTGGTGATTGGTCAATAATTATGGTTAAATGTTTAGCATCTACTTTGAATACCTCCTGGGAAAACCACGAATAAGTTATCATTAGTCTACCACATACTTCCTGAACAAAAAAGGAACTCATTCAGCTCTGAATATTTATCTAAGGCATGGAGAACTTGGTTTAACTCCCTAGATATCTGTAGTGTCATCAAGTTTATCCAAATATTTAATCTAGATTCTACATGCTTTCATTTAAGGCCATTCTGTCTGGCTCTCTCCTCATCAGTTAATCTATATAATAGTGTTCTCTGGCTCTATCCTTTCTATTCTATCCTTTCATATTTCTGGGGACAGTTATCACCCCAAATATTTTCATTTTATTTCTGAGCCAATTCTCTTTTTCTTGACTCAAAGACCATCATTTAGAAATATTTATCACTTTTAGTTGGTCTCTTGTGAAATCTGAAACACATTGTATCCACTCATTTAAATTCAGGATCATGGGCCCTTGCTAGTCCTTGCTATAGGAATCAAGGAAAAGCGTCCTTGTCCAAACTGCCTTGCCATTCTCCAATCACTGTGTGTACCTGTTAGGCTCATCTAAAAGAACACAAGTGAGCAGGGAGGAAAAAGCACCTTCAGGGGAGGAAGTGGCTCTTACCACAAAGACTTCACAGCAGATGCAAAGGCCACTGTTCTTGGTAAAGGCGTGAGTTATATCCAAGAGAGCAGGTCTTGTCATGGGTCCCCCTGTTAAGACAATGCACTGGGGCCTGGAAGTGGAGAAGAGAAGATGTGAGAACTGGCCATGGCAAGAAGCCTGTGAGCCCAGAACCACCCCAATGGAATGGGCTGGTACAGAAGGCTTGGCAAAATGGGACAACCGCTCTCCTCTTTCTTGGGTTTCTCGCTCGAAGTCTTGAATCATCATGACTTCCTGCGAATCTTGCCATCTTTGCATTCTTAGTTTAGTTAGTGACAGTAAAAATGTAAAGTAAGGAAAAGGTGGTCTTGGGTTCCCCCTGTCTTTTTCCTCTGGACAATACCCTATCCCAAATCCCCAATACAACCTGTCCTTTTCCAACCAGTATTTTCATGTTATTTTCCTTCACCCTCCTTTCAAAGCTTGTGGTTTGAGGTTCCATTCAAAATAAGATATAACTAATGAAGAACTTAGAGTGTAACTTCTCCTAAGGGAATTCAGTAAGCCACAAAGCCTTAAGCTGAATGGAGACAGCAACAATGATTAATGTGTGTAGGGATTTGGGGACATCTCTCTGAAATCATGTCACTGAGATCCCCTCTCTATCTGTTCATGGAAGGTGACAGCCAGCACTATGAGAGATTATAGCTGGGGATGAGCATAGCTCAGAGTAGAAGAAAAGAAGCACTCATTCATAGGAGGTGCTCTCGTGAAAATGCGGCAGTTTTGTAAGACTGCCTATCTTAGAATATATCCATAAAGCGTGTATCTAGTGCATTGGTCTCCCGTAGAGGAAAGCTACTTCTAATGTGAAATGACACCAGGATGCCTGAGAAGCCAGTTTTACCTGAAATTTTTCACATGGTCTTCCACTGTAGTTAGTTCCAGAGCATTGTCTAAAGCACTCACGTAGGAAAGAGCCTGCGTGGAGGAGCCCCAGTTCACATCTGTGGACGAAGGAGAAATCTGGCATAAAAGCACCCAGCTTCCCTCTGTATACTGTGACTATTTTTATAAGCCATCCCCTTCTATCATTTTCCTTGACTATGTCAGCAGTGACGAACACCCAAATAAGAGAAAACATAATGTAGTATTTCCTAGAAAGAGCAGTGTGTCCTTCTATGAACACTTTGTGAATTCTTAGAAGTGAGACCTCTCTTTCCAGCTAAGGATCAGACTTTAGAGCTGCAGCCTAAGAAACCTTACTCGGTGGGATAGGCTGTGTTATAAACACATTGCAGGCAGATAGATATGGGAAAATGGTCAGCCCCTGAATAAATTCAAGAGGTCTTCACAAATTCTTAAACTGAAAAGAAAAGAGGCATTTCTGCATACATAAGACAGTGTGCAGTAATCTTTATATTTGAATAATAAAACTGAATAGCTCGGGAATTCTTACTTCCAGATGTCCATGAAGAGGGTCAATCTTTAGCAAGCATTTTAGTTTGATTTTTTAGGACCTAATCTTCATAATAAGGGAGGTAAGCACTGCCATGTCCTGACTTAAATTAAAAAAATTAAATATTAGATGGATGCTCTAAATTTTATAAGAAGTCCCTGATGGGAATGTACAGATTCATCCCAGATGGCAGACAGAACCATCTCCCCAGTCTTGCTCAGAATAGCCAGGAAAATGATGAATATAATTATCTGGAGATAAAGAAGATTAATATTGATTGTGTTGACTATGCACTGGGCATTTAGCATACCTTAGGTTATTTCATTCTTTTAAAAACCCTATTAATCAATTGGATATTTATATGCAAAAAAATCAGCCTTGAGCCATTCCTCACACTACAAAAATTAACTCAAAATGGATGAGACATAAATTAAAAATTTAAAGCATTAAAACTTTCAGAAGAAGTTTGTAACCTTAGATTAGGGAAAGATAGATTAGAAGCAAAAAGCCCAACCATAAAAGAAAAACATGATAAATTAGACTTTATAAGAGTTAAGAATGTCTGCTCTTCACAAAAAAAACTGTAAGGAAAATGAAAAAACAAGTCACAGACCTGCAGAAAACATTTGCAAAACATGTACTGCTAAAGGATTTGCATCTAGAATATATAAAGAGGTCTTACAACTGAATAATAAGAAAACAAACAACTCAAAAAATGGGCAAAAGATTTTTAAACAGACACTTTACAAAAGAAGATATGTGGATGGCAAATAAGATGTTTGACATCATTAGTCATCGGGAAAATGCAGACCAAACCACACCAATTAGAATTTTTAAAAAAAAAATCAACTGACAGTAATAAGTGCTACCAAGGATGCAGAGCAACTAGGACTTCCATTCACTGCTGTTAGGAATGGAAAATGATACTGCTACTTTGGAAAACAGTTTGGCAGTTTCTTATAAAGTTATGTGTACACTTATTATATAATCATAAATCCCACTCCTAGAGAAACGAAAACATATGTCCACATAAAGCCCTGTGTGTGAATGTTTATAGCAGTTTTAGATATAATCACCCCAAGCTGGAAACAACCCAAAGGTCCATCAAAGGTGAATACATTTTTTAAAAATTTGAGATCTATTCATACAATGGAATACTACTCAACAACAAAAAGGAACAAAATACTTTTACCTGCAACAACATGGATGAATCTAAAAACCTCATGTTAAGTGAAAGAAAGCATACACAAAGGCTACACACTATTTTATATGGTTCTGCATAATACTCTGGAAAAGACAAAGCTATAGGAACAGAAATCAGAAAAGTTGTTGCTAGGGGCTAAGTTGGGGGGAAGAGATTGCGCAGAATCTTTTAGCGATGACGGAAATGTCCTCTATCTTGATTGTGGTGTTGGTTACAAGACTGGGTAAGTTTGTTACAACTTACAGACTGTACATCTAAAGGGGGTTAATATTACCATATATAAATTATACCTGATGTTAAAAATGGATAAAGTGATAAGGAAAAGCAACAAAAGCACACCCTCCAAAGTAGTTACTACCTTCTCTATTTTACTTGTGGAGTAATGGTAAGGAGAGTGTGAGGATGGCTCAGGGCCTGTCTGGCCCCTGAGACTGGACCTCTGAGTACTGCACTCCTTAATCTCTAGCCTCTCCCAGCTTCAGTCCATCCTTCTCACTGGTTCTAGAGGTAACATCCAAAGTTCAGATCCAACTGAATGATCTATGGCAGCTTCTTGCTGCTCCAGATTCTTTAGCACGACACTTAAGTTTATCTGGCCCAACCTACCCTTCCAGGCTCACCTTCAGGCCCCTTCTCCTCAGCACCCAAGGACTCCATCGTGCTAAAGGCCTTGGAGCTTCCTAAATATGCCACATACTTGCATGCTTCCTAACTTCACTCACACTTTTTCTTCTGCCTAGAATAACCTTCCCTGGCTCTATCTGATTAACCAATCCTAGTCTCTTGCCTTTTTTTTTTAAAGTAGCTTATGTGTTCATTCAACAAATATTTATAAGTGCCTACTGAGTGCTTGACCCTGGGAACAAAAGCCATGAACCAGGGAAGTTTTCTTTTCTTTTATAAATTTATTTACTTTATTTATTTATTTTTTGGCTATGTTGGGTCTTCGTTGCTGCACGTGGGCTTTCTCTAGTTGTGGCGAGCGGGGGCTGCTCTTCGTTGCAGTGCACAGGCTTCTCATTGCGGTGGCTTCTCTTGTTGTGGAGCACGGGCTCTAGGCGCGCGGGCTTCCATAGTTGTGGCTCATGGGCTCAGTAGTTGTGGCTCGCAGGCTCAGTAGTTGTGGCTCGTGGGCTCTAGAGCGCAGGCTCAGTAGTTGTGGTATACGGGCTTAGTTGCTCTGCGGCCTGTGGGATCTTCCCGGACCAGGGCTCGAACCCGTGTCACCTGCATTGGCAGGCGGATTCTTAACCGCTGCGCCACCGGGGAAGCCCAGGGAAGTTTTCTTGTACATCTCTACTCACAGTTAGTCATTTCTTCTCCTTTTCTCAGTAACTTGTTCATGTCACTCTCACGGTGCTTGCTATATTGTAGTATAGTTAATTGCTTATGTGTAAGACTGTGCTTCCTGAGGACAGGGACTATATCTCGTTTATCAGGACTTTAGAAGGTGATATAGTGGACAGCTTGTGGGGTTTGGTATCATACACACTCTAGTTAAAATATCAGCTCCATCCCATCCTGACGGTTACCTCAGCGAGTGGTCATCTCTTTGAACTCCAGTTTCTTCATCTGTAAAATGAGACTAATAGTACCTAATATACAGCACTATTGTGAGGATTAAATGAGTACATTTAAGGTGTTCAACGAGTTTAACTATTGTTATCATAGTACATTATATTATTAATATCCACCATACACATGGCACACCTAAACACATAGAAGCTGCCAAATAAACATCTGTTGAGTGAATGGATAGTTAGAGAGTTCTTAGGAAACCCCCTGCAATACAAACCATCTTATCTTACCTGGCTTCTTGTAAGTCACATAGATATAGAGGAAGAACTCAATGACATAAGTGATGACAGCTGCCCACCAGTTGATGACAAACATGACTGCACAGCACAAAATAGCTCCAAAAAGAGATACCCACATGTTGTAAATACCGTATGCAGGTCTCCATCCTGAAATTTAAAAAAAAATCTATGTGCCCAAGAAAAACTTCCACACTATCACCATCATACCACTGTGTATTATTAGACTGTAGGTAACATGGTTTTTTTCCTAGCATAAAAATCAGAACTTTTAGGTCAAGTTCCTAACTCTATTATTTGTTTTCTGTGATCTTGGTCCCTGGCCTATGAAGGTGTAATTACACCAAATAAGAAAGCTGTGAAATGTAGAAAATGTGTCAATCATAGCCCCTCCGCACTTCCTGCATGCCAGGATGTCTTCCCAAACAACGAATCCCTAAGCATCTGATATCTATGCCATCAAGAGTTGAAAGGAGGCAGGAGAGATGGAAAGAGTGGGGAGCAGCTGGCGGGGTGGGGGGGTGGGTGGTGCTTGGGGGATGAACACCTTGGTGGCTCAAGAAAGAGAAGGTTAAGACAATAGGCTTATTGTTCCCATGGGGAAGGCAGAGCAGTCATCAAAAGTCAATCCACTGACTTCGTACTAGCTCTTCTTTTACTCTAAGAGGATCGTGCTTGCCCTTTCAGAAATAATAATCTATGGCAAATGAGGGAGAAATTTTTCTGTAATGGCTTCTTAAACCTGATGCATTAATTTATCATGCATTTTGCAAAGAAAATATTTCTCACCATTCATATATGCATGGGGGTTTCCGTGTTCTATTAGTTCCCTGAAATGAAAGAAGCTGGGCGACAGTATGGTCAGGATAAATAAGCCCTGATTTGAACGGCACATTTGGTCTACGGGTAAAGCATATTTTAAATTTGGAGTTGCCAAAACACAACAGAACTTTCCGTCTTCAGGAGCAATTTCCAAAGTGGCCACGAGATGGAAATAGCACTTCACGAACATCACTGGAAATGCCTTTATTTTTCTCAGTCTGACTCTGTGTGTGTGTGTGTTTCTGTGCTTTTCTATTTTTCCTCTTTTTCTCTCTTCCTCTTTTCCTCCTTCCTTTCCACTCTTACCCCTGCCAACCTCAGTTACTTCACTTTGTTTTATAAAAATGAACACAACATGGTATGGCAGCACACATTTCTATGATCTGCTGTATTCCCTGACTAGAACCTTCTGTTCTCTATTTAAAACAAGGCAACAAAACAGAAACAAAAATTCTTCAGTTATCTTCTGGAGCCTAGTGGCCTTGAGTGGATGAGGCTCTCCTTCCATCTATATTTTGTCATATTTGCAGCAGGTTTTCCAAAGGAGGTTTGAGTTCCTGGCAGACCCTAATAAAGTGAAGATGTGTTTATATCCTTGATAAAAGTCCTTGTAGTGAAGAACTTTCTGAGGGTTGATAAAGACAAGTCTCTATTCTGGTGGAAAGGCAGAAGAAAATTAGAATTTCTTCTAACTGGCCAGTGGAAGCAAAGAAGAGGTGAGGGGTGACAAAGAAAGGGGAAGGTTCTTTGGTGTGAAATTTTGCACCACTTTAAACAACAGTGTGAGGAGTATAGGGATGTCACCAGCTTCAATGTGAATTTGCACTGACTGCACTCAGCAGGCAATTATGGGAACTATCATCCTTCTCTTCTGCACCATGGGCAGGAAACAAATTGATAGTAAGGAAGTTGCAAATACATACATTCATTCCACTTCTGTGGTCACCTTCACCCTGGAAATAAATAGTGGTGTTTTTCTATTGCTGAAATAAATGTGGTTTCTCTTGCAATGAATAATTTATTGCTGCAGGAGAAAATTGACTTTATGGTTGGTCAAAAAGGCCATTGCTCAAATGATTCTTTTTCTATTTCAGAAGTCATCCCCCAACTTACCAAAATAAAGTGAATTACACCACCCACTAGGATATAAGGAAACATATAAACACAGATCAGGCACTTTTCACTGACTTATTTCATTTTATTGAGACAAACTGTTTGCTTAGATTTATTTTAGTTTTGAAAAGTCAACTTACCTGGAGATTTTGCATAAGAGGCATGAAAGCAGGAGAAATTAATAAGTGCGTATGAGGCCAGGAAAAAGTTGGAGATGATGGGAGCAATGGTATTCAGTTCCGCTGTGAACGAAGCAGAATTGAGTATGTACATATGAGTGATGAGACCAGGGGCTGAACAGCTGTTATAGCCTGGAAGCTTGACTTTATTTGGAAATTGAAAGCATAGCTAGCATCTATCAAAGTTTAAGAAGTTAGTGATTTTTCTTTGGGGCTGCACTCATTTACAAATATATTTTCAGCCAGGGTTTCTATAAAGTAAGAAACGAGAAAACTTACCAATCAAAAAATATAGACAATCAAGACCTCTACCTACAGAAGATTCGAGTGGGAGTAGATAGAGTATTTGGAGACCAGGCAGATGACAAACTCCCCTGTAGCTATTTCAGAGGTACCAAACATAGTGTTCTTTATCTGCTTTGTATACAATCAAAAGGTTCTGCAGGGTGACAGGTTAGTTAAATACCAGTGCACCAGAATCATCTAATTGGATACATCTCTGCATATACCCAGCTTGCTCTCTCTGACTTTCAGAATTTTTGTTAGTCATTTGTACTTTTCTACACCTCTAGAGAATTCTACCTCTCAAGGTTTGCCAAAAAAAGTTTTACCTCAGTATCTAAATGTCCAATATGGTTGAATCCTAGCTGGGTTGTTTACTACATGATATAAAAATAATTTAGAGACATTCTCATTTATCTGAAAATCAGACAGCTATCAGCCTCAGTGATGCAAATGTAGGTGGCAGCTGGGTGTGAATCTAGAACACAGACGCCAGCAAGAAAGTAGGCAAAAATAGCTGCCACGAAGCTGGCGCCACGAAGCTAATCTGCAGCGTTCTGAAAGAGTGACCTTTGAGAGTATTATTTAATTTATACAATTTTTAAAATTTTGGGCTATTTGATCACTTAAATGCAGTCTAGGACAATAATTTGAAGTCTTAAAGTTTAAATTACACAATTGAAACATATCTACACATAATCACTTTTTTACTTAATTTTTAAAAATGTAACAAACATAGATTTAAAAAAAATAAACAGAAGAGTGATTATGTGTAGATATAGAGAGTCACTTCCTGAGTTTATGTGATGAGGAGGAGCCCCCCATTGTTTGGCACCACTGCTGAATCTGGCTCTGCCTGTCTATGCATAGTTACCATCATCCTTGCCTTTTGCTTCTTTTCCTCTAATATGCTCACCCACAATCGTGGTACCCTAGGGAGGAGTGAGGAGTGTGCAGGCTGACTATGATGCATGTGCCTCTCCAAGATTGTGTAGCTATTTCTATATTGCTTAGGGAGAAGGAGCGCAGATTATTGCTTAAGGAGAAAGAGCTGAGCTAAGTGGTTCTCAAACCTCAGTGGTCTGTGAATTTCAGGAACTTGTAAGAATCAGATTCATTATCACCAGAGATTCTAACTCTGGCGTTGGGCCTAACGAATCTGCACTTTAACAAACCCACAGGTGATTTTCATTCTGACACAGGTGGTCAACAGACCACATTTTGAGAGCAGACACTTCACCTCTCCTGCTGGCTGTCAGGAGATGTAAAGACAGGTGGCAGCTGGGGGACACTGTGGGATTAGACAATATTGGGTGGGTTGGAGGAAGGCTTCAGTTGCATTTGGTTGGATGGATTTCCCACATTCAGATTCAAAGAAGAGATTAAAGTCCAAAGCCCACCTCAAGTCCTCAAAGGCCCTCCACACACAGGATTTCTCATTTCCTTCTTAGACAGACTCCAGTATTCCCAAATGGGGTATTAAACATAAAACAGGTAATGTCTCAAGCTCAAAGGAAAACCCTATGAGTAATCAGAATTCTTTGGCTTTCAGTAAGAACAAGAAAACTACAAACCAATAAGAATGAACGCCATGGCTATAACAAAAGTGAGAAAGTATCCTCTCAGGGGCTCATTGTTTTTCCCATATCCCTTTGCAAAGAACTGCAGGGCTTTGTAGATGTTGTCCTTGCACAGAGCCTAATGGAAAAGAAGAGGAGAAATTCGTCATTTATACCTATGCACAGTCATTTTCCCTGGGTGATTCTAACAAGATTTGGGGAAAGACGAAGTGATACATAATATGGAGCACAAGTTAACACTGCAGTTTATCATTCTTTATATTATGTGAATTGATCTTGACTATGTGGCAGACATAGCATTGGAGCCAGATGCAAACATTAAACTGCTTCAGAAAGTGATGGAAAATGATTGCCGGTGAGAATGGATATTTCAGCTTGATCCATGTTCAGTGGCAACAGAAGGAGGGAGAAGCACATGCTCTTGTGCCTTTGTCACCTGGAAAACTTTGGGTGCGCTGACGAGGGAGGCCAGGGCCGAGGAGAGTGTTGCAGAAAAGATGCCAGCAGTGATGAGGGGGCCAAACCCTGACACCATGCTCATGACCTTGAGGAGAGAGGTTCAAGTAAGGAGACTCAGCCAACAGAGAGTAAAAAAAAAAAAAAATTTATGCACATGCTTCCCTTTCCACTTTCTGTGATTTGGAATCTCTTTAATAAGCTAATTGCTTCTAATCATATATTTTTTCCCCTGCTTCATTCTCAAGTTCTTAATAATTGTTTCTTTCAAAATGGAAATGGCTTTGTTATTGTTTGTTCTTTTTTTTTTTTAATAAAAATAATAAATGCTCACTACAATACATCCAGAAGATACTGTAAAGAATAAACGGGGAAATGATTTCAAGGATTTTGACAACATTTTCCCCCTCTGTCCTTTCTGGGCATCTGTTTCTTGGACAATGGGAAATTCTATTCAGCAGAAAGTGGTATTTTAATAAGGTTTGGGGAGGGACCCAGCTGTTTACCAGTCTTTTTAAAGGCATTAGCTTTTCTTGTTCTTCCTGCACATAGAGGCTCTTCAAACCTTTGCTTTTTCTGTGCTCATTAAACATAATTTTAGATCTGAGACATGATGAGATTCTATCAGTTTAAGTCGTATTTTGGAATAATGACTTCAGCTGAGTTAATTTCTCTTTGTTGGTTGTTAAACTAGATGAATGAAGCCTTCACGACAAATTTGCCTCTCCCTCTGCTCACCAATCATTCAGACAAATTAATATGTTTTAAGTTCCACAGTTTCCCCAACTTCCCTTGTTCCTTCCCCCTCACTTACCTCCCCCCAACTGCCACTCACAGTTTCCCTCTTGGCTTTGTCCTCCACACACTCCAGGACCACAACAGAGGCTTTTCCTAAGCTGAAGCCCAGGCATGAAATGCATTCCTAGTGCTAGCTAATCAAAGTCTCTCCATCTCCCCACCAGGAAATCTTAACACAATTGATTGGAAGATGCATAACGGCGGTGGTAATCTTTCCCTGGTGATGCAATTCATACAACTGCCTGTTCTCTCCCCACCACAGTGAGTGTAACCACATAATGAATGCCTGTATGACTCCCTTTCCTCCTACACGAATTGTTCCTTGCTGAATTCGAATCAGTCAATAACCAATCTGTTGCGGAGTCAGAAGTTTCATTATACATGATGTTCTAAAAATGGAAGCAATAAACATTATTATTTTTTGAGGTTCGAACCTGGAAATTGTTCATCAGCCCATACTGACATGGTTCATGTCGACATCTTGAGAAGTCATAGCCTAACCCACAGGCTGCTGAACCGTTGCAGTTCATCCCAGAAATGACGGTGTCATTCATGCTCCCGGTGGCATCTCGGACCACACAGGCCCCTGGGAAAACAACGAAGCCTTGTCATTTCTTTATATGAAGGGTTCTGCTCCCTTAAGGTTTTTCTTCTGAAAACATACTTAGTTTACTTTGACCTATCCTGTCTTCATTGTCAACACTTCCTCTGACTGGTACCTGGAAGTTCCCATCCTCTGAGGCCTGGGAGTGACCCCTATCTCTAAGAGGTTGCCACTTCCACTGCCTTGGGTAGTTTAAGTCCTAGCTTTTTGCCTGCCTCTGGAAGACACTTGGGATTGAGACTCCCTTCCTTTCAGCAGTGCTTTGCACATAATATTGATTCAATTCAAATTTCTGGGTTAGTGCTACTGATTGGGAGTTTTTCAGATAGAAGAATTTATTTTCTCATCTGTGAGAGAACCAAGGGATGACATTACTGAATTCTAGTGATTAGGAGAACTGAGCTCTTATTTTCTACTAATGATTTTCCTTGCCTAACTTTTTTAAACCATTATAATTTTACTTATACAATTTTAATGGTTTAAATGATACAGAAAATATTTTGAGATAAAATATTAAGAGTTCCTAGGTAATATTCATGGTCAAATAATATCCTATCAAATACTTATCTCAGTCTATTCTATTATTTTTATACATTTGGGTATTTCTGTTATTTTCCATTACAAACAATCCTATGAACATCTTTGCACATAAAATCTTTCTTCTGTAATTCGAAGCATTTCTCTAGGATAGATTCCCTAAAAATGAGTTATGAACTTTTTAAAGATTCTTGATATATATTTTAATCACTGACTGTTATTATTAATTTTTCTAACTGTAATCTCTGCCATTATGTATTTGATAGGATTATTGAAAGGTATGAATATAGGTGTGATAATATATATATATATATATATATAAACTTTTCTGAACTCCCTGAAGGATAAATACTTTGCAAACTAAATGCCAGTCAATGAAACTGTTCATTTGGCTTTTCAGTCTCCAGGCAGGGTGAGTTCTCATTCCTTGCTAATTATTTTAAGAGACGTCCCAGCAACAGATACTAATGGGAACCCTCAATTATAGTCATGGAATTCCTGCTCTTTGAATCTGGGAAAGACTTAAAGCTTGTAGAATCTTTTAGTTGAAAGAGCCATTTAAAATAATCAGTGCAGGAATCCTTTTTATATAGCCCTGAGAAGTGGCCTGCCAGCCTCTGCTTAAGTACTTGAAAGTATGGATGTTGGTTACCAAGCAAAACGATCCATTTCAGATTTTACCTTTTTGCATTGTTCATTTATGTTGAGCTGACTTTTAAAAATCATGTGTTTTAACTTCTGCATAGTAGAACTCCCCAAATTCCTATGAAGCCAAGCCATGAACCATTATTTGCTCTAATGACAGGCCAGGGACCCCATGACTATCCTTTTCTTACCCTGGAAAAAGTATAGAAACACAGATTTTTCTACCCATAAGAAGCAATAAAGGAGAAGAATCTCTGAAGTCAGGTCTATTCCTTTACTCATTTCTTCCTCCTTACTTTGTGTGAGAAAGAAAAACCATTTGGGAAATTTAGGTGATCTCAATGTCATTAAAAAATGTGTCGATTTCCTAAAGCACTGGAATAAAATCTCTTTGCATGTAACTAAACTTGGAAATGTCACAACAATACACTTAACAACATTATCCAATTTCTTGAAATAAGAGACAGTGAGAGAAGAAAGAACCTAAGTTAATTGTTTTGTTTTTTCCTAAAGAATCCAACTCCAGATATATGTACTTTCTCAATTTCCTTGATAGTAAGCAGAGGACAATTAGGATGTGCCCTTTTAAATGGCCATCTGGGCTTCCATAGTGGTCCAGCCTGGAACTGTATTCCTGAGTGTGCACAGAAAATTTTTCTTCTCTGAATGTTCCACATTCCTTCCTCTCCAATAATGGCATAAGCTTGAGGTGACCCCCAACCAGGAGGAGGTGTGGCTGCAGGCAGCACGTGGAACAAAAGTCAGCTTAAGAACAGCAGGCGTGACAGTCTCTAGGTCCATCCACCTCACTACAAATAACTCAATTTTGTTTCTTTTTATGGCTGAGTAATAAGACTGTCATACAGAGTGAAGTAAGTCAGAAAGAGAAAAACAAATACCGTATGCTAACACATATATATGGAATCTAAAAAAAAAAAAAAAAGTTCTGAAGAACCTAGGGGCAGGACAGGAGTAAAGACTAAGACGTAGAGAATGGACTTAAGGACACGGGGAGGGAGAAGGGTAAGCTGGGACGAAGTGAGAGAGTGGCATGGACTTATATATACTACCAAATGTAAAATAGATAGCTAGTGGGAAGCAACCGCATAGCACAGGGAGATCAGCTCGGTGCTTTGTGACCACCTAGAGGGGTGGGATAGGGAGGGTGGGAGGGAGATGCAAGAGGGAGGAGATATGGGGATATATGTATATGTATAGCTGATTCACTTTGTTATAAAGCAGAAACTAACACACCATTGTAAAGCAGTTATACTCCAATAAAAGTGTTAAAAAAAATAAAAAATAAAATAAATTAAAAAAAAAGAACAGCAGGCAAATCCACATATTTTATGCCAGCAGTGCAAGGAGGAGACACAGTCATCAATTCTGTATCTTGTGTACTTTCCTAAGGCTTTCGTCATTGTTGTTTTGTTTTTTGGGCTTCTTTTCTCTTACTCTGTTCCTCACCTGCCTCCTAAAGGCAAGGGAGGAGGGTGCTGGAAATGGTGGCTTCCTTGGCAGTGGAAATATCACCTAGAGCATCAAAATGGGATCCTTTCTGTGTTCGGGTAGAATGACAATCTGATTACCTCTACTCTATCCCTGACCCAGAGACACCTGTGTTACAGCTTAATTGCATTCAAACTCCTAGAGCATCCAAGAAGGGAATTAAAATTGTTACCTATTTAAAAAATTTCAACTTACGTTCCATGGAAAGCCCACTTGACATGAAAAACAACTGGACCCCTTGTAATTCTGGCATTCTGACACCAGAGACACACAACTTACCTACACAAATAGCAACTCCTATGTAGGCGACAGTGGTGATGAAGATGGCCAGCATGGTCCCTCTGGGGATAGCATCTTGGGGATCCTTTGAAAAAACAATGTGAAGGAATGAGGAGATAGAGTGGAATAAGAAACAGACAGACATCACTTGGAGTTAGTTCTGTATTTTGAAAATTTTAGGTTACCCTTCCTGAGGCGACGTCTAAAGAAAAAAATCAAGCAAATGGCAAAGTGGTGAGCTCCAGTTCTTTTTGGACAAAGACAGGGTGTTTAGAGAGAATAAAGAAATCTGTATAACTTTGTGCTGAACAGAAGAGATTTATAACTGTCCAGGAGGGAGTTTTTATAGAAAAGTAGACTAGTTAGTTCACCACTGCCTTCCCCTCCCCTTTATCTCCTGTGAATTTCATGCAGCTGTATCAGATCTTAAAGTATTAGGGGGGACACACAAACATACCCGGCACATTGACGATATCTGTGTGTGTATTTGTTTTGTACTAAGCTTAGGCTTACTTTAAAAAAAATTACTTTTGACTGAGCAAAAAGATGATCTGCTAAATTCTCCAATCCCTCAAATCTCCCATTTGGAATCTAGTTCAGGAATAACTACAATAGGAGATATTAATTTCCATAAGCAGGCACAAAGAAAGAGGCAAATTTAAGCTTATACCAGAAAATGGGCTTTTCTCTTGCCCATAAATATATATAAATTCACTGAGCTGAGCTCACATCATATATAATATACCACTTTATATCCTATTTTGGGGGCTAAATCATATAATAATCAATTTCCAAGCAGCATAACTTCTAAATAATAGAATTCAACTTAACAGGGATTATTAAATAGAGATTTCAGTGTATTCATTGCTTATAAAAGACAGTGCTGGCATATAGTAGGAGTCAATAAATACCGAATTGAAGAAAGCACAATCTCAGTAGACATCAGTTCCCCCACCAGATGACATGAGACTCATCGATACAAGTGAGCAATCAATGCAGTCAAAGTCTGAGTTTTGTGTTTTGTTAACTTAAATCTGCTGATCAAATCCATCAGAAAAATCAGCTCATGGTGAATGCATGTGCTAATGCTTGTTAACTGTCACTGGCAGCCTGAAGAGCCATCTTGAGAAGGATTCTGAGGCTGTGAGCAGAGGTAGAGTCTTGCATATCCTCATAGTGTATAAACAATACATGTTTCCTAAATTGAACTGCACCTATTATGTTCTAGTTTCACTCTCAGAAAGAAATATTATCTATAAGTTCTGAAGTTTCCTTGCCACTTCCCAACACGTGGTCACCTCTCAGTCCTTAACATGCTTGACCACTCTGGCTTTTGATCATGTTGATTATTACTTCTCATAGCATTCTTCTCTCTTGACTTTCTCTCTCTTGGGTTCACCTACCTCTTAGCTCTTTCTTTTTCTTCTCTGTGGACTCCTTTTCTACCATTTATATTTTGAATATCCCTTGGGCACTACCTTGGTCTGCTTCTCTCCTCCTTCTTACCCAGACCTGGATGGACTCATCCATGCCATGGCTTCCAGTCCTGGCCTAGTTTCTTTCCAGAGCTCCAGACTCGTACATGTAGCTGCCCATTAGACATCTCACCTCTGATGTCCTTCTGCCATTTCAACCCCAATGGCCAAATCTGAGCCTCTATTCACCATGGAATCAATTCACTAGGTTACTAGCCAGCATGAAAAGAACACAGTAGAATAGAACTGATGTGAAAATATCGGAAGACATCATTTGTAATACAGTATTGAACTGTTTGGAGAAATTTTTGCATGTAGGCACTTGGTTGTGATATATAATGTTTTCTTACAGCAGATCATAGTAAAAAAAAAAAAGCATCCTTTCCATTTCCCCTCCTAACTCTAACAAAAGCTGACCACTTTGATCCATTTTCCCTGCCATGGCCTTAATTCAGGCTCATGTCATCTCTTATCCAGACTACTGTGATATCCTCTAACTGATCTTCTGCCTCTGGTCTCCCTACCTATCACCCCCCACCCTCTAATCCATCCCTCACAAGCTGCTAGCAAACTCTTTAAAATGAGTATCTAATCATGGTACTCTCTGATCTAACTTCCTTAGTGTCTCTAGCTAGTTGTGGGATAATATCCAAACTCCACTGTCTGTAGTTTAAAGGATTTCTGAGTTCTACATAACAGTGTACAGTAGTGTATATGCTAAAAGTTAAACTTAATTGTAAAATCACCCAAGTATTTTTAAATAGAAAAAATGCAACTTTTTACAACAATACTATGACCACATGTGCCCTAAAAATCATGATAGGACATCTTTACATGTAAACTCATTTTCTTTACAATGTAAACTCAAAATCAGAGGTTTCTCAGTACAGATTGATAGATAAATAAAATTCTTTACTAATACAGCAATCCTAAATCAAGTTAGCACTTATCTTGGGAGAAGGGAATTCTAAGCCTTGCCTTTTTTTTAGATTGGGATATCCTCTAGTTCTTTGCTTACTCCCAGAGTGCCTAGGACACATAGAAGTTCCTTTATAAATATGTTTATTAATATATTGATGAAAAGATTTTACTTGCATACCCCACTCCACACATAAAATAATTTCCATGAGCAGCATCTTTCTCTGAGCCTTTTTACAGTCCTTGTTTTCTGTTCCAAATGTCCCTCCCTTCTTTGTCCTATTGATGAACTCCTATTCATCACTTCAAATCTGGATTGAGTGTCCCCTCCTCTGAAAGACTTCCCTTACTTCTCTGGGGACAGGCAGTTACTGTTTCATATTTCCCTTACACAAGATTTTGTTCTTGTTTTTTTATGATTCATATAGAGTTAATCTGTCTCTCTCTTAGACCATGAGCTCCTTGAGAGAAGGATTAAGCAAGCTCTTCTTCGCTCCTCTGGTGCCTGGTGTAAGTAATAAGTGTTGGTTGAGCTGAACTGACTACTAAGCATCTAATAATAAAAACTTGTTTCTGAGGAGTCTAAAGAAAGCACAATATTCTTTAATTTAAATGTGGTCTTACAGTATACAGAAATGTATATCAGTGACCTCTGATACTTTTCCAAATCTGAGAAACCAGAAGCTCAACATCCAGAGCTAAATTTTGCTAAGCAGTACTACTTACAACTTGAATCATTTTGAACAAGTTACTTAATTTTTCTGAGCCTCAGCATACTCTTTTTTTATGCCATATCTCTGCTCAAGAATTTACCATGGAGAGACCTTCAAGATGGCAGAGGATTAAGACATGGAGATCACCTTCCTCCCCATAAATACATCAGAAATACATCTACATGTGGAACTGCTCCTACAGAACACCTACTGAACGCTGGCAGAAGACCTCAGACCTCCCAAAAGGCAAGAAACTCCCCACGTACCTGGGTAGGGCAAAAGAAAAAACAGAGACGAAAGAATAGGGACCGAACCTGCACCTCGGGGAGGGAGCTGTGAAGGAGGAAAAGTTTCCGCACACTAGGAAGCCCCTTCACTGGGGGAGACGGAGGTGGGGGAGGTGGGGTGGGAGGGAAGCTTCGGAGCCACGGAGGAGAGCACAGCAACAGGGGTGTGGAGGAGAGATTCCCGCACAGAGGATAGGTGCCGACCATCACTCACCAGGCCGAGAGGCATGTCTGCTCCCCCGCCGGGGCAGGTGGGGGCTGGGAGCTGAGGCTCGGGCTTCGGAGGTCAGATCCCAGGGAGAGGACTGGGGTTGGCTGCGTGAACACAGCCTGAAGGGGGCTAGTGTGCCACAGCTAGCCAGGAGGGAGTCCGAGAAAAAGTCTGGAACTGCCGAAGAGGCAAGAGACTTCCCTCGGCTATCAGCGCAGACCCCAGAGACGGGCATGAAACGCTAAGGCTGCTGCTGCAGCCACCAAGAAGCCTGTGTGCAAGCACAGGTCACTCTCCACACCTCCCCTCCCGGGAGCCTGTGCAGGCCGCCACTGCCAGGGTCCCGCGATCCAGGGACAACTTCCCCAGGAGAACACACGGCATTCCTCACGCTGTTGCAACGTCATGTCGGCCTCTGCTGGCGCAGGCTCGCCCGGCATTCCATACCCACCCCCGGTCTGAGTGAGCCAGAGCCCCCTAATCAGCTGCTCCTTTAACCCCGTCCTGTCTGGGTGAAGAACAGATGCTCTCAGGCAACCTACACGCAGAGGCAGGGCCAAATCCAAAGCTGAACCCCAGGAGCTGTGCAAACAAAGAAGAGAAAGGGAAATCTCTCCCAGCAGCCTCAGGAGCAGTGGATTAAATCTCCACAATGAACTTGATGTACCCTGCATCTGTGGAATACCTGAATAGACAATGAATCATCCCAAAATTGAGGCGGTGGACATTGGGAGCAACTGTACATGTGGGGTTTGCTTTCTGCACCTAATTTGTTTCTGGTTTTATGTTTATCTTAGTGTAGTATTTAGAGCTTATTATCATTGGTAGATTTGTTTATTGATTTGGTTGCTCCCTCCCCCTTTTTTTAAATATATATAGATATATATATATATTTCCTTTTTCTCTTTTTGTGAGTGTGTATGTGTATGCTTCTTTGTGTGAGTTTGTCTGTATAGCTTTGCTTTTACCACTTTTCCTAGGGTTCTGTCTGTCTGTTTTTGTTATTTTTCTATTACTTAAAAATTTTTTTTATTTTTAATTTTTAAAATTTTTATTTCAATAACTTTATTTTCCTTCCTTTCTGTCTTCCTTCCTCGCTCCCTTCCTTCCTTCCTTCTTTCTTTCTTTCCTTCCTTCCTTCTTTCTTTCCTTCTTTCTTTCTTTCTTTCCTTCCTTCTTTCTTTCTTTCCTTCTTTCTTTCATTCTTTCTTTCTTCCTTTCGTTCTTTCTTCCTTCCTTCCTTCTTTCCTTTCTTTCTTTCTCTCTTTCTCTTTCTCTTTCTTTTTCTTTCTTTCTTTCTCTCTCTCTTTCTCTCTTTCTCTCTCTTTTTTCTTTCTTTCTCTCTTTCTCTCTTTCTTTCTCTCTCTTTCTTTCTCTCTCTTTCTCTCTTTCTTCTCTTTCTCTGTTTCTCTGTTTCTCTCTTTCTTTCTTTTTCTTTCTTTCTCTCTTTCTGTCTTTCTCACTTTCTTTCTCTCTCTTTCTCTCTTTCTTTCTTTCTTTCTTTCTTTCTCTCTCCCTTATCTTCTGGGCTGTGTGGCTGACAGGGTCTTGGTGCTCCGGCCGGGTGTCAAGCCTGTGCCTCTGAGGTGGGAGAGCCAAGTTCAGGACACTGGTCCACCAGAGACCTCCTGGCTCCACGTAATATCAAATGGCGAAAGCTCTCCCAGAGAGCTCCATCTCAATGCTAAGACCCAGCTCCACTCAACAAACAGCAAGTTACAGTGCTGGACACCCTATGCCAAACAACTAGCAAGACAGGAACACAACCCCACCCATTAGCAGAGAGGCTGCCTAAAATCATAATAAGGTCACAGACACCAAAAGCACACCACCAGACGCGGTTCTGCCCACCAGAAAGACAAGAACCAGACCATCCACCAGAACACAGGCACCAGTCCCCTCCACCAGGAAGCCTACACAACCCACTGAACCAATCTTAGCCACTGGGGGCAGACACCAAAAACAACGGGAACTACGAACATGCAGCCTGCAAAAAGGAGACCCCAAACACAGTAAGTTAAGCAAAATGAGAAGACAGAGAAACACACAGCAGATGACGGAGCAAGGTAAAAACCCACCAGACCAAACAAATGAAGAGGAAATAGGCAGTCTACCTGAAAAAGAATTCAGAGTAATGATAGTAAAGATGATCCAATATCTTGGAAATAGAATGGAAAAAATACAAGAAACATTTAACAAGGACCTAGAAGAACTACAGAGCAAACAAACAATGATAAACAACACAATAAATGAAATTAACAATTCTCTAGAAGGAATCAAGAGCAGAATAACTGAGGCAGAAGAACGGATAAGTGACCTGTAAGATAAAATAGTGGAAATAACTACCGCAGAGCAGAATAAAGAAGAAAGAATAAAAAGAATTGAGGACAGTCTCAGAGACTTCTGGGACAACATTAAACGCACCAACATTCGAATTATAGGGGTCCCAGAAGAAGAAGAGAAAAAGAAAGGCACTGAGAAAATATTTGAAGAGATTATAGTTGAAAACTTCCCTAATGTGGGAAAGGAAAGGGTTAATCAAGTCCAGGAAGCGCAAAGTCCCATACAGGATAAATGCAAAGAGAAACACACGAAGACACATATTAACCAAACTACCAAAAATTAAATACAAAGAAAAAATATTAAAAGCAGAAAGGGAAAAACAACAAATAACATACAAGGGAATCCCCATAAGGTTAACAGCTGATCTTTCAGCAGAAACTCTGCAAGCCAGAAGGGAGTGGCAGGACATATTTAAAGTGATGAAAGGGAAAATCCTACAACCAAGATTACTCGACCCAGCAAGGATCTCATTCAGATTCAACAGAGAAATTAAAACCTTTACAGACAAGCAAAAGCTAAGAGAATTCAGCACCACCAAACCAGCTTTACAACAAATGCTAAAGGAACTTCTCTAGGGAGGACACACAAGAGAAGGAAAAGACCTACAATAACAAACCCAAAACAATTAAGAAAATGGTAATAGGAACATACATATCGATAATTAGCTTAAAAGTAAATGGATTAAATGCTCCCACCAAAAGACATAGACTGGCTGAATGGATACAAAAACAAGACCCATATATATGCTGTCTACAAGAGACCCACTTCAGACCTAGGGACACATACAGACTGAAAGTGAGGGGATGGAAAAAGATATTCCATGCAAATGGAAATCAAAAGAAAGCTGGAGTAGCAATTCTCATATCAGACAAAATAGACTTTAAAATAAATACTATTACAAGAGACAAAGACGAACACAACATAATGATCAAGGGATCAATCCAAGTAGAAGATATAACAATTGTAAATATTTATGCATCCAACGTAGGAGCACCTCAATACATAAGGCAAATGCTAACAGCCATAAAAGGGGAAATCGACAGTAACACAGCCATAGTAGGGGACTTTAACACCCCACTTTCACCAATGGACAGATCATCCAAAATGAAAATAAATAAGGAAACACAAGCTTTAAATGATACATTAAACAAGATGGACTTATTTGATATTTATAGGACATTTCATCCAAAAACAACAGAATACATGTTCTTCTCAAGTGCTCATGGAACATTCTCCAGGTTAGATCATATCTTGGGTCACATATCAAGCCTGGGTAAATTTAAGAAAATTGAAATCATATCAAGTATGTTTTCCGACCACAATGCTCTGAGACTAGATATCAATTACAGGAAAAAATCTGTAAGAAATACAAACACATGGAGGCTACACAATATGCTACTAAATAACCAAGAGATCACTGAAGAAATCAAAGAGGAAATCAAAAAATACCTAGAAACAAATGACAATGAAAACATGATGACCCAAAACCTATGGGATGCAGCAAAAGCAGTTCCAAGAGTGAAGTTTATACCAATACAATCCTACCTCAAGAAACAAGATACATCTCAAATAAACAACCTAAACTTACACCTAAAGCAATTAGAGAAAGAAGAAAAAAAAAAACCCAAAGTTAGCAGAAGGAAAGAAATCATAAAGATCAGATCAGAAATAAATGAAAAAGAAATGAAGGAAACGATGGCAAAGATCAATTAAACTAAAAGCTTGTTCTTTGAGAAGCTAAACAAAATTGATAAACCATTAGCCAGACTCATGAAGAAAAAAAGGGAGAAGACTCAAATCAATAGAATTAGAAATGAAAAACAAGTAACAACTGACACTGCAGAAATACAAAGGATCATGAGAAATTACTACAAGCAACTCTATGCCAATAAAATGGACAACCTGGAAGAAATGGACAAATTCTTAGAAAAGCACAACCTTCCAAGACTGAACCAGGAAGAAATAGAATATATAAACAGACCAATCACAAGCACTGAAATTGAGACTGTGATTAAAAATCTTTCAACAAACAAAAGCCCAGGACCAGATGGCTTCACAGGCATATTCTATCAAACATTTAGAGAAGAACTAACACCTATCCTTCTCAAACTCTTCCAAAATATAGCAGATGGAAGAACACTCCCAAGCTCATTCTATGAGGCCACCATCACCCTGATACCAAAACCAGACAAAGATTTTGCAAAGAAAGAAAACTGCAGGCCAATATCACTGATGAACATAGATGCAAAAATCCTCAACAAAATACTAGCAAACAGAATCCAACAGCACATTAAAAGGATCATACACCATGATCAAGTGGGGTTTATCCCAGGAATGCAAGGATTCTTCAATATACGCAAATCAATGTGAAGGAGAAAAACCACGTGATCATCTCAATAGATGCAGAAAAAGCTTTCGACAAAATTCAACACCCATTTATGATAGAAACCCTCCAGAAAGTAGGCATAGAGGGAATTTACCTCAACATAATAAAGGCCATATGTGACAAACCCACAGCCAACATCGTTCTCAATGCTGAAAAACTGAAACCATTTCCTCTAAGATCAGGAACAAGACAAAGTTGCCCACTCTCACCACTGTTATTCAACATAGTTTTGGAAGTTTTAACCACAGCAATCAGAGAAGAAAAAGAAATAAAAGGAATCCAAATCATAAAAGAAGAAGTAAAGCTGTCACTGTTTGCAGATGACATGATACTATACATAGAGGATCCTAAAGATGCTACCAGAAAACTACTAGAGCTAATCAATGAATTTGGTAAAGTAGCAGGATACAAAATTAATGCACAGAAATCTCTTGCATTCCTATACACTAATGATGAAAAATCTGAAAGAGAAATTAAGGAAACACTCCCATTTACCACTGTAACAAAAAGAATAAAATACCTAGGAATAAACCTACCTAAGGAGACAAAAGATCTTTATGCAGAAAAGTATAAGACACTGATGAAAGAAATTAAAGATGATACCAACAGATGGAGAGATATACCATGTTCTTGGATTGGAAGAATCAACATTGTGAAAATGACTATACCACCCAAAGCAATCTACAGATTCAGTGCAATCCTTATCAAACCACCAATGGCATTTTTCACAGAACTAGAACAAAAAATTTCACAATTTGTATGGAAACCAGAAGACCCCGAATAGCCAAAGCAATCTTGAGAAAGAAAAATGGAGCTGGAGGAATCAGGCTTCTGGACTTCAGACTCTTACAAAGCTACAGTCATCAAGACAGTATGGTCCTGGCACAAAAACAGAAATATAGATCAATGGAACAGGATAGAAAGCCCAGAGATAAACCCACACACATATGGTCACCTTATCTTTGATAAAGGAGGCAAGAGTATACAATGGAGAAAAGACAGCCTCTTCAATAAGTGGTGCTGGGAAAACTGGACAGCTACGTGGAAAAGAATGAAAGTAGAACACTCCCTAACACCATACACAAAAATAAACTCAAAATGGATTAAAGACCTAAATGTAAGGCGAGACACTATAAAACTTTTAGAGGAAAACATAGGCAGAACAGTCTATGACATAAATCACAGCAAGATCCTTTTTGACCCACCTCCTAGAGAAATGGAAATAGAAACAAAAATAAACAAATGGGACCTAATGAAACTGAAAAGCTTTTGCACTGCAAAGGAAACCATAAACAAGATGGAAAGACAACCCTCAGAATGGGAGAAAATATTTGCAAATGAAGCAACTGAAAAAGGATTAATCTCCAAAATTTACAAGCAGCTCATGAAGCTCAATATCAAAAAAACGAACAACCCAATCCAAAAATGGGCAGAAGACCTAAATAGACATTTCTCCAAAGAAGATATACAGATTGCCAACAAACACATGAAAGGATGCTCAACATCACTAATCATTAGAGAAATGCAAATCAAAGCTACAATGACGTATCACCTCATACCAGTCAGAATGGCCATCATCAAAAAATCTACAAACAATAACTACTGGAGAGTGTGTGGAGAAAAGGGAACCCTCTTGCACTGTTGGTGGGAATGTAAATTGATACAGCCACTATGGAGAACAGTATGGAGGTTCCTTAAAAAACTAAAAATAGAACTACCATACGACCCATCAATCCCACTACTGGGCATATACCCTGAGAAAACCATAACTCAAAAAGAGTCATGTACCACAATGTTCATTGCAGCTCTATTTACAATAGCCAGGACATGGAAGCAACATAAGTGTCCATCAACAGATGAATGGATGAAGAAGATGTGGCATATATATACAATGGAATATTACCCAGCCATAAAAAGAAATGAAATTGAGTTATTTGTAGTGAGGTAGATGGACCTAGAGTCTGTCATACAGAGTGAAGTTAAGTCAGAAAGAGAAAAACAAATACTGTATGCTAACACATATATATGGAATCTAAAAATAATAATAATAATAATGGTTCTGAAGAACCTAGGGGCAGGACAAGAATAAAGACGCAGACGTAGTGAATGGACTTGAGGACACGGGGAGGGGGAAGGGTAAGCTGGGATGAAGTGAGAGAGTAGCATGGACATATATACACTACCAAATATAAAATAGATAGCTAGTGGGAAACAGCTGCATAGCACAGGGAGATCAGCTTGGTGCTTTGTGTCCACCTAGAGGGGTGGGATAGGGAGGGTGTGAGGGAGACACAAGAGGGAGGAGATACGGGGATATATGTATATGTATAGCTGATTGACTTTGTTATAAAGCAGAAACTAACACACCATTGTAAAGCAATTATACTCCAATAAAGATGTTAAAAAAAACAAAAAGAATTTACCATGGCACTGCGGTCCTTAATATAACAAATCTAAATGCCTTTATTCATTCACTCAATAAATATTTTTTGAAGCTTTCCTATCTCCAAGGACATAGCAGTGAACAAATCCAAAGGCAAAGTCCCCACTTTCATGGAATTATATTCTAGGGTAAGCCTCTCTCGCTCAGGTCCCTTCAACAGCCTTTCTCCTTACCTTATAAGGTTACCCAGCCCGTCAAGGCTTCTCCAGTTGAATCGTGAGAGACTCCTTACTGTCCCACAGTTTTCCCATTCCTGTCTGTTCTTTTGTTTTTCCTGCCTGGAATAGCCTTATATTTTCTGACCTGTTGTCAGTATCCAGCCTTTGCTTTTAGTTCCTGCTCAAAAGTTACTTTGTTGAGAAAATCATCCCTAATGTAATTATTTCTTCATTATTTTTATTTCATAATGAACTTGGACAATGCATTCAGTTTTCATTTATACCTATCTCCTCATGACTCTTGCAAATATTTCTTGTCTTCCAAAGTTGATTATAAACTTATTGAGGTAAAACCTGTGTCTTCTACTTTTTTTCACGTGTGGTAGAGACTATTTATTGTCCTGTAATATACATTTTCACCTTCCTCCTTTTAATACTAGAACCCCTTAAATTTTATCTGGTGACATAGTTGTCCAAGTAGAGATTACATTTCCCAGTCTTCTTTGCAACGAGGTAAGGTCACAGAGACTAAATTCCGGTCAATGGAATGTCAACAGAAGTGATTGTTTGCCCTCTACTTCCTTATCCCCCTTCCTGTGGACTGGAATGTGATCTTGGAAGTGATCAGTCATCTTGGACCTTGAAGATGAGGGCAAACCCCAAGGGAATGGTAATACAAGAGAGGTCATCTGGGTTTTCTGGGCTACCTTTTGGAGCAGACCTTTCTTATTCCGGTAGATGGCCTATGGCCTTGAATTTTTATGCACTGGGAAAACAAACTTCTGTCTTAATTAGGTCACTGTTCTTGGCCTTTTATAAAACATTGAAACTAATATCCTAACTAATACAATGCTCCTTACAGTACTTAACATAGAATATTATGAGTAGACTGCTAAATAAATACCTATTAAATGAGTGCATGTACCTCTGAATTTAATGACATAAGTATTCAGTAATAAAGTGATTTGGTTTTGTTTTTGTTTTTTCTTGAATATTCAGTTCATTATGTGTTTAAAAGAGAAAGGGTGGTTCTGATATATTTTTTAAATAAATTTATTTATTTATTTTTGGCTGCATTGGGTCTTTGTTACTGTGTGAGGGCTTTCTCTAGTTGCAGCGAGCGGGGGCTACTCTTCGTTGCGGTGCGCAGGCTTCTCATTGCGGTGGCTTCTCTTGTTGCTGAGCACGGGCTCTAGGCACATGGGCTTCAGTAGTTGTGGCATGTGGGCTCAGTAGTTGTGGCTCATGGGCTCTAGAGTGAAGGCTCAGTAGCTGTGGCGCACAGGCTTAGTTGCTCCGTGGCATGTGGCTCTCCCGGACCAGGGGTTGAACCCGTGTCCCCTACATTGGCAGGAGGATTCTTAACCACTGTGCCACCAGGGAAGCCCGGTTCTGACATTATTTTTCACTGAATTATACTCATTTTGTTGGAAATATGACACACTGTCAATATACTCTGTCCTTCTGATATCACCGAATAAGACTTTTGGAAGAACTGTCTGGAATAGGATAGTTTGGCAGTAAAATGTGTCATTAAAGTGAGAAGTTTTAAATAAATGGAAACCTTGCAGAAATCTTACAGTTTTGAAATCTATAGAGAAACGTGGTCACTGTTGATGTCTGTAGCTCCTTGTCCTGCCCAAGTGCACCATTACCTCGCAGGATTACAAAGCAGAGGAAACAACATACCTCCAAATCTCCTGAGATATTGGCACCAGCAAGAATCCCAGTTGCTGCTGGGAAAAAAATGGCAAAGACAGAGAAGAAGCCTTCACCTTTTGTGAAGCTTGGCCCAAAGTTTTCTGCAAATATTGATGCTGCAACACAAATAATGAGAAAATTATCATGTAGACTTTCTTCACAGGTAGGAGATAAAGTTACATTTGGCTTCTATAGCCCTAAATGCAAAGTGTTCCTATAATCTAAATGGAATGAGCTTGAAGATATTGGTGTACTCCTGATGAACCTCATGTGAATATTTGCCAAGAGTCAAAATACATGTCAGAAGGTTTTAGATCTCTAGGACATACCCTGAAAAATCAATAATTTTCATGCAAACAGAGACCCATGCTGTCTAACTTCTTTGAATCTAGAAGATTGAAAAAGAAGGAAATGGAAAATTCTCTCATGACCCTACTGGCATACTCACAAATATACCACACAACATTGCCCTACACACATACAGCTACATTCTCACATATATATGCACCTTAATCAGCACACTGCTTTTCTATGCCTTTTTAAAAAAAATTATAGGAGAAACTTGTGGGTGAGGCTATCTTACAGTTTTTTTTACTAATGTTCTAACCTCCCTGCCCCTGTCTCTAGAGTTGGATCTTAGATCCTTATACCAAATTCTCATGTATAGGAGACTATATATATATATATTCTCTCTTTATATATTATATATATATATATATGAAGAGAGAGAGAGAGAGGAGCTTTGGTCATAAAATAATAATATCCCACAGGTTGTCACCAAATTATTTAAATGAAAAGGAAACAGGGACTTCCCTGGTGGCACAGTGGTTAAGAATCTGCCTGCCAATGCAGGGCACACGGGTTTGAGCCCTGGTCTGGGAAGATCCCACATGCCGCAGAGCAGCTAAGCCCGTGCACCATGAGCACTACCGAGCCTGTGCTCTAGAGCCCACGAGCCACAACTACTGAGCCCACACGCCGCAACTACTGAAGGCCATGCGCCCTAGGGCCTGTGCTCAGCAACAAGAGAAGCCACCACAGTGATAAGCCTGCGCACTGCAATGAAGAGTAGCTCCTGCTTGCTGCAACTAGAGAAAGCCCACGTGCAGCAACAATGACCCAATGCAGCCAAAAAATAATTAATTAAAAAAAAAAGAAAAAAATTAAAAAAAAGCAAAGGAACAATGTAGAAGAAAAACAGAAAGAAAAAGAAAGAAAAGGAAGGAAGAAAAATATGAACAAAAGAATCTAGGATGATGCAAAAATAAGGAAAGAAAAGTTAAAACATAAAAATTACGGCAGGAGCTGGAAGAAGGGAAAAGAATCAAAAGGAAAAGGATTTGCAAAGCAGACAAGACAATTTTACAAAGAAAAAGAATCAGGAAGAAAGCAGTGATGTGATATAAAAAGGGAACAAATACTGACAGCTGAGTAAATAATGAAGGGAAATGTAAAAAACCCTCAGCAGTGGATTCTTGAGTAAGCTAGAGTGGAAAGATAGGGAAGAGTGGACAGGCAGAGTAGAATAGAAGAGAGAAGTCAAAATTTATGCCCAGTGCCATGCCCTTATCACAGATGCTATATTAATAACTCCTACAATCTTTTATGCTTGAAAACATGACAGTGATGCTCAACTAGGGAATGCTATAAGAAAGCAAGGTACAAAATTCTAGCAGGAAGAAAAAATGACTGTGTTTGACTTCAGTGCTCTCAGCGGTTGGACACATTGTCTGAGCTATGCTCTCTTTCTTGTACACGCACTCTACTTCTACTATTTGACGGAGACAACAGTGTGTCCAGAACTTTAAGGTTTTCAAAGCACTTTAACATCTGCTATCTTACTTGCTTTTCAAAATCCCTTTAGGAAGTTGTTATCATCACCCCCACCTTGGCAGGAAAATCTGAGAAGCAATCATGGCAGTTTGCAGCAGGATTGAGACTCACTCTGGTTCTCCTGACTCCAACCCCAGGCTCTTCCCTGGATCACACTGGGATTCCAATGGCTGGGGTAGGAATCATGGGGATGGTGATAGGGGCAGGCAATGAAGAATCATTTATTGCAGAGCAAGTTATTTGTCATATGTACCTTGGTAATTAAAGAAACCTCTGGACTTTTTGTCATTGTTGGATGGAATGACAGTTCCAATGAAGAAGTTTACAATAGCAATGAGAAGAATGATCAGAAGAATCACTTGAGCCTGGAATGACAAAGTAACAGGAGGTCAAATTAGATTTATTCAATGACTTTTTACATAATTATAAAAGTTATAAGTGCCCACTGAAGAAAGACCCTATCTAATAATTCCAGTTAAGAGTCTACTATCCAAAGTAGGTAATAAGTTATGTTCTCATAAAACGGCATCTTAATGAGCCTTATTTGGCCTGAGAATAGATGTTACATTTTCAATGGGTGCATGTGCTTGGGCACTTGAAGGTGACATTTCAAGAGCATTTCAAGTACTAAGTGGGTAACTTAGTGCAGTGTTCCTAAGAATATAAATGGAGCCAAAAGACTGAACACGGATAGAGTTGGTTTCTTTCCTAGGCAGAGCACCTATGGATTCCTCCCCTTCCCAGTAATAACTGCAGAAGGAGTATGAGAACACAGAATGATGCATAGAATTCCCATGATGCCTAGTGCACTTGACGTTGGGCTACCATACCAGTGTGTGCCCAGCATAAGCGGTCTGCAAGGTTGACCAGCCAAATCACTGTTCTTTAGTCCATCTGACATTTCATAGAGGTTACTGGCTTGGCATTCCCATATGCTGTTCCCTCTGCTGGAAACACACTTTTCCCTATACTTTGCAAAACTGTATCTTTCCTCTCATCCGTTATGTATTAGTTACCTCCTCAGAGAGGCCTTTCTTGATCACTGAATCTAAACAATAACAGCTAATGTTCACAGAGGGCTTACAATACAACAGATGCACATCTAACTTTACCAATATTCTTTCAGGTAAATAATACCACCCACAACTGTATGAAGTAGGTAATACTGCTATCATCATTTTAAAGATAAAGAAACTGAGAAACAGAGAGGTGAAGTAATTTACTAAAGGTCATATAGACATAAACCAGGTTCAACTCCACTCTAACTACAGAGCTGGAGCTCTAAATTCTACCTTCTACTGTCATGAAACTACATTGCCTCCCTCAGGGAATAATCTAACTTATGTTCCCCCTGTTATGTTCTATCTCAGTGCCCTGTTTATTTACTTTATAGCACTTTCACAATTTACCATTCCATATTTACTTGTTTATTTGTTTGTTTATTACTCAGCTCCCCGTAGACCATATGCTCAACTATGGCAGGGATTGTGCCTGTGTGGGTCACAACTGAACATACAGTGCCTAGCAGAATGCCCAGCACATGATAAGCACTTCGTCAATTTTTGTTTAATGTATGAATACATAATCTGGAAATAAATGCCAGGTGGGAATGTTTCCTATTGCCTTATGCAAGTGGGAGGCTTTGGCTATCTTTCCATTTCTGGTGACCACTTGATGTCTAGTTACTGCACCTCTAGGCACATAGGAACATAGGAGTTTCAATTGTTCTAGTCACTGTAGAGAGTTACAAAGCAAGCAAAAGACATGCTCTCCATCATTCAGAAATTTACTAACTGATTTACTAATAGTTAAATCCAGATATTCTCTAGTTCCAGGGCTTCTGATGCCCTCAAATTTGCTGCTGGAGTACTGGATTTCAGAGGGGAATGATAGTTTCTGCCTGTTATTTTCTCCCAACACACTTGCCATTTCTTGTGGGCTTCAGCACTCACAGCCAGCTTGGAAGGGGATACCAGGGTGTGAAGATGGCAGTAATCTTGTTGGCTCTGTTACTGTGACTATAGCATAAAGGACAAAGCACAGGCCTGATCACATGAGCTGTGAGTTACGACTGCCTGGACTTCGTGCTTTGAGGGCTTGGCGTTCCACCAAGCACTGACCTGGCTCCTTTTATCATAGAAAGTAATGATAGCAATTCTTTTTGAATATGGAGTTCCTTCTATTCCTGCAATTTGTTCGGGAAGCTGACTAGCAGTTGTTGGTAATATCATTTTGAGAAATTCACCTTTGCTTCCCATTCCATTCCAGCTACTGAAATTCCCAAAAGAATCACCACTGTGATGGAGCCTATTATCCGGATGTCATTGGTTGGATCCACCATCATCGAATCACTCTCCTGGAATAAAAAAAAAAATCACTAAAATGGTTAGAAGCTTTTTTTGCCTATATGTCTTATTGTAGAATTTAACAGTAAGAAGAGATACCATGCACTAATGTCTGGGGCTACACAGGATAATGGAAAAATGAAATGCTCATAAATTGGAGAAGATAAAGAATCTAATATTATTTTTTCCTGTGATAATAGGCCTTTGATAGCCAAGGTTAGGAGTTACAAATTTTAGGGATTCATTCTAGGCACAGCTTTTAAATCTACTGTAGAACTAAGTAAAATTATGGGTACATACAGATATCATGTTTTGTTTCAGAAGAATGACTAGTTATTTTTATGTGTCAAGGGGAATCTTAGAAGAATAAAAATGAATGGTTTCCAATGTGAATATCAAAAAAAAATAAGTGCTACTCGATTAAAGAACAAACTATGAACTATATAATCCACTCATTTATTCATCTAATTTTCAAATAGAGGTACCAATTGAATTCAGTGTCTGCCATCACTACCATGAAAGGAGGACCAGAAGTTAGCTCATATACTAGCTAATTAATGTGTTCACATATATACCATCCAGATGGGGCACCTAAACTAAAAAAGGCCCAGTTTCCTGCAGTGAGTTCTTCTAATGTTTGAACTTTCTTTCCCTTTGGAAATCTATAACCATAATAGTAATATTGCTGCTGACAATAATTCCCATTATCTTTTCTTTCATATTTTACACTGTATTTCATGTACATGATTTCATTTGATCTGTACCACATTTCTGTGAAAGACATAAACAATATTATTAGCCCATACTATAGATTTGAAAAACAAGGTTCAGATGAACAGAGGGACTGGTCCAAAATCTCTCAGCTGGTAAGTGTGAGAGCCAGGACTCTGAGCCAGTTCTGATGCCAAGCCTAGGGCTCCTTCAACTATATTCAGCTTCCACATTCTGCAGAATAAATCTGTTTCCTCTCATCTTGCTATAATGATATCCCCTAGTGCCCTGAAAAAGCAAAATAAACCAAATTATCTTGCTTGGCTGAAGAAAAGAAAAGCTTTTAATTACCTTAAGAAGATCTACCACAGTCTCAGCAAATCCCACCACATACATAGCAACAGCCACTGCATTGGCAAAAGCAAAGATCAAGCCTATAGACCCACCAAACTCGGGCCCTAAGCTTCTGGAAATAAGGTAGTAGGCCCCACCTGAAACAAGAAATGAACATGCTTTACATTGAGGAACTTTTAGAGGATTTAGTTTATATGACCAAATAATTTTGAATGTCTGAGAACATTTAAAATACTAATTATTCTAATAAAAATATTATAAATCCTAGTAATTTTAGAAATCTTGTTCACTGTAATGAATAACTTAGCCCTGCCTTATATTCTGTATATAATCTACAATAGAACTACTCTGACTAAATAAAATCCAATTTATTGAAACCTATAATACACAAATGCTACTAATAAGAATACAGCAAACTTTACCCCACAAATTCTTTGTCTTTTAAAAAACTTCATTGGAGAGTTCAAATTAATAATGTAACTGAAGTAAAATTTCATATCTGAAATTTCCAGGAACAGGCAGGCCCAGGCAGAAAATGAAGTGGATAAAGTTTATCATTGTCGTTCTAACTTCCTTTCTGGTATAATTTCTGGTACACATTTACTACATTAAAAAGGTACCTGTATAGTGCTATGGATTATCCGCTCTATAAATCAGACTTAGTTTTGATGGTTTTAGCTCAAGAAGGCATGGTTATTGCCAAATACCCATATGTGTATGGGTGTGGCAAATGGGAAGTAAGGTAGGGAGGGCCTGGAACGATTGCTTCTCCCTTGGACCTTGAAAAGAAGGTTCTGCTCATGGCTGTATACTTCTGGGCACAGGAAAGACTGAGCCAGAATAGTTAACTACCTCAGGAGTTCTGAGAGCATGTTACTGAAGGTTAAAATGACTAGATGTTGAAAGGCCTAGATAACTAGATGTTATCACGGACCATAGTGAATCAATGACTTCCTATACTGAGCTAGCCTTAGAAGTAGACAGAATTGGTAAAGGAATGACACTGAACACACATATCTACAACCAAAATTATCTTTCACTGAAAAGTTTTCACTGTTTCCTCCACTATAGTAACTCCTTTGGGTTAAGACGACAGCATCCTCTCTAAAAATGTAAACTTTTATTTGGGTGGGGCAAATCCCCATTACTTTCTTTGTCCTGATTACATTAAATCAGTTAGCAGCAAGTTACTAGGCTTGGTCAAAATGAGAGACAGGCAGGAGCTGTGAGAGGAGCAGTTTTGTAGGTAGGATGGTGTTTTAGAAGGCCCTGGGTAGGGAGATCTGGATAAGGTACCCAAGTAGAGACCCCAGGAGCCAAAACAGAATTGGAGGGGGAAGAAAGGAAGCTAGAAGAACAATGAGACAAACTTCAACCCCTCATTCTCTGCCCAGGCCCACTTGTTCCTGGATGATTTGAAAGTAACTCTTTGTTTTATTTGTTTTTATTTTCTTTTTAAGAATCTTCTCAAGCTTATTGGCCATTAGGAGCGTAGTGTTGGGGTGAACTCTGAAGGCTCACTGTGTAGGAAGTGTCAGCAGTGTCAGCTGGGGTGCTGGGGAAGACCCCTTCTGAGGGGCCCTGGGAGAGAGCCAGTGGGGTCCGTCCAAGGCACAAAGAAACCGTTTATTTTACTCTAATACTCTATGCTTTCTTTCTGGACACCTGTCATTCTCTAGTTTATAAACATGTTTAATCACAGGAAGTGGGCCAAAAAAATCTTTTCTGGAGATCTCTTAATTTTAGTTGAAAAGAATCATGCCTTGCTGTTTAAATTCTGGATTATTTTGTTTTGTTTTAGGGCTTCTGGGGACTAAGTATCAATGTACAAATTTTACTTCCAACATTAAACCAACTCTAGACATTACTACATAATCAAAGCTTATAGCCATAAGTACATGAATTGGCTTACCTCCTCTTACTACTCCATTTGTGCAAATAGCGGACATAGAAATACCTGTGAGTGTTGTCACTACCACACTCAGGCCAATGATGATGACTCCAAGACCTGAAAAATCCCCCAAGAAAGGTGTTTGGCTCCAGTACTTCAAGAAGTCACCAGTACTTCAGGAGGCAGCAGTCTGAATCTTGTCAAGGAAGGAACAGTCTCCCTATGAAAAACCTGAAACGTTCTAAAAGATCCCATTCCATCTAGGTCTAGGAAGGTCTAGGAAGCACCTGAAATGTACTAAACTTTAAAACTGAAGCTGTGTCGAGAAGTCATTTTCCAAGAAACACCAGCAAGAGGTGTGCAGTAGCCTGAAAAATAAAGCATTTACCCAAGGAATTTGAGCATCTGGAAATCATGACCTGCAACGTGCCAGAGAGGACCATTAGAAAAGAGACCACAGCTGACGAGAGTAGACCAGGACTATACACACAGTACCTTGTGTTTCCTTCTGTGTCCAGCTCATCCACATAGTTAGCCAGGCTTCAGGAACATTGGGCTACTTTCTTGTTCCCACCAAAAAGAAGTATAATAAAAAGTTTTTGCCTACCCGTAGGAAGTGATGAGAGCATTTAGATATCTTAGAAATTTTACCTCCACGAACAAACCCGTTAGTTGCTATTGCAGAAGTTGACAACCCAGTAATAGAAGTTACCATGGTGGAAAGAAGAATTATGATAACTCCAAGACCTGTTAGCAATGAAAGACAGAAGATATTACATTTTACTTTTCTTCCTTGGATTCCCTATTGCTGCAAACTATACTGCTTTGAATTTAAGTGTTCACATCCAAGCCTTGGGCCCCAATGGAGTTCCTTCGTGCTAAGGAGAAACGGGTTTGCCTGGCGTAAAGACCGAGTTGGAGAACTGCTCGTTATGATGAAGGATGGTTTCCAAAAGCAAACACAATCTAAAATGCAGCCCTGGAAAGGAAAAGTTGACTTACGCTGGTGTCCTGGGAGAGAAACTACCCTGGCTGCGAAAAGAGAAAACATAACATTTGACCTTCTCTCTTGCTGGAGAGGAACCTGAATGAGAAAGTTGGGGGTTTGACAAAGGTTAAATCCTTCTCCATTTTTCTTGCGTCTCTTTTTGCCTGGCAGGGGGGGAAAAAAAAGGAACCAACTTGGATTACCTTTGAAAACACTCCAGAAAGGTCAGTGGTGAGCTATTTGAGCCTGTGTTGCCTTTACCTTACAAATGATCATGCGGGTCACAGGTTTAATTACCTCCTCTGACATATCCATTTGTAGCAATAGCAGAGGTGGATAAACCAGTGATAGCAGTCACTGTCACGGCTAAGCCGATGATAATCACACCAAGACCTCAGTTGAGAGAGGAAAAATAAAGGCAATTAAATGGTGGAATAACCCATTAGATCATTTACATAAAAGCCAGCAAGTCTAGAGTAATCACCAAAGGACCACATTTGAGTTTAACAAGTTGGTCTGGAAATCACCACAGAGGAAATGCCCAGCATTGAAGTTTTCTGCCTGAAGTAGCACAGATCCAAGAAACTCAAGACCTAAGATGTGCAGTGCAAAGTTTCACATAACCGAACAACGATGGCTGGTCAAAATTCAACATGAACCTCACTATTTATGAAGTTCCAAATACCCATAAACATAATAATTGGTCTGAACAATCCCAAGCTGTTAATATTACTAGAGTGTAGATGTTCATCCTTCCAGGGAACTATCTTTTTATGTATATTTGATTGTGTAGGAGTGGAAAATTACATATAGTATAGATAATTGTTCATCTGGCAGATGAGTAAAGTAGAAAGAATCAAATCAAACTGCATTTACTTACTGGCTATGTGAACTCTGGCAAGTTACCTATTTTCTGAGCCAAAAATGACAATGAAATTAGAAAGAATGCGCGTGTAAAGTGGCCGTGTATAAAGAAAGTAGTGGCATGTATAAAGACAGAATGCATGTGTAATGTAAAGTAGCATAGTGCATAGAACACAGTACATAATCAATGGCATTGCTTTTTGATCAAATCCACAATAGTCATAACAGCTATTGTTTATTAAAAGCCAACTATATATCCAGCTGTGCTAGGCGGTATGTGAAATGCAAGGAAAAATAAAAATGAAAAAAGCTGCCCTCAAGGATCTTATTGTTCAGAATCATTTATTATGAGAGGGAGAAAGTAGACCAGAATTCGGAGGAAGGCAAGGCTGCTTTCAGTTTCAGGAAATACACAGCTAGGAGGACACTGAAGGGTAGCAGAATATGCTGTCCCAAAATTTGCCACTTTAGCATAAGGATTATTTTGAGCTAAAGACAGTTGAAAAGAAGAAGATACCTCTTATTTGCCTAAAGGCAGGACATAAATTTGTAATGGTGTCTTCTCTTTCCTCTATACTGGGGACAGTTATCAGCTAGAGACTGGAGACAGCTGGAGATGGTACTAGAGGAAATTACATAGACTTTACTAACTAGCCCTTATCTTCCATTAGTTCCCCCATGTATTTGCCTTCCCACAATGTGCCACTCTAGAAACTCAGTCTTTTCCTTTGTCTTGTTACTTCTCTAAAAATGTGTTGTTCTGTTAAGATGCTTGTATAAGCCCAAGTTCTAACCACCCCTTTGAGTTACTCAGTGCTGAAGATTCCCATGTACATGCACGATGCACATGTTAATGAACTTCTGATTGTTTTTCTCTTGTTAATCTGTATGTTGTCAGTCTACTTTACAGGGCCCTAGCCAATGAGCCTAAGATGAGTAGACGGAAAACAGTTTTTCCTCCCCTACATTACCCTCCTCAGTGGAGATCAACCTCAAATTCAGGGAGAACTTGTAGGCACTGAAATCGCCCTGGCTCCAGCCAGAATGTGCTTGCCTAGGTCTGTTTGGTGTGTTCCTTGACATAAAGTGAATGCTTCATAATTGTTGTTGATAGCCTCGCTTGTTCCAAGGATGATAAGAAGGGCAGTTAGCCAAGAGAGGCTGTGATCTCTCTGGCCATGCCCTAGAACAAGGGGAAGTGGAAGGAAGTTAAGGACAGAAATGGGAATGAGGTATTGGAAGCTGGCTCTTTTGATGCCTCCAGTTATATCCTGGCTCTAGCAGAAGTTTCTAGGCTATTTTACAGTTAAAGTGCAGTAGGAAGAGTCTAACCATGGGTATGAGGTGCAAACTTAGACTATATTGGTTTGGCCCCTATAGATTCCTAAACATTTGGTGTTGTAAGAAATGTTTGCACTAAATTCTTTGTATCTTTTGCAAGGATCCTGTGGTGAGCATCGCCTCTACATCACCGTGCAGTTTCCAGTCTGTGTGCCAGTAAAGGTGACTTCTTTTTAATTTTTTTTTTGCACTTTATTTTAACTCTTTACTTTATTTTGAGGAAGTTTGATACCAAATGTTTAGCTCACCTCAGCAACAGTAGAGAACCAAATAGTTTGCATTTCATGACATTAAACCTACTCTGACTTTTATTATTTCCCTACCCCTTATATTCCCTTTGCCTTTATTTTCCAAACAATTCTTAATTTATCCTTTGGCATCATATATATTTCTGTAAACCATTTAAAATCCTGGAACAAAGTTGTATGCATTTAAACAGCAAGGGATTTTCTTCCCTCTCACAATCAAACATAAAATCCCAGGGCAAAAAGCAGCTTAGAAAACATTCAGTTCATAGTTTTCTCAAACTTCAGTCCTTGAACCACCTGCTTCAGGAAATGCCTGGGGTGCTTATTAAAAATGCCCAGACTTACTGACTTTGGATCTTTCCAAGTGAATCCCAGGATTCTGCAGTTTTGTAACTATCTTCCCAGGTAATTCTTATGCACCCCACAGTCTGAAGATTATTGTTGAGCTACCCTCAGCCAATCTCAATTTGTGTCTGCCTGTTCAGCAAGGTTCTTTAGCTTTATCTTCAAAGAATTGATTGGGAAACAATTAATCCAGCTCCCTAATTTTCAGATGAGACAGTGAAACGCACCAAATATAAATGACTTGCTTCAGGTCGTACTTGCTTTTCATGCCCTTCTTCCTTGCTTGATGTTTAAGTTTATTGGATACCATCATGCCCCAGCCAAGGTGGTCAAGACAGAGAACAACTAGATGGCATTATCAGCTCATTCTACCAATTGCTTTTGGGGACAAGGCAGCCAGAACTTATAGCCCCAGATGGTTACCCAAGGACTGTAGCTACCATTACTCCTGGCTACAGCTTCCTTCTGGCTTTTTTCCCAGGGTCTGAGCTTGAAAGTGGATTCAGGTTTTTTTCCCCAGGCTACCCCCAAAGCCAGAAGGGGGTACTGCTTATACTTGTTTGTCTTCTTTCCCAGTAAAGGGGACCCAGTTTGGACCCAGATGGTGACTTAATCAACTCATTTAGCTTTAAGTTCGTGACAAAGTCCAGTAAAACTGAGTAAGTGTGATAATAAGTTTCTACTACTCACTAAAGTCTATTTCCTCGGAATAAAAACAAAAACAAAAAAAACCTCCATTCAAAGGAAAACCCACTGGACACCCATTTAGGTAGAACTCTACTCTTTTCTGAAGTTGGATTTGACTACTTAAATAAAAGATCCTTATTAAAACAATACTGATGTCTGAAAGTATAATAAACAGTTTAACAGAAGATAGAATTCTTCATATTCTACAATTTTGCAATAAACATGAAACTGGGTTGACTGTGAAGAATAATGTAAGATCTGATTAAAGTTCAGATTATTACCCAAACATATGGATTTTAAATAAGTTGCATTAAAAAGAATCACTCCTGCCCTGGGCTACACTCACACCTCCAAACAAAGTAATGTTTCCTGATGATCTCAATAAGTTACTAAACTGCCCTTAAAAAACTAATTTTGCATGAAACCCTGGAGCAACAACTTGGCAATATTAAGATGCAGATTTTCCATGGAATAGCATATACTTATTTTGGACCCTGAGGCTGTAAGTGTTCATTTGATATGCATCATAAAGCCAGCAAGAAGCCCTTTGTCAGGAACCCAGCAGTTGCCAAACACACAACGAGGAAAAACTATGGGAACTGGTTCCAGCTCTTTCTTTTTCGCATTAAGTCTTCTGGTGATTCTGAATCTGTTTTGAGGAGCGAAGGCAATAAATAATGACCAAGTACCTTTTAAATGTGGATTGAGATACATTTTGGAGTAGAATCTGAAAGCACGTCTGAACGTCTGTGTTCTTGATACTAATGATTTATAGGTGTGCCCCCCACAAAGTGAACCTATAATGTATTTTCCATATATAGAGTAGAACATCATTAATTTTTATCACATTGAATCAGAAACTTTGATATAATTCAAATAAATTTTTATATAAATTTTAGTAGTATACTCGCAATAAAAATATTTGCCACAGGAAACAATACTTTAAATAAAATACAATATTTAAAAACATTAAATAAGCACTCAAAATAATTTCAACATCATCCATTTCCATTTAGAAAAATTATCAATAGTTATATACATTATCTTAGTCTTTTTACCTACCTTTTTAAGCTTCTATCTGGCAATAGTTTATTAACCTTTGTTTTCTTATTACTTGTACCTGCAAGTAACACTGTTTTCTCTGGAAAATGTTCAACAATTCAGCATTTTTATTAGTCAAGTCACAGTTTCACCAGTTTTCCCACAAGTTATTTTTGTTTAGTGATGTTTTGCTAATAATCGTAAGGGGGAATACTCTGATGAATGTCAGTATGTCCCAAAATATGAATACTATTATTTAAAATGAATGTGTCTCTATATACTTGTACACCTAAAACTCTATGAAAAGATGAAATATTTACTTGAGCATTTATCTGGTTGGCAAGCTGGAAAATTCCAGTCTCCCAGGAGTTAACACTTTACCTGTCTTCTCTGACAAACATTGTCAAAGAGGCAAAGTAAAAGAGCCCAAGTGCAGATTAATTCTGTGATCTTCATCTCACGTTCAGCGTTAATGGTGAAAACAAGTTCCTTACTGAGTTTTTAATTTACACTGAAAACTACATAGGAGGGAAAAAGTGCTTACCGATCCCAGCTTCTCCAACAATCCAGGAGAGGCGAATGAAGAGCATGACACCCCAGATATTCAGCATACATCTTACCTGTGGGTTGAGGGAGCATGGAAAAGGACATGAGAAGTGACAGTGGGGCAACACCCAGCCATCCTTGTAACTCTTGTGTTCAGGCCTCATTAACACTTAGTCCCCTAGGACATTGAACAGATAGTTTCCATTTGTAAACACAGGAGCTTTCTCACCAGCACACCTTTCACCCATCCAAACTTCACGACACCGGCTTGATCTTCTTCCTTGTTTTCAGCTTGTTCATCACCAGGCATCCCATCACCGTTGGCAACCACGTCAGCTGAACCCGGGGCCACTGATACATTCTGCATTTTTACAGATAGCAAAACATGGTATTTGGTCAACACATGGTTCCATAAAACTTCCAGAGGCAAATCAAAACAATTGACATAAAACTTGAGAAGAAAAACAAACATATTCCAGTCATTTTAATAAGATGATTATTTTTTTCCCTGGGAGTTTATGCGTTCATTTTGTGGGTGATTTTAGGCACCACCGAGACTGCAAGGGTGGTAAAGGAAACTGGGCAGTTCTTCTACTGTTGAGAATATTACCTTAGGGGAAAACCATGGGATTTGGATAAATTTAGAATACAAAAAGATCAAAAGAGAGAAGAGGGAATGCAAGGTGGGGAGGAAAGCTTATCAAGAGTGAATGAGGGTCTTTTAGAAGGCAAGGTAAGAGGGCCAGAAAGTTAACCTTCCTCACTAATGCAGTGTTTGGCCTTCTTTCCATTAACCTCCCTGGGCTTCATTTTATCCATCTAAAAAAAAAGATAACAAAACTTCTCCACTCACGTCAGAGTATCTTTAAGAAGATTCAATAGAAGTAACACACAGAAGTGTTTTCTTAAAAAAAAAAAAAAAAAGTTTAGAGTATTCTTAGAACACTCTAAAGTTGTAAAGGCTCTGTATGGCTACAAGAATGTTACTCCTGTAGGGAAATTTTCTTTCAGATTTGATATACGTTGCCTGAGAATTGTTGGATGTGCAATAGTATTGTACGGAAGGTAAGAAGTCTCCAAACTGATTACTAGAAAGGTAAGCTGAGTAGAAATAAGAAGTAAGTACTATAAAAAAGGTCAAAACCTTTACTGAGGTTTTTTTTTTCCTGTGGCCTTATTTTGAAAACGATCTTTCTTGTCAGTAGGATAGTCTCTGAATTTAATGGGGAAGGAAATAGCTATGTTTCTCTCAAGTTAAGAACAAACAACTCTCTAGCTTTTCTTTTAGGTTTGACTGAATAATTTCAGATGCCGTCCACTTAGTTTAGTCTATCTAGCACCTACCTGACTCTTTAATGGTTAGACTACACTCTGTTAAGCTCCCTGAAAGCAACCTTCTCCAGTAAGTATTTTGAAATTATTAGGGAATTTTTTTAGATTCAGCAGTTGATTATCATTATTAAAGAACAACTTTATCTTGTTTAAGTGGTCTAAACTGGTGTAAGTCTAGGATGACGTGTCCTGACATCACTAGCTAAGAGGCCTTAGACAAGGGCATATTTTCCCTCTAAAATGGGACTGTTATGATGTAAATATTCAGTATTTATTATAAGGACTTTATTTGGGGACGACTGAAGTTCTTGCTCTTGCCATGATCAAGAGTTCTTGCTTCTTTGGGCTTTGGTGTACCATTAGCATACCCACTGTAAGATGACCCTAATCTGGGCTGTTTACTCCAAGTGATTTTGATTCCTTGTCTCCTTCCAGCAAGTCCTCTAAGCAAGGATTTCTCCCAGTTTTGTTCTCCCATAAGACTTTTTTCATGATACTAGTGTGACACTTGGGTAACCAATGTAATATAATGTGATAAGAGTTATTGTATGTGAACTGAATTGGAGGAAGATGGTGGTATGGGTTACTTCTCAATACCAACCAAGGGCCTGCCATTCAGCAGGCCATCGATAAACAGTATTGAATTGAAGGCCACCCGATCTCTACCACTTAAAAGCAGATGACCTAGCTTCTTTTTATCCATTCTTGCCTCCTATTTCTTTTACTTCCTTCCCTATTGGGTATTCCATTTCTCACTGTTTCCTCTGTGCAGGCCACATTAAATAAGAGACAGAAAGGGAATGAATCCCAAGTCAGATCATCTTACTATTTTCTGACAGCATTAGGAAAATTTTGAATGGCATAGGAAACTGAAATTAAAAGTTAAAATTGGGCTTCCCTGGTGGCGCAGTGGTTGAGAGTCTGCCTGCCAATGCAGGGGACACGGGTTCGAGCCCTGGTCTGGGAGGATCCCACATGCCGCGGAGCAGCTGGGCCCGTGAGCCACAATTACTGAGCTTGCGCGTCTGGAGCCTGTGCTCCGCAACAGGAGAGGCCGCGATAGTGAGAGGCCCACGCACCGCGATGAAGAGTGGCCCCCGCTTGCCACAACTAGAGAAAGCCCTCACACAGAGACGAAGACCCAACACAGCCATAAATAAATAAATAAAAATTTAAAAAATATATATATATATACATATAGAATAATTTTTTTAAAAGTTAAAAAAAAAAAGTTAAAATTTAGTTTTGAATTACCTGAGAAATATCTTAATCTTAAGCATCCTCAGTCCCTATTTACACAGATAATTGAAAGCTGACATCATATAGTCATATTAATGTAAGATATGGATAAACAAAGTTCATAGAAACTGAGGCTGAACTGGGCAGAAACTGGTGATTTATAGCAGCCACAAATGCAAGTCATGCATGTAATTCGAAATTTTTCAGTAGGTACTTCAAAAACAGTAAAAAGAAATTAGTGAAATAACTTGGGGTCAGATATGGATCCTTACATTAAAAAATACATTTCATTTTTGTAGAATATCATATTTCCCATATTTGTAATATAAATATTCATTAGCAGTAGGGGCACCCCACCTTGTACGAGGGACCTGAATTACAGACTATTTTAATAATATACTTTACTTAATAGATCTGTATAAAATATTATGTCAGCATATGGTCATTATAAAAATATTGATGAGATATTGTACATTCTCTTTTTCCATACTATGTCTTTGGAATCCAGTGTGTGTTTTACACTGATAGTACATCTCAATTTGTACTAACCATGTTTCAAGTACTCAGTAGCCACATGTGGCTAGAGTTATCATATTGGATCCTCACATGTCTATACAATACAGTCAATTACAGATGGATGAAATATTTGAGGTTGTTCTCCAGTCAATTAAAAATTATATTTTTCTCTGAAAGGATTCTACATTCATAAGGCAGCTGAGTAGTTCAAATGTAACTTTTATTTTGCATAACTGGAAAAATCAATGAGAGCAAGGAATTGAGGAATGTGTTAAAATACTCATGAATGTTAAAGAGATTACTTGGTCAGGAGATTCATTTATTTGATTTGATTTGAGAAAAACTTTTAAAATTGTCAATATTCTAGTTAATCAAGATCCCATGGCCAGGGCTTCCCTGGTGGTGCAGTGGTTAAGAATCCGCCTGCCAATGCAGGGGACACGGGTTCGAGCCCTGATCTGGGAAGATCCCACATGCCATGGAGCAACCAAGCCTGTGCGCCACAACTACTGAAACCTGTGCGCCCAGAGCCCGTGCTCTGTAACAAGAGAAGCCACTGCAATGAGAAGCCCACGCACCACAACCAAGAGTAGCCCCCGCTCGCCGCAACTACAGAAAGCCCGCGCGCAGCAACGAAGACCCAACGCAGCCAAAAATAAATAAATTAAATAAATTTAAAAAAAAAAAGATCCCATGGCCAGACCATCAGCGGCTACTCAATCAAGGAGAAGGCAATTTCCTTTTTCTGGGTTAATTGGGGAGTCCATGAGACAGAGCTTTAGTCACTCACTTTTTAAAGGCAATCTTGGGAATAAAACCCATATTTCTTGCTTAAACCTGAACTTGAGGGTTTGGTCCAGGAAACTGCTCTGCTCTCTGATGAATTCTGATGGTAACTTTGACCCTTAGATCTGGATTGATGAGAATACCAATGATTGTAAAAAAAAAAAAACAAAACAAATAAACAAAACAATATCTTACAATGTAGGCTAAAGAATAAATGGGATATTTTAAATTTCTCCTTAAGTGAACATTTCTATCTGATGGATACCCTTCTGGTTACAGTTTAACAGTTCTTCAATTTATCACTGGGACATCACAATGTGAAGCAAAAATAATATTCTATGAGGGCATGTCAAGGAAATCTTATATATAGAAATTAGTAAGGCAATAATTTTCTAAATTATTAAAAGATAGAGTCACTGTAGGATTTTCAACTCTCTCTTAGGTAATATGTTCAACCTGCTAGAGTTTCAAAGTTTTAAATATATTTATAACACAGAGGGGAATAATCCCTCGAATGTGTATTTCTTCCATTGACAATAAAGGTCTGATGGTAAATTTATAAGTACAGAATCCATTTCCATTCCTTGCTCTCATGTGGGAGCTGAAAAATCTCTGCACCATATAGACTAGGAGACTTGGAATCTAGTTTTGGCAATGCAGTTAATTCAGCGCTTGACCTCCAGCAAGTTACTTAACCTTTCCTGGATACTGCCAGTGAGGATAAATCCAGTGGGTTTTCTGAAAATCTTACTTTGAAGTAGTTTACTCTAAGGCAAAATCATTTCTCTATACTTGCCATCTCCCTCTTCTAACATGTCGAAGCAAAACTTGGTTTCACTCTTTAATAAATGCCTCCTTTGTAAGCCCAAACAGCAATTATAAAGTTAACTTATCATCAAAGTACGGAAGGAGACTTCAGGTCGAGGGTTTGTGGGGACTTCATGGCTGTGAGCTATAACCGGTGGCTGGCAGACTCCTGGTTGGTGCATGTTCTTGGGACCAAAGTCTCAAAGACTAAAAGTTTTATGACTGCTACCTGAAACCAGTTTTTTCCTTCATGCTTTGAATTAATTTGTTTGTTCACACTCCATTACCATATATGATGACCCACAACCTTTCATAAATGCATTTTAAATTGCATAGCTGTAGGGACTGATTATTTATTTACCAAGAGTTTTACCTGTGCATTAAGTATTCAGAGAAAGTAAAATAAAGTATGTTAGAAAGAAAGGAAGAAAGAAGGAAAAGTTTGATAAAGGACTTTCCCCCCTCCAATATTGATAAACTAGTAAAGATTCAATCACATGCAGTTTAAGTAAATTCCTAATGGATTTTTCTAGAAGATGGAAGATTAAATTATTTTATTTAGTATAAAATATGTGATTTTTCAGACCCCAGAAAAATGACAAATGCCTTTCTAGCTATCATCAAAGAAGAAAAAAATACATATCTTTATTCTTTAAGTTCTAAAGAGATAATATTTGCTATGATATATGTTTTCAACTTTTCAGCCTTTAATCTCAGGATGGTGGAAATCTTAGACCATCAAAGAGGACTAGTTCCATAAATATGTAGGCCTAGGTGATTCCCTCCCCATTGTTTTAAAGTTTCTTTTACTATTGAAATATTTAAACATATGCAATAGTAGGGAGAATAATATATCTCATGTACCCATCATTCAGCTTCAACAATTATTGACATATTGCCAATATTATTCCACTTAAACTTCTCACACCCCTGCCACTGAATAATTTTAAAACCAATCCCAGTAAGGACCAGATAATTCCTAAGGTTCATTTCAGAATGAAAAATATGTAATTCTAATCATATTTCCATATCTTATTGATCAATATTATTATGTTTATACATTGCTATCCCTTTGTGGTAAAGGGGAGTATTTTAAATTATGAAAATGAGAGGGATTTTTTTTCTTGTTTTAAAAGTTACTATACACCATGCCACCAGTGGTCACACTTTATAATCACAGTATTTTTATTATATCTGAAAACACATAGCTCACACACAAATTGACTTGTATTTTTGAAAGCTGAAGCCAAAAGGTAGCTATGTATAATAAACCAGCATGAGAAAATAAAATTAAAAGATTCTTAACATTTTCCAAGTGCACCTTTAAGGGAACTCCCATTCTATTCACCACCTATCACTGAACTAGTTATAATGTGAAATTAATCACTTTTTGTTTTTTGTTTTGTTTCCACAGATTAGTTTAATAGTGCAAGCTCCCAGGGGAACTGGTCTTGGGTACTAAGAAACTCTAACAAGTATTAAAATGAATCCTTAGTTGCAGAGTTTCATTCTAACAAATATTTTAAGGGTGCCTTCTGGTCATCACTGGCCTTCAGAGCATTTATTGCCTATTTTATCTGGCTGTCATTAAATTAGTGATTATTTATAAATTTGGATAGCCCCAATTTTAATGCAAAAGTTCCAAATTTGAACTTTGAAGCGCTTTAGAAAAGATTATTTTCTAGAGAAAGCATTTGTAGATTTTTGTTTGTTCTTTTACAGAAGATAAGCACTTATACATTGATTTATGTGGTTTAATGTTTAACTTGATTATATGTCCTTTACTTCTACCCATAACTATGGCTTTTGACTTATAAAATAAAATTCTAGAGAGTAAGATCAAATCTCTTTAACTCATTTTATAGAGTAGCTCTTGTAAATAAGTGGCTAGTAAATGCTTTTGATAATGACAATGAAAATGACTGAGACCTACAATTAATTCTGTAGGAGAAGCAGCATGGTCTCTTGCCACAGTGCCTCCAACAGGGAAGAAATTAGGATCTCCTGCCCAGCCCATCATGACTGAGTTGAGATTTCTTCCTTGTGCATGAGTTCCACCATTTTCTATAGCTGTCGAATGAGCTGAGGCAAAGTTCTGTGGGAGAGTAGGCTGAGGATGGAAAATAGTGACAAAAAGCTTGGACTCTGGAGTCATGCAGCCATGGGTTCACCTTATTACCCATGTGACCTTGGCTTCCTGACCTTGGAAATTTACTGACTTCTTTAAGTCTTTATTTTCTCTTCTTAAAGATCCTTAGGATTTTATAAAACCTTCCCCATCTTTAAAATAGCAGTAATAATAGTACCTACCTTGAAGGGTTGTCATAGGATTGAGTGAGAATTTGTCAAGTGTGAGTACAATGTCTGACACATAAAAATTTCTCAATAAAATTTTTGTTATTATTATACCGACTCACTCTTTTTTTTTTTTTTGGCCTCGTAGATTGTGGGATCTTAGTTCTGCAACCGGGGATTGAACCCGAGGCAGTGAAACTGCCGAGTCCTAACCACTGGACCACCAGGGAATTCCCCGAGTCACTCTTAATGCTTTTATTTACAAATTATTTTTAGTTGCTAACGGCCTAAAGACCCAAATGTGAAGTCATTCCATTGTTTTTGTTTTAATTCAGTTTCTATGCAATTGGCTTATTAAAAATAATAATATTTACATCTTAATTTTCATAGTATTTTATACTTTTCATAGACAGTTTATTTCAATGACATGAGAACAATAACTTTAGTTGAAAGGCTGTATATTTTCCTCAATCCTTTGTAATTGTATTTTTCTGAAATGCCAACAACAATGGTGGTAGTAAGGCTTAAAAACAGTTCCCTTTTCGTTAGCCCTGTAGTTAGGAATTGTGTATAAAAAGGTGGGAACAAGAATTAGGTTGGATACTAAAAGAATTATTTTTACAAAGTAGAAATACTAGATATTTTTTTGCCAGATGTCTAATAATCTTTATGCATGTTTTGATGTGGAAAGAGCTCCAAAGTATGTGGTATAATGAAAACAGCAGAGTGCAGGACAATATTGTAAAATATGTCCCAATACTTGTTTGAAAAAAATACAGACAAAAAGTTAGACAGATAGGCCTATATGCTTGTATACGCATAGAAAATTTCTGGAAGGATTTATAAGAAACTCTCAGTAATAATTGCCTTTGAGAGAATAACTGAAGGTTTACTTTAGATAAGAGACATTTCAGTATATTTTTTTAGTACTTGTTAAATATTTTTTCAGTGTGTATTTTACTTTTTAAATAAAATTTAAAATAAAAATTATCTGGTATAAAAATTACCATGACCATCATGAATAATCATTTATTGAGTTTCTACCCATTATAGGTAATGTGCTAGACTTCGTCTGCATATAAACTAATATTCACAAGCATCCTGCAAGATCAGTCAAAGTTATGTAGCTTGTACAGTACTGCAAGTAAGGGATGGAGTCATTTTTTTCTGATTTTAACCAGAGCTTCCAGAAATCTGTAATTCATGGCCACCAGCATAGGCATTTAGCTCTTTACTACATAGAAAATGAAAAGGATTTCTTCACTACGATCTCAAATCACTGGGATTACAAATTCTGTCAGTATCTATCACTCCTAGAGTTTTATTTAATGTAGAGACTTAAAGTCTTTCAAACCGAGTTTTCATTTTACCTCTTAGGACAAGCTTGTCATATAATTTTTTTTTCCAACTTGGAAGCTATAACCAGGATTTTCACAAAATTCAACTGATTTCTGACTAAATTTGTTCTGCCATTTAGTATGAATGTACCATTCCTACATGGCTTTTAAAGCATTATAATTAGGGATACAAAAAATATCTCCTAACTTATACTATGTCAATTATTTTCTACTCTTACATTATTTAAGTAAACACTATCATTTTTTTGTATACAAAATCAGTGACATGTCTGAGTATTATTGTACAATGTTTGTTCTATTGATCATTTCTAGTTGTGCTTTGAGGAACTACCATAAAACTGTCAAGGGCCACAAGGAGGTGGCAGCATAGCTACATTATACTGCAGGTCTTCATCTTTTATTTGGGAGACGGGGGGAAAGCAGGGGGAATAGCAGAATCAAATTCACTAGCAAGGAAGAAATGAATTGAAGAAGGCCCAGACTGTTAATGTCTGAAGGAGAGTACAGAAGTAGAACATGTGGAATAAGTGCTCACAGGCTCAGCGACACTAGAATGGTCCTGGCTGGGGGAATGTGCCCATTGCAGATTCCATGGTTATATACCGATTCTGCTCCCAATTTGGTTATGTGGATAGTTCTGCATGATTTAATCAAGGTGAAGTACACAGAAAGAATAACTAAATTACTTGTTCAGAATTACTTGTTCAGAATAACCGTACTTGTTCAAACTATACTTGTTCTCAATTCAGGGCATTGAGACTAAACCTAATTTTTAATGTATTTAATTTGCCATTCCTTCATATCTGAGAGAAAAAAATACTGTAAGTTAATGTTAAGTCCTTAGTCTCATTTTATCTTTTCAAAAATAATATGATATCCCAAACAGCCATCAAAACTGTCAAACACAGCTATTGCATTCCTCCCGTTTAGTCATTCAGATGGTTTTCTAACAGCAGTGCCCTCAGAGCTTTTCTCCCCTTATATAAAGATTTACATAAACCGTGGCTTTAGAAATTACAAATCAGCTGCTTTCCTCTCTCTAGAATATCAGTCCTAACAACAATGTGAGTTGACACCATTTCCTTTTTAATAGAATTAAAATTTTATTTTCTTTTGTTGTAAATTGGGGAAGGAAGTGAGAATATTTAAATTTTGATCGCAATTTTAACAAAGGATGCAGCTTTAAAAATTAATGAGGTAGGGTACCGTGGAATAAAATTTCAGGTCTATGAAGACTTTGGCTCATCTACCTCTTCAGAATAAATTGAAGTCTCTTCATAATGTTCTAAATTTCTCTTTCTGCCCTCCCCATATCTTGATATCTTGGAAACTCCTTGTGCCTTCTTCTCTCAACCCTCTTTTCCCTCTTTTCCTTCTCCCTTCCCCTTTTCTCACGTAGAAAAGGAAAGTGACACTTTAACTCCAGGAACTTCACATTGCCCCGCTTCTCAACAATCTTCCTGGGGGCTGCCTTTTTGTCTGAAATCACTACATTGCTAACTTCTTTTGAATAAAGCAGCAGGTATCCCAGATAAAATCGAAATCTTAACGTCTATAAAGAAAGCAGCCATTTGGCAGTGCTGCTAATACAGTACACAGCACAAATAAGGCTTGGTGTAGAGAGGGGTAAAGAAACAGGGCATGGCTCCCTGTCTGGAAGTCACTCAGTCATCAGTGGTAGGACCCAGAGTCAGGGACCCTGAGCAGCCAAGGGGAACAGGTTATGGAGAGAAGTTTTCCTGTGGAAAGAAGGATGAGCAGAAACTAAAGGGAGCTTTTCACCTTTACTAGCATCTTTCATGAGAGCAGTATTCCGAGAATTCCCAGAGTGGGCAATCATTTAATTAAAAAATTGTTGAATGAATGAATAAATAGGAAAGGAATTGTTCCACTCATTTTTTTTTCCTTACCTTAAAACCTGGGCAAGAGTAGACTGCATTTAGATATGAGACAACTAATTATTCTTCTTAGCAAGTAATTATATTCCATAAAGAATGCTATTCATTCCAAACTGTGGTCCAGAAGAACAGGAAAATAAAGTGCATCAACATATTTTAGAGCAAGTAACTGAGGAAGAAATCTACTAAGCTTATAAATGATTTGCTACAAGATTAGAAAAAGTGCTGCCTCATGCTTCTAGGAGATTGGGAACCCTGGCTATATTCCTTAAATAATGAAAAGTGTAGCCACTTCTGCTGCTTCTGTACTTTAATTTAGTTACTTTTATATGCTTAAGTGCCTTCAGGAGCCTCAGGCAAGGTTTTGAAGAAGAAGGGGTAAAATGCTGAATCTTATAAATCTCTTCTCTCTCTTTAAAGAGTATTAAAAAATACCCATGTGCACTAAAGGCTGGTACAACAGTGTTAACTACAGCAAACACCAGTGACTTTTTTTTTTTTTACAACTGGTGTGGAGGCATTAATACTAAGGTGAAACCAGCTTAGTATTCAGTTTGATATGTTTAACCAAGTGTGAATTGAATAGCCTATAATTGTAAACAAGATAGCACATATTGCCTAACTTTCAGAATTAACTTTTTAGTTCTCTGTCCTCAGTCAGTAAACATTTGTGAAGCACTTTTGTATATCTTCTGTTTACTGGGAACTAGGGACAGCTGTCTAAGTAAGATGGACGGTTTGCAATAGACCTCTTCACCGGACACTTTTATATTTATAGTGTTCGTAAGGAACAGGAGATCACCTGAAGGAGTAAGGAGGATACTTTCCTGTACCTTTAAGCTTACCTTTGCCAGTTGCTCGTGAATCTCAAGCAGGCTGGGCCGGTTGACCTTGGGCCCACTAACGCTGCCCGTGTTGCGATAGTACTCGATCTTGGGAACAGCATCCATGGTGTTGTGGCCAAAGGTTTGTAGGTAGTATGTGTTTGTGTGAGAATCATAAGCATGAAAACTGGCATCTGTTTTAGCAGTTTCTCCAGTTTGGAGGAAGTTGTCATAGCGGTCCTGATTCCCAGGTCTAAAGCTGATTCTGAATCTGTTCTGGCCTTCATCCCCAAAAGAGGTTTCCTCATAATGTGGAGGGTCGGTGTTGTCATTCACAGCCACACTGCTCTCATGGCTCTCATTTATGACATTAACTTGAAAGCGATTGGTATTACTGGGCGCGGAATCCAGAAATACATTGGAAGAGTTGTTCAGTGACATCTTACAAAACGGATTTTTTGAACTAAGCTGTCTGCTTTATGGTTGTAAAGAGTCTATAGATTTCCTCCTCAAAACAAACACTAATGTGTTTACATTAGGGAGCTCCTGGCTTTTTGTTCCAGAAGAACTCAATAAATAGATTCTTGATACATTGTCTCCTATACAAGCTTCAGAATGTTCTTCAAAGCTGTCATTGAAAAAGAAAATTAGACTTGTTCCAGATAATATAAATATATTTAGGTAGGGTTGGGGGGTATGAGGGAACAGTTTTCTTTCATAAGACATACGATTTTAAATTCATTTCCTTAAAAATTACCTGTCCAGGAACCTTAGTTACCTGGGCAATTAAATCCCATAATAAATAACTGGGGACCTGCTTCAGCAAACAGAATTTCCAATGGAGTCATTAAAATGTTACCTGCGTTTGTAGTATTTGCTTGTACTCAGTGCAATTGGATTCAATATGACTTTAGAAAAGATATAACTCTACCAACTGAATAGGGTAAGAGCTGATGAGAATATTCTCAGCCTGAAACAGAGTACATTGACAGTACTAAATGTGGAAACTGCCAAGTATTTTGTGATTGATATTAATATATATTATATAATGAATACCTTTAAAAAGTATTTTTTAAACTTCTAAAACATACATTCTTGTCAGGTTATAAATATACATCCTGTCAAGATGTCTCTGTGAATTCTTGGGTCTTTTACTAGCCTTCAAAATGTTTCATTTGTTCATACATTTGTTTGTTTAACAAATGCTATTATGGAACCTTTAAAAAAAATAGGAGTATTCAGGGTAAGGAAATAAATCTCAGTCCTTAATAAAGTTGTATGCTATATTTAGGTAGAATAATTATGCTCTACTGATTCCCTTTAAAGAAATATTCTAGTCTTCAAGAGGTTTTTATTTGACTGTGAGATAGACTACATAATCATTTTCACAATCCACGATATAAGCCCATCTTAGAACATTCTTTCATCAGAATAATATCTCTTTATTGATACCTTAAAATTTGGCTTTTCAAAGAAAGTTCTACAAAGATAGATAAATACAAAAAATAAACAAAAAAACCCAGAAAACCTTGCTTCTCACCAGCAGTTATTAAAGCCATTTCTTTGAATTAAAAAAAAAAAAAAAATCTCAACTTCAACTCTCAAATAATCATTCCTGGAGAAATTATAAGTGAAACTATTACCTCTTTAGTTTTTATGGACCCTCTCACTTCTCTTCATTACCCTTGACATCCTCACCTTTACTCCACTCCTCAGAATCTACGTTATGACCTAATGTTAAGTATGATTTTTACCCTGCCCAGAAATGTTTAACTTACCACCCAGGAGCCTTCTCAGGAAGCATAACCTACTTCAGCATCACCCAGGCATATATGCAGCACTTAGCTTTCACCCCCAAACCTTAGGCTTCTTCTTGTTGGTTAAAATCTTCCTTGAAAAAGATGACGAGAAATGATTGGCCTGGATTAATACTGTAGGCCCCACCCAGCCATTAGCACAGAAGAACCTGAAGTACTACATCAGCTAGTAACCAGGAGTAAACCATTAATCCTTTTAGACAGGAAGACAAAGTTTCTTTAATTCATAAGGGGAGTTGGATTGCTCAACAGCAGTCATCCAACAAAATATGAGCAGTGCTTCAGTCTGAGGCGAAATAAATTGAATCTTGCCATCTCATTTCACATGATTCCTAGTGACCTCCTATTGTTCAGGATATGCAGCAAAATATAGGCCTCCAGAGATAATTTCTATACTTTGTAACTGGACAGTGGTATTTGAGATTATTTTATCTTGCTTATAGCAGATATTATCTTGATTCTTCTCTGCACAGGAAGTGAGCAGATTGAGAGTATGATCAATGATTTATTGAAAATATTTCTACTTAATGGGAAAACTCTTTGAAGCAGAAATCAAACTATGGGTAAGTTTTCCAGCGGCAACGCTAAATGACCTTTTTGCCTCCACCTGGCAAAACGTTTTTATCAAAACTGGTTTTTGAGTTTTGTTGAGGGTAAGGTTTTGCTCAAATCTGTGAGGTGGTGATTATTAAGACAGTACAAACAATTCCTCTGTGCAGGTTCTGTCATTGGTTTTCAATCGGGATGACTGAAGGAGTCCTCCTCATGTTTTATTAGAAACTATTCAAGTGATTTCCAGTTGCCTGAGCAGCAGAGTTGTGGTGTAATACAGAGATGAGCAAGTCTCTGGGGTCAGCATGCTTGATTCACATCCTGGCCCTGCCACTTCCTATCTATGTGAACACTGGTAAGTTACTCAGTCTCTTTGTGCCTTTAACTTTCTCATCTGTAAAATCAGTTGTGAATAATGCTGTGTTGTAGACTCATTGTGAGGGTTAAATGAGTTAATTTGTATAAAGGGTTAATGTGCTAATTTTAGAAAGCACCGGTTTGTACTTAGTGCTTGCTTTTACTATATCGGCAATATTTACAAGTGACTGATAATTTTGCATCCAAGATTCTGGGGTGAATCATTAGAGATTGGGATAGGTACTATGCCTGTTAAAACAGGGGGAAAGGTAGGTTGGTGAACAGGTAGCAGATTATAGAAAGGAGTCTGGAGATACCTCAGTAAAACCCCTTAGAGGCTCTCAGTCAGGTAACTGTCATGCTAATCAGTCAGGCTAATGTCATGAGGCTGTATCAGAAATTGAGACAGAATTACAGGTACCTATAACTCATTTTGCTCTTAAAGGCCACTGGTACAAGGCATTTATCTGTTCAACAAAGGGTTCTGACTTTCCATATGGTAGGTGTAGGGAGTAGTCTCATTTCAGACTCACCCCCAGCTGGGTGGTGCTGGTTATTTAGATCAGCTAAGATGAGGCTGGGACTCAAAACAAGTCCTATTCACCGGCCTTGTAGAGGAACTGGGAACTTACTTGCAGTTATTTCTGCCACTTCTAGTCTCCCTTTCCTTCAACTGTTCCCTCAACTCTGGTCCTCTTTCAGGAGCCCATCTATTTATTCCTTGACCTTTTCCCTCTACCAAAGACTATGAATGCCTCTGATAGCCATCAATTTCCTCTTTCCTTGCTGACTGACTGCTTGACTACAATGTAGGGTGAATTGGTTTTGGTCTTAGTCTTACATCAACTAGACATTTTCTCTCTAAGCTTTTTATCTCTAACTGTGAAATGAAAGTCTTTGTTCTCTATTAAGGGGATTCAGACATTCTGGAGCAGATGGGAGATGGTTTGGGGTATATGGATGAAATTACACCATCCATAAACCAACCTTGAAAGGCCTTTCAGACAGGTGGGTAAGGTAACAGGGGGAAACTGTGTGGAGGTACTGTCTATCTTTTCTCTTGTCCTCCTTGACAGGGCTCTTGGGAAAAGGCAGCTAGGGGATAACCTGGCTATGACATTGGACATCTGTTCCTAGAAGGGTTAGCATTTCATGAAATTTCCATGTTCTCCATGCTATAACCATCCTTTATATCTCACATTTTTTCTAGCTCTAAAAATACCGATTCTAACCTCTCCGTCCCCTCCCCTTTCCCCCAGAAAGTCTAAGGTACACAATAGGCCATGAATAAATGCTATGAATGAAGACACTTTTGGTTAAAAGAATTTCTCTTTAGTAGGATTAGAAATAATACTAAGGTGGGCTTGATGATATCTGAAAAGCTTATGGGTGTTGAACTTTCAGAAACAATGCTCATACTTCACAAAGTTTTCTTATCTTTGGTTTTTGGGGTCTTTTTTCTTTTTGAGATAAAGATGGGGCCTTGTTAACATCACAGGTCTAGTCACCAAAATGGAAGGTCTTGTTGGGTGTCTTCCTTGGGAGACAAATGGGAGCATCTGGTACTTGGGCACATATCTTAGTGAGTACTTCAAAAGCCTGGGTCACAAAGGAGATGACTAGCATCATGGACATTTACAGCTTTCAGTGTGTCCCGTTGACTTGGCTCAATGAGCTGTTCTTGGACCAAATTACGAACTGGCTACAAGGTATCCCAGGCTGACACTCCAGTACCTACTGGGGTTCAAAGAGTCTCCTTAAGGTGTGAGTTTGGTCCAGAAGATCCATAGCCAATACAGATGTGTTCTAAATCTACTAGGAGATGAAAAGTGTCAGGGACTCTCACTGAGACAGCTGGCTGTGGAGTGCCTTAGACCTGAGCAATAATCATATTTGTAAGATATGTAGAAATGTTGTGGACAGTGTGTGGGAGTATAGCATGATATTTACAAACAATGACTATGACTTTGATGATAATGTAATTCCTAATACAATCACTCCCTAATTTGGTGACCTTGAAAAGTTACTTAATCTCTCTCAGCTTCAGTTCCTTATCTGTGAAATTGAGCTAATAAAATGGAAATAGTAGTACCAAACTCAAAGGATTGATAAGAGTATCAAATTGCATAATAAATGGAAAGCACCTAATTTAGTGCTAACTCTCGGTACATATTAATCCTTTTTTTTTTTTTTTTTTTGGTGTGTTTGGCAGTTCTGTGTTCTCAAGTGACACAAATATTTTTGTATTTATTTATATCCTGGTATATTCCTCCATTCAGTTACAGAGAGTCAGAATTTTGTAGTTGGAAAAAATTTTAGAATTATATAATTCTATTTTTTTTAATTTATCAAATGAAGAGAATGAAAACTGGAGAGGCTGAATAACTTACACTGAGCCATTACTTCTTAAGGTTTGATAATCTCTTTAACAATTACCAACAAGGATAATAAATAATGATAGCAAGTTATGTTTAAACCGTGTTTTCTGGTTTTCAAATTACTTTCCCACTCATTATATGTAACTTGGTCCTCCCAACACTTTTGTAAAACATGCAGGATAGGTTTCTTTATCCTTGTTTTGCAGATATGGAACTTAAGTTCCCATTAGGTAACTTTCTAGGTCATATTGCTTGTTCTTGGCTAGGCAACATTAGAATTCAAATCTCAGAGTTTAGGCTCCTAAACTGCAAAACTTTTCATGACGTCTTAAAAATCGTCATTCATCTCAGATCCCTGGGTTTCCAGGTATATTTGTAGAGCTCATAGGACACTATAATTAAAAGGGATGTTAAAAATCCTCTGGTTAGCTTCCTCAATGAAGTCTACAGAGATAAGATGACTTGGCCAAGGTTGATAGCTCTACTGGTGGCAGAGTGGAGACTGGACTTCTTGTTTCCACCAGGTTATGCTGAAAACTCCCTTTTTAATGCTATTTATAAAAGGAGAAGAGGAGGGGGTATCAGTATGATCCCAAGCTAGGGGATTTTATTGCAAGAGATCCTAGAAGGAGAAGAAATAGACGGGTCAAATTGTGACATTTGGGGAACTTTATGGCCTATGGTTGCTTGTAGGGTTTGTATGAACATTGTGGACCTATGGCTATTATTAGGAAAATCATATTCTATTTATTCTTTGGACTGAGGGGTCCTTATCTTTGACACCTAATTCTCTAGAGCAAGGGGGCCAGAGTCAGGAATATGGAGAGAGTGTCTGGGTGTTGCATAGGGGCAGATGCAGGAAGAATAAAGATATTATATGTGGCCGGAGTTATCCTTATGCTCTATTCATTGGAAACCTCAATGTGAGGACAGAGGAAAGTGAGGAACCCCAACAATGGTTTATCACTTACACAGCATGGTGGATAAATTAACCATACACGTTTATTGAATTCAGTGAATGAAATAATCTTCCTCCAGCACGCTGAAGGAAATTACAGTTGTGTCCACCATGTGCCCCAGTGGTATAACCCTAAAAACTATAAAGCTGGAACACTCAGGCAAGTGCATATTCAAATGTCCCTTTACCAAACTCTTCAACTTCACCTTCCCGTGTAGAGGAAGGCATGCTACTACATGGGTCTAACAGGATTTTGAAGCATCTGATGATAAGAAGTCCCAAGAAGATACACAAAATCCCAACAAAAGTGAAGCCAGTTTTTTGCTCCAGAGTCAACGAGAAAGCTGACACTTCATTGACACTCATCTTAGCTGAAGAGTTGCCACAGTAGGTACTACTCATTATTCACTGTCACATCATTTTGGCTCTTCAGAATTCCTGCTGGAGTCACCTCTTGGCCTAGATACAAAATTGGACTCAGTTTAGTTTTATCCATACATGGTATTAGGTAGGTAATTGTTTTGTAAAATCTGGCAGTTTTCAAACTCTCTTGACTTAACTCACAAAAGATATATGAAAACATTATCAGATATGGATCAGGATCAAATTAGTATTGGAGATGCTACTTCTGTTGTAGTAATTACAGAATTGCCTTTGTGGACACACAAAACTATACCTGTGCACACTAAATATAAAATCAAGTATGAAGGGGAATAGTCAAATAATTAACCCTAAAAGCATTTGATTCATTGCGAGATGGTTAAGTCATTGCTTCTTTGACCCAAGTTGTCATCTAATTTTCATTTCATTTTTGCATGTATCAATAAAACTATCAACAATTATAGGGTGTAAGCTGGTCAAGCTCTCTAAAGTCCGTGTTTTAAGGTCTATCTCCAATGCCATTTTGTCTGATAGGTTCTGATCCTTTTAAATAGGTGTAATATCTTCTTTCTTTTTCACTCCCCTCCTTAGCTTTTAGACTTATGTTCTTGTATTTTCTTTTCTACTACCACTTCATACACTAAATGCTAATTTCTTAAAAAGAGAAATTGTGTTTTTAAAATTATGTTAAAAAGAGCAGTACCCAACATAGTAGCTTGTAAGTAACAAGCTGGGGTAGTTGTGGACCATTAACCATCTCACCACCATCTCCATTGGCTCTCACACCCTAAATAGACATAAAATCCAAGTTAAACAGCATGTTTTCTATGAAATTCAGCTGCAAGTCAAGCTCCCCAGACCCCTTGCCAACCAGATTCCCACTATCTCTAAGCTCCTACTATATTGAGAGTCTAAAACTACAGCAAAAGTGTTCAAAAAGTGTGTGTTGAATTGAAGCAAAATAGATTTTTCCACTTGCTGTCTTAAAGTTAATTAAATTAACTAATGAAAAATCAAGATTAGTTAATTAAATGGTTACTAACCCACAGCTGCCCTTCTTGAGAGGACTGTCACCAAAAAGCTTGTCATCCAATAACTGAGAATAATAGACTGCTGGTGTTTTTGTCTTTGTTGTTGCTTCTTTTGATAATTTTAAGAACTGTGTTTATTGAAATGACCGACCCTTCAGGTTCTTTGGGGTTCAATTTTCAGAAAACAACTGAGACAGAACAAGGAATGGGAGGTAAGGAGTGGAGAAAGGGAGTGATTAATAAGAACAAGCCTTGTAGCTTTCAAAATTGTTCACCAACTTATACTCGAGTTAATATCAAACAATATTTATTTTATACTGGTTTGGATTACAAAAGAGCTCTGTCTTCAAACCTTAAGTGTTAGAAATATTCAGTACATTGTGGGATATGCTGGTTATTTGACTTCTCTGTTTAATAAAAGGAAAAGATGTTGTTTCAACCCCATTTGTTGAATTTCTTTACACCAAATCATTTTTCTACCCTAATAAGTATGGTATACTGAATATATATATATATATATATATATTTTTTTTTTTAAATTTTTATTCTTGGCTGTGTTGGGTCTTCGTTTCTGTGCAAGGGCCTTCTCCAGTTGCGGCAAGCAGGGGCCACTCTTCATCGCGGTACGCGGGCCTCTTCACTATCGCTGCCTCTCTTGTTGCGGAGCACAGGCTCCAGACGCGCAGGCTCAGTAATTGTGGCTCACGGGCCTAGTTGCTCCACGACATGTGGGATCTTCCCAGACCAGGGCCCGAACCCGTGTCCCCTGCATTAGCAGGCAGATTCTCAACCACTGCGCCACCAGGGAAGCCCTGAATATATTTTAATTTTTAAAAATGTCAGATCACTTAAGTGTTTCAGAGTGATTTTTCTGAAGATTGAGCTGTTGTTGTACAATTTATCCTGTAGAAAGTAGGGGAGACTGGACTGAATATCTAATGACCTTGGGACTTAAATAGAACTTTTTTTTTCTGACCAAATCTTTAGTTTTATTGCTTTGTCATTTAAAGGTCTTTTGTTGAGATTCATACACCCTCTGGTTCATTTTTTTAATGGGTGGACAAACTGAAAAGAAGGATGTTTCTACATGGAGATGCTGGATCAACCATTTGACTGATTCAGCCAAGTAACTTGTTGAATTTTTTTTTTTCACAAGAGCCATGACCTTGCTAGGCTATACCATTTGACTATTTCCTGGGACATGTAGGTAAGAAGAGGCAATAAGCCTGGTTTACTGGTGGACACAGTAAACAAACTCCCTTCAGTGAAGGACTTGTTGCCCAGCACGTGGGAGGGCTACCAGCAGATAATCTTCAGCTGCTGCTCCTTCCATGGATTGCCTCAATAGCAGAGAGCTGCCTCTCTGTAACCCAGGGTTAACCCAAGGTAACTTCGCTTCCAACAGCAGACAGTTTTCAAAGACTGATTAATGTGAAAATAAAAAGGCCTGGCCATCTTGAACTCTGAAGAACCATTCTAGGGAGGGAGACGCAAGAGGGAGGAGATATGGGAATATATGTATATGTATAGCTGATTCACTTTGTAATAAAGCAGAAACTAACACACCATTGTAAAGAAATTATACTCCAATAAAGATGTTAAAAATAAATAAATAAATATGTAAAAAAAAAAAACCATTCCAGCTCTAGAGTTCATCATGGGGAAAACCAAGGCTGTTCTTTCATCACAGTTCAAATTCTGCCCACTCCTGCTTAACTCCCCACTCTTCCACAGGTGTTGAGCCCAAGGGCACTACTCAGTAAACATCCTGCACACTACTCTCTGTCTCAGAGTCTGGTTTCTGAGGAACCTAACCTGCAACAATTGGTATCACTATAATTAAAACATCTGGGCAGTTCTAATGATCTGTGCATTTTTCAGCTAGTTCATTTTGCCACCATGCAGAAATAGCCTAAACTGAGTATAGTTATGATATTAGCTAAATTTATTTACATGTTTTTTAAAATCATGAAGTAGACATGTACACAGGGTCATAACTGATCATTAGAAGACTTAAGTCAGTTGGCTCTTAGCTTGTGATTAATCCACTAGACTCTGTTATTCTTATAAAAACCCACCAACTGACCAAACAAACGAAAAGAGACATTTTCTAGCTGTAGCAGCAAAACACGCAACTCATTTTTCACTATTAAATTAAAACAAGGTATTTTCCTACTTAGAGATACAAAATCCCTTAAATTTTATATTACTATTTGTCTAACGTGTGGCAGACATACGTTATATGTCTGTCATACGTTAAAACACAGCATAATGTTTTGTTCCTAGAGTCTTAGGCAATCTGTGAATTGAATTACTTATTTTAATGGAAAAATAACTACTTCTCAAGCAGTTACCACAGTTTCTGGCATGTTGTAGGTATTTAATAAATATTTGAATTGAATTAAACTAAATTTATTGAAAAATATAATTTTTGATGAATAAAGTTCTGGTTTTAAAAAAATCTAATTTTTAAAATTCAGAAAACATATTTAAAATGAAATGAACAAGAAAACTTTGATTTAAAAAATATCAGCTTGGAAGATACACATTAAAATTCAGCAGCTCATTCAGAGTTCAATATTTCTGGTTTTTTAAATTGATTAATATAGCATTCCCAGAAAGACTCACATGATTTGTAATATTCAAAGGTAGGGAAAGTAGATCTTTTCTATCAGCCTTGTTAGTTCCCTTTTGTTATCTATGGAAAGGTATGTAGCCATCATATTATTTTGGTGTTAACTACCAGGAAGTAGATAGTTAAATTTTGTATTCAATCAGAATGCCTTTGTTAGCTTAAGACTTCTGGTATAATTATCCCTTCTTCCCCTGACTTTGCCTTCTTTATTACTTGGCTGCTCTGGTTACCCTTAGCTAAGAAGGGTAAGATACTTCAAAGATACTTAGCTAAGATACTTCAAGAGCTTTTGGAATTGGGTAGGAGTACAAACAATGAATGGATATATGGAGCCACTGTTAGTAAATGAATAAAGTCACCATTTTTTATACTGTCTTGGAAGAACAGATAAATGGTTGTCTCGTGGCTTTATACATAGTTTATAAGCCCTCTTTGGCTATCTATTGTTGGTACCAATATAAATGAAATGCAGGACAAAAACTGAGAGCTGAATGAGGTTAAGGTATTATATAATAATGATTATAGCAATTACATTTTAGTTATTCATTCATCTGGTATATATATTGAATATCTGCTCCATGTCAGCACTGTTTTTGGTCCTGGATTATAATGATGAACTACAGAACAATGTGCACCTGCCATAATGAGTGGAGGAGGAGACAGACTCAATTATTTTTAAAATTGTCTATATCTATCTATCTATTATATATCAGGTAGTCATAAATGCTATGAAAGAAAGCAAGCAAGTTAAGAGGAAAGAGAATGATAATGAATAAAGGGCACTTCTTTAATTAAAGAAATCAGCAAAGGCTTCCCTAGGGAGATGACATTTGACCTGAAGTCTGAATGATGTCAAGAAGGGAGCCATGAAAATATCTGGAGGAGGAGCATTGAAGTTTGAGGAAACAGTCATTGCAAAGGCTTTGAGGTGAGAGGATTTCATACACAATATGTTCAGATAAAGAAATTGACCAATAACACATTAAACTCCCTACTTGTACAAGATGGTTTAATGGTATCAGTTGACAAAGAAAAGGCAGAAGTACTTAATCTACTTCTGTCTTTTTAACCCATGTAGAATGCTCTTTAGAAATGACCCCAAAATCAAACAATAAAAGGAGACAAGAAAGTAGTAGAATAACGTTTAGCTGCATTAGATGAGTTAAAACTCCCAGGATAAGATGATTTATAACTTGATGAGCAAAAACCTTTGAGAAATACCTGACCATGAGAGTGCTGCCAGAAGTATGGACTTGGACAGACAAAGTCTCAATTTTCAGAAAGAGCAATGGGAAATTGTGAAAATTATATATTGGTAACTTGGAATTAATCTTTCTTACAAATCCATAATTAATTATATTAATTAATTAAGATTAATTTAAATGCTAATTTGTTAGCACTTAAGAAGTCACTAAAAGTTAAGATGAGGTTAATAAGAAGTAATGCCAAATTCACTTCTTTTTTGGAAAGTTTACTACTAACATGGAATATCAGGGAAATAACATCGACATGGTTTAGTTGATGCAAATAGCACAGCAATGCATTTAACAGTCTCCCATGATATCTTTTTTGGGGAAGATGGTGAGATATGCCTGGATAATATTATTTTTATGTAGAGTCATAGTTCACTGAAGTATCCTAATAAAAATAGGGCTCTGTAATCATAGAGACAGCTCTCTAATGTAGTATCACAAAGGTCTAACTCTATCTACATCCTCTTCAGTGTTTTTGAACAGTAACTAGGTTGAAGACATTGAAGTGATGATTATTAAATTTGACACAAGGCGGGTCTGAAAACTATAAGTTAGCTCACAGAATCAAGATTCAAGACAATTCTGATGACTGGAATTCTGGATTGAAACCTGAACATAAAATTTAATTTAAAAAAAATTTAATAGAAACACTTCTCAAGTCCCATATTTAAGTGGGAGGGAGGGTGATACACCAAACTTAGATGGGGGACACTTGACCTGGAAGTTCATGTGAACAGATGTTTTATTAATATCTTAAAAGGAAGAACTTAGACTTTTATATTCATCTTAAAATTCTACCTTACACCAAAGGTGAAAACAAAATACAAGCCAAGGAGAACACCTGAAAGGGTAGTACTCAAATGTTGAAAAAAAAAAGCCTGGCCATTGCTGCAGGCATTGTGTCCACACAAGCAAATAAGTAAAAAGCTAAGCAATTGCCTAACAACATGTTCAGAAAATAGATACCCTTGGGAATTTAAGCCATATATGTAGTGGTTAAAATACCAGTATTTTCAGGCCTAAATTTTTCAAATATTTGCCCAAACTTTCCATTTTGCTTGCTCTATTAAATGAACGACTTGTCTCATTTCAACACCGAGTCTAATGTTTTTGAGAATATACTGCCAAGTGTGCTGAGCTTTGCACCTTTCAATTAATATAGAGCATAATATGATATAAGAGTAATAACAAAATATTAAGAATCAATAGAGGTCTTCAGATACAACACTGATTTCTTCATAATTAATAAGGTATCCAAAATTACTCGACAACTGTGGATAAAAGATACATTTCTTTCACTTTCTCTAATCTCTGGAACAGAAGCAAAAAAAAAAACATTAGCAGGTTCTGCAAAACAGACTTTTTTTTTTTAATTTATTTATTTTTGGCTGTGTTGGGTCTTCGTTTCTGTGCGAGGGCTTTCTCTAGTTGCAGCAAGCGGGGGCCACTCTTCATCGCGGTGCGCGGGCCTCTCACTATCGCGGCCTCTCTTGTTGGGAGCACAGGCTCCAGACGCGCAGGCTCAGTAGTTGTGGCTCACGGGCCTAGTTGCTCCGCGGCATGTGGGATCTTCCCAGACCAGGGCTCAAACCCGTGTCCCCTGCATTGGCAGGCAGATTCTCAACCACTGCGCCACCGGGGAAGCCCCAAAACAGACATTTTAATGCCTACCTCAAAGGGAAAATATCATCTTAATATCCTGTTTATAGGGAAATAGAAAATGAAAGAAATATGGGAGAATTTAGACCATGAAGTTACAAAACTAAATCAATAAACCCTTATGAGAAAAAAAATTTGAGAATAAAGAAATGAATTTTCAAAATAAGAGTAAAGTGTAAAATTATGTGGTAAAAGTTATTTTTAATATGCTCTGCCACAAAAAATGGGTAAAATTATCAACATTGTACAGTTTAAATATCAGTGTCTATGTGTTTTATGATTAAAGTATTTAAGTATATTTCTGTAGTACTACTGCAAATGATAAAATATTACCTCAAGCCGTGTTAACTGGAATCAATGTTTAGGTATTCTAGAAATGAGAAAATGAGTTGAAAGCACATTATTTCCTTCATGGCAATTGTCAGGAACTGGGATTTCTAAGTTCTGATGAGTCATAGGATTGGGCCAAGGGTATACCTGTAGATACCAATAGGCCCAAATCTCACTGAGCTGCTTTGTAGTTAGTAACCAATAAATAAGCAAAAACAGTCTTTCTATGACGAGTCATACAAATCATACTATTGTAAGTAGTCAAGCAAAGATAACAGTATTTTTACACCTGATTTATAGACTTTAATATACATGAATGTTAAGTGCGATTTTTTTTTCTGTGAAATAAGTTTATTAATTGGATATATAAAAATTCACTTTTCAGAAACATATAGTCATTTAATCATGCAACAATGTATAACTGCAGAAACCAATATTGAAAAGTATGTGCCTATTAAAAAAAGAAATTCCTGTATTTTATTTTAATAACAGGGTTTTTTTCTCCTGTTTATTCATCTATTAATGATATTCTAAACAATATATCTAAAATAACTATTATAGTGGAATATGGTGTTCTAGATGAAAACTATTATGATACTGGTCATTAGATATAATAATCTCTAATGCTAATGATATGAACATTCATAATTTAATGAAATGAGACATATAGGAAAACCCAAGCTTAAAAAATAATGAATTCTCCCACATACACACCCCTTCAAATATCAAGATTATTAAATCCCATTAAAAGAGGAAAAAGAAGCATTATTGAGGCCACATCTGCACAGAGCTAGTTAGTAATTTGGAATGGAATATGTTGGAATCAAAGGAAAACCTTAAATAACAAACCCAGATGTCTTCATCATGATGAAGTGCATAAATTTCAGGCCTCCCCAGGAATCCAAAACCTTGAGATATGCCAAAATCAACCTCCCCCCAACCTTTCAGATTTCAACCTTTAGAGAATTTCCCTCTTAAGAGAATCTTTGAATGGCTCCTCAAGGACTCTGACATTCCTTTTTTTTATCCCAGAAGCACTGGAAACCTGGTCTGAAAATTCTCAAAATGTCTCACTAGAGAAACCTGGACTGTCATTATCATTCTGCCTTGTTTGTCTCCAGTTCTCTTTGGACATATTAAACTTAAGAAGCATAGAAACCACCTACCAAACATTATGGAAGAAACATCAGCAAGCACACAGCACATCCACTTTTTTTTTTTTTTTTCCTTTTGTCAGCAGCATCAGCAGAAACATTAGGGCTCTTTCTTCTTTAGAATTTGAACTCAGCAGACCTACAGACTCCTTCCCCGTCTCCTCCCTCCCCACCTCCTTTCCTGCTCCCTAGCTTCAGAAATACAAGAAAAGGAGACATGCTTTTCATCTGGACCTGCACTAGAATCCTGTCAGTTAATGCGAAGAGTAGGGGGAGAAAGTTACTCCGCAGGGAGAGGCGTCTCACCGTCCATGCTTGTTGCCATGGAGATGAAATCCAGCGAGTAGATTTAAGTGTTGGCAGGTTTGTCTGTGTTTGCTGATCGGTTCGGTAACAGTGTAAAAGACGTGTCCTGGGGAACCTGCGTGGAGTCACAGTACCGCGGTTAGCGCTTTACTGGCCTACGTGTGTAAATGTCTGTATCTGTCGGTGAGGGACAGAAGACGTGGGCGCCCGCGAAGTACGTGTGCGCGCGCGAGTATATTTGCAGGAAAATGTGCACGGGTTTCTTCCATGTGGCAGTGTGTAAATATTTGTGCGCGCGTGTGCGTATGTGAGGGCGTCTGACCGTGTGTGTCTGTGAGAGAGAGAAGAGGTGGGAAGTGAGAGGGGGTAGGGAACCGGCCACGGCAGCAACAGGCTCCATAGTCTTCAGCTCTGCAAAAAAATTAAAAAAGGCTCATTTTCACTCATATCACACTTGCAGGTTAGCAATCGGAGTTCATCACCAATTTGTCTTTCTAAGGCAGTGGAGGTGTTAATTAATGTATTGTTAAAATACTTGTTTCCTCTTCCGTCTGCATCAGTAGCTGTGCCGCGGGCATTTTGTTGTGCTCGGTGACTGCAGTCTCAGTCGAGGAGTAGGCAATAAATTCCTACGTCTTTCTTCTCATCCTATAAAGGAAAGACGTGGGTGACGGGTGTATTGGTTTAACTGGGGACCGCATGCGTCATTTGGAGTTATTTTTCCCTACCCTTCGCCTTGCCTATGCAAACCCAACAGGATCCCCTCCTCTTCCTAGGAGTAGGTGCCTAGGCGCTGTCCGTAGTGCTGAAACGTTGCGTAGTATGACCTAGCACCCACAGACGAGCTGCAAGACAGCAAGCGAGGAACGCTCCGATAAAGCCCACAGGAAGTTGTGAGACACGTTTTCTGAACGGTGTTGAATATTTAGAAACCAAACCTAAACCGCATTGAAAGCAAAACAAAACAAAACAAAGACAGGCAAACAAACTCAGTTGTAAGGTTCCGGTTCCATTCATCTTTGGATACTATATCCAGAACCTACAAGTTGCAAACACTTGTAGATTCCTTTAAAACTTAATTATTGACTTTATGAATTATTAACTATTCAGAGATTGGGAAAAGTGTAGATGCAGAATTAGGTCATTATTGATGTAAAAACATGCTGAAAACAAGTAAAAGTGTGTTATAGTTCAATAATAAAGTGAAGACAAACTTTATGTTCATTTAGCGTATTTACCAAATTAGGAAATTTCATGGTCTTACAAAAAATGCGCAATGTATGACTGTGAGTTCATACAAGACTATACTCAAAAAAAGTTATTCTTTTTCATTTAAAACTATTAAACACCCTATAATATAGGCCCACCAAGGAAGAGAGTGGAAGAAGTGTCTTCTTCTGGGAACATGTTCATTGCCATGGTTTTATTGACTCTTTTTTTTAAGCTTGCTAAGGGCCACATCCATTTTTGGTACTATATACTAGAGCAGTGCTTCTTGAAATTGAATGTGAATCCCCTGGGGATCCTGTTAAAATGCAGGTTCTCATTCAGTAACTGTGAGATTGGGTCTCAGATTCTGAATTTCTAGCAACATCCCAGGTGATTCCAGAGGTTGCTGGTCTCAGGACTAAACTTAAAATAACAAGGTCCTAGAGATACTGTGTTCTGGCCATGCAGTCACCCACAGAGTATGCAAAAGGAGGTCATTATCTTTCATCTATTATTCTCTGTATGTTTCTAGACTGTTGCAAGAATATTCTATTCAAATAAGTTCAGAGATTAACCATTTTATTTGCACAGTATTAACAAACTGTTTATGAATTTATCATTTGATTGACTTTGACATTGTCTAGACACATGCTACAGTTTGCGCCACTCTATATTTCCATACTATGATCTGCAGTCACCCATTCTCTTTGCAAGCCAAGCTTAAGAAAGCAGAACCAAGTTACGTGATTCTACTACTGGTATATGGGCCCCACTCCAAGAATTTGTTATCATGATTGAAGACTTAAACTTGTCATTTTATGACTTTAAATATGGTTCTGTAGTAAATGCTCGTGATACTGATTTTAAAAATTTAGACATTATAGATCTAATTCTCACCCAGTTTAGAAAGTGGAAGAGGACCATTGTTTCACAGACCTTTTGAATGAAATCTGATCTGTCATATCATTGACATAATACATTTATACTTAGATTTTGAAGAAATCATCCTCTGGATGATTTTCTGATTTTTAAAAAAATCCATACCTACATCAGTTGTACAGTGCTTTCAGTTAATGCTTTTGAGTTGATGCCAAAGGAAAGTTTTGACTATAAATTAGGTTCCTTGGTGTTAGTTGGTGCATGACCTTGACCTTTTTCAAGCTATATGAACAGTGGTGATGTTCTGGAAAGTCTGCAAAGTGGTTCATTCAAGAAAGTGTAATGGATTAAACATCAATTATGTTCCACTTCCTTTGCTATGTGCTGGGATACAAAGATGAATGAGATTTGGTCTCTGCCCTTGATGAGGTATTTTGCAAAACAACATGGCAGATTCTACAAAGTTCTATAGAAGCACAGAGATTAATAATGTATGTTTTATTCTCCATTGCCAAAGAAGTGATGAAGAATAGCAAAATAGAAAAACCCACGTGTATTTAAAATACAGGTGTATTTCAGGTCATTGCCAATGTCTGCTGCTCCACTTTTAATTACAAATTGTTGACAGATATGATATATATGAACGCTTTTCTAAAGCACACATGGTTAACCTGTACTTCTGGATTGTCTATGATTTATTTTCAGAGGAATCCAAATTATTAGAAAGGTAAATATATGGGTGGCATTGGTTAGACCTCCTCCCAAATTAATTGCCTTTACTATGCATTGACTTTACACTTACAGCTTATATGCAAGTATTTTATATAAAGCAATCCTTAGCTTACACAGCCTGCTCTATGTCTGCTATGCGATTGTTACTAAAGACTTGCCCAACACATCCTTTACTATTCCTAACATGACATCCCTCCAAAAACATTTCTCTCAATACCAGTTTCATGAATTGAACTCTCATACCCCTCCTCTTCACTTAAATCATCCCAAGGTAAGTGGTGTGTTCTCTTCTTATATACAGTATATATCCTGTAGCTGATCACATGTGCCTTTTCTTTTAGTTACCAGGGATGTCAGGGTCAAATTAACAGCTAAAAATTAGTAACTGTGTAAGATCTTCAGGCCTCTATATGTGTGTTCTTTCTTTATTGCCTTGAATACTGCAATTTTGTTTGCTCAGGTATTGGTATATTATTTTCTTTTAATTATCTGTTTTAATGTGTGTCCTCATATAAATGTCCTCATGGAATCAGAAATGGAGTAAATAAATAAAAAAATAAGTAAATTTTTTCTCTACTTTTTGGCAAAAAAATGTTGACTACTGGGTGAATATATATGGTTGTTTTATAAATTTGTTTTTAACAAGATATTAAGTATAGAAGAAATGATTAGTTAGCTATGAAGATAAAAATCTAATTTATTATGACTAAAAAATAAATGTTAAGTTAGTAGAAGAAAATTTCACTTTATATAACTACAGATCAACTTTATTTCAAAACACATCGTTTCCCTGTTTCTCCTTCTATACACTAAATAGTGTCCCTTGTATGACTAGGACTTTTTCTTATGTCAGCGGGCAGAAGTATTAATTATCTACCTTGTTAGAAGATGTGGTAACTATAGAAATTTAAAGAACATGACATCCCCATTCTAATGAATATACTATAGTATGAGGGTGTCACAAAGGAACCGAAAGCAAGAATTTCCTCCAACAAGTCAGCTCAGGATTCTTTTCAGAGGAAAATTTTGCTTGCTATGAATTCTACTCACCTTGATTCCAGCTGACTTCTTGCTCTCAAGTTTTCTATAGTGGGATCCTCTCTTGAACTGATTAGGCCAACATGTTACCTCCAGCTTTTCATGGAAATCTACATCTTGTCTGGCTTAAGTTTGTTTATTCTTTCTGAGCTAAAATGTTTGAGAGTAGCTCTGCTTTTCTATTTGAAAAATATTGTTATTTACTCAAATATTGGATACTACAACTTTCAAATGCAAACTTAAAAAATATATTAAAGACAAATGTGAATTACTTTTGTTATAAACATTAAAAAATTAATCCAATGCTTATTTAGCTTTACGTGGTATTAGATAATTAGCTATGTCCAAAAGTCACCTGTTTGCTTTCTAAAAATACATTCCTGTTTTGGAATTTTTAGGTACTTATGCCTTATTTTCTACATAAGTGGTTTTAATCTTTTTGGAGGATTAAGAATGATTTTGAAATTTCAATAGGAAATATATGCCCTCTCCCTAAAAATATACACATGCAGATAATTTCACTCACAATTCAGAGCGTTCATGGCCACTTGGAAGTCCATTTTTGTAATCCCAGAGTAATCCAAGGAATGCTTTAAAAATTTCTGCTATAAATGAATGGTCCGTGGTCTCATTCTCAGTTTCACAACTAAGTATTGACTGTCTTAAAGTCCTGTATTTTTTAAACCACCCTATTAGTTTTCTATTTTCTTTCCTCGGAGTTCTTCCTCTAGGTCATTTTACCATCTCTAGAGAGCAGTCAATGCTGAATATGCTGAAATAGGAGTAGAGAGTACTGTAATAAGATGATTAAATTTGATTACAAAATGACGGTGGGATTTTTGTCAACAGTGAAGAAATTATCTAAGTAAGTGGACTCATAAGTGAATTGAGCATATGACACTTCAGTGTAGATAATGATCTAATGCAAGTCTATTTGATGAGTCCCATTGAAAATGAGATGTTATGTTTTGCTGGTAAACTTTTCTGCAAAGAAAACTGCACTAAATGTGTCAGTTCAGAGTGAACTATTTAAATGAAGTTTCATTTAATTGATTTTAATTTTACTGCCCATAAGCCTTTCATTTAGACTGTACTTCAAGTCCTTTCTATATTTACTGTTTATAATGAGTATGATAGGGTACCTTGGGCACAATCTCCATGAATGTGTGAGCCATAACCACAGTATAATATTTAATTGGCGTAAGTTATTTTGCTGGGTTAAAGAAACAGAGAAATAGAATCAGTTTATTCTGCTACAGTGTATGTTTCTGTAATATGAATCAGTTAATATGTAATTGACAAAAGAATGGGGATGTCAAAAGAATGTGAAAATCGGTTGGTCTATACACGATTTTCCCCAATACATTAGTGTCCTGACTACCAAATAAAAGCAGTTTAACTCTAAGTCCACTAACAAAGCTGAATGCAGCAAGTTGTGGAGGAAAGCAGTCCTATACACACTGCTCGTTCACTCTTCCTTCTTCCTCTTGGCTCAATTTGGCCATATGCTCTGTCTTGAAAACACATATTGAGTAATTGTTCCTGATCTTTGTGCATTTGCCCTTGTTTTCATAATTCACCCTTTCCTTACACTTTTTCATCATTCTCTCTTAATTAAAAAAATTTTTGTGGAGTTCTAGATATATTGTAATGTATATTTTAACTTGTATTTTCAACTGTGCTAGTATTTTCATTAGGTTTATAAATGTTTTTGTAGTGTTTTTGTGAAGTTTCATGGGTTTTACATTGGTTTTTCCCCAACATGATTTTTTTCCCTAAATATTGCCAGTTGTTTTTTAAATTGAATGAACTTTATGTTTTAGATAGTTTTAGGATTATATAAAAATCAAAGTACAAAGTACAAAGAAAGTACAGAAAGTCCGGTAACTTTCCTTCACCACTGGTGGGAATGTAAATTGGTACAGCCACTATGGAGAACAGTATGGAGGTTCCTTAAAAAACTAAAAATAGAGCTACCATATGACCCAGCAATCCCACCCCTGGGCATAGATCCAGAGAAAACCATAATTCGAAAGGATGCATGTACCCCGATGTTCACTGCAGCACTATTTACGATAGCCAGGACATGGAAGCAACCTAAATGTCCATCAACAAAGGAATGGATAAAGAAGATGTGGTACATATATACAATGGAATATTACTCAGCCATAAAAAGGAATGAAATAATGCCATTTGCAGCGAGACAGATGGACTTGGAGATTGTCATACAGAGTGAAGTAAGTCAGAAAGAGAAAGACAAATATCATATAATATTGCTTATATGTGGGATCTAGAAAAATTGTTCAGATGAACTTATTTGCAAAGCAGAAATACAGTCACAGATTAGAAAACAAACTTATGGTTACCAAGGGGGGAGGGGGGGAGGAATTGGGAGATTGGGATTGACATATATATACTATATATAAAATAGATAACTAATGAGAACCTACTGTATAGCACAGAGAACTCTACTCACTGCTCTGTGGTGACCTAAATGGGAAGGAAATCTAAAAAATAGTGGATATATGTATATATATAACTGATTACTTTGCTGTACAGCAGAAACAAACACAGCATTGTAAAGCAACTATACTCCAATAAAAAAAATAAATTAAAAAAAAATCACCTGACATATCATAAGTAAAAAAAAAAGACAGTACAGAAAGTTCCCATGTATCTCTTTCCCCCTTACCCAACAGTTTCATCTATTATTAACATCTTGCATTAGTGTGGTACATTTGTTACAATTGATGAACCAATATTGATACATTATTACTAAGGTCCATAGTTTACATTAGGATTAACTCTTTGTGTTTTGCAGTTCTATATGTTTTGCCAAATGCATGTCATGTATCCAGCATTATAGTATAGTTTCACTTCTCTAAGTATTCCTTGTGCTCCACTTACTCATTCCTCCCCTTCCCACTAACCCACCATGTTAACCCCTGGAAGCCATTGTCTCTATTATTTGCCTTTTCCAGAATGTATGTATGGAGTCATACAGACTCTTACCTTTTTCAGACTGGCTTTTTTTCATTTAACAATAAGCATTTACGTTTCCTCCATGATGTTTCATGGCTTGATAGCTCACTTCTTTTTATCACTTAATAATATTCCATTGCATGGATATACCATAGTTTGTTTAGCCATTCCCCTATTGAAGGACATCTTAGTTGCTTTGAATTTGGGGGAATTAAAAATAAAGATGTTATAAACATCACATGCAGGTTTTTGTATGAACATAAGTTTTCAACTCATTTTGGTAAATAAGTAAGAGTGTGCTTGCTGGATTGTATGGTAAAGGTATATTTGTCTTTGTAAGAAGCTACCGTGCTGACTTTCAAGGTAGCTGTACCATTTTGTATTACCACCAGCAATAAATTAGAGTTCCTGTTGCTTCACATTCCTCATCAGCATTTGGTGTTGTCAGTGTTTCGGATTTTAGCCATTTTGATAGGTATGCAGTGGTATCTAACTGCCATTTTCATTTTCGATTCTCTCATGGCAAAAGATGTTGAATATCTCATGCTGATTTTTCATCTGTATATCTTCTTTGATGAGGTGTCTGTTCAGATGGTTTCGCACTTTTTAATTGGGGGGCTTGTTTTCTTATCGTTGAGTTTTAAGAGTTCTTTGTATAGTTTGGAAATATGGCCTTTATCAGATACATGTTTTGCAAAGATTTTATCCCAGTCTGAGTTTGTCTATTCATTTTCTTAAGTTGCCAGATATTTTTAGGGAATGGTTTTGTAGGACATGAGTTTTTGTTTTTGTTTTCAGAAATGCATGCATTGTTAAAGAAGAAACACTTGTATACTTGATATCAGATTTCTAAAACTAAACCAGCTAAACTGAGCTCACACCTCTCATAAGCAAAGCTAAGATGAATGAGTATTTAGTGAGATTGGCAAGGCCTACAAAGGGACCTTATCTCAATACTACATAAAAGTTGGTATAAAATAAGTTGAAGCTAGTGGCTATTGTATAAAACAGTACTTAAAACTATGAAGATTTTAAGGACAAAGTATAAACCTGATATTTTGAGGACTGATTAATTTCAATATTTTTTACATAGTATTCTATATACACAGTAATTCTTTTTTTTTTTTTTTTTTTTGAAGTTAAGCAACTTTATTGAAAAGGCACTGGAGAGCAGGGAAAGATTTTTTTTTTTAAAGGTCAAGTCTTTATTTTTGGCTGCGTTGGGTCTTCGTTGCTGTGCGGGGGCTACTCTTCGTTTCAGTGCGCGGGCTTCTCATTGCGGTGGCTTCTCTTTCTGCGGCACACGGGCTCTAGGCGCTCGGGCTTCAGTAGCTGTGGCACGCGGGCTGTAGAGCGCACGGGCTTGGTTGCTCCGCGGCATGTGGGCTCTTCCCGGACCAGGGCTCGAACTCGTGTGCCCTGCACTGGCAAGCGGATTCTTAACCACTGCGCCACCAGGGAAGTCCCCACAGTAATTCCTCTATGACTGCCCCAAGACTTTAGATGATGCTCAAAGCAATAAACAGTTGGGAAGAGTAAGATCTGATTTTTCAGAAATGTTTTTGGCACTAGTTTCCAGAAATATTAGGAGTCCAGATGCAGAAATCAAGGTTGAAGTAAATGGACACTTATGCAAGCCTATATTTCCTTGATGACTTTGGGACTGTCAGACAGAAATACCATGCATAATCTGAAGGATACTTTGGGAAATTCACAATTGAGATTTGTTAATGGACTCAAAAGAATAAAATAAATTACAAATGTTTTTACATATTTAACCTTATTTAGAGATGTAGGGATTCCTACGTCTAACAGACACAATGAATGAATGGATGGATGAACAAATAAATATAGTTATTCTCTCCTTTGTTTTGGGATACCTCAGAATATATACCAAATGGCTTAGACACTGTACCAAACATTACTTACTGATACTCAGCATCATCCTCACGCTTCTAATCTCTCCCTTGTATGAGACATTTCTCAGACTCTGTTGCCAGCAGTATTCCAACCTAAATTCTACTAATGAGAGGCACTGGTATAAAATTTAAGGGGAGGGAGAGGAGAAACCACCAATCTCAGCAGAAGCAACCTTGTACGCATCAGCAAATGGCAGATGAGATGTTATGCCAGCAGCTTCTGGGCATAAGGAAGTTCTGAAACTTATCTGCTGCCACATGAAACAAAGATAATTGGTATGGTTCCCATGATTCCTGCCCTTCCTAATTTTTCAAACCCTAGCAATAGCTCCTAGACCTTTGCTCCATCAATCCTACTAATTATTGTGTAAACCTCTGTCTTTGTGCATTAGCTCCTACATGAAATATCTACGGCTGGATCGAAAGCTTTAATTCTTTTCCTGACTGACTACCGAATAAAGCAAGAAATGAAAATCATGAAAATATACCTAGTCAACTTTGTTTATATACATCTATATGTTTATAGTTGTGCGTATATACGTATATATTTTTAGCATGTTTAAACAGTTTGTGAACTGAAATATAATGACATGAAATCACTTCAGCCTACCATTCTACAATACACCATGAAAAAAATATATCACATTTGTATACTACTGAAAAAATATTGTTTCCAACAAAGTAGGCTCATACGCAGCCATCAGGAATGGTGTAACCCTTGTTTTAAAGGGTTGCAAAAGGGTAGAATTTTTGGATTCTGTTCAGTTTCATGAAACTGAGGTAACAGAAATCAAATGCAATGCCTAAAGGCAATGGAGGTTCTTTCTCTCCCCAAACAAGAAGTTTGGATATAGGCAGTCTAGGTCTTACACAATGGCTCTGTGAGGTCATCGGTGTTTCAGACTCCTATTTTTCTGATTTGTCATCCTTAGCTTTTGTCTCTTGTCCTCAAACCTGTTACCTCATGGTTTCAGAGGGATACTTCACCCTCTAGCCTCACAGGAAACAAGGAAGGCAAAGAACTTATGAGGAAAGATCCTTCTAGAATCCAAGTGTATTTATCCTTACAACTTCTTAGATAGAGTTGTGGCCTATGGCCACTCCCAGTATTTTAGCTGGGCATATTGCTACTAGACAAAATTGTGATTCTGTCAGTAAGAAAAAAAGGGAGAATGGATATCAGGCAGGAAACTTGTAGTGTTCTACAGCATACAGGAAAGGAACAAATAAAAACAAATGTAAATGATGTCCTCAGAGAAAATAAATTTAAAGCAGTATTTGTGTGACCACACTGTAGAGGAAACTATTCAAGCAAATTGGTTATTACAATAAAAAATTATGACCATCAGGATTATGTTCAACTGTGCATAATAGAAAGACTCCAAATAGTAGCAAATTAATCAGGATAGAAATTTTCCTCCTATTGGAAACAAGTTTGAGGTAGGAATGTGAGCGTTGTTACTGTGGCTTCATGGTGTCATCGGAGACCCTAATTCTATTTTCCTGTTCTGCCATCCTCAGTACTTAGCTTTCAGTCATAAGGTCACTTCATGGTCCATCACATTTGCTATTGCTGCAGACATCATTTCTCCATTCCAAGCCAGCAGCAGAAGGAAGCAAGAGAGGACAAAAAGGCCATTCTTCCAGTTAAGTTAGTTCCTTCTAAGGAACCTCCTACTCAGTCCTCACAACATTTCTGCTCATACCTTAATGGCCAGAACATAGTCACGTGACCATGCACAGTGGCAAGTGAGGCTAGGAAATGTGGACTTTGGGCAGTATTCACAGTCATCTAAAATAAATTTCTATTATCAAATAAAAAGAGGAATTGGGGCTTCCCTGGTGGCGCAGTGGTTGAGAATCTGCCTGCTAATGCAGGGGACACGGGTTCGAGCCCTGGTCTGGGAAGATCCCACATGCCGCAGAGCAACTAAGCCCGTGAGCCACAACTACTGAGCCTGCGCGTCTGGAGCCTGTGCTCCACAACAAGAGAGGCCACGATAGTGAGAGGCCTGCGCACCGCGATGAGGAGTGCCCCCGCTTGCCGCAACTGGAGAAAGCCCTCGCACAGAAACGAAGACCCAACACAGCCAAAAATAAATAAATTTAAAATGGTGTTCTGGTGAAATACAGTTTAAAAAAAAAAAAAAAAGGAATTGGATTATGTTAGGTATTAAGTCTATCATCACCATTTATAGGATTATATTCAAATATGCAGAACAGTGTGTGGATTGAACTTTATTATTCAACACTCCAAGAAATGTATTTTCCCTTCTAAATGTTGTCATTGAAAATTGAGAATGATATTGCTAAAAGGGGCAATTATTTAAGTTAAAAACAATATTTGCTATAAAGTAACCATTTTCATTAATACTCTTTGAGTTAGGATACCAAATTTGGAATAGTTAAAAATATTACCATACGATATCCATGGCTTTGGGCAGATGAAGCCTAATTCATGGAATTACTCAAGAGGAGGGAGTAACTATGCCTATAGGAAGGGAGGTAGGGCAGAGCTGTTGGAAATCTGCTCTTCTGATCGTCCTTTTAGTGGAGTTACTGGGGTGAGATTGAGGAAAAGGCAGGGTGATTTAAGTTAAGAAATAAGAACGTGAAGAAAAATTGAGACTCAAGTAAGTAACCAGGAATTACAGCAGTCTTTAGTCTCCAAAGAAAAAAACTGTCCCAATATTGCTTACAAAAATCAATAGTAAATCTGGTAATGGGCAATGACCCTAGCATTGTAAAGTGGAAAAATGAAACAATTATCTAAGGAATTCAAGCAAAACTCTTGGTATTATCTGAATTATTTGAATAATTGAGGTGAAAGTGGAATTTCTGCCTGGATTATTCAGATAATTGCTTAATTCTAAACTTCTCTTGGCTAGTAGAGAACTTTCTTCAGTATGTAATTTTAGAATGGTGAATGCTAAAAAATAGACTCCTAAGTTAAGCAGAGTAATAGAAGGAGGGAGAAGGAGAGAGAGAGAAAGGGAGAGAAAGGAAGAGAGAGACAATAAGTAGTTAATTGTCAGAATAAACCTGTTCTTTCCAGTGACAATAGCCAACATCCACTTTTTCACCATAGAATTCTATGGTGAAAAAGTAAACTATATATGGATTTCAGTATAACCTGTTATATTTTTTAAAGTTATAAATTCCTTTCTAAGTTTCAGTTCTCTAAAGTTTGGAAACAGTGGCTTCAAATCCAGCCATTTCATTTTTTGAAGACAAGTAAACTGACTTAAAAATCATAGTATACTTTTTCTTTGACTTCATATTATTGGTCTTTGCCTTCAGTTCTTTAAGGCAAATTAAAAGGATGCTAGTTGCTACTCTATTCTCTTCTTTGGTAGCAGAACCCTAGGCAGTGAGCCCAGCTGAAAAATTATTTGCCCACCTCCCTTACAGCTGGGTGTGTCGTGTGACCAAGTTCTAACCCGTGAGTCGAAGTGTTGGGTGAGATTTCTGGATAGAATTCTTTTCTGAACTGCTTCTGGCCTCCAGTGCGACAAGATGCCTAGATCTCCTGTAGCCATCTTGGACCATAGGGTGACCTTAAGAATGTTAGCCACACACTAGGATGGTGAAAGGTTAAGATAGAAGAAACCTGAGTTCATGGTCATTGTGGAGCTACTGTATCTGCTCTGGAATGCCTCCCTCTGCACTGTTTTTACTTAAAAGGGTAATAAGTTCTATCTTGTTTAAGACACTGTTATTTCTAGGCTCTGTTACTAGCAGGTGAACACAATTCCTAAATGATACAGATATTAAAGTATTATTTGAAAATATTTTGGAATTTTAGGGTTAAGTTTCCAGATATGTATAATGGTTCTCTCTCTCTCTCTCTTCCGCCTTCCTTCTGCTACTCTATTACAAACACCTGTAAACACACACATTTCAATTTGTAAGAGAGAAAACTATGTGAGGTTGTATCAGTAATACATTTTGTGCAATTGCAAAGGAAGGATTTTGCAGTAGGAATTGTGAGAAGATAAAAGCTAAAGCATTAACTCAAGGATTTTTCAGTATGTGTCTATGGACTAAAAAAAAGTAAATAAGGAAGGAAGGAAAATATAGAAATGGATTGTAGCGATAGGATGTTAGTAAATTTTTTATTTTTTAATTTTTTTCAGGTTTAAGGTAAGTACAATATTAATAGCAAGCGAGGGAGGCGAGATCAATCTACAGAGCACTCAGACGGAATAGTAGGTATTAATCATTTTCTTTTCAGAAGCTGCCCCAATTCTCTCCATCTTTTGAGATTCAGCTCTCCTATGAAGTTCTCACGGCTCCCCCTATAGAAATTAACCTCTGCTCTTTATGCATTTATCAGGACTAGGGCTAAAGTACAGTGAGGGAGGTGTTTGTCTTAGGCACACCATTTAAGGGGTGCCAGAAAGCTCAGTAATCAAGATAAATATTTTAATGAAATATTTTAATTAGCACACTACAGCATGCAAGCCAGTTTCCTCTTTTTCTAAATAAATTTTTAATTATACTTCACATTTATCTCTATTACAGCACTCAAATAGTGCTTTTTATAAATGTTCTCTCCCAACAGAATAGGCTGTACTCATTTTTGTATTCCACATGTGCCTACTACTCTATTTTAAGCATAAAGACCTCCTAAAAATATTAAATTGAATCTACTGAAGAATTTTGCAAGAATGTACTATATTAGAGACTGCAGGGTTAAGTTTTTATCTTAAATTCAACAATAGCCAAAGAATAACAGAGTGATGAATGTTTTCAAAGTACCTACAATTCAGTTCTATGAATATCACCTGACTTCTCTTTGACTAAAACCCTGCTCAGCCTGGAGAAAGGGAATTGTAATACTACTTTATATTCATATAGCACTCTGCCCTACATAAAGTGTTTTCTTTTAATCCTCATCTTAATCTTGCTAAGTAGGTATTATTATCCTTATTTATTATGGAAAGATTGAGAAGTTAAGTGATTTGCCCAAGGAGTTACAGGCAAAAAGTGTCAGAGCTGGGGTTCTAACCCAGGTTTTTTGTGTCAAAATCCAATGCCTTTTCTGTACTCCGAATGCTAAATCTTAGGGGATTGACTGAAGAGAAACAATTCATGCAGCAACTATAATAGCCTGTGTTGTGTTTATGAAACAATGTCAGTAGCACCCTAAACAGCAGTATTTTACCATTTGTACTCATCATGATTAAAATTGTCCTGATTCTTATGTGTGTGTGTTTGATGAAGTAGCTCAACTCTTCTGGCATAGTATTGGATGTTTTATGGCATTTTTTAGTCCAGGGAAAAAACCTACGCATTGAAATGTCAAAGAATGGGGGAAAGTGAAGAAATTATGTATTACCTGAGTGTTAGTTTCTAATACAGCTTTACTGCTAATGTGTGCATGATATTCTGCAAAACATGTAAATCATACATGTTTGCCTCTTTATGAAAAGAAAGATTTGGTAAAGTCTTTGAACTTTTCAGCTGAAGAAGTGTATTTCAACATGAAATATTATTATAGTACTCCCAAGTTAGGAGTTAAGTTTAATGGGTTTCTTTTTCATACTTAGAGGAAAAACTCTATGACTATATTTTAAAATTCCATACGGTAATTAAATTTGTTTGAGAACCTATAACTGCTTCAGATATAATTTCCATCAGCATATAATAAACACAACCCAAAACCAAAATGTCCATTACTGGCCAATCTAGTAGAAGATTTCTTATGAAAAGTGTAGTTTCTCCTCATTGATTGCTACCTGGAGAATTAAAAACTTTAGTCTTTTTGTAAGCTCATGGCGTCATTCTCAAGAACAACCAGAACTCAAAGAAATTCAAAGCCACTCATTCTGGTGAATTGCAACCTGTCATCAATAACTATTTATTGAATGTCCACAGGGTGCATAGGCATTGAAGTGGCTAGTGATTTATTTGCATTATTCAAAGGATTTCTAAGGGAAGTCTGAAGATTTGAAGACGTTTTTAAAGATGCAAAGCTGTGTGTGCTACTCTAATTTAAACTGCCCCTACACGGAATGGTTAGAATAGTCTGGGTTTCAGAACTCTAGGGATTTCGAACACCCAGAGCCGACTTTTTTAAGCGAAGACCCCATTGGGTGCCAAACGACAGATGGGGCTGGTGGTCAGAACACGGCCCCACCAGGGGCTTCTGGACAAATCAAGCCCTCCCCGGGCTGGAGCAGGGCCGACTGCGGCCGCGTGGGTCATGACCTGCCACCCCATCCCCTCCCCTCCCCCTCCCCCTCCCTCCCTCCCCTCCCCCCTCCCCCTCCCTCCCTCCCCCCCTCCCCTCCCTCCCTCCCCCCCTCCCCCTCCCTCCCTCCCCCCTCCCCTCCCTCCCTCCCCCCCTCCCCTCCCTCCCTCCCCCCTCCCCCTCCCTCCCCCCCTCCCTCCCCCCTCCCCCTCCCTCCCCTCCCTCCCCTCCCTCCCCTCTCCCTCCCCTCTCCCTCCCCTCCCCCTCCCTCCCCCTCCCCTCCCCCTCCCTCCCCCCTCCCCTCCCCTCCCCCCCTCCCCTCTCCTTCCCTCCCCCCGCACTCCCACCCCCTCCCCCCCATCAGCTCACACCATCTCCCAGTCTCCAAGCCCGACCGGTTCTCGCGAGATCCGGGCAACTGAGCGCTCGGGGCCTTTTCAAATCGGGATCCGTTACCGCTTTCCCAGCCGCCGCCATTGTGGCGCTCGGAGCCCCTCAACGCAGGCGGCGCAGGCGGAGGCCGTGGCAGTGGGATGGCCGACGCCGACAAGCCCGAGGTGCTTAGGGCAGCTGGCGACGACAGCCCGCATCGGCAGCCCGCGGAGCCGCCGGGCGAGCCCCGGCGAGAAGCTCACCCGCCCGAGCAGGAGAAGCAGCCGCCGCAGCACAGCAGCAGCTCCAATGGCGTTAAAATGTATTGTCTTTTTTTCTGGGGACCGGGACGAGGTGGGGGGGGGGTCGGGAAGTCGACCGGGGGGTGGCCCCATGCAGGGCTAAGCCTTGGGCCGTGGGCGGCGGGAGGTGCAGGTGCAGCCGGCCCTCTCCCGGACCCTCCCCGCCCGCCCCGAAGCGGGAGATCCCGGGTGTGGGCCTGGGGTCTGGCGCCCCTCCCCTGCTTCTGGCCCAGGACCGCGAGTCACCCCTTCTTCCCTGACTTCGGCTGGAAAACCTTTAAGCAGAGCTCGGCGGCCGCCACGGTTTGCAGAAAAATGGTCCCCCTTTTAAAGGCCAGTAGTTAGTGTTCATCACTAGGGAGTAACTAGGGATGACATCATCGGACATTTTCTCAACCACCGAAGACGTTTGTAAAAGGAATATCCCCCCATCTCCCCGTCCTCATTCTGAGCTTTATAAGTTCACTGTTGTTGTTTTCTAAAGTATGTATTCATTTCTTAACTGATCTATAGCAAGAGGACGTTTAGTAATATGCTGTGAGACTGAATCCATTGTTACCCTTGAATTGGTAAGAGGTACTTTAAAAAGGGAACTGTGCGTGGTGCCTTGCTCCGCCCACCCCAACTCCCTCCCCACGTTTGTCAGCCACGCAGGCTATTTTAAAAAAAACTCAGTGCGGGATGGTAGGATCTTAATTTTGGTAAAATGGTAAAATAAGATGTTTTTTACTTGAAGAAAACCCACTACTTTTAAGATTGCAGCTGTCATCAGTACGGATAAAGAATGTAGTCGATTCGAATCCATAATAATGCTGTGCTCCCCTTTGTTCTTGTTATATAGGGGGAATATGAAGTCAGGCATTTGATTTGCACATGCCCAGCTCTTTAAACCTGAAGTTGAAAGTATGTTAATAATTTAGTGAAAACACTAAATTTAGTAGAAAGTGAAAGTGAACATAATGCTCACACAAAAATAGGAAAGGTAAATGTTCTTACTTTTCTTTTGTATAAGAACCTGTATAAGAACAGACCTGGACCAGTCTGTTTAAGGGTTGACTGCAGATAAGATAAGGTAGGTCTCCCAGCTGTTATGTACTCTTGCTCTCAACTGGATTTGAATAGGATAGGCAGTATCTTCTAGGCGAAACAGAGGTGGAACCTGGTGCACTTAGTAACTGAAGACCCAGAAAGTGAATGAAGCACTTTCTACCCTGCCTGCCAAAATGTGGGCTTTCAGGGATTTGGCATCATAAATACAAATGAAAACTAGTAGAATGATAAAAGCATTTTGTTTATACCTAAATATGGGCCTGCCACCTCCTGAACAAAAAGTACAGCCTTGAATTATGGAGAGAAGCCGTGCTATACTTGGGTATGATTAGTGTAATAGTCTTGGTACAGATAAAGCTGGTATCTAAACCTCCATTAGATCTAAAAGGCTCTAATCCCTTTTAAAGTCTCACTGGGGTTTAGCTAGACAGAAGAGGACAGAGGTGGGAAAAGAATCCCTTTCACTTCTGATTGAGGAAGAGGAAAATATAAGGTGAAGCAATGTTACCAGTAAATACAAATGCAGATTCTTTTCATATTGCTTATAATTCATCTCTCTCCCTTCCTCTTTTCTCAGTTGAGTAAAGAAGCCAATTTACTATCAGGGGTTTCTTGTACTGCTTATTCCTTAAGAACATATAATGGTCTATCATGGGTCACTCACACTGAATAACTAGGGACATTGACCTGCATCAATCTAACAGCCTTTTTTTTTTTTTGACCCTGGGCACCAACTGGAGTAGTTTACAACCCAACACATAAACCTTGAGTTGATTCACCATATATTTTTAATGATAAGAATCATAGAGGTGATTAAAAATTACCAAATATTGCCTTAAAATATATGTTGCTTAGAAGTGGACAGTGCTGTTTGTCATCAAGACTGAAATGATTTTTACTGAGGTTAATTCATAGTAATTAAGGATGGAGGCAGCTATGTCAGAGACAGCTGTGTCTTACTCCTGTTTGTATTTCCCAAGTCCTTATATTTAAAAAGGCACAGTAAACATTGAAGAAATGCAGAAGTGAACTTATATGATCATGAAACTCATGTACAGAGGATTTATTTGTCATGTTCACATCTTTTGACAAGAAATTAAAGATGTTTCCCTAGGTCTAGTCTTTTTCTTTATGCCAAAATGGTATACTAGCTCTCCTTAAGTGAATGGGAAGAAAAATAGCAGTATTGTTATAACTCTTTATTATTCATGTGTGACTCAGTAACACCTTGGAGCATATGGAGATTCAGAGTTACATTACGGTGGTTGTATAAAATATTAAGTATTGGAGCAAGGTGTAGTGTTTGAAGTAGAGTAGTATTTTTTATCATATTAGGAGTAAAGAATGGGACCGGGCTTGATTTTGGATCTCATAGCATTATGCTTTTTAAGTCACATATTGAAACTGTGTGTCCTCGTTTGATGTTGGATACTGATTTTTCAGAGATTGATGTTAATTCGGGTAGACATAATTTAGTCTTAAGAGTAGATAATGTTTTTGTGACTTAGAATCATCACAGTCTTTATTTCAAGTACATTACAAGGGAGATTGCTTAGATGAATAGTTCCGGAATTATTACGTGGAATTCTGGATATAGTGCCAATATTTTGATATTATGTAGTATCATTTTCCTATGAGTTTTCACATATATCTTTACTGTCTTTCCCATAGTGTATTTATGACTTAGAAATGAGTTCAGAAATTGAGTAATTATAGTTCACTTTCTTAATAATCAGACTACACCTCTAGCAACTAAACTGATCTACCTTCCATAGTAATCTTAATTTATGCATTGTAGATGAGCAGTTTAGCAGTATCTCTAAGATGCCACTAATTGGGGAAAACTTGAAGAAATCTCTCCCTCTGGTCATCCCTTGAGTAATAAAGAACATATCCTATATGATAACTTTACCACTTCTTAATGGAATTGTCAGATTGTTGTAAGCTTACAACATCCATGTAAGAATAAAAGAACATAGCGAGTGATTCAGAACTTTGTGCAGTTTTCACAGTTGGTTTCATCTAGGAATAAAATAAGCAGGGGAGGGTGTATTTGGATAGGGACTGTATAGATGTCTGCTCACCTGAACAGAGACTTAGTTTATTTTAAAAAACCTTCATTGAATTCAGCCTATTATGTAAATAGGTTCTTTGGGGGATTAAAAAGAAGGGTTTGTTCTTGTATCTACTGTACTCAGAAACCAGAGAAAAGTGCTCTGTGGCTTTTTGACTGCTTGCTGCCATTTATAGGAGTGCCACTGTGTTCAGACAGGTAGGTACTTGCTAGAGTTGGACAGTTGAGAAGACCACTTCCAGGCATGCTGTTTCTGATGAGGGAAGATGTTTGATAGTGAAGGTGTCCCTGTCAAGGTCTGAAGAGGTAGCAAAGCATGTTTGGCCCTAATGTGTCTTCCTTGATTTTAGCAGTTTTTCTGGCAGACAGTAGCATCATCTATGGGTTCTTAATTGACTATTCATTCAAAAATTAATATTTATCGAGCACATGTTACCACGCTAGATGCTGCTGACACCAATGCAGATAGTTTCTGTTCTCATAGAGTTTTACATACTATATTTATGGCTGCGTTGTTACCTGCTCAGAAAAACAGTGTCTGAAAACTTCACTATATTGTGGAACAAATGACTACAGTAAGAGGTGTGTGTGGAGCACTGCAGTGTATAGATTCCCACAGTCGCTTGGCTTAAAAGATAATATAGAGCCTGGATTATGAAGCCTGATTGGTTGTCAGAATAATCCAGAAAGCTTTAAAAGATTCAGATTCCTGGATGTCATTCCCAGAGATTTTTCTTAATATATGTTTGTGAAAAATTGCTTTAAAATCGAAGTTTTAATTAAATAGTTTTAAATTCACTAGGGTAATTAGTGACTTAAAAGAAATCTATTGTTTCTTCTGTAAAAAAAAAAAAAATTACTTTTGAAAAGTAAATTGCATTTTTAAAATGTATCTCCAGATTTTTATCTTTAGGGTTTGCTTTAAGTGTATACTTAACATGTTATAGGTGCTTGGTGGATAGCATCATATAGTTGTAATGTGATTGCAGTCTTATAAGTTAAATATTTTTCCAGTTAGGACCTCATTAAAAAGTAGATTTATAAAATTCTGGTTCATGTTGCATTTAAGTACTGCTTCCCTTCTCCATCCCATCCCACCATTTTAGGTGATACTACTAATAAAAATGGCATGATTCTATGAAGTACGCTATCCTAGTTTATAGGTTAAAACACAGAAAATACTGGGCATGAAAATAGGATACCTTATCATTTTTCTATGTTGACCAAATTGGGAAGAGATAAAAATTATGAGAGTCATATGGGAGTATATAGATAAAATTATGTTTTAATTATGTTCTTAAAGCGATGGAAGAGGAAAGTTCTGGGAGGAAACCATTAACCTTTAAGAGAGAAACTTTTTCTGGGTGTCATTTTGTAAATTAATTTTTGTAGAGTTCTGAATGAGGCCCAGAAAGTTAATTCTCCATTAAAGGTGGAAGTTTTAATATACTCTAGGAATAAAATCACCCATTTTACCCTCTTGTTAGGTTCTAACAACGTTTATTAAGTAGTATGATGGGAAAAACTGGGTTTGTTTGAATGCTGCAGCTGTTTAATACAGAAAAAAAGGAGGGTTGTTAAATGAGAACTTTGGTAATATGCCCAAATCATTGCTTTGAAAAGACATTGGGTAATTTCAAAGCCAGTAGGCTGAGTCTCCAGCTGCTTTGCTGAGGTCTAACTTAGGGGAGAATTTTGTGAAGTGAAGTGATAAATAAGAAATATTTATTTAACGTAGACTTACATTATGGAAGCTCCGCTGAGGTTTTCTTTTTGTTGTTCTGTTTTTTGTTTTATTTTTAATTCACAGGGAGAATGATGAATCAGTCAAAGAAGAGAAATCTGAATTAAAAGAAAAATCTACAGGAAATAAGAAAGCCAACAGATTTCATCCTTATTCAAAAGACAAGAATTCAGGCACTGGAGAAAAGAAGGGTCCAAATCGTAACAGAGTTTTTATTAGCAACATCCCATATGACATGAAATGGCAAGCCATTAAAGATCTAATGAGAGAAAAAGGTAACTATTTTTGATAAACCCATTGTTGGATTATTTTCATATAGAATGAGGAGGGAGCTAAGCAAACTTTTTTTTATTCCTCTTAGCCACACAGACTCAAAAAATTGATTTTTTTGACACAAATTAATCTTTTCCTCTTCTTTCACTTGACACAATTTCATTACAAGGTAGTATGGATAAATGAAGGTTTTTTTTTTTTTGCCATTTTAGTGGGGTAGTAGCGAGCCAGCATATGCATGCCACCAAGAATTTTGTTAAAGTGATTGCTTTGTCTAGTTGAAGTTTTTATAGATTTTTAAAGGCCTATTGCATTAGGTAAGCAATACATTTAGCGTGTTAAAGTATGAATAATAAGGTCTGATTATTTTTTTTCCCAAAAGCTGTTTTGTTATTTTCTTGGTGGAGTCTGGAATCTGGCTGTGGAATTCATTTTGTTTGCATTGTCATGAATGCCATGATGCTGTCTCTGCAGTTCTATATTAAAATTGCGTTACTGCTGTTGCAGTTTTGTTTTCAGAATAACCTGAAAACTTTCATTTTATATACATGGTTGATTTTGGGGAAAAATATTTTTAATACTTGATCTTGTAAAAGTTAGTTTTGTTATCTCTTGAAAAATTGAGTTTCAACAGTCCTGCAAACTACGTACTTGGTTTTGAGGCTGATCTCTTCTAATAAATAAAAAAAAATTTGCATTGGTGTATCTGTTGTAAGGTGACAACTATTTGATTGGTTTTATTCATTGACTTTATTTAGAAAGTGTGTGGCTTGCTGTGAAGCATGACTTGTAAATTTAGTTTACTGACGGCAAACAAGATTGAAGACATTCAGGTAGAAAGTCACCTTAAAACAGCTGTTGTGTGTAGGCGACCAAAGTTATTTGAAAAGTGCTAATGTTGATGTTTTTAATATGATAGGCTAAGGGACCATTTGTATGTACATGTGCATTTGTTCACCAACTATATCATGCTGGCCAAAATATGATCTGTAGCATGAATTAGGTTAATATGGTTGTTAGCTTTTTTAGAGAATGTGGATGATGTACATTTCTGAAAATTAGTTAAATTTACATAGCCATTGACAGGAGGTATGTTGGTCTGGTTTTGATTGTTGGTGAATAATAGGTGCTTTTCTGTAGAGTTGTGCACAGGTGTGCAGTAAAGCAAGATATTGGTGTTTAAATGTATTGTTTCTTGGTATCTTCCTTTTGTATGTCTTATGTAGTTGGTGAGGTTACATACGTGGAGCTCTTTAAGGATGCGGAAGGAAAATCAAGGGTAAGTGCTGTGGGCAATAATCTGCTTGAGGTTTAAAAGTTCCTCAGCAGTTTACTTTTTGTATAATACTTGTACCAGTTTTTGGAAACTTAAGTTTCATTTTGTTTTACTTTATTATGAAAGATTTGAGGCTTTATACTAGCAAGTCTGACACTTATACAAACCAAACTAGCTGCCTTGAAGGGATGGGTTTTGTAAATGCTCATAAAGGGCATTCACTTTTCTAATGCTCTAAGGTAATGCTTCTTAGCCAATAGATTTTAATATAGGATTTTTTTTGTTGTGTTTTGATGTCTTTAAGGATATTTTAAAAATCACTGAATTGATAATATTTCCTAAGAGTTCTATGAGAGGCCTATAGCTTAAAGGTGTTAATTCAGAATGTACGTTTGAAACTTGCACTGAAGAGCCTAAATTGGTAGCCTGCAGGACTACATAAAAGGCAGTGCTCTGACCAATTGGTATGAATAACATTGATGATTAAATTGACATAGAAGGAATTGGTTGATAGTAGATTTTGATTTTTAGCAAGAAAGCAATATATTGAAGAATATAATGGAAAGCTTTTTAACAATGTTTAATTATACTAGCAAAAACCAGTTGGGTGCATGAGAAATAAAAACTTTGTCATCACATTCAAATGGCACTTTGAACAGTAATATTGACAAGGAATTATTTAAAAAATGATTCTACTAATTTGTTTCTTTAGCATAGTTTTTTTTATATATATATACTTACAACTGGATGCTATTAAATTGTGTGCAGCCAGTTTTGAGAACTTTGTTTAACATTAGATTAATATTTCCTATTTTGATTTTAATAAAATTGAAAAATTTACATTAAAAACTATTTGTGTACCATATATCTTTTAAAAATATTTGTAACAATGTAAAGATAGGTATTTGAGAGCCTTCAGTTACTTCCTTGAGTTACTTTTGATTGAATTTGTGGGATGACATTACTTTAGTTTTAAAGAAGAGTCATCTAAAAGTAAAAATGTGCTCCAAGCTTGTTAGATGCTAGATTCTACAATCTTAAATAGATAGATCTAAAAATTTACAGAAAATTTGTGGTCACGTGCCTGTTAGGTTCTGGAGGTCTAAAAGACAAAGAATGATTGTGTTATTGATTTTTAATGATTTAAATGTTAGAATCTGCCATTAACTTCGTCTACTGATCCAGAACTTTTTTTCTTTTGCATATATTGACAAATCTACCTGGATATAGGGTTGTGGGTAAGAATTTTTTTTTTTTAAGTATCTTAAGTCAAATTTAAACTTATGATTGGAAAAAAAATCTTAGTACATAAACATTTCCTATAAATTTTTTCCCCATTAAGTGTGGTTGAATTCAAAGATGAAGAATTTGTCAAGAAAGCACTAGAAACTATGAACAAATATGATCTTAGCGGAAGACCCTTGAATATCAAAGAGGTAAGATTTCTTATATTTGGAATAATTTAAACATTTGAATATAAGGACATGTCTTCTTTGGATTGTCATCTAGTAAGGTTATTTATCTGATTACAGCATTTTTTTTTAAAGGGTAGATGCTTATTAAAGCATTATACAATTGATGATAGTTTTGCTTGTACATGATTTCCTATTTGCCCTTAAGCAGTATCCTATGTATATGATTTGTTCCAAGTTATTATAAGCAGGGGTATATGATTTTAAAAAATTACAGGACACAGAAATTTAAAGATGACAAACTTAAGGTGCTGACTTTACTTGGTATAAACATTTTCAGTTTTTAGACTGTTTTAGATTTAAGAAATATTGTAGATATTCTAGTTGATAATTAAAGTTTGCTTAATAATGCAAATACCTTATGGATTTGAATAAAATTGATATTCACTTTTAATAAAATTAACCTGAAACTATGCCAGATTAAAATTTAAGAAAAGTTATAAATCGGTTAGTGAAATTTATAACTGGAACTTGGAAACCCCTAAAGTGGAGATGTTCCCGTTGTATGAAACAGTGTATAAATATGTTGACAAAAGAATGATCAGAACATACATGAAAAACTGTTTACAGTTAGGTGTAATTTACCTTGGAAATGATTAGCTTGAATAGAAGTCATTTTCATGTCTTTCTTTAGTTCATATTGTTGATCTTATCTGAATAGTTGATCACAGACCACATATGTATATATCCTTGCTAAAGTCTATAGTAAAAAATGATAGAGGATGTAACTTTGGGACCCTGAAGAGTTTCCACCAACATGGATACAAATCATTGTAGAGCAGTACTGTCAGTCACAATTTAATTTAGTATGGTGTTGGTTTGAGTCCCAGCTCTATCACTTTCTAGCTGTGTGACTTAGTTGAGTTATTCTCTAAACCTTAGTAATTATAATAGTATACAGATAATACTTACCTAGTTAAGGTTTTTATGAGGATTAAATGAGATACACTTATGAGGATTAAAAAAACTAAGGCTCTGGCATCAGAGAATCTGACCCAGGGCAAATTACTTAACCTCTCTGTTTTCTTATCACTAATATGGGTATGATACTAGAATCTATCTGATAGTGTTATGAGGACTCAAAGAGTTAATATATGTAAAACAATAAATGTTACATATTTGTTATAATTCTATTATATAAAGCACTTAGCACAGTGCTGAAAATATTGTAACTACATAATAAATGTTAGCTGTAATAATAATTTTTTTTAACTTTAAAAAAAATTTTATTTATTTATTTTGGCTGCATTGGGTTTTTGTTGCTTTGCATGGGCTTTCTCTAGTTGCGGCTAGCGGGGGGGTTCTCTTCATTGCAGTGCACGGACTTCTTATTGCAGAGGCTTCTCTTGTTGCGGAGCACAGGCTCTAGGCGCACTGGCTTCAGTTGTTGTGGCACGTGGGCTCAGTAGTTGTGGCTCGCGGGCTCTAGCGCACAGGCTCAGTAGTTGTGGCGCACTGGCTTAGTTGCCCTGCGGCATGTGGGATCTTCCTGGACCAGGGCTCAAACCCATGTCCCCTGCATTAGCAGGCGGATTCTTAACCACTGCGCCACCAGGGAAGTCCCTGTAATAATAATTTTGATTGTTGTTATTCCTGCCCAAGGTGGGAGTGTTACTGGTCCTTGGTCTCTTGTTCCTGGATATGAGGTGATAATAGCTTAAAATTAAAGGCCATGCTGCCAACAAATACAGGTATCCCATATCCCTTTATTGGAGTCAGCTTCTGAATTTCTCTAATTCTATTTGAGCCTAGGGGCTTATTCTTTCCTTTCTTTTTTTTTTAAATATTTTGACTGAGATGTAGAAAATCGGTAGAGAAAGTTTAGACTGTTGTAATCTGTGCCAGCCATTTATTTGGTAATTTTTATGCGTAAGCCAGGACCAGTTTTCCAGAAATATGCTGATACCCTAATAATTTCCCATAAAGGTGACATTTGTAGAACAGCCACCATTTGGGAAATTATTATTTTGAGGATTATGACTTGCTTTTTTATGATGTTTCCTATTCCTCTTCAAATGACCAGTGTTACATGGAATTCCCTGGCGGTCCAGTGGTTAGGACTCTGTGGTCTCACTGCCAAGGGCCGGGGTTCAGTTCCTAGTCGGGGAACTAAGATCCCACGAGGCTCACAGTGCGGCCAAAAAAAAAAAAAAAAAAAAAGACAAGTATTATAGATTCTGTGTCTTTTTTTTTTTTTTAAACTGGAAAAAAAGTTTATTGGATGCTAAAGGCCAAGCCCATATTGTTTGTGTTCTTTTAAGTTTTAGCACATTGTAGATCCTCAGTAATATTTCAGAGACCCTATAGTAGAGTTATGTGATCCAAGTTGATATAGGATACTCCCATTTTTTACTTCCTAAAGAGAGAAATGGTTGAGTTTGGCCTGGCTAAATGATGAGGTGTTCTTTATTCAGTTAACTTTTTCAGATTAATATCTCTAAAGGTCCCTGTCTTGGAATTATCTGATTTCCACATGGGTGGCCGGGGTCAGTGCTGAGAAATACTAGTTCGAGTCTAGGGATAAGTATATTTCCAATGTTCATTAACAGATATTAGGATTGCATTTTTAAATTTAATTAAGTGAGGTTTAATAGCAGTTGTAAACTTATTATAGGCCCTCTCATAGCAATAGCAGGCAATGACTGGCAGGCTGACATCTAAGGAGAAAAGAGGAATAAAAATCATGCTATATAGTAGGTGGTTTTACATAATTTGTATTTTATATATGTTTTATGATATATGTGTGTTTATATTTTTGTGTGTGTATATGTTTATATATATGTCATACCTAAAAAAATCAAAATATAACAATGTTTTATTAATGTTAAGATGTGAAGGACAATCTGACTATCTTAATGGTTCATGAAGCATCTTCCCTGCTATGTCCTCCTCCTTCCCCCATAGGTAACCACTATTCTAAGTTTGTATTTGTGCAAGATTTTGAAACCTTAGACCTGAAGCATTTATTTATTAACTTAAAGAGTTTTATAGCATTCTTCAAAACATTAATTTCTTTGCTTTTGTATTTCTTTTTATTTCTTCATGGTGATGGAATACATTGGATGCCAGAATACCTTTACTCTTACATTCACTTCACCTTCTATTTCCCAGCCTTCCTAGAAAATTTATTAAAGTCATCCAACTTTCTTTTTATTAGTATTCCCAGATGGAGGCCAGCAGAGTAGAGTTGATGGTTACATATATCATAATCATTTGGTATTGCAGGTGATAGTCTATCTGTGTGTTTATGTGGTTTTTGTTTTCTTTTTGTACTCTACTTACTGAGATGAGTGAGAAGTATGTTTAAGCTTGCCTTTTTTGTTTTGTTTAAAGGCAGCATATTTCTCTTAAAAGTCAATGAACTAAAGAAAACAAAAACAAAAACCAAACAATGTTTAGTACCATTCTTCATACCTTTCTTTATCTCCCTTCTCCCTCCATCTCAGATCATAATCATTGTTGAGGATGGCAAGAGTTTGGAAAGTGGATAATTGTATTTTGTTTGGGAATGAAATTTACACATTATAACAGTTCCCCTCTACCCCAGTATTCCTGGGTTTTATAACAGGCTGTTCTGCTGTTGAAAACTTTGAGTTAGTATGAATTTGGCATTACATTGGGCATATAGTGATGAGAATAAGAGTCACAGTAAGTATTTTGTTTTCTTTGAGTTATGTGGATTTATGTGTGTGTGCCATATACTTGTATACCTGTATGAGGACAAAATTAAACTAATTTCAAGTTCTTAAGTGACTTTAGTGATTGGAAAGAGGTATTTAATTGACATCCCTGGAGACTGAAATCTTTTGTCTATCCACAGGTTTTTATGGGACTGAATTCTCTGGATGAGAAAAAAGCTCACTCTTCAAGAGGGCCACTAATTTGAGCCAGTTGGGATAGCTGCTGTAGAATTTGAAGTTATTTTAGTGATATAGACTTACTGATGTATCTAGTGGCATTTAACATTCACTGTATGTTATAGGATCCTGATGGAGAAAATGCTCGTAGGGCATTGCAACGAACAGGAGGATCATTTCCAGGAGGACATGTACCCGACATGGGATCGGGATTGATGAATTTACCACCTTCCATTCTCAATAATCCAAACATTCCTCCTGAGGTTATCAGTAATTTGCAGGCTGGTAGACTTGGTTCCACAATTTTTGTTGCTAATGTAAGTTTAAGCTTTACTCTAAAAATTTGCCATTCAGATATTTAGTTCTAATCATGAGATTATTTAATTAGATGAATGGGTCATAGGTTTATAGAACATTTTGCTTGTTTTTAACTAAGCAAAACAGTAATTATTGTAAACTCAAACCCAATTTAAGTCCATAAATATAAGGTCAGAGTGTAAATACAAGTATTTAGGATTTTTTAAAACAGAACTGTGGAATTTATAAACACTTAAGCAGTTCTTGAAATTATGTACTTAACATTATATGTGATTTTTGTTCATATTGGTAAATGGATTTCTTTCTTTAGCTTTGATATTTGATATTTGTGAATGTGCATGTTGTAGTTGGTTTGTCATTTGTTCTAAGCTTTTGAAAGTCAGTGATATCAACCATACTTTCCAAAATCTGAATTTCTGTCAGTAAAAATAGATATGAAAGTTTCAAATGTACAAAACAGGATTGAGCAGCTCTGAGAGACTGTTTTGGGAATTAAAAAAATTAAGGGTAAGGAACAATGTAGATGTAGCTTAACCGATCTTTAACAGTTTAAGATGTTTCTACGTGAATACTATTGATATACTGTTTAACAAGAATTATAGTTCTTTATATTTTTGAGAGTTTAGAAAAGATTTGTATTTATAAGTGGGGAGAGGAGTTAATAGGTATGTAACTTTATATAATTTTATATTAAGCTTGACTTCAAAGTTGGTTGGAAGAAGCTAAAGGAAGTGTTCAGCATAGCTGGAACTGTAAAGCGGGCAGATATTAAAGAAGACAAAGATGGCAAGAGCAGAGGAATGGGCACAGTCACTTTTGAACAAGCAATTGAAGCAGTTCAAGCAATTTGTATCCTGATTTACACTTTAGCATTATTTAATAAGGTTGAAGAAGTTTGATACCATTTTGTGGGGATTATGGAATTTAAGGTTGCCTGGCTTAGAAATGTGTATTAGAATTTGGTCTCCAGCACATAAAACCTTTACTATGTCCAAGTACTAAAGTCACTCTTAAAACTTGAATTAGCCATATTGTATAGGCCTGGTATGAACTTTTTTCTACTTCCTCTTCCTACCACAACTAATTGTATACATGCTGTTGACAGTAATGTAATTCATTGTACATTAATACAGTTGCTTTAAATGAAGCCTTGTTAATTTTCTTTTTGCAGTGGTTGAATTAAAAGATATTTATAAAATAAAACTATAAAGCAAAGAACTGAAGATTTTTGAGTATGCGGAAGAGACTAATACAAATAAGTAAATACTAAAGATGTTTTTAAAAATATTAGAGATAGTCTGATGGTAAATATGATTATTAAAAATGTGTTTGTGTTCAAGTATAATTTCATAGTTGCCTAACTGGCTTTCCTTGACTGAACCAACAGCTATGTTCAATGGGCAGTTTTTGTTTGATAGACCTATGCATGTGAAAATGGTGAGTTCCTGTATATCACTTCAACTCTCCAACCTCTTCAAATGTTTTATCTGCTCTCTTCTATGTTACAGATCTTTTTAATTATATATTAACCATATAATAAACTTTTTTGCAATTAGGATGACAAGTCTGTCCCTCATGAAGACTACCGTTCACATGATAGTAAAACACCACAATTACCACGTAAGTAAAAACTATTATTAGAAGTAATACAGACTATTCTTTTTCAATTTCATTATATGCTAAGCAAAACTTTATTTTTGTGCCTACTTCCCAAGTTGCCCACAATTTGGTGTTTGGAGTTACGGAGCTAGTTTGGCATAATTGATTATATGTGACACTTTTCTTTCTTTTTGTAATTTTTCCTGATTATAAAAGCAGTATATACTAAAAAATTTGTTAAGCTCATATGTGAGGGGGAAAAAAAATCGTTGTGATTTTACCACCCATAAGTAACCTCCATTATAACATTTTTGTTCATTTCCTTCCAGTCTTTCCTTCTAGGTGTATTTTTTTACATAGTTGAGAACTACCATATAAATAATTTTTTATTTTTTTGTTTAACAAAAGCATTATTATATGTTAAAAATTCTTTCCAAAATTTATTGGCTATTAATAATCTATCATATGGATGCTCCATAACTATTTCACTGTTACGTATATTTTAGGTATTTTAACATTTTCCCTTTAATCACCAATAGAGTTTTTTCTTTTTCTTTCTTTTTGTATACAAATCTTTGGTATGTTTTTGGTTATTTCCTTAAGATAGATATCTTGATGTAGATTTACAGGTTTTCAGGTATGCTCATTGATCAGTATTACCAAATTGTTTTCCAAAGGATTATAAAACAGCAATATGATGTACTTAACATCTGTGTCTCAATACCCCATGTTCAAAATGAAGATGCTTGATAGTACCTACTTCATGGGGTTGGCATGAGTATTACATGAATTAATATATAGTATATGTAAAGCACTTAGAACAGTTCTGGCATAATGTAAGCACTCAGTAAATACTATCTCGTGTTCTTACTTTTTGTTGTATTTTCTCTGGTTATTATTAAAGTTTTTTTTTTTCCATAAAATATTTAAAATATACAGGCAAATATAAAATCACTCGTGTAGCTGTGTAGACCATATTTGTTTTAGGTGATTTTTCTTTAAAATAAAATTTTACAGATAAAGATTCTTCTCCCCTACCACCTCCCACTAGATACCTTACCTAGAGGAAACAACTTATGAGTACAGTGTTTATCATTTAGGTTTTAATAATTTGATCACACATTTATACATCCATAAACATTATATGAAATTGTTTTGCTGGATTTAAAATTTGGTGTGAGTGAAATTATATTGTGCCTATTATTCTGCAACTTGCTGGTTTTGGTTTAACATTGTTTCTGAGATTCATTTATGTTGATAGATTGTAGCTCTAGTTCCTTTATTTTAACTGCTAATACCACATTTTACATATATATAATTTAGGTTATTCTAATTTTTTGTTATTAGAAACAATACTAAGTTGAGGAGTGTTTTGTTCTTTTTCTCTTAGAATATGTTCTCAATGTTTGCTAGAAATTATTTGTAAAACTGTCTGGCCTTGGTGTATTGTTTGTGGGAAGATTTTTAACTATTTATTGTTCATATTTCCTATTGCTTCTTGACTCAGTTGTGGTAATTTCTGCTTTTCTGAGAATTTTACCATTTTTCTTCATCTTCAGATTTATTGGAATAAAATAGCCTCTCTAAATTTTTGCCACATCTATAGTTCTTTTTTAAATTCCAGTGGTTTGCAATTTCTCTTTTTTTCTTAGTTTTTCTTTTTTTTTAAAATTTATTTATTTTATTTATTTATTTTTTGCTGCATTGGGTCTTCGCTGCTGCACATGGGCTTTCTCTAGTTGTGGTGAGCGGGGGCTACTCTTCGTTGCGGTGCATGGGCTTCTCATTGCCGTGTCTTCTCTTGTTGCAGAGCACAGGCTATAGGCGCGCAGGCTTCAGTAGTTGTGGTGTGTGGGCTCAGTAGTTGTGGCTCGCGGGCTCTAGAGCAGAGGCTCAGTAGTTGTGGTGCACGGACTTTGTTGCTCTGCAGCATGTGGGATCTTCCTGGACCAGGGCTCGAGCCCATGTCCCCTACATTGGCAGGTGGATTCTTAACCACTGCACCACCAGGGAAGCCCCCTTAGTCAGTTTTTCTTCGAGATTTGTCAGTTTTATTAGTGCTTTCAAAGAAGTGAATTCCATTTTTTATATTTTAATTTATTCTCTTAGTTTTATTTCCTTCTCTATTTCTTTGGGTTTAGTCTCTTATTTTTGTCCTAACTCCTTAAGTTGAATGTGTACTTCACTAATTTGCAGCCTCTTTTTTAATACAATTAGTTATGACTATAAATTTGGCCACTATATACAAGTTTTGCTATGGAGTGTCTTTATTGTGATTTAATTTTTATTAAATTACCATTATGATTTCTTCCTAAGTCATATACTTTTGAATTTCCAAATGTATACGTTTTTTTCTTACTAATTTCTAACTTAGCAGTGTGGTCATAGAAGATGGTCTCTGTGATTCCTTGGAATTAATTAATTAATTTGGACTTTGCATTGTGGCCTAATATATGATACATTTTAATAAATACTCCAGGTGTGCAGTATACTGTTCTGTATATGTCCATTAAATCAAATTTGTTAATCATTTAAATTATATCTCTGCTAGTAATTTTGTCTGCTTGTGCCATCAATTACTGAGATAAGTTTATGGTAAAATCCCCTGCTATAATGGTGAATTTGCGTATTTTTTCTTGTTTTTACTTGAACTATTTTGAGACTAATTCAGTAGGTGCATGCAGGTTTAGAACTGATATATTTTCTTAGTGAATCAAGATTTTATCATTATAGAGTGATTTCATACTTAGTAACTACCTTTAAGTCATTTGTCTAATAGTAATGTAGATACAACAGCTTTGTTTTGTTTATTCACATTTGTAGATTTATTTGGATTAATTCCCATTATCTTATTTTGTGTTTTATTTTTCTTTTTTTTACAAATGTTTATATTTATTTTTCTCCTATCTTTCTCTTTTGGTGATTATCCTGGATATTTTAATATGTCTATATAATGTCTGAAGTTAATATAATTATTCTCAATAGTAGAATGACCTTTGAATGCTCTAACTCTAATCACTTTCCTACTGAATTATGTGCTATTATTGCTCAGTGTTTTAGTTATATATTGCTTTGTTTCCAGTCCCACAAATTAGGCATTATTATTACTTATCAGCTGCTTTCACAGGCCCTGGCACTATTTTTTCCCCCTGAAGCATGTATTTTAAAAGCTCTTTCAATGAGTATCTGTTGTTAGTAAATTCTCTTAATTTTGGTTTGTCTATAAATGTCTTCAAAGATAGTTTCACTGGTTATATAGTTTAAGGTACTTATTTTCTCTCAACACTTTAAAAATATTCCAGTCTACTGGCTTCTATCGTTGCTATCGAGTCAGCTATCAGTTGAACTGTCCTTTCTTTATAGATAAGCTGTGCTCTTCATGTAGCTGATTTTAAGATCTTTGTCTTTGGCATGCAGTTTTACTACAGTGTGGATGTGGATTACTGTTTATAGGGCTTTCACAATTGAGAATTCAGTTTTTTAAAATAAATTCTCGAAAATGCTCAGCTTACATGTCTTTGAATATTACCTGTTCTCCCTTTGTAGGGCAGTCCTTTCCTGCCCTTCCTTATCACTCAGGGTGTCATCTTTTAATATCCTGGTTTTATAAAGTAGGGGCTTTCGATTTACTTTTCCACTGTTAGTACTTTTCAATGTATTTAGATTTAAAAATTACATTCATACTTTTATATCTGTTCTTTTCAAGATTTATGGTTTTATGTACTCTATTGAGATGTAATATGAACTCATAGACTTTAACAGAATCAGTTTGTTGTTTTAGTTAAGTTAATCATTATTAACCTCCCTATTTTTTTCCTTTCTCCCCAACCCCCCACTTCTTTTTCTCAAATTATTATAACTTGGTAAGTGGGGGCCTCTCATTTCCTATGCCTCTGCTATTACTTTCTGGTGAAAATGGGATTTCCCAGATCCATGAAGATTTTTCTTGTTCACAGACATGAGATTGGCCTACTTTCAAAGAGGCCTGGTTCCTTTTAGTGAAGAATGATATCAGAGATGAAAATAAGAGTTTTAGGTGTAGACATGAGCATTGTTGATAGTCAAGTGTGCTATTGCTTTGAACCATTTTTAGGGACTGAGCTAAAAAAGATATTTCTTTTACCAGGTTACATTGCTCTTTCTCCAATTTAACACAACATGCTTCTGTACTCTTTTTAAAAAACATATATAGTATATGGTTTTCTCAGCCCTTACCACTTACTAATTGCTACATTGACTAGCAAGAACTTTTAAGCCAAACTCAGATTTAGTAGAATAAAACAGTTCCCACTGTCTTTAAGTCATCAGATTATCTTCTTACAGTCTCTTTTCAGTGAACTTAATTTAAGAGAGAAAGTAAAAAGGATACTGGATTTAGAGACAGAAAACTTGAATTCTAGTCTTAGCTTAATCACGTAGTTAAATGGCATTGTACAAGTAACTTAACAGTCTCAAAAATTACCTCATCTGTGGATAATAGATGTGAAAACACTGTATACCATAGTCTATAAATAAATTAAAATACCATATAAATATAAATAAATATATTTATTTATATAAATAAATATGTCAATGATAAAACTAGGTAGTATAACGTTTGCTTTATTCAGTGTTTTCATGTTTGTTGACTTTTTAGTTTGATTTGAACCATCTGAAAAGTAATTCCTAGGTTTTAAGAGGGTCTACAGATTCAAGCAATATTCTTATTTTCAGATATGTATGTCATTTATAAGGTGGTTCAAAATCCTCTTGGTATTTCATTACTCTTTTTCAGTATGCCTTTAACTGGGATATAAGATGGATCTGCTTCATAAAACACTTCTCATTAGTAAATGATATTATAGTGAGGCTTCAATGTGCTGCATTCCAATGAAAACAAGAACTGGTGCTCTTATTTACAAATTTGCCAAATTTTAGAAATACTACTACAGGCATATAGCTTTAAAAAATTTTTCAGTGCCAGTTAGTTGATCATATATAAGTTGGTAATAATATTCTTATTTGTGTTTTAGGTGGTCTTGGAGGCATTGGAATGGGACTTGGTCCAGGTGGACAGCCTATTAGTGCCAGCCAGTTGAACATAGGTGGTGTAATGGGAAATTTAGGTCCAAGTGGTGAGTATTCTAACTTTATTATTTCTTTTTAAATGATACATTTGCTACATTGTAAAGCTTATATTTACTAGTTTGTAATGATATTTAAAGGACTGTAGTTTATAGTTGAATATTTAAGATGTTACTTTAGTCAGAAAAAGGAAAGAAACCTTGGAGAGCAGAGAACATGAAAGAGGTTGAACAGAAGGTCAGGAGGGTTCCTCTGAGGCCAGCCACGTTACAGCTAGCCTTTTAGCACTTTGGATTTTGAATTGTCTTTAAGGTAGAAGGAGAATATTCAACATAGTCTATGCCTTGTGTATCATGGATATACAGTATTTGTGGAATGGCTGAAATACTACCATATAAGCAATTAAAATTTGAATATCTAGTTGGGAGGGTAGCTTTTCAGATAGCTGTTTGACTATTCACATAGACTAACCTACAGTTTATCTTTGAAGATTGATTTTTAAACTTTTTGGTTTCAGAACCCTTTTATACTCTTAAAATTTGTTGACCCCAAAGTGCTTTTGTTTATGTGGTTATATTTGTCAATATTTACTGTATTAGAAATTAAAACTTAGAAATTTTTAAAAATTTACATATTTATTTAAGATAACAATGATAAACCCATTATGTGTTAAAATAAATGTAATTTTTAAGAAAATAAATTGTATTTTCCAATACAAAAATTAGTGAGAAGAGTGATATTATTTCACCTTTTTGTATATCTCTTTAATGTTTGGCTTAATGCAAGACAGTCATGCTCTTACATCTGCTTTTGCATTCAATTTGTTACAGTGTCATCTATCATGTAGTTTCTGGAAAATTCCACCTTATACTCATGAGAAAATGAGAGTAAAATAGTCAATATCTTAGTGTTATTTGGATAATGAAGGCGTTTCGACCTATTGAACCCTCAGAGGTCCTTAGACCATATTTTGAGAATTGCTGTTTTAATTGATGGACTAATTAATGCTATCTGGTTTCTATTTTTGTTGAGATGCTATAGTTACATTTTAAATTGTGAGGGTAGTTATGGTAATCATTATGATCTAAACAGATGGAAATCTTCTCCCTTACTCTTAGGCCCTCTACCCTCCTAAACACATACTATTTTTATTCTTTCATTTTTTACTGCTCCCTTAGCTGCCATGTTTAAAGGAGTCCTTACTTTCTGACCTGATCTCTCAATCTGCTGTAGTGATATTTGTGTGTCTGAGCTGAAAAAAAAAAATGAACGATTACCTAGTCCTAGGTATTCTCTAACTGAATGTGAGTATGACCAGTGAATTTTGTTTTCTTGTCTAATTAATATTCAAAGAGGCCTTTTTGAAGACTCATGATTAGACAACTGCTGTGGCATAGCACTTTAAACCGTCCCATCTGTGCCCTGCTGCTTCTCTAGTATTCCCCTGTGACTAGACCATTGGTATCTATTTTGCTGTGTTGCATTATGTCATTCTTCAGTCATTAAAATAAGATTTACTGAAAGTACATATTGTGTATTTTATTTGAGGTATGGGAATGGATGGTCCAGGTTTTGCAGGAATGAATAGAATTGGAGGAGGTATGTATAAGCATTTGTTTTTTTTGTATGTACCCATCACCATGTTTAGTAAGTTAGAAACTATGTTGAGAATTCCAAGGGAAACAAAAGTCATGGTTTATTGTTGGCTCACGTCCTAAAGGCTGCTAGGAGAAATTGAGCCTGGTACATACTTAAGGGATATGGAAGGTGATGTGTTAGGAAGCAGTTGCACAAGGTAGGGTGGATGAAGAGCTTACTGATGAGACTTAATATTTACAAAATGTACCTTTCAGCTATATAACTGACAGATCTCAAACTTAATCTTTATTCCATAGGAATTGGGTTTGGTGGTCTGGAAGCAATGAGTAGCATGGGAGGATTTGGAGGAGTTGGTCGAATGGGAGGTAGGTAAATGTATATAGTGGGATGTGTATGCTACATTTCATTTTCCCCATTATTAAAAATGTCCCCCCTTTACTTAGGAATGGATACTGTAGATGTTTTCAGAGGATGTATGGGCACCAGGGGATAGGACCAGGCAGAGCGGGACTGGGGTATCTGTGGCATGTGAAGTAGGTTGGGTAAATCATGGACTTCTTGTATTGTGACTTTTGCTGTCATTACAGTTTAGTTTCAATAAGTTCCTAAATGGATTACTGTTTAGTGATAATACTTGAAAAAGGGTTAATTTGTTGCATAATCTTTTCAGAGCTATACCGTGGTGCGATGACTAGTAGCATGGAGAGAGATTTTGGACGTGGTGATATTGGAATAAATCGAGGCTTTGGAGATTCCTTTGGTAGACTTGGTAGGGCTGGCTGTTTACTTCTTTTCTTTTTGCAGGTTGTATTTTTTGAAGTTTGGCTGTCTTTTTTTGTATGAAAAATTAGAAATTTATAATGTTTCATGCAATTTATTACTTGAAGAAAAATACTTCAGAGGTTTTAATGTACTAGCTCTCTTTTTCAGTGTCTTACATATTTGAACCCTATTTGTAGAAGACTTTATACTTTTCAGTTATTGTACATCTTCTGAGAGCATAATACCTTGGGAATTTTAAACTATGATTATTTAAATTAATTAGTATATTATTTTTCCATCCTTGTTTAGGCAGTGCAATGATTGGAGGGTTTGCAGGAAGAATAGGAGCTTCTAACATGGGTCCAGTAGGATCTGGAATAAGTAGGTTTAAATTTTACTAGAATTTTACAGTAATATTTGAATACTTGCAAAAAACTTTGCAAGAGTAGTTATTGTAGTGTTGTAATACTTTGTTCTTATATGTTAATATGACTTGTCATAATTTAGAAATAAATTTTGATATTTATTGAGCTTTACTGTTTTATCGCTGTTGGAAATTTCTAAACTAACTTTGAATTTTACTTCTTTGACATTTCTAAACTAACACCAGAATATGTGTTAACTGTCACCCAATTCAAGAACCTTTATTCCAACTAAAGAATCTGGGGCTTTTTCTGATCATATGTCATGAACAACATTAGCTTTAGCACCAACTCTGTTTCTTTGCTTATTCTCTATAACTGCTATTGGAGACTAGCTTATTTCATCTGTGAAAAAAAATTGTGTCTTTTGGTAAACACAGGTGAATCACCTCAGATCTAACACTTCTGGAGACCTCCTGAGGTTGAGGGCAAGGTTAAAAAAATGCTTATTTCCTTGCTTCTTAAACCTTTTCTTTGATAGAATCAAGAGTACTATTGTTGCAAAACTGGGGAATGCCAAATTTCTTCCGTCTGTTTCCACTACTACATTTTAGGCCTTATATTAAGCCTTAACACAAGGCTTAGTTTTTGGCCCGTGTTGCTTACTGAACCACGTCTATGTGAGCTCTCCATAGTTACCGACTTCCTTTAATTGATTGAAATCTCACAAATAGGAAACAAAGTCTACTTGAACTCTTCTAAGAGTGAGTTAAAAAAATCTTGTCAGCTGAAGATACTTACTTCCATTGTACCTTGCTTCTCATTTTATTCCTTCTTTTCATTATCTTTTCAGCCTTGGCCATTTTCCTGTTAATTATAACTTCCCTACCTTCCTTTTTCACCTCAGTGTTTATACTTCTGTTCCCCTAATTTTATATTTGTTATTCACAGAATGCCAATTTGAGGGTGATGTTAATTTTTAGAATGGGGATATTAGGTACGAGAAAAAAGGATACGATTGAGAAAGAGTAGGCGTGGAATAGTTAAAGGGGACTCAACGTATAAGAATCAAGTGGGTACGAGCTACAAGCTAGATTTTTAAGCTCTGGCTAAAGGAGTGTGATTCCAGTTTTTGTTGTTATCTCCACAAGTTCTGTATAACATAGAGACTAAAAGTTAGGTTTTTCTGTGGTTATTGAAAATCGAATTGATATGAAAAGAGCAATTGTATGCGAAACAAGATACTGAGGTGAAAGGTAAGCTAGGAAAAGAATATTATGTAGGACAGTATGATGAGAGCAACAGTTGATGTGTTGGAGTTGTAATTATTTGAATTTACCCCATATGTCTTTGTTCTAACAATTACTAAGCTTGGTATTATTAAAAGATAAAAATGAGGATACAAACTACTATAACATTAATGAATAAAGTCATTGATAGAAAATTTATATAACTTATGTTTTATGATCAGAATATAATTTTTTAGAAATGTATATGTATAATAGAATGAACAGATTCAGTTAGTCATTAACATTCAACTAACTGAATATATACAAAATTAAAATCTGTTCCTTGGAAGATTGTTATATTGTGTGTATAAAAATAATTTTGTTTATATATTGTCTAATTACATAAATGAATTAATTTTTCTCTTTCTTTCTCAAAAATGATTCTCTCCCTCCTCTTTCTCTCCTTCTTCCTCTTCCTTCTCCTTTTCCTTCTGTTTTTAAAACAAAAACACCAAACTCCCAAATCCTCCCTTCCCTTCTTGAAAATCCAGGTGGTGGAATGGGTGGCATGAACAGTGTGACTGGAGGAATGGGGATGGGACTGGATCGGATGAGTTCCAGCTTTGATAGAATGGGACCAGGTATAGGAGCTATCCTGGAAAGGAGCATCGATATGGATCGAGGATTTTTATCAGGTCCTATGGGAAGCGGAATGAGAGACAGAATAGGCTCCAAAGGCAACCAGATATTTGTCAGAAATGTAAGCAACTAAATGTAAAGTATACTTAAAATTATTTTTCTCCTTGTATATCTGTTACTAATACCTTTTTTCATTCTAGCTGCCTTTTGACTTGACTTGGCAGAAACTAAAAGAGAAATTCAGTCAGTGTGGTAAGTATGCCAATGACTGTAGATATATTGATATTGATTATGGAGGAAAAATTGATTTTAAACTTTTAAATACTGCTTAGACCTTTCTTTTCCTGTCCAGATGCTTATTCCTGGGTAGTATGACAGGTTTAATTCCACTTCAAAGAAATGAATTATTTTGCTATCCTCTGACGTACAGCAGTGCAAATTACTACTAAATAACAAGATTTAGAGTAGAGTCTGTCATTGTCTCTTGTGGATAAAGAAAGGGCTTATTTTATTACCTGATTTTAAAATGGTTACTATATCATCATTGCTTGAATTTAAAAGGATGTTTTTTATGTGGGAAATACTAACGAATGGTATATTTATTTCTTTGTTTATAATGTAGTACAGTGCTTTGTCAACATGACCCAATGAAATGCTGACATCCAAGTGATATGGAGTTAATAGATGAGACCCATTCTGTGCACTCTGTCACCTATACAATAAAGGAAACTTAGCTGATAGCGTAGAACCCACTGCCTAGAATGCCTTAGACAGGTACATTCTGATGGCCCTTCTGTTTCTTTCATAAACTGTTCTTGGCTATAATGATACTACCTATACAACCGTAATATGTTCATTAGGTCTGTAGATGATTAGGTGGTTTATTACTTTTAAAAGAGGGCCTTTTTTATTGTAATGATGAGAGATTTAGTGTGAGTAGAACAAAGTAACAGATTTCCTGCTAGTATTTTTTTGCTATTGCATGGTAACCCAGAGAGTATAATTATTAATAGTACAACTATGTAGGTGGGATATAATGATGAAAAATAGCTAAGTAAAAGTGGTACATTCAACCTTTGAGAGTTAATGGAAAGTTAAGAGTATTTGGAATACATCTTTAATTTCTGGAGATCATGAAGGGGATAAGTTTAGTGTTCGCCCACAAAAGTAGCCTTTGTAGCCACTGTCACAAGGGATCAAAGTGATCCTTCTGGAAACTGTTCTCTAATGTGTTCTCAGAATACTTTGTAGCTAACTTTCTTGTAGTAATCTGTTCACATGTTTTCTTCCCTCCCAGATGGAGGCTCTTGAGGGCAAGAACCATCATCTTTTTATTCTAGCACCTTTCGTTGCCTCTGCACGTATAGTAGGAGTTTATTAAATGTTATGAATGAGTTAAGCATTCTGAAAAGATCTTCATTCATTTATTTGGTTATTTATTAAGTAAATCTACAAATATTGTATTTTTGGTAGTCTGCTCGTCATTAGGATTAGAAAGGGGAAGAAAGTAAGATATTACCCCTGCCCTCAAAGAACATACAGTGTGGATCTATCTACAATGTTCTAGTGGCTCCTTTTTGTTGATCATCTTTTTATTTATATTTATTTACATTTTATTCAAAGAAGAGAAAGATAATTTTTCTTGATAAAAAAGTTGTTGTAAACAAGTCAACTAGTAAATAGTCGCTACTAAGAGAAAGCAGAATTATCAAGTTGTTTTGAGGTGTTGGTAGTCTTTGTAGGAGTAAGGAGATCTACCAGGATGAGTAAGCAGCATCTAGCCATGAATCCCATAGGCTACAGGGGAAACGAGCATATTACGGCCTTAGTGAGATCCATCAGATGAGGAGCAGTGGCAGCAAGTATAGATAATCCCTGCTGTTGTAGTTTCAGTGAAAAAGAATCTCCAGATGACATATGACTTTATTTTAAAAAGTAGAAATGAAACAAGATAAAGAACAAAGTGGGGCAAACAAATGACGTTAGTGAAAATGTGACCAATACTGAGTTGACTGTTTCCTTGTACGTAGGCAGATTTCCTTTCAAGATCAGATATGAGCAAGGCTTGCAGCAAATTTGAGGTCTTTTGGTGGGCTTGTATACTTGTTGCTGGCATTGTTTTGACAGAAGGACATCAACAATTCAAAAACATTTTTTAAAAGCAAAAACTAGTCCCCAAATCTACATTTAAAAAATCTGTACAACATTTTAGCCAATAAAATAAAGTTCTTAACTCTGTTATTTTAGCTCTATTTTTTTTTAAAGGAATTTATGTAATTTATTTATTCATTTATTTATTTATTTATGGCTGTGTTGGGTCTTCGTTTCTGTGCGAGGGCTTTCTCTAGTTGCGGCAAGCGGGGGCCACTCTTCATCGCGGTGCGCGGGCCTCTCACCATCGCGGCCTCTCTTGTTGCAGAGCACAGGCTCCGGACGCGCAGGCTCAGCAGCTGTGGCTCACGGGCCCAGTTGCTCCGCGGCATGTGGGATCTTCCCAGACCAGGGCTCGAACCCGTGTCCCCTGCATTGGCAGGCGGATTCTCAACCACTGAACCACCAGGGAAGCCCCTTAGCTCTATTTTTATGTCCCTTTTTGATCAGTCTGTATTATATCATGAGAGTAATGATTTTTGTTTTTGTTTTCTCAATTCTAATTGTAAAAGCTTTTGACTTTCATATTTATATTAAGGTAATACCGTACTAAATACTTTCCTACCATCTTCCTGTTTTTAACCTTGAACTTACATTGATGGAAAGGAAGATAAGTTACAGTAATAATTTATAGAATTAAGTGTCCAGCTATTGACAACTATGGAAATTATCTGGCTTGTATGAACTGAACCATCTATTTTTCTGCCACATCACTTTATTAATTTTCAAATCTTAGAGCTTTTCTTTCTTAGAATGGAAAGTTTCTTTTTAACCTGCTCCAAGCCAGTAGTGGCCCTTTTCACAGTAGAAGTCAGTTTTTTGCTGTTTTTTTAAACCCCTGAGCCCAAGGTGAGTAAGTATATTCTCTTGATTACTTCTTAGTAGGAGTCCAGTGGTACTCCATGCTCTCCTGTAGACAGTAACTGCTAGTAAATGGCCCATCAGCAAGCCCTCTGATTATTAAATGTCTAGAGTGGTTAATTGTCCTTGGTGGGGCAATTACAAAGATTGAGAAAATGTTGGAGTATGAGTTATATAACCCTCAATACAACATTTCCTTAGCGGGTATAATTCAGGAAAAAATGTGTTCAGATACCCCAAATATAACAAGATGAGAAGGAAGTGAGTATAGTAAAGTAGATCTTCTTTTATTTTGCTATATGTAATTCCTCAGAATACACATTTTTAAGAAGACTGAGTATAAATAACTGACCCATTCAGAGTTGGACCCCACATTAGTTCAGGTTGTGTTAATGAAGTCAAATAGGTGTAGTTTTTCAAACTTCCATATTGTCTATGCACTTTAACTATACTCTGGCTTAGTATGTTTTAGAACTGCAGTGCAAGGAAAGCCCATTCTTAATTATTCCTGCTATAAACCATACCAAATATAACGTTGTTCCACAGGTTTCCATTATTTTCATTTTTTACATCAGTATGCTACCTGTTAACTGCATAGAAAATGGAGACTTGTGGTGGATTTTATTTACTAAAACACATGGTGCTTCAAGCATGACTAGTGGACTCTAGATTAACATAACAGTAAAAATAATGCAGTAAGAGTAAAAACAATATATGAAGAATATTCATAGATAGTCACTTTCTTTTGTTTGTAAAGAAACACTCAAACTTTGTTTTTTGTCCCCCATATCATAATTATAGTTTCTTGTAGAATATCTGATTTTGCTTTCTTGTCCTGTGGTTATGTTACAGCTGTACTTTGGAAGTAGGTTTTATTAAACCATTTATTTATTTATTTATGCTTTAATTTGGTCTGTTTTTAGATATGCTTTTACATCATCATTTTGCAGAGTATACCCCACAAGATTACTTAATAGGCTGAGTTAAATAAAGTAGAAAGTTTTCTTTTATTGCAGGAAAGTCATTTTTTGTAGTTAGTATATGTAACAGCAGTATCTTTGATTACTGTAATACTGATTTCTCATTGCATACTCTTTTATCTTACACTGTTGCTAAAATAGCAGCCCTATTTTGTTTTTCTTGGAATCACACAAGATCAGTAGATATTTAAGTCATTTAAGAGTCCTCAGAACATGTACAAAACCAGAGAAGTCTGATTTTAATTAATTAAAACTAAATTTTTTTCTCCTCAATTATTTATCTTTAGAAAAGAAAATATCTCAATTGGTGTTTTTATGGGATTAAGAAGAAAGTTAGAAAACAACTTTCTAGTTCTATACCTAGGGGTTTTTTGGGGCAATCTAACTGTGAAACAAGTATCTATAAGCCACTTTCTCTATAAACCTGAGTGTCCAAACTGTAAGAAGGTTCAAGTATCTTAGCTGATAGACCTTGTCAGCTAGAAAAGCCTTGAGATCACTGTGAGGTCAGGAATTTGGTGGTTTGAGTCATGATTCCTAAACAGAGAGGAAATTTAAGAGAAAAAAAGAGAAACTTGTCCTGGGAGATTAACAGATTTTGCAAGAGATTATTACATATTTTCCTTTGAAGTTTTGAAGATTTCTTGCTTGAGTGAACCTTAGTATTGCTAATAAACCTATGGTGGGATACTTATGTTAAGAAAAACAGGTAAATTTAGGATAATGAAGAACCTTTAACCTTAAAAGCTCTTGAAAATTCTCCACAGTCCTCTTCAAAATCACTGTAAAGTGCTCCCATTTACCAAGGTATGCTTCTTTAATTAAACTTGCTTTTTTTTCAGGTCCCAGCATTTGAGATACTAAGAGGACTCTGGAAATTGCTCTGCATTTGTCTTTAAAGCTTTAAAAATATATATATATAGTCTCCAGTTTCATTTTATGATGTTTGTTAGAAAATGTGATTTCTGTATTTTAAAAAAAATTTTTTTCTTCCAGTTTCGTTGAGATATAATCGACATATAGCACTGTATAAGTTTAAGGTGTACAGCATAATGATTTGACTTACACATATAAAATGGTTATCACAAGAAGTTCAGTGAATGTCCATCATCTCATAGATACAAAATTAAACACATAGAAAAAAAGATTTTCCTTGTGATGAGAGCTCTTAGGATTTACTCTCTTAACAACTTTAATATGTAACACTCAGCAGTGTTAATTATATTTATCATGTTGTACATTACATCCCTAGTACTTATTTATCTTATAACTCGAAGTTTGTACCTTTTGACTCCCTTCCTCCAGTTTCCCCTCTCCACTCCACCCCCCGCCTCTGGTAACTACAAAATGATCTCTTTTTTTTTCTATGAGTTTGTTTCTTTGCTTTTGAAGTATAATTGACCTACAACCCTATGTTAGTTCCTGTTACACAATATAGTGATTCGACATTTCTGTACTTTTCAAATGATCATCACGATAAGTCTAGTTACAATATATCACCATAAAAAGATATTACATAGTTACTGACTATATTCCTCACATTGTACATTTCATACCCGTGACTCATTTATTTTGCAGTTGGAAGTTTGTACCTCTTAATTTTCCTTTCCTATTTCTTTCTTCTCTCCAGCCCCCTCCACTCAGCCACCTGTTCCTTCTCTGTATAACTGTTTCTGTTTTGTTACGTTCATTTCTTTTGGTTTTTAGATTCCACATATAAGTGAAATTATACAGTATTTATCTTTCTCTGACTTATTTACTTAGCATATAATACCCTCTGGGTTCATCCATGTTGTTGCAAATGGCAAGATTTCATTCTTTTTTATGGCTGAGTAGTGCACGCTTAGGTGGCTTCCATATCTTGGCTGTTGTAAATAGTGCTGCAGTGAACATAGGGGTGCATGTATCTTTTTTAATTAGTGTTTTGATTTTCTTCGGATAAGTACCCAGGAGGGGAATTGCTGGATCTTATGGTAGTTCTATTTTTAATTTCTTGAGGAATTGCCATACTGTTTTCTATAGTGGCAACACCAGTTTACATTCCCACTAATGGTGCACAGGGGTGTGTTTGGTTTTTTACCTGTTGTAGGTTAAAAATTTTTTGGATCTACTTTAACCATATAATAATTTCTCTGGGAATTAGTCTTTTTTATACTTTTAGAACACAGTTAAAGATTGCCTGGCTTGGGTTACAGATCATGGTTTTGGTTCAGTGTGATATTTATTAACTTGAACCATTTAATTAGTATTGAGTGGGTGAGTGACCACCTATCAGTTGGTTTTAAAAAAACACAGTAATGGGGCAGGGCGGGGATGGATGAATAAACAAAAGAAGAAAAATAGTCTAGGATGTTGTAGAAATCATTCAGATCAAAATTTAAACAGGAAAAAAAATCTTATGCATTGGGATTAAAAATTCATCCCATTGCCTGGAAAGGGCTTATGCAATTTTTTGATAAGCCCTTTTTTAAATTAATTAATTTATTTATTATTTTGGGTTGCATTGGGTCTTTGTTGCTGCGCGCAGGCTTTCTCTAGTTGCGGCGAGCGGGGGCTACTCTTCGTTGCAGTGTGCAGGCTTCTCATTGAGGTGGCTTCTCTTGTTGCAGAGCACAGGCTCTAGGAGTGCGGGCTTCAGTAGTTGTGGCACGTGGGCTCAGTAGTTGTGGCTCGCGGTCTCTAGAGCGCAGGCTCAGTAGTTGTGGTGCACGGGCTTAGTTGCTCCACGGACTGTGGGATCTTCCTGGACCAGGGCTCGAACCCATGTCCCCTGCATTAGCAGGTGGATTCTTAACCACTGTGCCACCAGGGAAGCCCAAGCCCTTTTCTTTGCCTTCCTCCCTTTTCCTTTTTTGTCCTTTTATAGAACTAAATATGTCTGGCTTTTTGATTTTATTGCCAGACTCAAATTAGCCCATAGTGATCTGGCAACTATAATATTCAAGGGGTGGGAAACATTATGGTAAGTAGTCACACACCTCACATCTAAATCTGTGTGAACTGGGTTATCATACATCCTTGTATGCCTGGGGATAGTCTCAATGTTTACATCTGTTATTTGTGTGTAATTATTAATAACTCTCCCTTTTACTCTCTGAAGTTTCTGGTTTGGATGATGGATTTTTATGGCCACGTATTTTGATAAATGATATTCATTTATTTCAAATACCAGTCTGTATAGAGTCAGTAGTGATATTAACTATAAACAGAACCATTGTCTGGTTTTCCTCCTCCTGGAAGCTTCTCTAAGGTTCTTCTTTGTGCTCTTATCATTACTGTTTTCTACTTTTATTGATTCAAATCTACAGTATCTCGTCCATGCCTGTTTCTGTAATATACTTGGTGCCACTCTTACATGTGGAGTTCAAATTGTCATATTGAATAAATGACTTTGGCACTGTGGTTGAAAAGCAGAATTAGCGGAGCTCTTTGTGGCCTGGTAAAAATTAAATTTCTGGGCAGTTGCTACTATTTTCAGGGATAAAAGAGTGAAATGGAGGATAAAAGGGAAGGAAGAGAGATTAGGGGATTGGGCATAAAAGAGCAATTGTTTTTCTAAAAATAATTTTGTTTGAATTTGTAAGTTTGTTATTAGGCATGGTGACTTGGTGTCATTTTGTGCTAGCTTACCTTATCTTGCTATAAAATTCACTTTAGAAGTAAAGATTTAACATTAAAAAATTTTTATTTTAATAAAATATTAAATCCTAAGCAAATTTATTTTGATTTCAATTTTGTATATTATAACCTGTATATATTCATTACTTTATATGAATTGCATTATATTCAGAATATAAAATGATGAGAATAATGCTTATATGATGTGCTGTTTTAAAATCATTGATGTTTTTAGCCAAGTTGTCATTTCATTGGCTATGAGAAATTTCAAACCTGTGTAGTGAAATGGAACCTGTTTAAACAGACTAGTAATTCTATAATTTTTCTTTTACAGGTCACGTAATGTTTGCAGAAATAAAAATGGAGAATGGAAAGTCAAAAGGCTGTGGAACGGTCAGATTTGACTCCCCAGAATCAGCTGAAAAAGCCTGCAGAATAATGAATGGCATAAAAATCAGTGGCAGAGAAATTGATGTTCGCTTGGATCGTAATGCATAATTTGAAACCACGGTTGGAACATTCTTACATCTGTTTTGCTGAATCTCCTAATAAAAGTCATTTTTTTAAGTAATACTGTATGCTTACAAAAGTTGTAAAGATGAACTTTTAAAACTCCCACCAGCTTTTAACAGTATAGTGTTAATATACTGTGATTTTTGTTAATCTCAAGTTTGGATTTTTAAAGACAGCAAGTCTGGTCATTCAGTTTAAATGAATGGTTATACTATTTTTAATGAAATAAGCCATTTTCTTGTTATTTTCAGTTCTGCATAGTGGGATTTGTTTGTTCAAGTGTCCCCAGCTTTTATCAACTTACTGTAAGGTAAAACATAGATGGTTTTTTCAAAACTTCTGTTTAATATATGTAATTGTCCTTGAAAAGAAAGGGCTCAGACAAATTAAGATATGATTTTGGTTGGTTTTAAATTTTTGTTGGTGATAAAGAATTACTGTAAGTAAGTTTTAGATTCTAAAGTTCAGAATATTTTTTATTTGACTTAAATGGAGAAATGGAGTTTTCCTTCTCTGCCCTTCCCCATCATTCACATTTTCCACATAACATTAACCACCACAACCCCTTATTTTATTATTTCCAATAATTCCAAGTTCATACAGAACTGATAATGTTGCAAGCCCCAAGTATAATAATAGGCAGACTGCTCCCAACTTTCTGTCTAGTTTCCAGCCATTAAGGTGAACTGCTAAGAAAAGAAAAATAACTGAAATGTTGAGAAAGATGGTTATGTAAGTTAGTCCTCTACTGTTCACTTCTACAGGAGCAGATGCATTTATAAATGTAGTTTTAATAAACCATGGAACTCCTAGGCACAACATATCGAACACGTTGGATCCCACGATGTTAGACATAGCCATATCTCCTTTGCCTGTAAAAAAAAAAAAAAAAAGCATGTTGTTAAAATATGCACACCAATACTGTATTTTATTAATAAGCTTCATAAGAAAAAACACTGGATACTTTCTCTGTTTGTTTTGGAAAATTGTTGTATTAGAGCAAAAGTCTTAATGAATTTGTATTTTTAAATTTTGGGGGGTTAGTATTTAAAGTCTTAACATTTATTTATCTAATAATAATTATCTTTATTTATTAAACCATTTTTCAATAAGGTATGTAGATTACTTGTTGCTTTTCATTCTAACATGGTTAGTTATGATTTAATGCACATTTCAGATGAATATTACTTGGGCGATTAGATTTAGTGAAATTAATCTGCTATTAAATAGTAAATCCTTCCTCTGAGTCACTCCTTTTTTTTTCTTCGAAGTATGTTACTGAGGAAATAAATATTTTAAAGGTACCTTTGCTCAGTGTATTTCAGCCAGCCTTTTAAGAATGGGCACTGCAGCTTGAGGGACCTACTTCTTACCTTTTCTTGCAACCAACACACTTGCAATCGTGTCTGGTATGCTTGTTCCTGCTGCTAATAAAGTAAGGCCCATTACTGTATCTGGAATTTCTAATGTTTCCCCTGTAATAAACATAGATGTTACAAGTTACAAATCTTATAGATTCGCTAACTGTTCTCTGCAGATATTTCAGATATTTCTTTCCTGAAACAGAAAATAGGCGTATTTAGATTTCAGAACCAATATGTATTTACTTAGATTTTAGCTACCAAAATATTGAATAATATTGGTGAATTGGTAACCCAGGTAGCACAGATTTTTAATGACAGATATCGATATTTAATACACAAAATTCTACCAAGGAGTAATTTCCCTACCTGGTATGCTTAACAGAAGTTTTGGCTGTCCACTGTTGTCAAGGCTGTTGCTTAAAATATGCTAATGAGATTGGTCATTTTCTCTTTTCCCTTTTAAAAACATTTGCTAAAGAGGTCAGATTTAAGCAAATTATTTGTAGCTGTTTTTAAGCTGTAAATGTGTTAACACGGTATGCATTTTTAAATTCCTACTTTAGTGACAGACCTTCGTTTAGTGTTTTCTTTGGGAAATCATAAATCTGAGGAAAACAAAATAGGATTCGGCTTCAGTCTTTCTAACTTTATGGTCCCAGTTTAATACTTCTGTTAAATCTGATGTCAGTTCAACATTTTTCATAAATGTATTCATTTTGGGAAACAGAACTAGAGGGAAGTTTTAAAAAAAAAGTAATTGTAACTGCTCTTAATATTGTAATTGAAAACTTACTTTAGAATTTTTTTTTCTTAAAATGTTAATTAAAAGAACTTCAAGTAGCATATTTATTGCATGCTTATATATTGATACTGGAATTGTAATTGGTTGTTAATTTTGTTACTGGTTTGCCAGAGTTCATATGTACATAAATAACACTAATGTTTATCATCTTGGGGACTGTTCTATGATCTAGTACTTCATTTTGTTCTTTTCTTGCTTTCCTAATGTCAAATGTGATCTGTCTGAGAAAATTTAGAGTTTTAATATGCAAGCTATTGGACTTTTTCATCTTGCTCTTAAAAGTAAAAAGAAATAGAATAGCATACTATTCTAAGTCATATATTAATTTGAGAAGAGTCAGAGGTCAGCAAACTTTTTTCGAAAGGGTGAGATAGTAATTATTTTAGGCTTTGCAGGCTATATGATCTCTGTTGCAGTTATTCAGCTCTGCCAGTGTAATGTGAAAGCATCCATAGATAATATATAAATGGATGGGCATGACTGTGTTCAGTAAAACTTAACTCTCAAAAGCAGGAGACTCAGCGATTTGGGCACACAGGTGGTGGTTTGCTCATCTATGATATAAGTCCATTCAGCTTAACCTTTCTGGGAGAAATTCCTGATTTTTCTGTTCATTGTTTATATTCAGTTTTTCCTTCTGGACTAGGAGTTCTGTGGGACTAGAGCTGCTTATGACCAAGCAGTAATAGTGAAATCTTAATCATGAAGGTAGTAGAAACCTAAAATGAAACTTTATTTTATACCCTTTTTATTCATTTCATACTACGTTTATATTCCCATATTAAAAAGCAAAATAAAATGTAATCCAGTTAAACAGTGAGTACCCATCGTTTTCTCGAAACACTGGCACCTTGCCATATTTTTTATTATGGAATGGAATTCAATATAAAGACTATATTGTGCACCCATGCAATGTGATTTAATTATTAGCATAATAGAAAGACATTCTGTGAATTTGATTTCATTTATAACATGTACATTCCTTTGACTTGTACCCCTGGGCTGTATAACAGTGAGAATGTAGTTGACATGTGATATACAACTCACAAAACCTGAATGAGCTTGTTGGTGTATTAATATTTAATCTTTCTGTAAATAGCACTAATCTTTAGTCTTTGCTGAAAAAAAATTTGCTCTTTAACTAGACTACACTTAGTGAATATATGCTTTGTTCTTATATAAAACTGATAATTTTATTTTTAAATTGTGCTCTTATACTTAAGATACATACCGGTTATTGTGACCATCCAAACCAGGATATATGTAAATGCAGATATCCACAGTGCTGACATGAAAAAGGTTATCACAAAGTAATTTTTCCAAAACTTTCTTCTACAATCTGGTGTGGTTAGAAAAAGTAGTATAATAATGGGAAGGGATAGTACCCAAAAAATTCTTTTCAAGTCTGCTTCAGGCATGTTGAAAACACTTGGTGGATCTGTTAAGGAAAAATTAAACGATTTTGAGTTTTCTCAAGTGGCCAATTAAGTTAGAAATGTTCATTTAGAAAGCTGTATTGAAATAAATTAGCTGTATCAGTTTTTAAGAGGCATTCTAATACCTCATTACTGATATTGCTGGCAAAGAGAAACTAATTGAGACTTCAGGGCTGATGGTGTAAAATGTGATACTCAGCGTTTCTTGATTTGGGGCCTTAAATCCATCAAGATGTCTTGGGTCATTCACTAAGTATGTTAGAGACATAATGTTTATGAAGTGTCAGTTCGACCTCTCTTGGTTTTCTACAGTGTGGATGGTCTTTAGTAACTTTTGCTTATGGGATTAACCGGGTGTCTTAACCTTAACTATCCGCGTTGTTTCCATTTCCCAATATTGATGATACCTCCAGCCTGCCCTATGTATCACATAATGTATACTTAGGGAGTATAAGATAATTATAGCATAATCTTTTTATTAAGTGGAATATTTCTAATTCTCATTGTAAGTGACTTTAGGGGACTTGTTTCATTATTTTCTTTAATTAATTTACCAAACACAGAATTCACCACAATTCTTAGAAAGAACCTTGAGAAAATAGGCACTAGTATAGAATCTACAATGTAACTTATAAGACTTGAGTATGTTTTTTAAATTCAATTTTTTTTATTAACTTAGTGGAAGACAATAATATATTGGATAAAAAGGGGAATTCACTTTAAAATTGTTTAAAATTTGTATGGCATTTATAAAATACTATACCCATATATTAGGTCACATTACAACTAATGCTAGTAAAATAACTCATAAAAAATTTTTTGCCAAGCCTCAGCCAATGGGCCAGAAAGTAAGAGATATAATTTTAGTGTAATAAAAAATGTTTGGACTGGTTCTTTTGAGTTTCTTGTTACAAAATTTAACTTAGACATGTGTACCTCTTGCGCCTGAAAGACTAGAAACTATAATTTTTGTAAGAAGGGGCAAAGTCATATTTTAACTTTTTAAGGTAATAAATTAGAATAAGTTCCCTGTCTAAAGTACTAAATAAAATTTAGAATCTGTTTCTTACAACCACTTTATAAAAAAATAACCACCAAATTTGTATTTCTGGCCGTAGCTGAATTTGACTTCCTACTAAATATATTTACTTAAGTGTTTTGCTACTGCTTCAGATGACATGTTTAAAATTCAACTGTTTCCTTCCTACTTTCTTTTTTCCCACACCAGCTTTTCTTCCTTAATTCCTAGTTTTTGTAAGTGGTGTTCTTATCTTCTTAGTCAGTCATTATCAAAAGCCTCAGAATTATCTCTGCTCCCAAGTAGCCCTTCAGTTGCCTGGTCTTGGTGATGCTTCCTTTGCAATGTCTCACATCTGTTCTCTTGTATTCCCCCTGCCTTCACTTTGTCTAGACATCTGCTAAACACATCAGTTGGTTTAGTAGCCTCTTAAAGACCTCCATGTCCTTTATCCCATATTTCAGTTCTGATAATTTCTCTACTCACAAACCTGCAAACATTCTTAATCTAGCATTTAAGACTCTTTCTATCCTCTTCCTTTCTATCCACCTTTCTTCTGCTTCCATTCTGCACATTCAGTGCTCCAGTTATGTTAGTACTTGAGCAGGCCTTTTGCTCATGTTATTTCCTTGTCAGTCCATGGAATACTCTTTACTCTTATCTCTGCATCATTTACTTATGACTAATAACTAACAGCTATTGGAGTCTAGACTTCAATAGCTGTTACTTATTACTCATAAATCAGGTTGTTAGTTAAAATCTTACTATTCTACAAGGCTTAGTTTTAATGCTCCCTTCTCCGTGATAATCTTTCCTATCTAACCATCCTCATCAAATTTTATACCATCTGTCCCATTTAGGAACCACAGTTATGCTTTATTTGTTTCTCTTTACAGTACTTAAATGTTCACATTTTAGCTATTTGGGTTTGTTTTTTTTTTCCCCCTGTAGTATTGGAAGCTTCTTTAGGGATAGGTCTGCCTCTTGATCATCCCTGAATCCCCATAGTGTTTTTTTACATAGTAAGTATATAGTACTTAATGAATTAAGTGAAATGAAATTAAGTTTTGCTAGTGAATAGACTTAACAGTGGCCAGGATGTGGTTATTACCTTCAGAAACCTGACTAAGACCATGTAAACTTATAGAAAGCTGGGAGTAGCCAGAATCTTCATGAAATATTCCACTGTCAGTTCTTGATTGCCTGCGGATGAATGGTTGATCCTCCTCTTCCCATCCCATCAGTGGCTGCTGTTCACTTCTCTCTTCCATTGCTTTGGCAAGGCAGGTGCAGCAAGGACCACACTTCTTTATAATATATTGGTTAATTTTAATGTCAAAACACAGCACCAAAACATATAATCCGTATATCAAAAGCAGTGAAGTTCCTTCATACCTATAAATTAGAGAAATTTGTGTGTTTTTCAATTAAAAATGTGAAAGTTATTTTAGAGTTAGTAGCTTTGGGGCAGTATCTGCTTAATTTTCGAATGCAGCAATAGAACGGAAATGTTCTAGATATATTTTGGTTTTGTAGATGTGTCCACCTTTGGTTACAGCATTATTAAAAATTTATTGATGAAAGCTTGACACTGTCCTTTCTGTATTTCAAAAACAAGGATTATAAATTCATTTTCTTAATTTGTAGAATCCTTCCGAATGGCAGGCATGAAAAGTTCTTTAAACATAATAGTAATCATAGACTTTCAAAATAAAAGTGAAACTAATGAATAGTGATGGGCATTCTCCACCTCAGTTCATTGGAAGAATATAATAATTATAAGAAAATATAGTATCTGTTCATTTCAATTGTTCTGGTATAGGAACTTTGTGTAAAATATTCAGAATATGTTAGACCTTGGCTGGAGCTTTTCAGTTTGCTATACAGAGATTTTTCGACGATTTTAATGTAAATGAGTTTGGCTTGCAGTCACAAGAAAGCAAGGATGTTCTCAAAAATAAAGTTATACCTAAGGCACTGAGAATCGTTTTCCTGTACCCTGGTTTGCTGTTTAAAGGATTTTCATTAGCGAATACCATCACATTTGAACCTTGCATTTACCTTTTATTTTATAGCCAGTGAATCTCTGCTACAGCTTGAAAGCACAGAGTTTCTGATTTCCCTAATGGGGGGAGCGTTAGCTTGGATGCTCTCACAGTGATTGTCCCCTTACAGACAACTGCTGAGTCCCAGAAGCATCCCCATTGTAACCAACAGTCTCTCCTTGGGAGACAGGCTAGATTTCAGGATGATGCATTTAAAACATTTGCTCCCTGCGAGGTTTAAAGTTTTTTGATAGCAGATATTGGTGCAGCACTGCCAAATTGTAGTATTCCAGAGGGGTGCCATTTACAGTGTTTTCTATTTTTCTGGTGATCTCTGGCATTGGGCAATGTACAATCCGTATGGCTGTGTTTTACATTTCTTTATCCGTTAAGATTCCTAGTGTAGTGATAAACACCTACTTGTTAGCTGAAACGGTTACTATCTGTTCACTAAGTCACCCGCTTTTTCATTTTCTTGGAACAGCAAGGCATGGGGAGATTATAAAGAAAGCAAATAGTTTTCAATATTGAAACCTAAACGTTTTTGATTTTTAGAGGAAGAAGGCTATAGTTCCTCTTACTAAATGAACATCAGGGAGAAAGTTGGAGGAATTTAAAGGAACTTCTTTTACTTCCTTTGTCATCTTCTCCAATCTTGTGACCATGGTCACTTTTAACGGAGGAAAGGTAAACCACCCAATAGATGAAAAAGCCACCTGTTGGGGCTTTAACGGACAAAAAAGTTGGGAGATCTTCTCAACAGGCAGTGGGGAGAAAGAAGGGTGGTAACATCCAGTGGTTAGACAAAAGAAGACTGACTTGACTAAAGAATTGCAAAGAAAGGAGAAGAACCCAACTAGCAATCGTGGTGAGGAGGTTAGCTCAGAGACCTACAGGGAAAAGGTACGGAAGTGGTGGATAATTGAGAAGTGATTGAAATAACATATTTGAAAAAAAAGAAATGTTACTAAACCATTAGAATTTTATAAAAATCCTCTCTGTAATTGTTTTACATTAAGAATAATGATTATTTCAAGCTTACCAGTAAACTTGGTTGTCAAATATTATGGCAAGAACTGCTGCTACACTAATCACGTATGCTGCACAGTCTCTGAATAGGGGCCAACATGATAGCGTTGAAACCTATAAAAATAATTTAATGTTCTCCATTACACGGTAACTTCTTCAAGTACTTGCTTAGTGCAATAATAAAATTGTTTGTATATTTGTAGCTAAATATTGTTATCTTTTGCATATTGCATAGAGAAAGGAATTTTAAGAAAAATTGTGTTTCTAAACCTAGTCTGATTTTCATAAATTTGACCAAGAGGTATTTGTGGGTTAACTTAAAATTGAATACATGTTGTTTTTCGACCGATTAATACATTTAACTGAACACATTACTAGTGCCTTGTTTGTTCTAGACGCTGAACGGTTCTTATAATTTGTCAAGGCAATAAATTTTGTTGAATAAAGTTTTTTTACATACCACGTTAGATAGTAAGCCACAGGCTGCACAGATGCCAAGGAGATTATAAATTGCAGATCCAAGAATGGTGCTAATGCCAATATCGCCCTTTGTGATAAATACACCTATAAGCAAGACAGTAGCTAAGTTAGTATTGACTTGGAGAAGATCAAATCACATGGAGTAAGAGAAAATATAAGGAGCAATATTTACCTAGGAAAGCAGTAACTAATTCAGGAGCTGAACTACCGGCTGCCATAAAAGTTGCACCTGCAACATTCTGGGACAATCCAAAGTCTGAAGACAAATGAAATTATGTTATGCCTGGTAACGTGACAAATGAAAGAGTATGTCTTTATAACTAAATAGATATATATCAAAGCTACATCTTCACAGAAAATCACTAATATTAACTTTAGCTGGAAAATAGCCGATAGAGGCAGCATGCTAGGCATTATTTACCCTAGGTCAGAAAGTTAGTGTCAAAGTTAGAACTAAAACTCAGGTTTCCAAGGCTTTGATAGCAATCCTTTGTTGATGTTTATTGTTTGCTATATCTACTGATATTTGACACTCAGTCTTTCCAGACTCTCAAACTCTGGTGTGCTTTGTTGAGTCCCTTTCACCTGTGGTCAGTATTTCCTTATTCTTGCCTGTGGGGACCATTACCTGTCGCTCACTCTCAGGTCCACATCAGGTTCTACTTCTCTGCTGAGACATCTACCTATGACATTACTGATTCCTTTTGTTGTTGGCGGTGTGACAACAAAACAAAAATAGCTACAATATTTCTGCCCACATGATTTTCCAGAACCTCTCCATTCCCTATCAAAAAACCAAACCAAAACAAAAAACAAGGTGGAGTTTATGTTTACGTCATCTGAGCCTAGATGAGCCTTTGTGACTGCTTTGACTAACAGTATGGCAGAGCCGTAATATTTCTGAAGCTAGGACATAAAAGGTGACAAAACTTTCTCATGGTTTTCTCTCTCTAGGAACATTTGCTTCAGAGCCCTAAGTGATCGCATAAAAACCCTGGCTACCATCCTGGAAAGACCTTGTGAAGAGCCCACATAGAAATAGAGATCCCTGAGGAACCCTGGCTGGTTCAGCCCCCCAGTTTTGAATCTTCCCATCCCAGGCACCAGACATGTGAAGGAGGGAGTTTTCAGATAATTCTAGTCCTCTCTTCTTACTATAGCTACATGAGAGACCTCAAGCAAGAACCACTCAGCTGAGGCCAGTAAACCCCCAAAGCTGTGAGAGGTATGAAATGATTGTTCTTTTAAGCTACTAGTTTTGGGGTGATTTGTTAAGCAGCCATAGATAACTGGAACACCTGACTATTGTTCATTTATTTGTTATTTATCTATTGACTGCCTAGTATGCCAGATGCTTTTTTTATGTGCTAGGAATGTGGCAGTAACAAAACAGACAAATGTTTCTCATCTTCTGGAATTTAATTGTAGTGAGAACAGACAGACAAGATAAGAAAACTATGTATTATGTTAGAAGGAGCAAAAGCAGGGTGGGGGGATATAAAATGTCATGGAGGAAAGATTGTAATTTTAGATTAGGTAACCAGAAAGGACTTCACTGAGATGGTAACTTAACAAAGATTTCAAAGTGAGGGAGCTAGCCTCACACAGACCCAGGAGTATTCTAGGTAGGAGTGAGTGCAAAGGTTTTGAGGTAGAAGCTAGCCTGTGTGTTCAAGAAACAGAAAAAGACTGGAATGTCTGGAATAAAGTGTGTGAAGGAGAGCTGTAGATGATGAGGTCAAAGGTAATAAATAGGTGGCTAGATCATGTAAGGCCTTGTGGATCCTAGCAAGGACTTGGGCTTTTATTGTGAAGAATATGGGAAGTGCTTGGAAAGACATCCACAATATTGCTTGCTGGTGATACCAGCCGCAGTCATCTTTTTTATCCCCATGAGATTATCTGGTCTCAGAGGCCCAACCAGCTTGTTGTGCCACCTGTTAAGCCTCCATTGTGAAAAATCCTCTCAGGATAGTCGGAATTATCTAATCCAGGCCCTCTATCCTATTCCTTACTATTTTCCTTTGGTCATCTTGCTTGATGAACATCTACTTGTGGTGACTAATGAAGGGAGAGAAGTAATAATTTATGTAAGTGACATTTCATAGCATTTCTTTTACTGGTTAGAGTAATTTTACATATAAATATGTAGTATATATATAGTATATAGTATTTATACTCTTACTACAACTCTGATATGTAGTAGGACCGATTGGCCATGAAACTTAAAATAGAACAAAATGAAGCATATTGTTCTGTTATTAACTTTTTCATTTTATGTATGAAGTAAATAATATCTTATATTCATGGTATACAGTTCACTATCATATACATAATTTAATCATCTCAGCTATCCTCAGATGTGAGTGGTGGTATTTCCATTTTACAGATAAAGAAACAGGTCCAGAAGGTTAAGTAACTAAAAGTTACATGGAGAGTAAGGATCTTAAATGTGAGGAGTTAGGGCATAAACCACAAGTCTATTGGTTCTAAACCCAGTGCTATTTCTGTTTCATCACAGAAACTCAATATAATATAAGAATGGCACTTAGGCCAATTATGGGGGACAATTGAGTCATTTTCTTTCCTGCCTCATGGTACTGGTACATAACTACCACTGTTCCATTCCTTGCTAGGGGGAAAATAGCTAATGGGAGTCAGGAATAATTTGGATGTTTTCCAGCATATTCCAGAGAATGTATAAATTTAGTGATATTACCATGAATTCTCTTCTCAAATCAAACCAGGGCTAGATAATATGTGGAGGAAATTGAAAAAGAACAAAGTGCTTTATCTTGAAGTAACTGTCTAAACTTGGGGCAGCTGAAGAGTGAATGGCCAATCTTCATTTAATGCTGGCTGAAGAATGCTTCATTAGAAAAATTCAGCCTTGAGAGAGAAAGGGTGATCCATCCAGCTGCTGCAAGGTAAGAAAATAGGTGGCCCTTTTGAGCACTTTCACTCTCAAAAGGCAGTAACAATAAAGCTTGTTGCTATTCACTGGGCTCTATTTCAGTTACGAAAAGAAAGGTTCTGTACAGATGGATGTGTAAAACTTCAAAGATACTTTAACAAGTTATATCTTAAGGTTCTAAGCATATTTTGTAAAATGGTTTATACCTTTGAACTTTAGAATCGACTGGCTTTGTCTTCACTGACCCTTGGGTAGCATTTCTCTCTGCTATAGTTTATTATTAAAGATAAATTGTTCTGGTTTCCGCCCCCCCCCCCCACCGCTCCCAAGAGCTATTACTTTTTTCCCTCTCTATTACTCTAAAGGAATAATCATATTTCCTTCAGGATATAGTAGAAATGTTCAAGGTGAGTTTTCTTTATAGGTTTAGATATTACATTGTTTATATAAAGTGCAACTTTATGATAATGAACTGATTACTGGAACTCATCAGATACCATGTTGGAAAGTTCTCTTCTCTGATACCATGTTGGAAAGTTCATAACGGTTTTTGAAAATCCTCTTGTGGAAATATAGTAGAAAGAGTTTTAAACTAAAATGGAGACCTGGCTTCTGGCCTTGCCAGTACCTTAATGTGAGACTTTACATAAGTCATTCAGACAAGCCTTGTATTTTGCCATCTGTAAAATGGAGGGTTGGACTACACAATATTTAGGTATCTTCTAATTTTATCAATTTTTACAAAAAATATAAAATATGAATTCTATGCCTTAAGCCTCTGTACTGCTTCTTACTGTTAAATAAATTAGTTTTATAAATAAAAATCCCCTTTGTTGCTGAAAATTTAGAAAATGGAGGAGAAAACAGAATGGGGAGGATCATTCATAATTTTAACATTGTATTTCAACCACTGCTACCGTTCTTTATGTATTTCCAGTTCTTTTCACAATGTGCGTTTAATAGAGTTACAAGAGTAGACTATAAGCAATTTGGTGTCTTCTGGCACAATTTTATAAAGTCCTCAGTGATAGCAAATTTTCATGCTTTGTGAATGGATTTGAATTTTGGAAGCAATTAAAAGTCATTCAGACCCAACTCTAGTGACTAGGGTGGGTAGTCATGCTGAGTAATTCTATTCAAAATGAAGTATGACAGCAAACCAATGTCTTTTATGATTTGCAAAAGTGGTTCTGATATTAATTCCAAATATATTCTAGAAATGTTTTGAATGAAGTCAGCATCATTGAAATAAATGCCTAGCCTCTCAATGCACAACTGCATGTATATGCTCTGTGGTGCTTTTAACAGTAAATAAAAACATTTGAAGTACTTTATAGTTATCATCTCATATTTTGTCTGAGCTATAATGGAATAAATTCTGAAACCCTGTATAATGTTTTGAAAGGCCTGATTCCACTGAAAAAGAAAGACTCCCCCATGGCCTAATCTAACAGCTTTAATATTAATTAATTTCCACTTGCCCTAAGTCTATCATATAAAGCATATGTAAGACATTTTATCTCCAAAGCTCACAATTACCTGAGTTTTGTCTCCATAACTTGCCCAAGGTCACATAGGTAGTAGTTGCAGAGATGGAATGGGCAGCTAGACCTTTCTGAGTTTAAAAAACTGCTCTTTCTGTTACCCATGTAAGTGAAGAGATTAATACATAGCTTTATTATTATTATTATCATCATGATCATCATCATTGCCTGTTCCTGAATAGCATCTTGGTAATATCCAGACCACTTGGCACTTATTTAGATCCATATACCTAGGGTAGATTTAGATGCAATGCAAGGTGACCACAATATATTTATTTATATCTTAAATTTAGATTAGTTTAGATCAGAGGGAAAAGAAAAACAAAGAGGATGAAAATGCTCTTAAGAGGAGAATGAGTGCCTGTGTGGCAGGGAGGAAGCACTATTCTTAGATTCTTTGTTCTTTGGGAAGGCTTTGCCTCTGTAAATTTCATAAGGATTAAGAATCAAACAATCCCCTGAAACTGTCGGCTATCCAAATGCCATACTCACAGAATTATTCCACTCCCTTTCAATTTTATCAATTTAGAATTAATTCTACCTGGAATTAAAACTTGCCTTTCTTTCTTATTGTCTATTTCTGAAACATAAAGTAGAACATGGGCAAATATTAGCTCAAAGCAGAGTGAATAAGAATAATTTTTTAATAAAAAAGTAAATATTTTATTTAAGTATGTTTCTGAAAACCTTACTAAGATCATTTTCACTTAAGACATGTTATACTTCAAAGGATCAACATGCTGGAGGGATTAGAATTACTAACTGAATAGCATATTAGTGTAACATTTAAAAAGAAAAGTTTCATAACTAGCTCATTATGGACTTTGGGCTATATCAAGTGACCAGTCATTAGGGGTTCTCATTTTTCTCTCTAGTTAGCTTAGGAAAAGTTAAAGAAAGGTGATTTAAACAGTGGTTAAATAACTCTAGGAGATCCCCATTACATGTTAAAACAATACATAAAAAGGATTTGTTTTGACTTTATACTGAACTTTTGTGTTTCTAAAAATGAACTGCTTATAAAGATGAGAGGTAATAGTCCTACTATTTGGGCTACAAGTTAATATAGTTTATATTATATATAAATGTGTTCAAAGAATCATCTTTAGTCTCTTTTCCTTTAGAACTTAAATGGATAAAAGAGAAAATAGGATTAGAGGAGGGGGGTATAGCAACAACATTTTCTTGTATTGGTTCTACATAGTTAAGATGACAGCAAAATGTCTCAGGGTATGTGCTTGCTTTTCCAGTTTTGAGGTGGGGAAGAGAGGTTGTGTGACTTTTATGATCATGAGTTGAGCAAGAAAGGGAAAGATCCTTGTTGAAAGCCTCAAGTGGTGGTGGTTCTAATGGTAATTGACAGACCAGCATATATAGCTACAGACAGAGAAAGAGCACTCACTTGCCTGAGTTGGGCCTGGCCAGGGCATCAGCAAGAGGCTCTGCCCTCCACCACTTCCAACTTATCCCCTGCATGGAGACTCCAGTCCTGAGCCTTTTCTAGTCTTCACCTTGCTGAAGACCCTTGTGCTAACCAAATGAACCACTGTTAGTGATTTGAGGAGGGGTTCATGGGGTGATGGGGCTGGGGTGGGCCAGGGGTGTGCCAATTCAACCATTGTATCCTAGGTTGGGACTCAGACATGTACTCCATAGAAAGTCATTGCATTATACATGATGGTTTGGTTCCACAGTGCTGCACTATGATTTCATGTACATTATAGACAAAATGCTTAGTTCTAAGAGTCTAATTATTGCAGGTAACCATTTATAACATTAATTTACAACCCCCAGTAGGTTGCTAAAATTCTTAACTGATTTTTTTAAGTGACTTGGTGGATTCTCACTATTTTGTAGTATACTTCCTCTGTAGTTACAGTGAGTATTTGATGTATTTTTGTGGTCAAAATTTTCAGTGCCCTTGGGAGGAAAAATACCTTTTAAAATTGTTCAAAAAGAACAGTTCTTCTGAAACAACCATATTACGGCAGCTAATCTCAAACAAGGACGTGTAAAATTATATCACACAGCAATTGAAAACATTCTTGGGTTTTGGCATTAGAGAAACCAGGGCTCTCCTGTGTACTGGCTGTGTAGTCTTGAGAAATTATATATTCTCTCAGCCTCGGTTTTTTCATTAGTAAAACCAATCTAATAGTCCCTACTTTATAGGGTTTTTGTGAAGACTAAATATGATCATATATGTTTAATTTAGAACCATGCTTGGTCTTCTATAATTGTTTTATGATAAATAACTATAATACATACATAAATAATTAATAGCGTTCCAGTACATTGTAGAATGCTCTGTAAATTGTTTTGCGGATTATATTAATACTTATTAGTTGGGTGGGACTATTATAGCTTGTCAAAGAACTATGGGGAAATGTAAAGCGTTTGCAGACTTTCTGAAGTTAGTTTCTGTGGGTGTAAAGAAATTCCAGAGAAATTGTTTTTTATTGCTGATGTCCTAATTTGGACAAGACCATGCTAAGACCTTGGAAAGAGAAACGACAGAATTAATTTAGAGGCATTTAAAAATGAATCCAGCTAGCACTATTTCTATTTCATTTCGTTGCCAGCATTTTCAATGCTCAAGACCGGGGTCAATTCTTAGCAGCTGAAGATTTGGCAGTGATGTGGGCATCCATCAATCACACATCCATAATAGCTACTGTGTTATACTTCAGAGCAAAGAGCGATTCACTTGAGAAATGAATGTTTGCTGATGATGTTCCAAAGTAATTCCACAAATAGCATGGTGGAAGTCATTATTATAGATATTTTATGAAGTTGCTTAATGAAGATTATTTTGAAGTAGCAATCTAAATTTTAATGCAGTAGTTTCTTCTGCAGGGCTACAAAAGTTATCTATTTATTTACCACTCCCAAGACAGGTTTTTATTTAAAAAATTCTTGATGGATTTATTCTTTGACTGAAAGAAGTCAAGTCATTGTTTGGAAATGTGAAAACAAAAAACAAACAAACAAAAAAGTGATTTGTTTGTTTGTTTTCCAGGATGAGAAGGATTCTAAGTGGGGATATAGTACCTTGAATTTTAAATTTCTTAGTTTTATATAATTAATATGATTTAGTTTTTCTAATGAGAAGTGTGGTACTGGCACAAACATGAACAAATAGATCATTAGAATAGAGTATAGAGTTGAGAGTTTAGAAAATGGATCAACTTTTGGAAAAAATAGCATTGTATCCTATAGCAAAACAAATTCTTAGTGGAAGAAATAAAAATATTAAATATAAATAAATAAATGTAAAAAAAAAAGAAACTATAAGTAGAAGAAAAGATGACAATTTTTCTGACCTAGGGATAAAAAGGTATTTCTAGGTATAAAACCAAAAGGGGAATCATAAAGGAAAATATTTGTAAATTCACTTAAAAATATGTACACTTCAATGTGATAAACACATAAAATACAAAACCAAGCAAACCATAAAAAGTATATCATATAAAAATTATATTAGAAAGTTAATACCCTTATATTTAAAAAAATCTTGGAAATCAGTAAGTAAAAGACAAATACTCCCATATTAGAACATGGGCAAAAAACACAAAAGCAAAACCACAAATTTTAATACACATATAAAATGTTCAACCTCACAAATAATAAGATAAATACACATTTTATAAAATAACTTCCATTTGAAAGCAATTAACAAAGACATTTAAAATGATCCCAATAAGAATTATTTTTAAAAAAGATATTATTCTTGGTTTTCTGGAATGGAATCTACCACACATTGTGGAGGTTTTCGTTGGCACACCCTTTGTGAAATGCTTTTGGCAGTGTATAATATAAAGCTTAAGATATGCATAGCTCTGTATCTTTATCAGGAAATGATCAGAGAAGTTTGCAAAGATTTGATACAAGTATGGACATAACATCATTTAGAACAAAAAATTAAAACTCAAATGTCTAATAAGATTAATAATTTTAAAAATTGTGATAAATTTCTACTGGGTGCTTATTATGTATAAAAACCAGTGTTAGGTCCTCAAATCGTTTACAGAATCAGGAACTATCGTGCTGCCATGAAAAATCATGTTTTTGAAGGGTATTTAATAATATAGGGAAATGTGCATGATTAAATGATTAAATATAATCTTAGGAAAAGGAAACGACCTCAAATTGTATATGTAGCAAGATCTAAAAGACTGAAAGGAAATACACCAAATGATAACTGTGGGGATCTCTGGGTGATAGAAATGTAGAGGAATTTGTTTTTTCTTCTATTCTGCTTGCATTTCATCAGTCTAAGTAAAAGTATTATGTTAAAGTAATTTAATTTCTATTAAGGAAAACTATCAATGTCAATGTCAAATGTAGTATCAATGTAAAACTATATGTATAAGTTAAATAATAATTATAATCAACTTACGCTGACCTGTTCTATAATTATTTTTCATTAGAGAAATAGGTGTTGAGTGCCTCTGCTATTGCCAGATCCTGTTTTAAGTCCTAAGGATACTGCTGTACTGCACTGAACAAGAGAGAAAATGACTTGTATTTCAGCAGGGGTTGGGGATGGGACCATGGGAAAAGGGAGAAAGGGAGAGTTTACATTCATGCTCTTTCCCTGTGAAGAAGTGCTAGCAGTGTGTGTGTGTGTGGCGGGGGGATGCTATTTCTGTGCAGTCCTGGGAGTATGCAGTGGGAAATCTAACCCTTAACTTTGACCTTCTCTGAAGTGAGCATGCTCAACCAATTAAACTAATTAAGCAGGAGACAAGAGACTGGAAACGCCGGCACTTTTGCTTATTTGGCATAAAACATCACTGATATCCTGATTTTAGGGACCAGTGTGCTAATATAAAGTCTGTGCTCAGAATTCTGGGCGATATACATGATTGAAGGGGTAGAACTGAGGGGCTTGGCAGATCTTATTTCCAGAAACCAGTAACTGAGCTTCATGTTTAATTACCTGATACCAAAGGGCACTTTACATAAGATGCAGGACTTATTTATTTATTTATTGGTTCATAAACATGAATTCGTTTCCTTACTGGTAGGAGGCTGGGAAAGGAAGAGGGAGGAGGGCGGTCCTTAAAGGTATTTGTTTATCATCTACCTTTTCAAAAAAGTTACAGAGATTTTAGAGTAAAAATGAAAAAAAAAACTTTGAAGTATTTGATGGCAAGTATTAGGAGTCCAGTGTATTAGGAGTATATACCAAGTGCATGTATATGAAACTTGGAACAGCTTACTAACAAACAGCTAGGCAGTACAATAGACAAACTGCACGTTTCTGGAGATAGGCACTATAACAATAGTTGCTTTGTACTCATTTAAAGATGTTCTGCTGCACATTAACTACCAAGAAAAACCATTCTCACGCCAGTCCCTCAAGATACAGGACACCACAATGCAGAAGTCAGTGTTCTGCAGCCAGTTGAGATGGACCGGATTGCTCCTGAGCTACTCCAAAGACAGCTGTATATGTGTGTGGCACTCCTGTTCTGGAAAGTTGTAGAGATTTCCAGCTACTTACATTCACTGATGATTTCCAAGGAGGGTAGGAAGTACTCATCACAGACAATAGACATGGCCATGAACATGTAAAGGATAATTAGGAAGTAGATTATGATGCCTCCATCTGCACGCTCCTGTTTTGTGAAAAACCCTTCAGGAAACTCCGATGATGGGGACATAACACATTGGGTGCTATTTCCTGGTAAGGAAAAGGAGGTGAAAATTTGAAGGATGTTGGAGTCACACATTCCAAGCCCACAAAGAGAAATTCCTTAAGAAAACAGGAAGTGTGGGATTAAATCACTTTTGAATATGATGTAATTGTAGATCCTTAAAAAAAAATTGTCTTTGGGACCTGAAAGAGGTGCTTTAATGAAATAAGATAATGAGAGCAGGTGAATTAAAAAGAGGAAATAACGAAATCAGTCTTTCTTGTCTGCTTCATTACTGAAAGGGAATTCTGAACCCCTTTTCCTCCTCAGTCAGAAACTGTATTTTGAAGGTAGAGATTCCTAATATCTGTACAATTTCATTTTCCCATTTCAGAGCCCAAGTTGTCCGCAAAGCCCAAGGCCCACAAAGAATCATCCGCTGTTGTAGAGATTTTCTAGGATGAAAGAAGATTTCTTTTTCCATGATGAAGTCTCCAACAATAAAAACTGAAGACTCTCCTGCTTCATGATGTCTGTGAATTATTTCAGAGCTATCTTTGAGAACTTATTCGAAGGATCAAAAGTGTTTGATAGCCTACCAAATGCTAAAACTCAGAGCAAATACAGCAGGAAGCATAAGCAAAAGTGAGTCAAGTAAGAATTTCCCTCTCTTTGTCTGTTTATCCATATGTGGCAGCAGCAGCAGGGATAGCTGACCCCAGCGTCCACCTACCTGTAGCCCTTGGGAGCCGCTGGAGCAGGGAGGCACCTGGGGGAGGCAAGTGTGCAGTAGCCCAGAGGATGCCGAGGAGCAGGGCCCTTCTTGCCCACCGTGGGCCCCCTTTGGTCTGCATTTCTGCAGCGGTCTTTCTGCAACGTGCAGCCTTGGGAAGGGAGAAGAGGAGGATTAAGCTGGATCATGTGAGGAGTCTCCTTCCTGCCTAGTGCCCTGCCCAGGGCACATCACAGCAAGGCCAGTGGACAAGGGAGGGTGATTGGAGCCAGCCGAGCTACTCTGATCAGGAGCCCAAGCCCCAGAGAGGCTGGAGGAGGCAGGGAGGAAGCAGACAGTCCCGTGGCCCACAGTCCCCGAGGGCAGATCCAGGCGGCTTGCTCTTTACGGAGTGATTTTATTTATTGTCTTCATACTGGCTCTGCTTTTGACTCTCTCTAGATTTGTAAGGACCTGAGTTTATAACTGCTTCCACCTCTCTCTCCAGCCCTTGCTTCTAGAATTTGCTGGAGCTCGTGTATGTGCCTTCTTTGGCTAGGCTGTCACCCTTTTATATTTCTGTTTTGGCCTCTCGTCCTCTCTCCAATTAGGAGGCTCCTGCAATAATCTAGTGGAGAAATGATGGTGGCTTGAACCAGAGCAGTGGCAATGGGGATGAAGAGAAGTAGGCAGCTTCAAGAACTAGTAACAGTCGTAGTGGATGGAGGCTATTTGATCATTGGTTAGCTGTGCTCTCTGCCAGAGGTTCTAAAATGCAAATTGGACAAGCCAGGGAGTGTTCAAATATAAACTACTATCCTCCCTACCCTAGCATTTACTGGGCTTGCCAAGGTGTTAAGAACTTCTGGCAGTATAGTAACATGTGGCGAATAGCACAGGCTCTGTAGCCAGACCACGTGGCTTGAGTCCTAGCATTGCTGCTTAGTACCTATATGACCTTGGGTACGTTATTTAACCTCTCTGCTCCTCTGTTTCACTCTCTGTAAAATGGGAAGGTTATAGTGCCCTGTATTTGGGTTGTGTGAGGATTACATAAATGAATGCATGCAATCTGCTTAAAACAGCCTCTGCCCCATGGTCAATGTTATCTATCCATTGTCTATCATCTATATTATTATTATTAATGTATTACTTTTGATTAAGATAGAAGCTTCTTGGCCATAAAGGAATGTTTTAGTTTTGCAACTCTCATGGTTCCTTTGCAGAAAAAGCATAAAAATTGATGTGCTTGCTAAGTTTTAAATTTAGAAACTGCGTTTTTCTGGTGGAAAGGAGTAAGTTTGTGATCTTGAGTTGGTAAAAATTCTCAAACAATCTTTTGTTTTGCTGGGAATTGCTACCCATTATAAACCTCTCTGAAACCGTCATTTCCAGGAACTGACTATCCAGATACGTGGTGTGGTTGTGAGGCTGGGATGATGAGTCACCAAAGTGTAGCCCAGTAACAGAGCAGATTCCCAGCAAGCAGAGTTCTGGCTGCTGACACCTGCAGGAGGTGGCGCCCTGGACCACTGGCCTTTGGCCTCGATGCCAGCAGTGCTAAGCCCCAGGGAAGAGACCACTTACCTTTGTGTAAGTGGAAGTGTCTCATGAACCTTTCCTCTCCAAAATGCAGTAGTTCAATCAATTAATAGAACTAAACATTATAAACAAACAAAATAACAGGAAAACTCAAACCCACAGTGAAAGTGAATGTTGTTAATCCAGGGAACAGAGCAAGTATCTGAAGATATAAGCCAATTACAATGAAACAATTCCAGTGGAATCTTGCTCATAGTAGGTACTTAATAAACATTTGTTGACTAGACTGTAACGATTTTTGAAAACACATTCCCAGAACACACGTATACTTGTTCTGAACAAACTATCCAATAAAATATAGGTTTACCAAGAAAAGAGAATTTAGGAGGCTCATTAGATTTGCTTTATACATTTATTCTTCATTTTGCAAAAGAATCTGAAAAAGCTTTATTGTAAAATAAAACAGATTTTAAAAACCACATAAAATAAGTGTATAGTTATTATATTACTATTGTTGTTATTTATTTTTATAAGATGGACTTCCTTATAAACTCCCCAGGTCAAGAAATAGAAGTTTGCCAGCCGTCCCAGAAATCCTTTCATGTGCTCCAATCCCAGCTTATCCTTTTCTCTGAGAGTAACCAGTCTCCTGGCTTCTGTAGCAGTCACCTCCTTGTGTGTATACTTCTAATAGTTTATCGCTCATCCCTAAGTGGGGGCATGCTAAGGATACTACAGCTTAGCCGTAAAAGAAGTCGTTTAAGTCTCTTTTAGTTTATAGGTTTCCCCTACTTCTTTTTCTTTTCCCTATAATTTATCTGTTGGAAAACCCCAGGGCATTTGATCTGTAGAGTGTCCCACAGTCCTGATTTATTGATTGTGTCCTATGGTATAGCTCAATATGTTCCTCCGTTTTCTATATTTTTGTTGATTGACAGCTGGATGCAGAAGTTGTTCAGACTCAGTACTGCCCCTTTGGCAAGACTAGCTCTGCATGCTCAGAATCTGCTCTGCTACTGGGCTACACTTTGGCACCACTAAGGTGGTGGTGAGGTCTTTCCCTCATAAAGCACACGGTATCTGCTTCTCTCTTTTTGTGGTGATTTTAGCAGCCATTCATGCTCATTAACTAAATCTATTAATCCTTCAGAGCTTGCAAAAGAATGGCATTCTTATTCTATAATTTCTTCTTCATTTATTACTTGGAATATTTTACAATAAGGTGATTTCTATCATCCACTTTGTGGGTACCCAGGGGTACTCAGTTTATGTACCAATGGCAATGTATATGCTTGACTCTTCTTTATTTATCACTTCTCAAGATGTTTGGCGCTCTCTTTTCCTTCCCAAATAACCAATTCTATTTAAACAATTATTATGAGTTAGTGTATTTAAATATATTTGATGGGTTCCAATTGTAATTATTATCCTTTCTGAAGTTCAAATTGTCTCATCTTTAGCCAGTGGGAGCCTCTTCAAATTGACTTCTGAGAGCCTTTGACATGATCTTAATAGTTTTGGTAGCTTTCTTACTACCTGACATAAAAAGATGTTCTAGGCCCATCTTATACCTCAAACCAGCCATTTCTCCAAAACGCCTCTTTATTTTTTTAAATGGAAAGTACATCAAGACCATGACCTAACAATCTGGGTTGCTAGGCATGCTCATTGTCTCTCTCTGTCTCTGTCTCACAGACGCACACACACCTCTTGATAGAATACGTCATGAGTTCAAACTGGTACTTCTCATTCAAGGGTCCCAGTTCTCAAGGGTCCCAGTACTTAGGGGACAATAGAATATCCAGTGCTTCGTAATTACTCATTTACTGGTGCTATTTACATATATGAGTCTCAAAATAATGATATTGATACCACCACTACTCATATAATTACTGAGAAGAGTTTTAAGATTTTGCATATGCTCTTTCCATTCGCTTTCTATTCTAAGAGCTATAGCCTATCTGCATTGCCTGAGCATATAGTCATTAAATATATTCTTTCTCCCTTTAACACTCATCTAGTCTTGGTACTACACGTAACTACATTTTTAATGCTTGCCACCACTCTTAGGTTGATGTTTCTCTAGATATTTTGATGCCCAAATCTTATATTCTAGTAGATTCTTTGGAAGGGCTCATGGGAACAATATTCCCTGAGTTCTTTCATGTTGATAACATTATTAAACTCTGAACTGTGGTTTGTACTCACAATGACAATTAAAAGAAATAAACAGATAAAGAAGCCCAGAACAAGCCATCTGTTGAAATAGCCAAGTAAGCTAACCTGTTAAAATCAGTGCAGAGGTGGCTATTGAGTTGTGATCAGGGTATAGGCTGGTAGTCATGTTTTTCTTTTGAGGAATAAAACTGTCAAAATTATCTTCTTCAGCTCTTCCTTGCTCACTGACCATCTTCACCCTCACGGTCTTCTCCCAGATACGTGGACCTCTGCTGAGCTAGCATCTTTTATGTTTGGAATCAAAGCTTACAGTGAAGTTATGTTTACTAAGCATGAGGTATTCATGTGCACTATTCAGTGTAATTCTCCCACTAACCCTAAAGGATAGAGGAGTAGTTTTCACTGGCTGCTCAGTAGAAGTATCTGTGGCTTTTAAAATTATTGATGATTTGACACTTACCCAGACCAATTGAATCAAAATCTAGGGAGTGGCTTAGGCATGGATATTTTTTAAAATTTCCCAGGTGATTCTAGGATTGTTGAGAACTACTGGGACGGATATTTCTACCCCTGTTTTATGGATGATAGATTGAGTCAATTGCCTAAGATCTAAGGTTACATAGTTCCAACTAAATGTCAGAGCCAGGATGCAGACAAAGGTCTGTCTAATGCTAAAGTGCAGGAACGTCCTTACCTGCTAAGCTGAGCCAATTCTTCAGAATGTAATTTGCATGCGGGCGAAACTGTGCCTATCTCATTTCGTCCTGCATTTCCAGTGTTCAACACAGTGTTGGGCATGTGATGGGCATCTACTAAATATTGTTGAATGAATGAATGAATGAATGAAATAAGGAATTCCACAATGATTTTTCCTTGACAACATCCACAGGATAAGAATACACAGCATCTTCTATAAGTTGATCCTTTTGTCCCATCCAAGTGCCATCTGCTCAGTTCCCCAAGCATTTGTCTTAAGTGTCCCCTAACCAAGGGGGCTCAGTCAGCTCTCCAGCTCCACCTGCTGGTGCTCCAAACACGGTTGAGCTTTCCAACTTCCTGTTGGAGGGAATACAGAAAATCTACAATGAGGAACCCTGTGAAATCAGTCATTTGAAAAGAGATTTCGACTTTCCTTCATGGAATGAGAGCTAGGAATGGTGGTCAGCCCCTGCCTTTTATTATCTGCACCCCAACCCTGAAATGAAGGTTTTTGTAGGCTGCCCCAACTACTGTGATGACAGAGGAAGGGAAAGGAAGCAGGTGGGTAAGGCTGGTTCCAGGCTCTGACTCCAGCTTGTCATTATTACCTTTTTATTTTTTAACTTTTTGTTAAAATATATAATATACGTACAGAAGAGGGCACATACTTTGCCATTGCTTTTTGCTATTTAAACAAGCAGAGTCAAGCCCCATGGGTACCCCTTAATGAGATGAGTGATTGATTGTCACCATGTTAAGCACAGCCTGAGAGAGCTGGGGTGCAGTGAATGTTGACTGTAAGTGCATCGTCATAGGGAGCCCTCTGTGTCTCAGTTGCTGCTGTCCCATGAGTGGCTGGCTCTCCCTCAGGCTGCTTTCCTAAGAGAGTAACCTGGGAATCCTCATGACAAGGAGCTTTCAGCTCAGTCTACTGAGCTCCTTCATTTTTTATCTCTAACCATCACAGAAGTTGCTAGCTGGGGCCATAGCCATGGCTGTGAGTGAGCAGCAAACTGATCAATGGTTCACATATTCCCAAGGCACCTGCCGATTTCCTCACATCCTCATCCTTAGTGCGTTTATCGGCAAAAGCCCAGGGTCAAGCACTGGCTGAGAGTATGACTGAACATTTCCAATTTCCAACCCGGTTCAGATTGGTCTCATTCACTGCTGTGTGGGTCCAACTCGGTGAAAGTTATTTAAAACATTTTGAATTCCTAGAAGGCCTTCAGAGTTTTCTCAAAAATTGTATTTTTTTTTTCTTTTCCTGGAGGGCATATTCCAATTCTCTGAATACTAAGGGGGGGTTCGCGTTTTGCAGATCAAATATGATTTAAAATAAAAAACGTTTTAGAGTGGAAATAATTTTAGAATTAGCTAAACCTGGGTTAAAGCTCCCTCCTCCATTCTTTCTGAAACTCAATAAATGGGGATAATACCACATGCTTTTTAGGCTCTGGGATTACAGACATAGAACATAAATATTCATCCCCTTTCCCTCTACACTGTAACTCCATGAGAGCACGTTCTGTGTCACCAGAACTTGGCAGATTGTTTAGTGCTCAGTGAAATTGAATGCACAGGGCAGGCCATGAGCTGGGGAAAAAAATAAATAGATAAGGGATTTTCGTTAGCTATATTTACCAAAAAATGGAATTTTGCTTTTAGCCTGCATTTTGATCCTTGTTCCACCCACTTCATTTGTGCTAGCCTTACTCTGTCTTTGTTCTCAGAGTTTAGATAGAAAAGCCTTCCGAAGTGTTTCAGTACTTGGTGGTTTAATGAGTGATCTGGAAAAGGGCCTGCCCCAACCCAGCTTTGTCGTTTTCTCTTCTAGCTCTATTTCATTGGGGTGTTCTGAGGGGGTGGCAAGTGAGACAAGAGGAGGGGGGACCCTGACTCAAACATGCTGGAGTGAGGAGCTTTAGTTTTTTCACTTTAATATAATAAACCCCCTCAGGGTTTGAGCTAGCATCATCATTTTTCCTTAGTCTGCTCTGTGAAGACTTGCCACCCCTATGTAGGGAGATGGATGCCTCCTTTACTCTAAATAATCGGTACAAAGGCATTCATCAGGGATTCTTCCAAATTTGCTGGGCTTAGAGTTTCTCCCCTAGGCTTGGAACTCAAGAGCCCTAGAGCTCATAAGGACAGAACATAAGAGAATCTGGTCTTGAAGAGGGAACTCCAGTAAGTGCTCCGTATTTCTCTCCATGCTGGGATAGGCTATACACGTCACCTCATGTGCTTCGAAGTCCTTCCTTAGCAAGTAGAGGTGGAAGTGGTCATAGCTCTGCCACTGTTGTTGTCGTGGAGGGTATGGAGCTAGAGGAGAAGCAGGGGAGTTGACCAAGAGGATTGACCACTGTCATACCAGTAGCTTGTACTCCATGCCCATGCAGGCCAGTGTTGTTGTTGGTACTGTGACTGTGGTCATTCTTTGTAAAGACCTGCAGGCGTGGTTGGCACAAGTCTCCGTGAAAAGGACGCTTGCTTTCCAGACTGCGGGGCTACTCAGTCTGCTGTGTCTTTCGCTGGATATTCCCAAAGAACTAGAACTATGTTACTTTTTTCTAGAACCTAAGGACACACATATTTCACCTCTTGCCCTTCTCTCCCGCTTTTTCCAGTTCTTCCCCAAACCGGAAGTTCCCTGTAGGAGACATGGACGTGTACCTCCCAGATACCCCTCGAGGGAGGACTTGTTGCCCCAGCATGGGGGGGTGCTGTCAGCAGTTGGCCTGCAGCTTAGCCCCTTCAGGGACTGCCTGAGCTGCAAAGTCTCCTCACCTGAGATCACACCGTTCCCAGGGCAGCCCACGTCTAAGTAAGGCAGGGGTGTAGAAGCCCAGCCATTTGAGTCCCAAGCAGACCACTCTGACAGACAGTGCTCATTTCAGAGCTCCCCACTGGTTGGACCAAGGCTTCATTGGACCTGCCTTGAAGTTCAACTTCTTTAACTTCCAAATCCTGCTTCCTCCCTTTCCTCTCACAGGTGCTGAGCCCCAGTAAACATCTTATACCCCAAACGCCATCTAAATGACAGCTTCAAAGAACCCTACCTGTGACAGGCCCTAGACTACCTGATAGCTTGGTAGAGTTTTATGCTCAGAACTCCAAACTTTACCCTTGATATGTGAACAGTGAGTTGTAGATTTGAGAAAATGCCTTTCTCCTTCAACAAATCTTGGCTTTCAAAAATGTTGTCGTCCATGGATAGAAAAAAACAGATTGAATTTGAAACTCAAAGTAAAGGAATAACTCCTTTGTTTTAGACTGTGTGTACCCTTTTCTTGAAACAATGAATGCCACTGATTCCATGGGCAGGTTTTTGGAAAATTTCTAAAGGTTGCATTGTATGCAGCCCATTTTCCTTCCAACTTAATCTTAGTGAAAGATACTGCCCTGGTTGTCATCCATGATTCCTACTTCTCCCATCCTCTGCCACCTCTGTCAATCACCAAGTCCAGATAACTCTTTCTCCTAAACATCTCTTGGGTCAACACACTCCTTTCCATATCCATTGCTACCATCATCTGTTGCCCAGACTTCTATAGTAGCCTCCTGACAAGGGTATCATCTCTCTCGCCACCAGCTGTCCTTCCAACACCTGTGTGTCAAGTGGGCAGTTGAATATAGGAGTACATAGCTCAGAGGTGCAGCCCAGTAGAGGAAGGGGAGCAAGCAGGTGAGTTTCAGAAAGAGGGTCACTGAGGCAAGAGGGAAAACCAAAGGAATGTGGTATTCCCAGAGCAGAAGATGGACAGTTTTCATTGAGGACTGGTTAGAGGTTAAGGTGAAATACAAAACACAGAGCAGAGAGATCATGGGTGATTTTAAGAGGGAAGTTTCACTGGAATCCTATGGGTAGAAGTAAAGCTGGAATAAACCACGAGAAGGAAAAAAGCAGAGGGTTTTTGTTTGTTTGTTTTACTGTATGTGAAAGAAATTGAGGAGCTGGAGGGGAATATTGGATGAGGGAATTGGGGTTTTGTTTTTCTGTTTTTACCATGGGACATTCTATAGCATGTTTGTGCATTGATGGGGATGATCCAAAAACAAGCACGAATTGAAAATGCAGCAAAGAGAAGGGAATCCTTGAGAAGGTGCTGGGGTTAGGGTTCCAGAGCTCCAGAGGGCTTTTGTTGGAGAAGCTCTGCTTCCTCCACTGAAACAAGAGAAATGGAGAAGATGGATATAGATTCACAGATTAGGTGGGGAAGAGGATACATAAATTCTTATCTGATGGTTTCTATTTTTTAGTCATAAAGAACGTTTTAAAAATCATGTTTAATTCATATTTGAGGAAGGTTTGAGAAGAGAAACTGTAGACGATATGAAATAATCTTCATGATATTGGAAAAGCTAATTTACCAGGCAAACATAAGAGGAGTGTTGAGTGTTTTATTCAGGTTTTTGATCATGAATTTAAAGTGAAACTGGTCACCTATATTTTGTGTGTGTGTTTATCCTCCAGTAATATTCTAGTTTTAAAATGCAAGTGTGGATAAACTGGACTCCATCAGGCATGTTTTGTTCCAAGCAAGTGTTGACAGACGAGAGAGGTATAAAGGAGGAGAGGAAATTTTCAAGGAGGTGATTATAAATTATAGACTATGTGATCTAAATGAATAAGAAAGAAAATAAAAAGAGGGGACTGACTGGTGGGTGATGAGGACATGGCTGATGGTTTGGGGATGTCAGTGAGGTTAAAAAATCATGAGGAGATCGGGTTTTCAGAAGCAGATTTGGAGGTGGTGCTGATTGCAGTAATAACCAGGTAGTGTGTGGTAATAAGACTAGATCGGCTGTAGTAAAGTGGAGGAAAAAGCAACTGGAGATGAGAAGGTCAGGGAGCTGGAAATCCAGAGTTTGGATGTCCTCTCATCTTGCACACATCTCAACGTTTTGTAGTTGTTGGTCTATCTTTCCAACAAGTATGTTACTCTCTGAAGGAAGGGACGACGTTTGTCTTGTCAGTACTTCCTCCCTAATGCCCAGCATGGTACCTGACCCATAAAATACTCAATAAATATTTACTGAATGAACAAATAAGTCTATTATTTTAAAAAATTCTAAAAGTTATTCCTGGATTGAGAGGTGCATCCTGGGACACCACTGTCTCGACTCCTCATGGACCACTTTTTGTGAGCGGCCTTGTGGGTAATGACATTTACTGCTGCTGTGGATGCTGTGAGAAGCACTCCTGTTTAATTCTCCATGGTATTTAGTATAGGGGCTTGCTGAGGAAGTAATTCACTCCCTTACGCATTATTCCCTCCATTAAGACCCACAAGGGAAATTTTTTCTAGGATTTCATTGCTTGGAAGACCTGTGACTCTCCTGAGTGAACAGACAGTTTGTGAGTCTCATATGCAAATATGTTTTCCTCTTTGCTCTGCCCATTACAGCCAGATGTGTGGCTGAGGCTCAACTTCAGCAAGTATGCAGAAAAATATGGTATCTGTTTGTTATGAATTATTTTACCCTTTGCTTTATCTGATTATCTTTTCCTGATTTCCTCATCTTGGTGATTTCTTCTCATGTTTTTGTTTCTATTCTGGAATCTTTCTTGAATATTTAATGTTAGAGTGTTTTCCCAAGGTTCAGTCGGATAAAGTTTTCTCTTGACCACTTCAACTGGTGCAAACTTCTGGTGATCATGTCGAAAGCAAGCCTGTTATAAACTATAATAGTAAAGATTCAGATTAGGTCCATTTATAAACAGTACGCGTTTCTGAGGCTTTATTGAGCTAATTTGAGTTAAGCTTAGAATTTCTACAATATATAATATTCAACATGTCATCTGTCTTGGACAATACCAGGTACAAAATTGTTTACGAAAAAGTAAACACATTTCTGAAGATTTATCAGTTAAATCAAAGGCTCCTATCTGAGCCTTTATTAATTTAATTAAGGAATTTTATGAATTTTTGACATATATTTGCTTAATCAAATAATTTAAGAAGTGTAAAAAGAACTGAATCACGTCTAAAGACTCTGGGAGCCTTATAAGAAAGGCAAATGTGGTACTAAAGCAGAGATCAAGATGACACATATGGACAGAGGCCACTGCGGGATGAGAAGAATAAATGGAAATGAGAAGACGAGTGAAACTCTATAGGACTAACCACATGGGAACACTGAACACAAAGATCTACACACTGTAAAGGGAATGAAAGGGAAAAACAGAGGAAACAGGTTACAGCTGTGAGCTTTGCAGTACACCATAGTGGAGAGTCATTAAATACATTAAGCCCGTTAAATACTGTCATTGTGGGAAACTGTATTCCAGAACACTCGTTGACACCTATTGTATTTTATAAGAGCTGCTTTCCTCAGATGGAGATGCGAAGCTGGCAGGACAGAGAAGGAGCGCAGCTCAGCAAGGGTGATCGCACAGTGGGGCGGAGACCAGACCACTGCATGTATTTGTTGGGGACAACTGAATGCTTCTTTCTCTAAAGTTTGATCACTAGTCTCATTAAGTGTTGTGTATGAGAAGAATGAGATTGTTAATTGTGTTTGCCGTGAAATATGTGAGTAAGCAAATAAAACACATTAACAATTTATTGACAACTGTAAAAATATTCCAGAATGATGTAACTTATGTTGGTACAGCTAGTTTTACATATTTTTGTAAACTACCTAAAATCCTTTTTTGGGAGAAGCTGGGTTATTTATTAAAGAATATAAAACAGGACTACATAAAGTCATATTGCCACTATTGATTTTAAAAAATGACTCTAGGAATGGAATGTTTATTATTAGTGTTATTAAAACTTCTAGTTATCATAGACTGTGAGTTTCTACTATGCTAAGCGATATGCTAAACAATTTTTGTGCATTTAATCCCCATAGCAATCTGATGATGGGTACAATCACTATTCCCATTCAGGCATTCAGCAAGTATTTATTGAGTTCCTAATATGTGCTGGCAACTTTTTTAGAGTGAGTGAGACAAAGACCTTGTTTTCTTGGAGCTTCCCTACTAATGGAGGACAATGAACAAATACTAACAGAATATAGATAATAATAAATGCCAGGAGGCATCTAAAGCTAGACGAGGGGATGGAGAGTGGCAGGAAGTACCATTTTTGAGTGGTCTAGAAGGGCTTCTCTCAGGAGATGACATTTGAGAAGAGACTTGTATACAGTGAGAGAGTGAGTCATTTTATAAAAGACGTATCAAAAACTCAAAAAAGGCTAAGTAACTTAACTTGTCAAGGGTCACACAGAAAATGGCTGAGCTGATTTCAAGCCTGGGGTATCAAACTCCGGAAGCTTCGCTTTCAGCCGTCATACCTCATGCCTCAAAGTTCTGGGCTAATCTCACTGCAGGCCTCGAGGGCAGTTTTGAAGGTAGGATCTCAGCTCCTGGAATTCCAGCTTCCCACATCAGGGTTTGCCGGTCCCCGAGGCTCAGTGGCAGCCCTGCTCTGGCCACGGCCATTTGGCGAGGCTACAGTTTCATGGCAAAAAGAGAAACAGATCTTTGATTAAAATCTATCGAAGAACAGCTGGGAATCTAATTTTCACAGTTTTGCTGTGTGAAAATTAGCAGGAGGGGAGTGTCCTTGGGAACTGCGTGTGCAGTGTTAGCACCTTCTAAAGCGTTACCTGATGTACCTGCAGATGTTCACACGGCTTGAGGGAAATTCACATTGGGCCCTTGCCTGAGTCCTGTGAGATAAAGCTGATAGTAGTAGAAATACATTTCCCCCTTTAATCCCCTCTCGTTTATTTTCCCTGTCATGCTATAGTCGCTGCTGGAAGGGCGTGCAAAGACTCTGTCCCATTACACTTACCAGACCAGCTTTGCTCAACTAGAATCGCTGCAACCCTCCCTTCTCTCCCTGGAACCCTCAGCGTGGATGGCAGATAGTCCCTGGCTGGTCCCATGGCACTGTGTGTATGGGCTGGGTTTAATCCCTCTCTTCCCCAGTCCAAGAATGGGAACTAGTAGTAGGTGCTTGTTCTTAAGAAGGAGGGAAGAGCATACTATTTAGAGGAGCCTGGATCTGGGATAAATCCCAGAAGAAACCCTGGCACCTAGATGTGCAAAATAACAGTCTTCAAGTTGATGTAGATTTGAGTAAATCTCTGAAGTTTTTGGAGGTGTCACAGATGGACTCAGAAGAATTGTAACCTGTGCGCTCATTTGCACATTTATCAAGTACTTATTAAAAGCACCTTGGATATGCACATCACAGTTCTTAATCCAGGAAATATAGAGAGCACACAGTCTCATGGGAGGGACAGACATGAAGAAGATCATCGCATGATGGTGTAAGACAGGCAGAAACGGGGTGACGTGGGAAAAACAAAGACTGACTTTGGTCGGGGGGGAATCCCAAAAAAGATTCACAGAGAAAGTGCTCTTGGGGTTGGGCCTTGAAGGACGAGAAGAATTTGCCACGGGAGATAGAAAAGGAGGGTGATATTCTAAGGTAGAGGGGATAGCGTGTCCAAAGACACAGAATTCAGAAGTGACCTGGCTCCCTCGGGAAACAGCAAGCGGGCAGGAAGATGCTCCTGCAGGAACCTGTGCAGGGATGGCTAGAGAGGAAGCTGGGCCACATGAAGGGCCTTCGGTTCCCAGCCAGGGGTCCGGGGCCTTTCTCTCTCCCGTTGTGGAATGGAACCATATATTTTGGAACAGAGGGGACCTTAGAGAACATCTAGTTGATAAAGAAACTGAGACTCACACGGTGACTAGATTAAACTACGTACTTAAAAATAGAACATGATTTAAGAGTTCATTGCCAAATGAGCATCTCCTGAAGATTTTTGTTTTGATTGAACACATGTATATTACTTATCAACATATTTTGTTTCTCAGGTATGCTCGTTTGCAAATGATGGACAATGTGTCGTTAGGGCTTCAGATTCTGACAGCCGTAAGAAGTTGGGTCTGTCAGTGCATTTACTGCACAGCATTAAGATTAATGCTTGGGACACTCACCCACACCATGCAGGTGGGAGTATAAATTGGAACAGCTCTTCTGAAAGGCAGTTTTGTACCTCAAAACAACTATGAAATCTGAACATCATGACCTCAGATTCCTTTTTAAAGAATTTCTCCAAAGGGACTGGCCAGAAATGCATCTAGAGTATATTCATTCGTTGCAGCATTGTTTACAATGTCAAAAAACTGGAGATAACCTACATTTTCTAATAAATTATGGTATAATGGAGTGCTCCGTCAGTATTTAAATGATTAAATAGAAATTTGTTTACATAAAAGTATATTCCTAAATGAAAAAATAGGTTACAGAATAGCATGTACAATGACCCTAATCTTGTAAAAATTAGATATGTAGTCTACTTATGTGTACATATGAAAAAATGTCTGGAAAAATTTATACCAAGATGTTAATAGTGGTTATTACTGGGTGGTAGGATAATAGGCAATTCTTAATTTCTACTATTGGCTTACCCATATAACTTACCCATATAACCCATATAACTAGGTTTTTTGGTTTAACAATAAACAAGCATTACTTGATGACTTGCATAATAAAAAGTTATACATTATTTCCCCACGTGTGTGCAGACTGATTGTTTGCCTGTTTACCACACCTGTTTAAGATTCTTTGGTTGTTTCATCCAGGACCGTTTGCCCAACAATTAGGGAAAATGAAAAAGAAGCCTGGGAACAGTATTTTATGGCTGGAAAACTTCTGCCTGTGTAGGTTGTGTCTGAGATGGGAAAGATAAGCTACGTTTATCTTCACTCCTTTTTGGAAAGCACAAATCTTTAGGTTAAGCACGGCTGGCCGACTTCCAGAATCCATGTCCTTAGTAACTGAGTAGCGTGATAAATTGGATAAATGCATCTGATATTTTTCAAATTGTCTATGTCGTGCAAAAGTCTCACCCGGACACCTGGATCCCCTTTCAAAAACTGTGATTTTTCATATTCTGCACATAGAGATGGAAATAATCTGGGGTTAAGCCAGTCCTCTTAGGGGGCATTGCTTATTTGGTTTTGTCCACTTATTTGGACTCTGGTGTTCAAGTGTGCATCGTCCAAATCTAATGTCTGTTTCTAACACTTTTAGAAAGGATTCTGTACCTTGGGTTTTATGAAGGTGGTAAATGTATTGTGGAGAATGAATTGAACCACCATTCATTGTTCTTATGTATAGACTGCAAGCTGCAAAGGAAAGATATATAGCAGATTCTGCCCTTTTCTCTTTTCCCTCCTCCCTAAGGAACTTGGAGATAACTTTTTACTAGACTAGCTCTGGTCCAAGCTGGTTTCTTTTCTGCCTGTCTCATGTTGCTCTTATCTGAAAAGCTCCCATCTGCCCTGGGATATCTGCATCTTGCTCTTGCCTTTATTACAGAGTCTTTATTTATGGCAGAACAAAGGACTGATGTATCAACTGGTGTGAGTTTTCCAATTTTTTCTCCTCCTTCCCTGTTTCAGACGGGAAACAAGGTTGTTCTTATTTCTTTACCTTGGAAACTTTTGCAGGGCAGAGAGAAGAAGCTGCTTGAGGTCCAAAACTCTTCGAACGTGTTTTAAAATCTTGAGCTCGTCACAGAAATGGTGTTGGGTGTTCTGGAGAAGAGAGATGCCGAGGGAGCGTCTCAAGGACAAGGTAAGAGCAGGGAAATCCCAGGTATTAAGAAAGTCTGGAGGCTGGTTAATCTGGAGAGCAGTTGGGACCCATGCCCTGCTCCCAGCAGAGCTCTGGGATGGGCAAGACTTCTGAGGTAAAATTCACTGGAGCACCTGAGCAGGATGGGCATGGGCTTTCTGCTTTGAGCAGTCAGACTTCAAGGGATCATGTGGACATAAATCTTGAATACGACAGCGGAAATCATTAGAGAAATAAGGACTTGCCCCTACTTTCTGGGTTCCTTGTAACTCTTCCAAATACTGTAGGGGAAAGAAGCTGGAATAAAGTCTGAGAGGCATTGTATCTACAGCCCTGAATGACATGTGCTTTGAGGTATGCTTAAGCTGATGAGAAGAAAATGCGCTTTCTGGCCGAGCTGTCACTGGCTCTGAGTCCATCAGATGTACTTTTAAGAAGACCTTGTTTCCCTTCGATATTTCTCCAACATGCTGCCTATGGTTCGTAAGACTTCTGAGTTTTGTGGCTCTAAGAAGAGACGGATTAGACTACTGCATTCCCTTTGTAAGGATGAGCAATTTGGGGGCCAGAAGCTGAATTTTTAAGGACTGTGGTTAGTAAGGAGGTTTGCATCCCTTTGTGTGAAAAAGTCACTTCCAGGTTGGAGCTAAGAATAGATAACCAATTTTTGTAGCTTCATGAGATTTCCTATTTCACATTATTGAACATCAGCCCTCTCCTCCGTAGCAGCTCCAGCTGTAATTGTTTCTCTATGCTTAGGAGCAGGTAATCCATCTTAGTTGCACTATTAAAAACTATGCCATTGATTATTTCTCGGTTTGTGTCATGGTTTCTGAGGCTGTGGTGATATAAAGTCACTGTAAGTTTGGATCTCTAATCGCTGTTGCTCATGCATCAAGTGGGGCTGTTGATGCAGGCTGGAGCAATAAGGATGACACAACGTGAAAATGAACACGGATGAGAAGCTACGGATGACAAGCTGCGGATGAGCAATAGAGGCGGCAGCCCTGACCTCAGGTTTCTGACAGCCCAGTGGAAAAGTTAGAGCATGGTCACCAAGACCTGTAACACACAAATAACCTAAAACAAGGCAGGAATTAATAAAGGCCAGAATCAAGTTACAAGGCATTATGGGCATTTAAAAAAGAAGGGAGTGTTTGTTCCTGGATGAAGTATTTGTAGAACAGTTTTGAATGATGTGTAGGATTTGTGTAGGCAGAAGGGAAAAGGTAATTCATATGTCTATTTTTGGTGAAGTATTGCAACTAAACTCTGTGGATTTGGTTCTTAAGTCACAGGCTACACAATCCGCCGTATGCCATATTTTTCAACCATATCTTAAACTTGAGTTTGGGGTAGATTGGAACAAGGTAAAATCATGTTTCATTTCCTTTTAGGAGAGCTTTAATTCCACTTCCTTTTTCCTTTTCTCTCCTTTTAACTGAGCCAATGGTGTAAATTCAGGCATTCTCCAGAGATGAGGGATGACTAGGGACGAGGGGAGGTTTGGGACCTCCTTTATCCCGCACTGGCCCTTGCTATTCTGCCTGTGCTTAAGAGCAGTATCGGAGTAGAGCAGAGGAGGAGATATTAAAGGGTCCATGTCTCCAGGTTGTTCAGATATAAATTGCTGGATACCAAACATGGGAAAGACCCGAGGCAGAATGACCCAGCGAAACGTGGGGAACAGTGAGCGACAGAAATGTGCTTTCCACGCACACATCGGATCATCAATGAGGCCATGGCGAAATGGAGAAGCACCTAGATAGGAAAGTCTTCAGATATAATAGTGCCAAGTCCAGTTGTTGTATTACAATATAATTATAATAGCTAATATTTATTGAGCACTCACTTGCTGCCAAGCTCTTGACATGCATTGTCTTATTTACTCCACATAACTATCCCACAAGAGAGATACAACTAACTGTTCTTCCTATTTTACAGATGAGGAAACTCAGGCAGAAAAGACGATTGGCTAAGGTGGATTAGCTAGGAGCTAGTGGAGCATTTCAGTCTGGCTGTTGAGCCTCAAAGCATAATTCTTAGCCACATTGACTGTCTGATTTCAGGAGAGCAGAGACGGTGTGTGTAGAGAGAATTTCTGCTGGTGCTCCCAGTGTGCCGGTGGGTAATGGAGGTGTTGCTGGCTTTACTTGCATCGTCAGAGATCATTTAATGGACCTTATTAAAACAAAAGCAACGGTTGTACTCACAGAATTCATGTCTCCCATTTCCTCAGATGTTTTCTCTTTTATCCTCTGCCATCAATCGGGTGGTGGCTAGATAGTGGCATTTTTGAAAAGCGTCAATAATGAATTAAAATAGCTTTTTGATGGGGGGCTTCCCTGGTGGCGCAGTGGTTGAGAATCCTCCTGCCAATGCAGGGGACACGGGTTCGAGCCCTGGTCTGGGAAGATCCCACGTGCCGCGGAGCAACTGGGCCCGTGAGCCACAACTACTGAGCCTGCGCATCTGGAGCCTGTGCTCCGCAACAAGAGAGGCCGCGACAGTGAGAGGCCCGCGCACCGCGATGAAGAGTGGCCCTCGCTCGCCGCAACTGGAGAAAGCCCTCGCACAGAAACGAAGACCCAACACAGCCAAAAATAAATATAAATAAATAAATAATTAATTAAAAATGCAATAAAATTTAAAAAAAAAGTGTAAGAGAGATGCTGAAGATTCAAATATAAATCCAGGTTAAAAAAAAATAGCTTTTGATGGAAAAACTATAAAAGAGCAACACTCTTAACAGCTCATCTGGAGCTGACTGAAGAGAGCAAATGAAACAAATTTGCAGCATGTTATATTTTGCTCGTTTCGTTTCTGAAAAATAAATAAGCCAATAAACTCTACTATTGAAGATTGCTGGCTGTGTATGTCGAGTTACAGGACTGTAATAATTATTCACCAATCAGGAAACATGAGTTTGCATTCCTAAATATGGCTTTGCTTCTCAGACATATATTTGTATAATTCCTTGGCTTCCTGTAGGAAGTGATGTTGAACCTATCTCTTATGTTCAATTGTTATTTACAAGTTCACAACCAGTTCTAGACTCTACCTCTAATGCTAGAAAAGAGGAGACATTTCTAAGAGAACTTTCAAATTTTCATCTCCAACAAAGTTGTGGCACAGATACATTGGAATTAATTGGATATTTAACCTTATGCCCTCCTGGAGTTGGCATGCACTATTCTTCTAGGACCCCGGTGTAGTGGATCTGTTAAGGGCATATATAACCTTAAAAAAACACACACAAAAAACCCCTTATTTATGTTTTGGTGAAAAGGTAACGCATGCACCCAGCACAAAATACAAAAGGTGTTAATCATATAGCTTGAAAATTAAGCGTCCCCCAGCTCCATCCCCTGGCCACAGAAATTACTGTTTTCCTTTCTCATGTCACATGACATCGTGATTCAGATAATTTGATGTGAGAATAGTTTGACTTGACTGAAAAACAATTAAACTTTTATCTTTAAAGAAATTACCAAATAATAGTCATGCACAAAGCATCACTGCACTCCTCACATCCTCCCTTAAAACCAGTTCTTTCTTTACCACAACTCTGCTGCTCACCCCATTAAGGGGGAGACAAGGGCAAAGGAGGGCATAAGTGATACTGTGAGGCTCAGGGAGGGGCAAGGGCGAAGGGGAGTCAAATCCAGGTAGGATGAGAGATGGAGTAAGAACCCGGACTGTGTGTTGTGCAGATTAACTTTTAAAATGCACCTTTTAAAACTCAAATCGGCTGGTTCATAATGTTGTGCTTTATGTAAGTAAAGCTTTAGTGACAGCCTCAGGTGAGCTTGGAACCTGATTGGGATATTTGGTTAGTCAACACAACAGGAGTTCGTGACGTAGCCCTGATGGTGAGTAGGCAGGTGTTATACTCGTCCCAGCCTCTTGTCACCAGTGGGCTCGGGCTGCACCCACCCTTTAAGCAGCGTGAACGGGGGAGGTAGGAGGCTGTTGTCGGATGCGTTCCCAGAATTCCCTGAAGCTCTTCCATGCCCACAGGCTCTGAATATTTTTGTAACACTTGCTCGTATCCTCCCCACCAAAAAAACCAAAAAAACAAAACACCCCAAAACAGTTTACCATCACTTCTAGTTCTGATTCATTACAATGTAGCATAGAGGAAACATATATATTTATATATATACATAAATATATATATATAACCGTAACCCTAACCTTCACCCTAGCCCTAACCTGTGTGTGTGTGTGTGTATGTGTGTGTGTATATGTATATATATATATGGCTCGTTGCATTTTCCAGCAGGACAAGAGAAGGTGGAAGTATAGGTAGGGGACTAGCGCGAGCCAAGGCATGGAGAAGTGACAGCCCCTGTGTTTGGGTGATGGGCAGTGGAGGCTGTGGCTAGAGTGTGGGTGAGGAGCACAGAGTGGCCCATGTCTCTAGAGGAAGCTTGGGCTGCATTATGCACGGCCTTGTATGACATGAGGAGCCTTGGGCCATTTGAATTCACAGAGTGGTCACGGTTCAGAATGACCTCTTTGGTCACAGCGTGGAGGGTGGCTTGGAGAGAGAAACCAGAGTTGTCAGTTTCTACCATGCATACTGGCTAGCAGTCCTAAATGCTACTGTACCAAGAATGCAGGAATATGCTTAAAGCAAATCCTTCATCATATCTCACCAGAGACATGAGGAATCTGAAAGCCAATTGTCGTCTTACGTATCGGGCTTTGCGAGAAGTGTATCCAGCCATCTGGCTCACTCTTTGGACACTAGCCGGTTTCATTACCATCTGTTTGGGGGTTGGAACTCAGATACTTTGGCCTTCTCCATCATGTCTCAGTTGTTTATGTTTTTCAGATCCCTGAGTTAAGAACTTAAGTTAATCTCTGTGATTGGGCAGGTCAAGATTGTCAGTTTTCAGGTGGATGTACCATGTCCCAAATAGGCTGGAAACATGCTTGTGCAATAATGCAGGCGCAACAGCAATGGCAAGGGCCAAGGTGAGATTTCCAGTATTGGAGCTTTGCAGCATAGCTAACTCACTCCTTCAGAGCTGTGCTCGTGTGACCCAGCCCCACCCAGCAGGGCATGTGAGGACGGTGGGCCATGGACATGGCTGAGTGGTTCCTTAATGGTGAGTACAGGTGGGTGATATGGAGTGATGAGGAGAAATGCTAGGAGAACATGCTCCAGAAGAATTTCAAGAGGAGCAACACAAATAAAAAATGATGAGTGAGAAGCTATAAGAGCACAGTAAGCCAGCTCGCAGCACTCAGTGTGGCCCATCAAACTAACCACAAACATCTCCGGATGACCTACTGTGTGCTCGGTACACAAGACAGAGGTGGGGGAGAGTAAGATATGCTTTCTGCCCTCAAGCATCTCTCCATCTTAGGGGGAAACAGAATAGGTGGTGGATACATGAGATGGTTTCTCCCTCAGAGCTTCCAGAAGGAAACAATCGTACCAACACCTTGATTTTGGACTTCTGGCCTCCTGAACTTTGAGACAATAAATTTCTGTTGTTTTAAGCACCTACTTTGTGGTAATTTGTTACCATAGGAAACTAATATATAGATAAACTCAGCAGTGGCACAGCCTCATTTCCCAGTAGAAATCAGGGTCTGACGTCCCACTGAGAAAAGGTTGGAATGTTCGCGATGCCAGGCACATGACAGCTTTGCATGCGTGGGCCCTGTGGAGGACCAGAGAAGGGGAAAAAAAGGCTTCGATATGAGGCTTCCAAGGGGACACCACATACAGAATTCAATGGCAAACAGCACATTGAAAGTAAGTGCAACATATATGGTAGGAAAATAAGGGTTAATTTCCTTATATGAAAAGCTGCTATCAAAAAATCAATAAGGAAAAGATAAATACCCTTCAGAAAAGTCAGGAAAGTTGAGAAATAATATACGAAGGAAAAATGGCAAATCACCACCTGGATGACCTGGGCTCATTGTGCATCCTGCCTCCTCTTAAACTGGTACTCAAGATTTGCTCTTTCAAGTGTGTCCCAAAGATGCACGTTCAGGACCCGGCTTGTGAAGACCAGAGAGAAGGCTTATTTCAGGCCAGATGAAGTAAAGGTGGGCACTGCACAGCTTGCTGCATCAGCAGGAGAGATGCTGCAGCACAGAAATGGTTGCAAACCTGGAGCAAAGGGTGTTGTGAAGTAGGAAAGCATCACCAATTGATGAATCAACACGCAAGCATTTGTTGAAAACCTGTTTGGCTCCAGCACTGTCCTGTGTCTTGTGGGGAGCACGAGAACACCACGCTTTGCCCCAGGCCCCCACCACCCCACCACGGAGGAGAAAAGACTGAGGGATAAGAAATAACAGGACAGCAAACCAAGGAGGAATGAATTCTTTGGCCGAGATTATATGAGTGGTTTCCAGTTCTGGCTGCACATTAGAATCCCTGGAGAGCTTTTTAAAAATACAGATGCCTACTGGAATGTTCATAGCAGCACTGCTTGTAAGAGCTCCAAACTGGAGACTATCCAAATGCACATCAACAATAGTGTGGATAAATAATTATGGATTATTCGAGTAATAGAGTACCGCTTAGCAATGAGAATGAAAGATCGACAACTACACGTAACAATGTGGGTAAGTCTCTTTAGTGTAATGTTGAGTGAAAGGAACCAGATAAAAAAGTGTCACGCTTAAGTGGACCATTGCAATGTAAGTTGCTAACAATAGAAAAAACTGGGTGTGGGGTACACTCGAACTCTCTGTACTGTCTACGCTTTTTTTTTTTTTTTGCAAATCTGAACTGTTCTGAAATTTAGAAGTTTATTTAAATATAAAAGTCATACTGTATGGTTCTGTTAATGTCAAATACAAAGACAAACAAAATTCATCCTAAGCTATTAGAAGTCGGGAAAGTGCTTACCCTAGGAAGAGTGTGTCTGGAAGGGTACACGAGGGGACATTGGGGTGGTGGTAACATTCTGTGTCTTGATCCGTGTGTTGGTTACATGGGCGTGTTCCACTGTGAATACGTATCAAGCTAAACACTCATGTGCACTTTCTGTATGTAATATTTTATATCAATAAAATGTTAAAAGCTGTGCCGATCCTACCTAGACTGATTAAATCAGATTTCTTAGAGGAGGGCCTGGGCATTAGTATTCTTTAAAAGCTCCCTGGATTATTCTCATGTGCATCCAGGATGGAGAACCATTGCTATTTGTCCTGTGGGCAGTGAGAGGAGCCAGAAACCAGTACAGAGTGGAGTTGTGGGTACAAACTTCTCAGAGAAGGCAGAACACATATGGATTCTTAAAGGCTAGGAGGGATTGATGAGGCCAGCGGGGCTCCACTATAAATGAGAATTTCAAGCCCAGGAAACATTCAATTTCCAATTCTCATTTTTCTGTTTTTCTGGCGGTGGCTACACTTTTGCTTAGAAACTTGATTTCCCATCTTAAATGCTCTTGTCATGTGTTGACCCCTTAGGTTCGAGAGCTGTGAACAGGGTCTCAATGGGTTTCACGCAAATGGAATTAAAAAGCAATTAGTCTTGTGTACCTTAAACACTATATTTTATCTAATTTGTACTCGCTTGTATTTCTGCTCAAGCCTCAGTAAGCCCTCAAGAAAGCATGCTTATAATAAACGACTGGCAAAACAAGCCTCAGCATTTAGGTTGGATCACAGACGCACTCCCTATAGTGTTAGTAATCAACTGCTAAGACAACATGTTTAAGTGTACAAAATTGGGGAAGGGAGACTTCTTCGGGGCAAGGTGTGATGGATTCCTGGCTTATGCAGGAACTTATGTCTGAGTGTATGCCAATGCTGATGATTATTATTAGTCCAGAGAGTCCAGTGGACTCTCTGATAAGTTTCTTACTTGTAAGGGAGACAGGATCTGTATGGAATATTCACTAAGAGCATTTGTGAACTTACTGTGCCGTTCTGTTCTGATAGCCATTACTTCCTTGGGCTCATTCTAGGTAATTAATGATGGTAACAGCCGGCCCTTTTTGAGTGCTTACATCACGCCAGGCACTTTGCCAAGCCCTTTCCATGAATTATCTCATTTAATCCTCCCTTCAGTCTTATGAATCCCCCCTTGACAGATGAGAAATCTAATGCCCAGGATGAATAATTTACCCAAGGTCCCACCACCTCTCAGAAGCAGAGCCAGTTATGTCAAAGCAGTTGACTTCCAGACCATGCTTTTAACCATGGTGTGATACTGCCTACAGGTGTCCTGCAACGTTGGGATGATGGAACCCTGTAACAATTTGTCCTTAAAGCCCTTCCCTCCGCTCCTTCCCACCTCACCGTAAGTCTCACGATTTGTCACCTTGCCCTTTCTTCTCCCTCTGACTTTCTTTTTCCCCCTCCTGGTACTTGCATTTATTCTGGAGAGCTGTTTCTCCTCCGCCCACTTTTCATCTCCAGAAGAGTGGATGATAAATTAAATCATGCTAAGACATTTGGGATTTGCTGAGTAATTTATCTCAAGAGTGATTGCACTTGAAGAGAAACTCCAGCAGGAGGACAGTGCTTACCATCCGTGAGTGCTTATGAAGCTAAGCGATGATGTAAGCTAGCCCAGAGGACAAAACCCGCAGCCTGCTGGCCAGATCCTGTTTTGGTAAATAAAGTTTTACGGGAACACAGCTGCGCCCCTTCGTGTATTTATTATCTGTGGCTGCTTTGGCACTACAGTGGCAACGTTAGGGTATTAGGACAGATGGTATGGACCACATACCAAGCCTAAAATATTTGCTCTCTGGGCCTTCTAGAGAAACTTTGCCCACCCCAGGGACGCTATGGAAAGGCTCTACGGCAGAGCACAGTGCATAGGTGCTTTATAAATGGCAATTTCCTCTTCCGCAGGTTTCTGGTGTCTTCCTCTGGTGAATTCCGGGCAGGAGGAGCATTCTGAAATCACATCACATGGGTCACTGCTGCCCCTGCCCATTCATGACAGGCATGGGAGGCCACAATCCTCACTGAATATTCATCTGTACTTTGGCAAGTGAAAGAGTGACAAGCATTCTCACAGAAACAAAATGATGTATTATTCATTTTTCAGAGAGTGTTTCCTGGAGTGCAAGCAGCAGGAAAGCCCCAGCTGGGGTGGAAGCAGCCTGAGATTGGAAGCATCATCTCACTGCCAGGACCACTGAGCTGGACTACGGAATTGACGCCTCAGTGCCACAGATACAGGACAGTTATGTGTCCTGATAGCTGCTGCCTTACCAGATAAAAGGAGACAGTTATTTTCTCTTTCAGATTGTGTTTAAAATCTCAAAAACTGAAATTAGTCTTGAAACACTTCAAGTTAACTGCTTATCTGCTTCCTTATTATATATTTTTTTAAGGACCACTTTCCATCATGCCATCCTTGTTTTCCACCGGTTAGCGACAGGGGTGGCCCGGGGCTGTTGTAGACAGTATCAAATGGCCAGGCTGCACAGATACTGCTTCTAGCTCCAGTCAAGGAAGCCATTCAATTCAATCTCCAGTTTCTCCATGAATTCTAATATCTTTAATTTGGGGAAGTGGTTTTTTTTAACGTCTTTATTGGAGTATAATTGCTTTACAATGGTGTGTTAGTTTCTGCTGTATAACAAAGTGAATCAGCTATACATATACATATATCCCCATATCCCCTCCCTCTTGTGTCTCCCTCCCACCCTCCTTATCCCACCCCTTTAGGTGGACACAAAGCACCGAGCTGATCTCCCTATGCTATGTGACTGCTTCCCACTAGTTATCTATTTTACATTTGGTGGTGTATATATGTCCATGCCACTCTCTCACTTTGTCCCAGCTTACCCTTCCCCCTCCCCATGTCCTCAAGTCCATTCTCTATGTCTGCGTCTTTATTCTTGTCCTGCCCCTAGGTTCTTCAGAACCTTTTTTTTTTAGATTCCATATGTATGTGTTAGCATACGGTATTTGTTTTTCTCTTTCTGACTGACTTCACTCTGTAGGACAGACTCTAGGTCCATCCACCTCACTACAAATAACTCAATTTCGTTTCTTTTTATGGCTGAGTAATATTCCATTGTATATATGTGCCACATCTTCTTTATCCATTCATCTGTCGATGGACACTTAGGTTGCCTCCATGGAAGTGGGGTTTTTGCATTTGTGGACCATTGTCTCCAGGAGCTGTATTTCCCATTCTAGGGATACCCATGTACCTGCATCTAATACTTTCTCCTGGATAACTTAGAAGGTCTTACCTTCTTAATAGGTCACACATGATTAGATATTCTCCATCATGCCTCTCAGCACTCTCAGTAAGATCTAGTCTCTGTGAGGTTGGTAGAGTGATGGAGATTGGAATTAATATGAAATTTACCCTATTGTCTTAGCCTGGCTTCCCCAGAAGCCCAGGCTTACTGGAACAACATAATTCCAGGGAGCAGGAGTGAGGGCAGAGGGCAGTGAGGCAGGAGGGGTGAGGTGGGGATGGACTGTAGAGCCAGCCTCCCCTAAGTCGCTTCATCTCATGAGGCCATTTTCTAAGAAGAGGTGTAAATTGGATCTCGGGACAGTTGACTCTGAGGCGAGAGAGAGCGAAGAATTTATCCCCCAGCTTCTGTCTTCCCCACCAGTGCCTGCCTAAAAGGTTGACTCCATGGGTTCTTAATGCCCCTGTGCATCCTGGCTGCATGCGTGGGCCCTGAGTAGGGTCCTGAGAAGTCCCAGGGCTCCTGGTCATGGGTGTAGCCACTTGGCCAGGCCCTGCCATGCCCCTTAGTGCTCCCGATTTCCCTGCGCACCCTGGCTTTCTAGGCAAGCACCACCTGTAGCTCTCTGCTTTCTTGGGTTGAGGAGCAGGCCCTGCCCACACACCAGGGAGTTAGCGTCCCAGAGAGCCTGAGAGTCGCTGGTGGCTACATACGCTAGCATCCTTGTCCTTGTGTGAACCAACGATGAAGCCTGTGCTGCATGTTATTCCAGAGGCTTCCAGTGGTTGAGCCTCAGTTACCACTGCAATCGCCTGCTCATTACCACACCCTTTATCGGCTTTCTTCTCCTCCCATCTCATTCCCGGACTCCCCTTTCAGTGTTCCAAGGAGCATCTCTGTATCCTTATCTCAGAGTCGGCTTCTAGGAGAACCCAGCAGAAGACCACAGAGAGGCGCTCAAGGAGGTGAGAGGCCCGGGACATGGGCGCGTGGCAGGTGCTGCTCTACTGCACCTGGGCGAGTGCTCCAGCTGCAGTGACAGCTGGGGCAGGAGTCAGGGGAGGCCGAGAGGATCTGAGGTGGTGCAGCAGGTGTCCAATGGGCACGTGCCATCTGGCAAGAAGGGCTACAGTTCATTGATTTGAAGCAGGCCCTGGGTATTTACCGTGCGTGGAGACCGCACTGAGCACTGCCTGGGGATCAATGCGCTTAAGGCTCAGCATTGGGAAGCAGGCACCGTTTTCATTGCCCACATTTTACAAATGAGAGGACAAGCTCACAAGGATGAAGTAAACTGCCTAAGGTAACACAGCAAGAAAAGGGCAAAGGCAGGACTTAAACCCGAGGCAATCTGCCTCCAGAGCCTGTCCCTGTTAACGGTTAAGGATGATGCATCTTAACCATTACTTTTTGCAGGTTTACCGTGACCCAATTTAATTTTACAGGACAGAGCCATTCAGGCATCCTGTTCCATTGACCTCCTACCAGACTCAGTTCCTTAGTTGAGTGTGTGTGTGAGAGAGAGAGAGAGAGAGAGAGAGAGAGAGAGAGAGAGAGAGTGTGTGTGTGTGTGTGTGTGTGTGTGTGTGTGTGTGTGTGTGTGTGCGCGTGTGTGCATTGGGTGGTGGGAGCATGGGAGCTGGGGGTTAAAATGTAGAGACCGCTTTCCCCACAGTGTCACCCAAAGAAATAACCTCCCATTCTTTGCAATCCAAGCAGAAGCTGCTCTGAGTCTTGTGTCTGGGTTTGGGTCCTTTTCCAAGACCAGAGGCTGTTTCTAAATTAGACTCTTAGCTTACTAGCCAGCAAATAGCACAAAACAAAACAACTTTTTTGATGATTTAAGTGTAAATAAGTCAGAGGCAGAGAGATTAACTTTTCCCTCAAATACACAGGGGTTAAAAAAAATTATAGTCTCCAGAGAGGCTGGCTCCTTGAGGACTGAGTTTTTGCCAAGTCAGCACATTCAAGAAATAGTTTGTGACTCTCTGCAAACCCCAAGCGCCACTGGCTTCCTTGCCTTAGCTACTTGCTGAACCCAGGAGAAGTTCATCTTCCTAAATCCTCACTGTCTGTCAGAACTGAGAGCCCATTTCTGTGCAAGTGATTCACTGTTATAATTTGTGCCACCTCTTCACAGACTCAGGGACTTTTCATTTTTTACATCGATTCCTGTGTAGTATTTCAACAAGTCTCTTTTTCTCCCCTGCCTCCCTCTTGCGCCTCCACCATCTCTCTGCCAACAGATTCAAAACAGGAGTTCGCGACAGGGCTTTCTTTGAGTCTAACCCCGAATCTCACTTTGCCTTTGGCCGTATATTTCTGACAGGTGCAGAGCAGGCAAGAGAAATGACAGCATCATGCAGAATGCAAGCAAACATAGTACTGTGCATCATCATATTTTCTGCTGGTGTCCCTTTGGGTTACCATGAAGTCACCTATTGGGACAATTTTTGTTCTTTTACTGAAACAAAGGAGTCACTGTGGACATCATTCACCCCCCAATTCCACGTTTAAGAACACAAAAATTAGAAAAGGATTAGAATGATTTTGACTCTCTATGTTCCTTCCATTCCAAGGTTTGGGGTAACAATGTATCCCCCACTGTAGGGTGGCTACAGAAGTGACAGGGCGGGAAGTCCATCGAGGTGTCCCTGAATATTAGCCACAGAGGGTAGTGGGACCACTTTTAGAAGGAGCACACCAGCTGATCGCTGTGAACACAGCACAAAGTGGACCAGCTTGCCTCAATTTACTCAATTGCAGGCAATTCTAGTTCCAAGGTGGGTGAAATGAACAACCTAGAGCCAGGAAAATAAACCTCTTCTCTTTGCATCTTAAAACCAATGAATATGGTTTCCAAACCTGAGCCACTGGCACTTGCCAATTCCTTTGCGTTTGGCGTGGGTTTTAATGGGCACCAGAGTGTAGTTGTCTCTCACAAGCTTTTTGCAGAGTATCCAGACGATGCCTCAGGAGAACTCCACTTGTAAAACCTACGGCGTCCCCACCTGCAACATTCCAGAGAGCTTGTCCACTCAGACGCTTTTTGTTCAGTGGTTCCTGGAAGACTGTTAGATCTGAGTGTGGAACAAATTCCAGGGACCATTGCACATCAACTTCTCAAATGTTCTGCTGGGTTGGTGGCATACTCTGGCATAGAACTGTGCCCATTTAATGGCCTGCGTGCAGTTCATGAACTGCAGATTCTGAAGTGCAGCCTGCTCTGACACTGAGCAGCCCGCAGGGAAGCCATGGTAAAGTTGAACAGCAGATGGAAAACTCCACCGAACCTTTTATTGGCCATATGTCACTTCTGAGTGTTGGCCAACAAACTAAATTTGCAGCTAATATATAGTGATTTAAACAGCAGAAAGAGCAGCTGCACTTTGATTTCTGATGCCTTTCCTCCACGCTTCCCCAGCTCACTGGAGTTTCTTGAGCTACTTTCCTTAACCCTGCGCGATCGCTCTGAATCTTCGCCAGGTGGCACCATCTTCGGAGCTATGCTGTTGGCTGCATCCAGCTTAGCTGGTGTATCCCTCTGCTGTTTCTTCCTTGCGGGCAGTTTTCTAACTCTTTTGTGATGATGCTTATTTTTTAATTTCATAAGAAAATGCTACAAAGCACAAGACAAGTATTTTTATACTTCTGCCTGCTTGGCTGTTTCTCTTCTTTTCTCAAGTCCCTCTGATTACAGGGCCCATTGCGTTCTCTTTTGGAGCGCCTAGGCTGGTCATCCGCTGAGGCTGCAGGGCTAGTCCTTGGAGTAGACTGTGGGAGGGCAGCTCGTTCTCATTTATGAGGACATGACCTGGGATGGAGCTTCTCTGGAAACATTCAGCTCTCTTACTGTCAGAATCATCTAGAAGGAAATGATTGATAGCAGGAATAAGGAGAACAGGCCATCTCTTGGCAGTTTAGTCTCTCTGGCTCTTCTACCCCATGCAGTGGAAGTGCCAAGTCTCTACTCCCAGCCGTGGACATGCTAAGCTGGCTTAGTGCTTGAAGCCTCATGGAAGAAGAGGCTCCTTGTTATAAGCTGAGGGTTATACAGTTGTTTCTGGGGTCAGGGTGCTGGAAACTGACAGGAAAGGAGTGGGAGAACAAAACCAATTTAAACTTGCATGACTGCCACCCACTAACCCAATAACTCTATTTAGGAATATAAGATTGCTGAAGCTGTATGACCATAAAATGGCTCTACAGTTGTCACTCTAATGAACTCCAACTCAGGTCTCTATATGAATTCCTGCAAAACTCAGCCACCTCCCTAATGTTATTCAAAAGACTTTGAATAGCACTGTGAATAAAAATTATAACCAACTACATCAAACTCAATGATTTCTATAACATCTGGAGCAAAGCACATTAAATGGGGAGTAAAATGCACATTCATCATGGGTGTTTGGATTTGTTTTCTATTTTTACAGAGAGAGGAAGTAAGAAATATCTTTCCTATAGGGATTTTTACTTATCTGTTCCTGTGCTAAACTGGACACCTCACAGAAGAATTATAGCCTTGATTTCTGTGTTTATAGGTTGATACTCTTTTTAGGTCTGATTAAGACTTTGTCCTGTAGGAACTTCACTTTGGGGAATTTATTCTACAGAAAGAACTGCTGTGTGAAACAACATATGTACATGGTTAACCATCCTAGCATTATTTACGGAAGTGGGAGATTGGAAACAACCCAAATGTTCATCAATGGTGAAGAGATTAAATTATAATATATCCACACACTGGAATGCAGCTGTATAAAAGAACGAAGATACTCTGTATATACAGAGATGGAAAGAACTCCAGGACGCTTGTTAGGAAAAGTCAGATACAGAATACAGTGTACAAAATGAACTGCATTTTAATCCATGTAATATTTGTATATGCATAAAGAAAGTTTAGAAGAATACATAAGAAAGTAGGCTACTGGCAGAGCAAGAACAGAGCTCATAGGAGGGAATAAACCACTCATTTATTTATTTATTTTAATTGAATATATTTGACATATAACATTGTGTAACTTTAAAGTGTACAAAATGTTGCTTTGATACATTAGTATATTGTAATACGGTTGCCACTGTATCGATATTTATCACAATACATAATTATAGGACACTATTGTTGTCTATATTCATTCTACAGTACATTAGATAACTATGGCTTATCTACTACTCCTTGCAAGTTTGTACCCTTAAGCAACATCAATTTTATCCCCCCACTCTCCAGTAACCACCACTTTACTCTCTATTTTTCATGAGTTTGACTATTAGATTCTGCATCTACGTGATACCATACGGTACTTGTCTTTCTCTAACTCACCTCACTTAGCATAATGCGCTCAGGGTCGAAATGGCAGGATATCCTCCTCTCTCATGGCTTAATAATATTCCATTTTATATATATCTCACATCTTTTTTATCCATCCATCCATTGATAAGCATTTAGGTTGTTTCCATATCTTGGCTATCGTGAAAAATGTTGCAATAAACATGAAAGTGCATATATCCCTTTGAAATCCTGTTTTCATTTCTTCTGGGTATATAACCAGTAGCCACTCACTTCTTAATCTCTTGGAATCTGGCTTTTGTATCCACTGTTCTGAAGGAAATTTTCCTTACTGACTCCCCTATAATGTCCTAAATGCCAAACTCTCAACCTCCTTGATGTCACTGCCCACTGTTGACCATACACTCTTCCAGAATGAAGTAACTCCAGTGTAGTTGAATCAGAGATTCTGCCACTCCTTAGCTTTGTGTGCATGGGAATGCCACTTAACCTTTATGAACCTCAGCAGATACAGAGAGGAAAGAAGGAGGGAGCTAGTATTTCTGAGTGCTGGCTATCTTTTAAAAGAAGTATCTCTCTTTAATCATTACAATGGCATTATGAGGTAGGCACTATTATAATATTATCTCCATTTCACAGATAAGAAAATTGAGGCTCAGAGAGCTTAATTGACTTGCCTCAAGCCATATAACTCCTAGGTGATGGAGTCAAGATTTGAACCTCAGATGACTAGCCTCTAATACAAGCTTATGAGAGCACTTTGTGAAGGCAGGTACAGCAGTGCTTTCCTTCACCACTGTCTTCTCTTCTCTCTGACTCTCCTCTAGACTATTTCTTTCACTCTAGCTGCTGCTCATTTCCTGATTCCTTTGCTGGCTCTTCTTTCTTCTTCTCCTCAAACAAGATTGTCTCCAAGGTCCTGCCCTCATCTTCCTCTCTCTAGCTAATCCCATTCCCAGAAGAGTTTTGACTCTCACCCTGTGGGTTCACCTTCCAGACATTTATTTCCACTTGCTTGATGGACGTCTGCACCTGGACATCTTGCTGGACCCCAAGGGCCAGTATTTCCCAAACCATATATATCATCTTTCTGTTCACAATCTGATTCTTCTCCTTCTCATCCTTTTCTGAGAATACTATCCCCAACCCCGTCATTCCTTAAGCTCAAAACCTTAAAGAAGTCTTTGATTCTTTTTTTTCTCCCTGGCTTCCAGTTTCTAATAAAGAAAAAATTCTGCTGTTTTGACTTTGACTGCCTTCATATAACTCAGTCCTGCATTAAATCTTGCCTGGGGGGTGCTCTTTTACCTGACCATCCCACTTCCAGTTTTGTTCCTCTCCTAACTAGCTAACTATCTGACAGATGATCTTCATATAGTATGACACCCAAAAGACCTATGTGAGGAAAACTTTCAAATGTTAATGAGAGACACACACACATAAAAAGACTTCATAAAGAAGGAAATAGCTGTCCCTGGGAGAAGGAGGATCAACAACCCATGGGCACCTCAAAACCATATTCACAAGAGTCTGGATTTGGAAAGAAAAGGACAATGTAAAATTTTACCTTCCTTTCTCAACCTGGTAATGCAGAGATCTTGGAAAGCTGACCCTGAAACAGAGGTGTAGAGAGACCTTCAAGATGGAGGAGGAGTAAGACACGGAGATCACCTTCCTCCCCACAAATACATCAGAAATACATCTACATGTGGAACAACTCCTACAGAACACGTACTGAACACTGGCAGAAGACCTCAGACTTCCCAAAAGATACATATTTTTTTTTCCTTTTTCTCTTTTTGTGAGTGTGTACATGTATGCTTCTTTGTGTGATTTTGTCTGTATAGCTTTGCTTTTACCATTTGTCCTAGGGTTCTGTCTGTCCTTATTTTTTGTTTGTTTTTTGTTTTAGTATAGTTTTTAGTGCTTGTTATCATTGGTGGATTTATTTTTTGGTTTGGTTGCTCTCTTCTTTCTTTTTTTAATTACTTTTTAATTTTTTAATTTTTAACAATCTTTTTTTATTTTAATAACTTTCTTTTCTTTTTTTTCTTTCTCTCTCTCTCTCTCTCTTTCTCTCTTTCTCTCTTTCTTTCTCCCTTTTCTTCTGAGCCATGTGGCTGACAGGGTCTTGGTGTTCTGGCTGGGTGTCAGGCCTGTGCCTCTGAGGTGGGAGAGCTGAGTTCAGGACACTGGTCCACAAGAGACCTCCCAGCTCCATGTAACATCAAATGGCGAAAACCTCCCAGAGATCTCCATCTCAATACTAAGACCCAGCTCCACTCAACAACAAGCAAGCTACAGTGCTGGACACCCTATGCCAAACAACTAGCAAGACAGGAACACAACCCCACCCATTAGCAGAGAGGCTGCCTAAAATCATAATAAGGTAACAGACACCCCAAAACATACCACTGGGCGCGGTCCTGCCCACCAGAAAGACAAGGTCCAGCCTCATCCACGAGAACACAGGCACCAGTCCCCTCCACCAGGAAGCCTACACAACCCACTGAATCAACCTTACCCACTGGGGGCAGACACCAAAAACAACAGGAACTACGCACCTGCAGCCTGCGAAAATGAGACCCCAAACACAGTAAGTTAAGCAAAATGAGAAGACAGAGAAACACATAGCAGATGAAGGAGCAAGGTAAAAACCCAACAGACCAAACAAATGAAGAGGAAATAGGCAGTCTACCTGAAAAAGAATTCGGAGTAATGATAGTAAAGATGATCCAAAATCTTGGAAATGGAATGGAGAAAATACAAGAAACGTTTAACAAGGACCTAGAAGAACTAAAGAGCAAACAAATAATGATGAACAACACAATAAATGAAATTAAAAATTCTCTAGAAAGAATAAATAGCAGAATAACTGAGGCAGAAGAATGGATAAGTGACCTGGAATATAAAATAGTGGAAATAACAGAATAGACAGAATAGAATCAGAAATTGACCCCAATGCTTTTATAAGAATTCAGGATTTGATCAAGTTGCATATTTTAATCAGTGGGAAAAATTTACAATTCAATAAATGGTGTTGGGACAATTGGGTAGCCATCCGGCAAATAATAAATCTGTATTTCTCCTAAGTTTTATACCAAAATAAGTGCCAGATGGACTACCAACATGAAAATTAAACTACCAAGGTTCTAGGGAAAAATGTAAAAAAAAATTAATAATCTTGGAATAGAGAAGAACTAAGCATGATAAAATTCAGGAGACATAAAAAAAAATTGATAAGTTTGACTCTAAAGATCAAACATTTCTGCAAGGTAGGAAACTCTACAAATCAAGTCAAAATACAAATCATAAACAGGGAAAAATATTTGTAACAAACTTGTCAGACGAAGGGCTAAATTTGTTAAAATATGAACTCCTACAAATCTATAAGAAAAAGATCAACACTCTAATAAAAAAAACTGGCAAACAACGTGAACAAATCTATCACAAAAGGAAATACAAATGGTTCTAAGATAGTTGAAAAGATACCTAGGTTCCCACACAATAAACAAATATAAGCAAAAACTGTATTTTTCACTTAATATCCAAAGTTTCTTAAGATGTATTTTTGACCACCTAATTTTGACAAGGTTGTAGGAAAACAGACATTTATACATTTTTGAGGTATGTAAATTGATACAACCTCTAAAGAGGGCAATCTCAGAATATTTATCAACATTTAAAATGTGCATATCTTTTCACACATCAACTCCATGTTTAGGAATTTCTCCTACAATTACATTTAAGCTTGTGGCCGGAGAAATATATAAGTATATTCACTGCAGCACTGAGCGTAATAGCGTATTTTACCATCTCAAAAAAGAAATGAAGAAATAGTAAAGCATGGAGCCTGCCATGTTTACCGTCTACTTTAATCCCGTCATTGTTTTCCCTCAGCTATTGAGATTCTTGTGATCTGGCCCCAGCCTACCTTTTCTCTCTTGTATCTTGCTTCTCTGTACACCCCTTACACTGGGCCAAATGAGCAAAGCACATTGTTTGCCCTGCACACTCCCACCTCCCTACCTCTCTTTGTGCTGATCCTGTTTCCTGTTGCCTGACATGCACTGTTCCCAGCCTCTCCCCTCTTCCTCATCTATGACAATCCTAATTACCCTTTATAACCTCACTCACGTGCTACCTTTTCCTGAAGATGTCCTTGGACCTTGGATCCTCTACAATGCCCTATCCTTAGTTGAAAATTTCTACCTGCTCTGACTTTTTAATTTATTTGGCTTCTCATAAAATCGCTTTATTTAGATTCCAAACAGACCAAAGCAGAGAGAGGAGGTGACCTCAAGTTAATCCGTCCACTCGCGAGCTGGGTCCCCAAGTCTCTGGCTCCAGCCGGCGAGAGCTGCAGACAGGCCCGGGGTCCGTGGCCCCCAGGCACCGCCTCCACCCCGCGCCGGCGCCCAGCACGCTAGGGGCCCGCAGGAGGCGACGGCGGGCGGGGCGGGGCCTCCCTCCAAAGCAGAGGAAACCCAGGGCGGGACCGGCCCGGGGCCGGCAGCGCACACCTACCCGAGGAAGTCGAGGCGGCAGAGGCGCCGGAGAGCCCATACGGTCCGTCCGGCTGAGGTAAAATTTGTTAAGCCTGTTGGTGGGGACGCGGTGTCAGGACTCCTCGTGGCCCGAGTCGTTCTCGTCGTCCCCGCCCCAGCTGCGGGCCTCGGCCTGGGCCTCGCCGCCCTGTAGTCGTGCTGGTAGAAGAGGTCCGAGCCCCGGTCGGGCACCGGGCCTGGGTCTTCCCGCAGCCCTGGGCCAGCGCGGTGGGACCTTCCCGCCGTCCCGCTCCGCGTCCGCCTTGGTCCCCAGGACCTGCCTCCGGTTCACGTCCGCGTGCTCTCTTCGCGCTTCGTGTGCGTCACGGAAGCGTGCACGTTGGCAGGTGGAAACAGTGTTGGGTTCGCTGAGGAAGGTGGTGATGCTCAGGAGGATGGTCCTGTGTTCTGGGTGGGTTCTGCCGCTCTGCGGGCAGCTCCCCGCTCAGGGGGTAGGAGGTAGTCGAGCGAGGGTTGGAGGATGGAGATGCGCACGTCCGCAGCCTCGCAGACATTGGGGCCCCGCATCTCGGTCAGAACAGAAAGGCCGGCGGGAAGTAAGGGTAGTCGATGGCGATCTTGAGACGCGCCTTCAAGTAGCTGCCCTCGGAGTAGGTGTTGGGGGGCCCGAAGATGGCCACCTCCCAGTTCAGGTCGCCCTTGTCCACCAGGGTCATCCGAAGCCCTCCACCCGCTCCTCCGGCAGCCCCTTGAGCTCCAGCAGCAGCGCCTTGGGCGAGCTGGGCGCCAGCGGCCGGGGGGAGGGGCTGCCTTCCTCCTCTGCGCCCCTGGGTCCTCCCCTGCTCTGACTTTTGACGTGTGACCCTTTTGTCACAGCAGGTTGGGACCGTCTCTGGAACTGGAATGACAGTGATATTTTGATGTCCTCCCTTTGATGCAACTGTTTTAATCTGGGGATACTTTGATGCAACCTATATAAGACAATTAATGTACATCCTCCCCCCAAATGAAAATATCTTCTGTTTCTGATTATATAACATGCACATACAGTTGACCCTTGAACAACGTGGGTTTGAACTGCGTGGGTCCACTTATACATGGATTTCTTTTTCAATAGTAACTACTACAGTACCACAGGAGTCGCAGTTGGTTGAATCTGAGAATTCGGAACCAGGCAGAGAGAGGAACCCCGGATAATGGAGGGGCCACGTATACAGAGTGCCCTACTGGGTTCTCTGTGCAGTGGGTCGGCATCCTTAACCCCCCGAATTGTTCAAGGGTCAACTGTACTTAGAAATGTGGAAAACCTTAGGACTCACTCCTGTGTGTGTGTGCTGTGCTCTGTGTATGTGTATAGTGGAATAAAAGAAAAATAAATTTCCCGAAATAAATTACTGAGTCAAAGAATATACACGTTTAAAATGTTAACATATGTTGCCAAACTGATCTCCAGAAAGATTCATGATTCATTCAACATTTATGGAGATCCTAGTGTGTGCCAAGTACTGTGTACTATTTAGGGTACAATGGTGAGCAACACCAGGTGTGGTCCCCACCAGGTGTGGTCCCTGCCCTTGTGGACTCTGTGTAAATATTACGAGGAGAAGACACATATACTGTTAGAAAGTACAGTAATGTGAATTCCTTCTAGTTGGGGAGTTCAAGGATGACTTCCTGGAGGAAGTGACATTTCAGATAAGGCCTGAAGCTTAAGTAGGAGATAACTAGACTAATAGGGGAGATAAGAGCGTTTTGGCCTCAGCCTGTGCAAATGTGGCTGCTGGGGGAGTTGAAGAAGGCTTGTTTGGCTGGAGTGGAAAGAGAGGGGAAGCACCAGGCAAAATGAGGCTGGAAAAATGGGTAGGGAGCATGCCACAGGTGGCTTCACAGGTCTTGTTAAAGATTTTATTGTTATTCCAACAGCAAGGAGAGATAAAAGCAATGATTGGGGATCCTCTGTGTTTTAAAAAGATAACTTTGGCTGAGTAGAAAGAACTGATGAACAGAGGCAAGAATGAACAGAGGTTGACAAGTTAGGGGGCTATTATGGTTGTCCAAGTAACAGGTGATAACACCTTAAACTAGTTTGAAGTATAGATAATAATAAGACATCAAGGCAGAAATATAGGAAAATGGATGCTTTTATGATTTTTACCAGTTAATACCACTATTAGACTGAATATCATTGATCATTTTTGTCTTTGCCAATCCAAGGGGTGTGTGTAGAGTATAAATTATATATAATATGGATTGTAGATACAATTTATAATATGGATTATTTATACAATTTTCCTTTGATTGGAAAGTAAGGTTGGACTTCTTTTCCTTTTTCATTGGCCATATTCATTTTTATTCATTTCTTCTTTTGAGTTATCTGAACATATACTTTGTCCATTTTCTTCTGTTCCAGGATCCAGTCCAGAATCCCACATTGCACTTAGTTATCATTTCCCCCTTGTTTCCTCTGGTCAATGACAGTTTCTCAGGTGTATATTTTTATTAATCATTTGAATAAACCATTGTTACACTGATGCAGGGCAGAGCTTGGTAAGAATCTAGGTGCATAATCAAGGCAAACTTAAACCAACTTAAAAGAAAGCAGATGACAATCTGTGATATATGTTGCAAATATTTTTCCTTTTTTTTTAACTTGGTTTGTGTGTTTGTGTATATGTCTGTTTATGTGTGAAATCATAGTCAAATCAATCAATCTTTTCCTTTATTATTTCTGCCTTTGGTATAATGCTTAAAAGTCCCTCCATCCCAACAGACAGAACTATTTCTGTGAGTTATCTTCTGTTACTTTTACAACCATACATTGTCAAGTTATATCAAATAAGATGCAAAACATACATCCTAACCCTATTCCTTATTTTCTCCAGCCTCAACTTCACTAGATGGGGCAATAAAAATCAGTACTTAGGTGGCACTTATGATATAAAATCAGCAATGTCAAAATGAAGATGTCATAATGTCTTGCTCTGCTCTGAATTTCTTTGTTGCACCTAACTTGGGTCCTGACCAAAGCCTTACCCGTGTCAATGCTATTCTTTAATTGTCTTACCAATCCTACCACATCATGAGTTCCTTGAGGGCAGGAACCACGTTTATCTCATTTCGTGTAATACATCTGTGACTGGGCCCTCCTTAGTAGACTCTGCCAACATAGCATTTTAATGCATCTATTTCCATGAAGAAAACAGAAACTTGAAACACATTGATGAAAATGTAGATTTTCTCAACAGTTTTGTGAGGCATTTATTGGAAGTAAAAGTCCATCATAAATCATACAGCAGGACAATCAAATTTCTACACCAGGCAGCATTTCTCTCCCCTTGCTCTACAACTTCTCTCTAGTGAGAGTAAAAAGTCTAGTCAGCAAAATAAGACTCTCCAAGTTAGCCTAATAAGCACCACGTATTTTTCTTCAAACTTCCCTTAGGGGTTCATCTTATCACAGCTGTGTCCCTTGATTTTTTTTTTTTTATCAGAAAACCTTGGGCATGACAGAGAGTCAGTCAATGCTTGTGGGAATCAATGAATTGGGCCACATTGCTGCTCTGATAGTGGATTTATGCAGTGACTTCTAGGAGATAAAAAAGACTATTTCCTTTTCTAATTCTTCCTTGTTTTCATTTTATGGAGAGCATTAGGACTCTATTGGAAACCCACCATAATTTTACGGGCTACCAGGTGAAGTTAATTATAATAAGGCTCCATCTTAAATTCCCACCAAAGGGCTTCATTACTGGAGCAGCATTTTCTTAAATGGGCCCTTAGCATAGACCCAGAGGACAGTGTTATGGAAAAATGAACAGATGGTCTGGATGAGCTGAGAATATGGATATCACCTGTCTATTCTGGGTGGCCAGCCAGAGGCAAATCCATCTGGAATAAAGCCTTTGGGCTAGAAGCCAACAGCCCCCAAATGGGATGTTTTCTCCCTTCCCTGAAGAGAGAGAAGAGAGGAGTTGAGAGGCTAGAGCAACCCTGGACAAAGTAGGTGTAAACAATCTTAGTCCTAAGGACCAAGCCATGTGCACACAGGTGAGCAAATGAGATTAGAGGTGGCTGGGAAGGTAGCTGTTTAGCTTCAGATCACCTGCTGCCTCACTCAGAGTTGGGTTAGGAGTGGAGCCATGGAACGTTTGAATACCAACTGAGCACCAGGGCACAAGGTAGGGTCCAGTTCAAGTTATTAGAAGGCTTGTGTCCTGGCACCTAAATTCTGGCCTAATGATGAGTGGGGTCAGTGCCCCTCTTTTCCTCCCCTCTTTAACTTCCTAATGCCTTCACCCTGCTTCCTGAGCCCTGCTCAGCCTTAACTTACCTATAACAAGTTCCCCTCATATGAACTGATCTCTTGGTGATAATGTGACCTCTAGAAAAGTCATTTTGTCTCTCTTAGCCTCAGTTTTCTCATCTGAAAAATATAAGGAAAATAATGAAAGATAATGTGGGTAGAGCAATCAGTACAGTACTGGGCACCTAGTAGGTGCCCCTGTTGTTCGTCTTAGGAGAAGCTAAGGCTGTTTCCAGCTGTCGGGACACCTGAGGCTTCACATTCTCTCAGGCCATTGGAGGGGGATGCCTCGAGCGGCAGGGACAGCAGGAGCCTCACTTTTCCTGATTCTTTGCTGCATCAAAGTTCTCACTTAGATTTCTTGCCTATTTTGATGCCCAGATGATGGCTCCCTGGTATCTCTTTGAATGCCTCAGCCCATGAGTTATAGCGTCTGCTGACCTCTCTGCAGGGTAGGACAATGGGCTAGTGACAGCTGCGGGAACCACGGTAAAGAGCCAGCAGAATCAAAGCTGCAAATGGGTTAATGACACTGTGGCGTTAGGGTAGCTGTCTTGAGGACTGTAAAAATAGGAAGAAAAGGAAGAAAAGAAATCCAAGCCCCAAAACAAAGACAGATGTTGTGACTTAGGAAAAGAGCATAAAGGGATAACAGTTTAGAAATTTGTTTTCCTAACAGCAAGTAGATACTTAATTGTGTTAAAATAAATCGAAAGACATTTTATGTTTACATCGAAATTAACCAAAAAAGGCAGATAAATGAAAATCTAGTTTTTTCTACTCCTCCATTTCCCCTTTTCTTTCTTCATTTTCCTCTCTTCCTCCAATACAATAAAACGGTCCTCCTCTTAATTATTCCACAGGGCTCAGGTAGGCTGGAATCAGTGCTATGGTAGATGTAATCCGTAAATGGCAATCTTGGAAATTTCACCTCCCCCCAACTTCTGCTGCTAAGTGTACTTGAATCTGACTGAGGCAGAAACCTCTGTTAATATAAATGTGAGTTTAGTGTGCTATACTCACAGTTAGAAGCCCATTCTGGGGACAAGTTGGGTTTAAAATCTAGTCTCTACTCCCCTTGCCAAGACTCTGCCTGCCCAGAGAGGGTGAATTGCTGAGGCCTTGGTAATGGGCCTGAACAAAGGCCCTCCTGGAATTGGGGCAGAGATGAAGAAAAATTGAGACATTTTTGAGAGACTGAGACCTGAAAGCCCCATGATGTGGCTATGCTTGCAGGATGGTCAAGAGTGCCCAAAAGACAGGAGAAGTCTACAGTAGGCAATACAGTCTAGGAGAGTAGAGAGGAGGCTGAGAGTCTAGTGGGGAGAGGAATCCAGGGAGAAGTCTTCAGGAGGCCGGGGAGGAAAGGAGTCCTTCTCTGAATGTCAGGGTGACTTGGAGCGCAGTCTGTCTCAATGCAATGATAAGACGCAGAGAAGCCAGACAGGGAGGATGGTGCATCCCACCAGCCACACAGTGATGGCAGATGTTATGTTTTGGCTGGGTTGGAGTGGAGGGCCAGGCTATGGGGCTGGGGACAGGGAACAGGTGGAAAGAGGGTGGGGATAATAGTAGAACACGAGAATGAAACAGACTCCAAGCCTATGCTTTTAGGCCCTGGATAGCTGTGATTTATCTACTTTTATGTAGTTGAATAGAGTCTGTCCTTTAGAGAGTCGACACCCTGTTATAAAGTGGATTTGCTTTGTGCCTCACTGAGCCTGACTGACTGGCCTCAGGTTGTACTTCAAGGTCCTAAGGTGGAGAGATGCTGAAGAGAAGTGGTGGGGAAAGTGGAAGGCCCAAGGTCGTGTTCAAAATAAGAAAGACCTTCTACTTGGAATACCCTAGACCTGCTTTGTCTTAGAGGGTGAGATGGATTATGGCCTGCAAGACTAGGGCAGGAAACATGAAAAAAAATTTTTTTTTAAGTGACAGCAGAGAGTGAGGCTGCAAAGAGATGGGTAAATCCTAGACTGACTTAGGCGTCTTCAAAAGGGGAGTAACTGCATTCCTGGATGTCCAAAGAGAAGGTTGGGGGCAAAGTAAAAAAGAAAGAAAGAAAGAAAGAAAATAAACTGCTTCCCCAAATACATTCAGATGTGTAGGATCTGGGAAAAGTGGGAGAGATTCTGTTTGGAGAATCCAGGGCAGCAGATGGGTAGCTTAGGGTGAAAATACCATGGAGATGAGGTTTCTGACGTGGGAGTGGGAAGGAACATTGTCTGTAACGTTGTCTGTACTCAGAGCTCAGCCAGAAAGGCATGCTTTAGTCACATGGGACACAAGGAGCAGCCAGCGAAGTAGGGTCGCTCTACAAACTGACCTCCACACCTGGCTGAGCCAAGCATGATGTGGGACTTGGTGAAACCCCTGTGTGGCTGTCAGTCCAGAGCCTGCACCCTGGACTCTCCCAACATGTGCTAAGGAGGTTTTCGTGTGAGCTGTGTGATCTGAGGGCCCACGTGGGGCTTAAATTATCTGAGAAGGATGTAGAGCTGGACAGTAATCCTGTTTTACCACCTGGTTTGGAGGCTGAGGAAGACAAGGGGAAAGATGCAAGGAGTTTTGTCATGGAGTGAAAACACACTGGGTTGGATGGGTGAGTTAGGTGGTGGCTAGCCCTTCTACAGGCAGCTGATCTTGTTTACTCAATGGGCCCCTTGGTTTTGAAGCTTCTTTTCAGTTCTCTGAGACTGAGGCAGACCTCACCCTCACTCCCCTTTACTTAATACCCTCAGCGCAGTCTTCATGAAGTGCCAGAGGCTTGTCCGTATTAACGTCATCCCAACAGAGGCGCCCCAGTCACCCTGCACGGGAAGCCAGTCTCCAGACTTCAGGGCCTGATGCGCCAACCCTGTGTGTCGGCCCTACACGCCACAGAATGCCCCTTTGTCATGGCCACTGCTATCAGTGTTAGCACACACTACCCAGAATCATTTTCTTATTTAGCAGATGAGAAATTCAGAGTTCAGGAAAAGTAAGTGGCCTGCCCAAGGTCATAGAGCTGGGGGTCAGACCAGACTGTGTTTTTCCTGCTCTACCATATTCCCCCCAATTAAGTCCTTCTCCACACTCACTCCTTAAGTTGTCCTCATTTCCTCAAAGTCCCCAAGTGTCATTTCACAAAACAGCATTCTGTTCCTCGTAGCTAACTCTAATACCTCCACAGAAATACTGGTCACTGGGACAAACACACTCACAAAAACTCACCCTTGGAAAACATTGTCAAATTCAGATTTCGGCCAGAAAAGAAAATCAGACTAAATTATATTCTTATGTTTCTTTAATTCTACCATAAAACCCAAAACCTCCAATGAACCAGAAAATCTCTCCACAAAAATCATTAAGTTAAAAATAAACTTTAAAAATTGAATGGCAGTCAACAGGAATAATAGAAAATGTAAAACCTTCAGACTAGAGCAGTAATTATCTTATTGATTTGAAGGCTAAATGGGAAGAAAGGGAACTTGGGGATAGGCTATGACTAATCATTGCTGCCCTTTGGCTGGAAACTTCGAGGCACGATGGGTGATTAAGTTTTAGGATCCCAGGTGGAGGCCACTCTCTCCCCACCTCCACCATGAAGAAGTTTATTCAACAGAATAAACTTTATTTATTTGTTTAGAAGTTTATTCAAAGCAGTTTTGCTAGCAGTTCTAATGTGGCCATACAATCAAATAACAGTTCTTTGTAAACTGTGATAGACATTACAAAGGCAGGTGGTACCTTTTAAGGTCCTGTAGTACCTTGGATCTGGACCACTGTTATATCCTCAGAGGGCCTGGACTTCTTAAACATTTGTTGAACAAATGAGTCAAATAGTCTACAGATAACACCTTTCTGATATTACTCCTTCTGATTATATGCAAAGATTTGGGTGTGGGGTGGGGGCAGGGAAGATACTCATTTACCATCTATTTGCAACCTAAAAACTGCCCTAATCAACGACTGTGGATTCTTACCCTGCTTGGAAGGATCCTATAGAAAAGGAGTCCTTTTCCTGAGAAGGAGGTTGGAGAAGATGGCATTGCCAAGATTCTAGAATGTGGACTCATCAGGGTTCTCCTCGTGACACCATGTGATTTGCCCTTTACCTTGCTCATTGCCACCCTCCTCTGTAGCCTGGCTGGGCTCTCTCAGGACATTCATTTCAGCCCCTGGAAACTCCGACATCACTTGATTTCTATGATCCAGTCCTTGGAGTTTTCCTTTCCAAATCACAAATAAATCCACAGAAAGTACACTGAAGAAGTTTTTTAGGTTTCTCTTGAGGATAAACTCCATTCACTCATTTATTCAATAGATATTACTGATGACTTACCAGGTGCCAGGCCCACTGCTATTACTGAAGATCCAGTCCTGAACAATATAGACTAGTGCTTCTTCTTAGGGATCTTGAATGTTAGTGACTGGGAGAAGGGCCCTAGTGAAGTGGGCTCTGCCGTGACTGGGCTCCACCTCCCATCCCATCCCAGGGCAGGTTTTGCAATAGGAAAGGGAACAGTAGCATGTCTGCTAACTTTGGGTAAGTAACAGAGGTGACATCGACAACCTCACTCTCAGCAAATTTAGGCTAGTTCACCTTGTTTTTATATGGTCTTTAGGATTCTTTACATTCTGATTAGCCAGAGGACTGGGCTGCAGGTGCAGGTGGCCATGTAGGGTAGAAGGAACTGCTCCCAGCCATTTCCTGCACCGCCCTTGCACCTTTTCCCTGTCTCTTGGTAGGAGCTGTGCAGCATAAGTTGAGTCTGCTATTCATTGAAACTCTTTGGGTTGAGACTAAGGGACAACATTTGCTATCTTGTCCTCAAACTGTGCTCTGGTGTGAACCTTTTCTTCTCTCTATGGAGCCGAGTAGTATAAAACCTGTTAAGCTCCAGGTCTCAGCTGTGCACTTGGGACTCTTAAGGACTCCTTCTAGGGTCATAGTAGAGCAAGGCTTTACTCTGCTCCAGGAGCTCTGTGAGGATGCTCGGCCTCATGGAGCAGTGAGCTCTTCCCCCCCCCCCCCGCCTTGGGTTCCTGCAAAGAGCTTGTGGGGAAGGGGGGGCACACCCCTGCCCCGCCACCAAGGCTCCTTGCCTTCTTGGGCTGTAGGAATGTGTATAGTGAGGTACTACCCAACCCTCCAAAAAGCTCTGATGAAAAGAGCTGACAAGTCAGTGTTTGGGTTTCCCTCAGGGGTCTGTGCGATGGAGTATTTCACCCAAACCCTGGGATGACTCCAGCCAAGTTGTCAGTTTCATTTTTGGGAGTTCTTGAACAGGTCTGACCTGGTCATCAGAGCTAGTTTGGGCAGGTAGCTCCATATCCTATCTATTCCCAGGGAGCTTGAGTCATTTGTTCAAAGATTTGGGATTGTTTCCTCAATTGTTAAAGTAAATTAACCACAGGAACTTCTTGAAGCTACCTAAATCCATTCTTGAACAAGGTGAGGTTATAAATACAGAAAATAATCAAAATAAAGAATTGGTGGTTGGTGGTAGGGAACCATGGAGAGAATGAAAAATTTCCACAAGACGTGCCTTCGCCGTAACAAGAATTTACCTTGTAGGGCTCTGTCCGTTTCACCCTGTTCTGTTGCCTGATGATGTACACAGCTCTTTCTCAATAGCTTGAATTCTGCCTTCCTCTTTGCCTTTTCCCACCCCTCCCTTGAAGTGGGGAAGCAAACAACCGAAACACAAAAGGAACGATGTCCCAAACTACAAAATATTAATGGAATATTCACTCCAAATGAGATTTTAAAGAGGCACTTTAAATGCAGCAAAGACCTAAGCACTAACGTCAATGTTCCTGTAAGCAGAAAATAAAATCTACAAATAAAGTTTCAGTGGAAGGTGTATCATTTTATTTCATTAATATTCATATTCCAAACTCATATATGCAATGACATAGAACTTCATGAGATAATTTTGCTCCTAGGAAACAAACAACAGCCTCAGACCAGCCTAATAAACATTCAAAACATCATCCGCACCAGGCACAGGTGTTCTCCACTTGCCGCCTGTACTGATGTTTAGTGGGCTAGAGCTCTAAGCAGCATCATAACTGGTGCTCTGGTTTTGCATCCCACATGCTGCTGGAATGAGATGGGCTGATTTGTCCTGCCTCTTTGTTGGAGGGTACAGGGTCTCCAGGATCTTCCTAGTAATATATGTATTCTGGCTTTCCATATTTGTGGTCAGAATGACGCTTCTCCCAGCCTCCCCTGACTGATCAAGGACAGGCTAACTCTGAAGAAAGGTGCTTGAGAGTCTTCTGGCCTCTGACTCACAGCCAAGCCCTGCTGAGGTCTTTAAACCTGGACTCCAGTGACCTGCTCTGTGCAGGTGCAAGGTGGTGAGATAATGTACATACCACACCCAGAACCAGGAGAGTTTGATTTTTTGATAAACTGACCTGGCCTTAGAGAGGATCTACTGGACTCTAGGAAATGATGGTCTTTGCTGCTTGTAAAGAAGGGATATACTCACTGCATTATTCAACCTTCACAGTAGTGTTCCCATTTTGCCCCCGAGGAATCCAGAAGTGACTTTTCCACTTTACAGGCTCAGAACACTGGGCTTTTGTTCCCAAGTTCAGTGTTGTTCTCCTCATGCCAAAGCTGCTCTAAAAATAAATGGAGGAGCATTATGAATTCCCAAGGGAATTTCGTCCACATTTAAATTCCTTACAGTCATGTGGGAAGGAAGGCCAACAGAAGAGAACATTCAGATTAGAGACACAGGGAAGAAACCTGAGGGAAAACCAAGGATTTCAGCAGAATACATTTGAATGGGAAGGGATCCTAAAGACACTCCAGGGGGGGAAAACCACACACATTGCAGCTGAGAAAACTGGAGAAGTGTCTGACCCAGATAAGTAAGGTTTGGTTTAATGTCTAGATTCTGGTTGCTTAATTCCCTGACTGTTTGCTGTCAGGTCTGCACACTTAATTGGCCTACGGAGATAGGGGACCTGTTTAGATGAACATCGGAAAGAAAAAAATGGCGCATTCTCTGGTGGAAGTGTCAGTTTTTCTTAGCTGACAGGCAGGGAAGGTAGGACAAAGAGGAAATGCCTGAGGGTTCCACCACGTTCCACCTAACTGGACAGATCCCTCTGACTTCCTGGAGCCTGGGTCCACTCACCTCTCCCCACTGGGTTGGGTGAGAGTAAGGAGGAGGTGAACAGAGTGAGAGCGCCATGAACCCAGAAGGCACTGCAAGGGGAGGGCATAACTTCCTTATAGGTCAGGGGACTCATCTTCACCCTCAAGGAGCAGAATAACAGAGTGCTTCAGAGCACAGGCATCTGAGACAGATTTTCTGGGGTCACATCTGATGCTGCTGTTCTAACTTGGGCAAGGGCCTTAACCTCTCTGTGCCTCAGTTTCCTTTCCTGTAAAATGGGAATAATAAAGCTGATGTGCACGTGATCAAGTGAGTAACCTTTGTTTACAGCAGTGCTTGGCACATAGTAAGTGTCATAGTTATTTTTATGATTACAGCTACTGCTATATTTTCTGTGACAGCCTCCAACCAGGTTTCATTTATCCAGACTCTTCTGTTTCAATAGCTCCTCGCTGTTTATGGTTCCTGGACCCAATTGCCGATCTACAGAATCAGAATCTCAGTGGTAGGAGACTAGGAATCTGTATTTTAATCAATGTCCCTGGCAAGTCTGGAAAATACTGGTCTGCTGAGCAAATTCCTCACCTGGGCCCTGGAGCCAATTTAGGATCAAGCTTCCATCACTTAGGCCCACCTTGCCTCTCCTCAGCTACTCTGCCCACTGGCCGCGTCTTCCTCTGGGACCATGAAGCGTTCTATTTTCTCATCCTTGTGTGAGGAATTGCTATTCTCCTCCAAGTACACATGGATGTTCCTGCATCCTGGCTGTGCTCAGCTATCCCCACTGCCTGAAAAACTCCCACTGCCACTCCTATTGCCAAGCCTTCCCCAGTTGTCACTTCCCAGTGTTAGGCATTTTTTCTTCTCTGCCTCTTCCCCTGGTCCAGCAGAAGTCCTCATGCAGCAGAGCCAGCGGTGGTTGTCTCCTCCAGAGACCTGTCTCCCAGCTCATCTACAATCCCTTCTAAGCTGGAAATTGGATCATGAGAAACTAAGGAGCCCTGACCCTGTGTTACCAGCTGCTGGCTCTTCACCCAGTGATGGTGGGGTGCAGGTGAGATTATCTACTTCTCTCAGGAGTCAGATCCTGCACTTATTCTTACACTCGCTGGTACTGGGCCTGCATCACATGGCAAACCCTTGGTCCCTCCACACCCTGTTTAAGCCCTTTTCCTTGTGTTGGGCCCAGTTTCCCAGAACTGCTCTGTTGCCACTTTGCTCTGTCCACCATCACTGCCCACACAGGATGTGGGTGCCCTCCCCACTGCCGTTGCTCAGGGTTTGAAACAGCCCAATGTAACCACCACCTCGGTCTGGCCTGCCCTGACCTGGACTGCTGAGTGCAGCCCTCCTTTCCAAGCACTGTGGCCTCACTGCCAGTGGGAGAGAATTCTGAGTCCTGGATTGTGATGCCCACCATGATGAGGAGGTCAGGGAGGAGGCTTGGGACTGCAGCCCAGCCCCAAATGGCAGACCTCCCTGGAGATGCAGGAGCTAGCCAAGGGGCAGCCGAGGGGCAGGCATTCCTGGTGTTTCGGCTGCTGCCTTTGCCACTCTCTGGGGCTTACCACATGCTCTTTTAGGTCTGTTGTTTGACCTGCTTTGTTATCAGGTCCTGTTCCCCTCCTCCCAGCCCTCCCTTTACTCTGTCCTCTGCCACAAAGGGGGTGAGAGTGGAGAACCTGGCAGTGGGGTGGGGAGAGATGCACTTTGGGGTGTGATCATGGTGCAGGGAAGCCCTCAAGACTTGGAGCCGCAGCTGGGAAAGGTTCTTTATCTTCCCACATTGTCATTTCTCTGAGGGCAGTGAGAAGGTGCCAGTGGTGGTGCTATATCCCAGGACTATTTATTAACTCCTTTTTGTACAGATTCTATTCTTTCTGCAATAATCAAAGCTGACTGTTTGCAAGAACAGATACATGACTTACCCTTTAATTTATTCTTTCATTCAGCAGATATTCACTGAGAACTCACTGCCTGGGCCCTTGGCGTAGAGGTGTGAGAAGAAGGCTTGTGCAGTAGGTGAGACAAGCCCGTGGCTGACACAGTGCTTGGGTTTGAGTAGGCTCGGAGAATGGCGCTTAGATGGAGTCAGGCCACCCTGATGAAGGTGCTATGAATAAAATATGAAAGGGTCAGAGGATCTTTCTCAGCTGCAGTGTCTGGGGGAGGTGTCAAGGTAGAAGTAGCACTTGGATTGGACTTGAAAGACAGTGGGTATGTGTAACCAGACAGGTGAGGTGAGCACCCCAGGTGGATGAATCAGCCTCAGGAGATATATGGAGATTGAAACGTTCTGGTATGCTTGGGAAGTGAATAATGTTTAGCTTGGCAAAAAACCTCGGGTTTCTTAAGGGAAATAGTGAGTGAAAAGTCTAGAAAAGTTGGCCAAATCAAGCCTATGGAAGACCTTAGAGCCAAGACTAGGGGTTCTGACTTGATTTGGTCAGATATTCTCTCAGAGATAAATGAATGACAGTGACCACATAGGCTGTTCTCTCATAGATAAGTGAATGACAGTGACAACAAATTAGGCTTTAAGAAGCCGATTCTTGCCTTCTAGACCAGGAAGACCATCAGCAAAACAGCTTGGGAGGAAAAGGGTGATGGCAATGTGAATAGAAAGGAAAAGAGATACTGAGAGTGGTCCTAAGGGAGACTGAGCAAGATTTGGCGGGGATCAAAGAGAGCTGAGGGACCAGGAAACCATGTGCTTCTCTATAGATTCCAGTTGGCCAGAAAGCTTCTGAGATCAATATTCACAAACATTTTCTAGTGCTTACCATATGTCTTGTGTGAGAATAAGCAATATAGGAACAACGAAGGTGAACAAAACATAGTCCTTACTCCAGTTGAAAAGAGGACTTAGAGGAGAGGCCAGGTCGGCCTACACTGTTCTCTTTGGAAAGAAAGTCAGAGATGATTGAATGTTTTCTTTAGTATCTTCTGTGAAGTGTAGATGAGGGAAAAGGGATCCAGGTCCACTACTTCCCTATATAGTTCAGTGATTTTGTTTGGCTTTGTTTCATTCAGTAGCTATTTCCTTTGACTCTAACATGGGATATGTATTGAGTCACAAAGTTGAGAACTCCCCTAGGGTCTCCTAGTTTTGGAGGATGATCAGAGGCGCACATACAGAACTACAGGGCTGGAGTAAGGGAGAAGACACAAGCAATTAGTATGGGATTGAAAGGCAGGTCTTATGCCTCAGTTAGGGAAAGGAGCTGAGGGGAATCTTTGTGGGAGAAATGACATTTAAGCCAGACTTAGGATGGAGTAGGAATTCAATAGGCTGACATAGGGGAAGTAAGAGTGGCTTTCCTGGTGAGAGACTCATGGAGAGCAAGGGCAAGGAAACAGAGAACATGGGGCATGTTTGGGGAATGTTATATTGTCTTGTTCAAAAAGCTTATAGGCTGAGCATAGTTTTGTTTATACTAGGATTTTGTTTTGTTTTGTTCTGATAATGGAGTCAAGAATAACAGTTGGAAATCCAATTAAGTGGTTTAGAAGTTGTGGTTTAGTTGTTTCCAGTTATACATCGTGCTGGGCTTCTTGTTGCCCTAGAAGACATCCTTGTTTGTTAGCCAGCTGTCAAGAGTTCTTTGATGAGGTGATTTCTCCATTCCAGCCCGGAGGTATGTCTGTGGAGCTTTTATTTTTGGAATTAATGTATCTTTGAGAAGGAGACTCTGATTACTCACTATCCAAGGGGTGGAAATCATGCTGCTTTCAAGTCTGTTTAGTGTGGGTAACAGGACATATATGGAAATCACCAAGTTGCGTAAACATATTCAGGGAAACTGAAATGCTCAAGGCCAGGACCAGGCTGAAATTGGTCTTTAATGCTCTCTTATTTCATCATTCTGGATCTTCCTTCTCTCTCAGAGTTGTTGATTCATCAAAGAGCAACTAGAAATATTATGACAACGGTATCTTTCTCATTCTAAGTAAGAGGACAAGGAGGACCACCCAAGGGTAAGAGGCATAATTAACCAACTTAATAATCAGCAACAAATTGTCAATAATTCTTAACTATGTTCTTTTGGTAACATTATGTGCTAGTATGACTAAAGTAAACACAAGAGTAGATTTTTTGTCTTTTTGGCAGGGCCTGGTAGGGGGATGGTGGTTGGAGTTGGGGAGTTGCTTGCCAAAACAGAAAGGATTCTAATAAATCCATTAGAACCAAATCCTAGACATGTCTTCAAGCATGAAAAATGGAACCTGGTACCTGATTGTATTGCTTTCCTAGGGCAATGGAAAGCAATACAATGTTTTGATGTACCCAAAACAACAAAACTTAATATTCTCACAGTTTTGGAGACCAAAAGTTTGAAATCAAGGTGTTTCCAGGGCTGCATTCCCTCTGAAGTCTCTCAGGGAGAACCCTTCCTTGCCTCTTCCAGCTTCTGGTGGCTCCAGGTGTTGCATAGCTCGTTGCTGCAAACTCTAATCTCTGCCTCCAGCTTCACATGGCTTTCTTCTCTGTATGTCTCTGTGTCTGAAATCTCACTCTGTGTTTCTCTTGTAAGGCCATCTATCATTGGATTTAGGGCCCACCCTAAGTCTAGGATGATCTCTGAGATCCTTAGCTTAATTCCACCTGCAAAGACCATTTCCTAAATAAGGCCACATTCACAGGTTCCAGGGATTAAGAAATAGACATATCTCTTTGGGGGCCATCATTCATCCTATGACACTGAAAATGCATTCTCTGCTGGCACAAGAATGTGCCTCTGGATGTTCAACAAATCCTTGTTGATGACCATGGTTAGGACAGCCGAGCAGGGTTGGACTGGATTCAGTGCAAGAAGAATTGAGGTTGTAGCCAGTCTAAGTAAACTGCACTTGGAACAAAAGGAGTCATGTGATTTACATATGGACAGATATTATAAATTCATTTTACTAATCAGAGTGTTTTCTGGAACCATATCAACTTTCCTGATAGACTCCAAGGCTGAGAATTAGAGATCATCCAAAGAAAGTCATTTACGTGGTACATTTTGTCATTCAGAAGGTATTTTGTTGTCTCTTGATTTTTTTCTTCTCTTTTAAAAATAGAAAACTTTGAGTTGATCCAGTTGGACGTCTGAAACTCTGAGAGCTCTGAAACACTGAAATGTTATGGAATAAAAAAGTACATTTTAAAGAAAGTCTCCCTTAAATAAATGGAAGACAGCCCAGTAATTGTACACATCTAAGAAATTTTCAAGTGTAATTAATGATACCCCTAAGGATCAGAGTTCCTTGTTTTTCATATGGATGTACTAAGATGTAGAGAAGCCAGGGCCATAAATGCAAAGTCAGCTCCCTAAACAATAACTGCAAAGTTCCTTTTCTCTTCTACTAGCTGAGAAACATAGCCACGTACATATGCCTGCCACTGTCCCCCAGTGCTTTGCAATGGTACTGGAAAATTGCTGGGAGAGCACTGACTCACTGGAAAGGTTCTCCTTTCTAAAGTAAACAGCAAGAATGAAATCATGTCAGCAACATTTTATTTTTAATTGGTTAATATGCCTTTGATCACTGAAGGGGAATAAGTGAATGAGGGCTAGCTTAAGCATAAGGACCAGCAATATTGCCTTGTATGTTCCTTTAGATCATTTCCCACCATCCACCTGAGATGCAGTTATTTATTAACATAATATGGATAAGATCTATCCGCAGGGCTTAAAGATGGAAATTGAAACTCTGTGATGATTTAGCTGAAAGTTACTGGAGCATTCATAAAGCTGTCAGAATTACAAGAGAAACCACATTAAGAAAATGCCAGCAATAGTTGCTATTAAATGGATATTCAAATATCATCAGCACTGTTAGCCATAGCGGGCTGGCCTAATTTATAATTTATCTCCTGTACAAGGGGATAATGGTAGCTGCAGGTTCAAAGGAAAGTGGATCATAGGAATGATATAAGGCAGAGTGATAGCATATTTTTTTAAATAAATTTATTTATTTATTTATATTTATTTTTGGCTGTGTTGGGTCTTCGTTTCTGTGCAAGGGCTTTCTCTAGTTGCGGCGAGCAGGGGCCACTCTTCATAGCAGTGCGCGGGCCTCTCACCGTCGCGGCCTCTCCTGTTGTGGAGCACAGGCTCCAGACGTGCAGGCTCAGCAGTTGTGGCTCACGGGCCCAGTTGCTCCGCGGCATGTGGGATCCTCCCAGACCAGGGCTCGAACCCGTGTCCCCTGCATTGGCAGGCAGACTCTCAACCACTGCGCCACCAGGGAAGCCCAGCATATTTTAACACATAAATCAGGACATAGGACCAAAGACTTTTCCCTGATTTGTTAATTTATTTACATCTTTAAAAGGTATTCTCAGTAATAAATTACATTTATAGAAAACAATAAAATAAACTGAAAAGGCACAAGCTCAACTTTTATTCATTCAACAAATACTTATTGAGTGCCATTTGTATGCTGGGCACAGTTTTAGGTGCTGGATATGATGTAGACTAAACAGACAAAATACTGTATTCAGTCATTCTGTCCACAAACGTTTTCTGAGTGGCTGCTGCATGCCAGGCATGTGCTACGGCTTATAGTCTGTCAATTCACAATCACATACATTTGTGATCATATATACTTGGGAAATGACGTGCTACTGATTCTCTGACCCTGAGAATTCCTGGGAGTACCTAGGTGTCTCCTGTGAGTCAGCTGGGTACTCTTGACCATTGCCTACTAGTCAAGCTAGAGCTCCGTGGACTTGGGCCTCAATGATCAGAGTAGCTGTTGTGAGCCGAAATTTTACTCCCATTTACGTGGCTGCCTTCATGTCTGTAGCCTCAGTGGTGGTGGAGCTGGAAATCTGGGTGTGATGTTGGTACCCCTGGAATAGAGCCATGTGCCCCGGTGATCTTGTCATGACTGTGAATGTGCTCCTCTCCAGCACACTGAGGTCAGGTTGCTTGCGCCCCCATTGTTACTGTGTTTAGCCAGGCAGTTCTTTCAGTGATCTTTCCCAAGCAGAGACTCCATTGCAATCTTGCATCCCACCTGACACGTCTATACCCATTTCCTCAGCCCCATGTAAATCTAGGATGTTAAGTGTCTCTAAGGAGCATTGGAGGTACCTCCTCCACTCATTGTGAGCCCCTGAAACCTGGACCCCACCAGGCCAAGACATCCTGTTACACTCACATGCATCTTTGAAAACAAGATGGCTGGAAAAAATCTTGGGCAGGTGGATTTAAGGAATAGAGCCACAAGGCCAAAACTGAATACCACAAAGTTCATGGTAGAAAAGCTAGTATTCTATGGAAATAAGAAGATGAACCAGGAATCAATTACTAAGGCAATAAACACATTTAGGTATGAGCCCCATACCCAGAGTCGAGGTTGAAATTAGGGTGCAATAATTAGAAACATGGGAATTTGCACTTATGATTAAATTAAATTAGCCAAAACTTAACGAACTACACTTGGATCTTCACAAGGGGAAATTATTACTTACATTTATTCTGCCATTCAAGATATGGATACTGAGCTCTCCTCTGATGCAGACTCTGCACTAGGTGATGGGGAGGTAAGGATGAGTCCTTTCCTTGCCTTTAAGCAGCTTAGAGTCTAAGACAAGAGTCAGAAAAGTATGACCCTTGGGACAAATCCAGTGAACTTCCCGTTTTGTATAGCCTGCAAACTAACAATGGATTTACATTTTTATATGGTCAGGAAAAAAAAAATCAAAAGAGTAATATTCCTGACACATGAAAACTATAAGAATTCCAATTTCAATGTGTATAAAGTGTTACTGGAACACAGTCATGCTTGCTTGTTCATGTATTGTCTGTGGCTGCTTTCCTGCTACAACGGCAGAGTTGAGAACTTGCCACAGAGACCTTAGGAGCCATGAAGCCTGAAATATTTACCCACCCCTGATCTGACAGAGGGCGTTGCACAGACAAAAGTGCATGACTTAGGGGAGAGTATGGAGGTAAAGATGTATCCAAGGATACTCTTAGAGTCCTGAGGAGGGGATTAGAAAGAGGCACAATTTTCAGTTTCTTTAAGGTCACTAGAACAAATGTATACCCAATCAAAGAGAATTTTAGATTTTTTTTTTTTCTGGTACTTAAACAAGGAGCCAAAGGAATAACAACAACAAAAAATTATTATATTTCCAGCTTAACTATTCTTTTTTTTTTACTTATTTTATTATTAGTAGTAACAATATTTCAGCTTTGTCTTAATACCAGTTTATACACACAGGTATAAATTTTGCTTTATTACCAATTGTCTTATATGTGTTATTAAAACATTATTTGTTCAAGAGATGCTGCATAGAATGGAGTTTAAAAAATAAAGATTCTTTAATTTTTAAGTAGTCTGAAAGCAGTGGTCTGGAGCAGCTTGACAGGGCTGGTTCTCTGCACAAGGTTCAAATGGCAAGTCTCCCAGTTCGGCCTGAGACAGGGGTGCCCTCTGAGTGATGCCTTTTTTAATAGATTGGTCTTCCTAGGATGGGGAGGGGTGAACCTTCAAGCTAGCAGGACAGGGGTATACCAACCGTGGCAGTTAGCTGTGCATGGCTGACGTCAGAGATATTTTTAAATAGGACCTCATCCATACCTGTCCCAGGAGAGCTGAGGAGAAAAAAAGAAGATCTGGGGCTTTTGATTCCCGTTTTACTCTCTCACTTTTGGCTTCCTCTAGTGACAGTAGAAGCTCATGCTCTAATGGCAAGTGGTCAAGGACACAGGCCAATAGTCCACACTGCCTTATACTGAGGGGCAACTTAGCATTGGTTGTGGGATTCTGATGCCCAGATTTGAATCCTAGCTCTGACATTTGGCAGCTTTGTGGCTTTGAGAAATTCATTTAGCTTCTATGCTTCAGTGCTTTCTAAATGAGGAAAATAATAGCAGCTATCTCCTAGGATTATTGAGGATTAAATAAACTCATCCATGAAAACCGTTTAGAACAATGCCTGGCACATGGGTGAGTCCTTAACATTTGCCATGATGATGATGACGATGATGACAATGATGATAATTACTATTACTTTACTCTCTTGGAGATACCCATTCAGAGTTAACCCTTAACATTATTTTTGGCTCTTGAAATTTTTCCTGGCATTCCATCTTCACAGGGGGAATCTTTGTCTCTTTCTGTTGCTCTCTTTTTTTTCCTGAAGTCCTCCCCCTGGATTCTTACCTCTTGCATTGTCTATTCTCTTTTTGTCTTACTTCAATCTTGTTAATCCTGACTATAGCAATCTAGCATATATGCCCAGGCACTAACTTTTATTATCCATGTGAGGGGGAGCCCAGTGGAGTGACTAAATACTCTAGAGCAATACCATTGATGATCCGTTTTGGGTTTTAAAGCATCAGTCATTTCCTTCGCAGCAGAGAAGGTGACCAGTACATATTTGTTGGACCGAATTGAATTCTATTCTTGCTCTGACAGTGATGAAGATCCCATTCTCAAAAATTTATTGCTGCTTTAAATTAGCCTAGAGCTTGAGAACTGGACAGGCATCCATTTATTTACATTTAACTACCTGGTATCTTCTGCCTGAATGTTTTGCTCTGGGAAGCAGAGTTTGGAATCTCTGGCTCCTGATTTATTTAGGGTATGTGTTATGATCCTTTAGGCGGGCGATCCTTATCCACAATTTCCTGGGTGTCTTGCTTTAATTGTATCCTTACTAGGCTCCTTATCTGTTCACAACTAGTTTGCTACTGAGTCAGCTTCCTCCCTTTCCTTGCACTTAGCTGCTCATCTCCGAGTTTCAGAGATGCTTGTCAAGGGCTGATTTAAGATTGTAACAGAGGATGAGTGTTTTAGTTATCTATTTCTGTGTAAGAAATTACCTCCAAACTTAGTAGCTTGAAACAACAAACATTTATTATCTCACAGTTTCAGTGGGCCAGGAAGTTAGGAGTGGCTTGGTTGGGTTTTATGGCTCAGGATCACTCATGATGCTGCAGTCAAGGTGTCAGCCAGGACTTGACTGTGTTGGAGGATCCACTTCCAAGATCATGAATGTGGCTACTGGCTGGGGGCTTCAGTTCTTTGCCATGTTGTCCTCTCCACAAAGCTGCTCATACAGAACGGAAACTGGCTTCCTCCAGAGGAAGGAGCCACATGAATGAGCAAAAGAATGCCTCAGATAGAAGCCACGGCTTTTATAACCTAATATTGGAGGTGGCATATTACTTGTTTTCTGTGTAGCATTGGACATACAGATCAACACTGGTATAATATAGGAGGGGTCTACACAAGAGTCTTAATAGCAGAACGTGGGTTCCTTGGGGGCCATCAGGGAGGTTGACCACCATATTCTGAACCTCTGGCCCCTAATGATGCACATGATTCCCCCATGAATACATTCATTCCTGCACAAGGTCCCCCCAAGTATCTCTTTAAAGCACCAGCTTGAAATCGAAAATCTTGTTATTGAAATCAGGTCCAGGAGAGGAAAAGTCTCCTCAGGTGTAGTTCCTTAAATGCAACTCCTCAAGTTCAGTTCCTCTTTTTTTTTTTTTTTAACATCTTTATTGGAGTATAATTGCTTTATAATGGTGTGTTAGTTTCTGCTTTATAACAAAGTGAATCAGTTATACATATACATATGTCCCCATATCTCTTCCCTCTTGCATCTCCCTCCCTCCCACCCTCCCTATCCCACCCCTCTAGGTGGTCACAGAGCACAGAGCTGATCTCCCTATGCTATGCAGCTGCTTCCCACTAGCTATCTATTTTACATTTGGTAGTGTATATATGTCCATTCCACTCTCTCATTTTGTCCCATGTTACCCTTCCCCCTCCCCATATCCTCAAGTCCATTCTCTAGTAGGTCTGCATCTTTATTCCCATCTTGCCCGTAGATTCTTCATGACCATTTTTTTTTCTTTTAGATTTCATATATTTGCATACAGTATTTGTTTTTCTCTTTCTGACTTACTTCACTCTGTATGACAGTCTCTAGGTCCATCCATCTCACTACAAATAACTCAGTTTCATTCCTTTTTATGGCTGAGTAATATTCCATTGTATATATGTGCCACATCTTCTTTATCCATTCATCTGTTGATGGACACTTTGGTTACTTCCATGTCCTGGCTATTGTAAATAGAGCTGCAATGAACATTTTGGTACATGACTCTTTTTAAATTATGCTTTTCTCAGGGTATATGCCCAGTAGTGGGATTGCTGGGTTGTATGGTAGTTCTATTTTTAGTTTTTTAAGGAACGTCCATACTGTTCTCCATAGTGGCTGTATCAATTTACATTCCCACCAACAGTGCAAGAGGGTTCCCTTTTCTCCACACACTCTCCAGCATTTATAGTTTGTAGATTTTTTGATGATGGCCATTCTGACCAGTGTGAGATGATATCTCATTGTACTTTTGATTTGCATTTCTCTAATGATTAATGATGTTGAGCATTCTTTCATGTGTCTGTTGGCAATCTGTATATCTTCTTTGGAGAACTGTCTATTTAGGTCTTCTGCCCATTTTTGGAATGGGTTGTTTGTTTTTTTAATATTGAGCTCTATGAGCTGCTTGTAAATTTTGGAGATTAATCCTTTGTCAGTTGCTTCATTTGCAAATATTTACTCCCATTCTGAGGGTTGTCTTTTGGTCTTGTTTATGGTTTCCTTTGCTGGGCAAAAGCTTTTAAGTTTCATTAGGTCCCATTTGTTTATTTTTGTTTTTATTTCCATTTCTCTAGGAGTTGGGTCAAAAAGGATCTTGCTGTGGTTTATGTCATAGAGTGTTCTGCCTGTAGTTTCCTCTAAGAGTTTGATGGTGTCTGGCCTTACATTTAGGCCTTTAGTCCATTTTGAGTTTATTTTTGTGTATGGTGTTAGGGAATGTTCTAATTGCATTCTTTTACATGTAGCTGTCCAGTTTTCCCAGCACCACTTATTGAAGAGGCTGTCTTTTCTCCACTGTATATTCTTGCCTCCTTTATTAAAGATAAGGTGACCATATGTGCGTGGGTTTATCTCTGGGCTTTCTATCCTGTTCCACTGATCTATATTTCTGTTTCTGTGCCAGTACCATACTGTCTTGATTACTGTAGCTTTGTAGTATAGTCTGAAGTCAGGGAGCCTGATTCCTCCAGCTCCGTTTTTCTTTCTCAAGATTGCTTTGGCTATTCGGGGTCTTTTGTGTTTCCATACAAATTGTGAAATTTTTTGTTCTAGTTCTATGAAAAATGCCAGTGGTAGTTTGATAGGGATTGCATTGAATCTGTAGATTGCTTTGGGTAGTAGAGTCATTTTCACAATGTTGATTCTTCCAATCCAAGAACATGGTATATCTCTCCATCTGTTGGTATCATCTTTAATTTCTTTCATCAGTGTCCTATAGTTTTCTGCATACAGGTCTTTTGTCTCCTTAGGTAGGTTTATTCCTAGGTATTTTATTCTTTTTGTTGCAATGGTAAATGGGAGTGTTTTCTTCATTTCACTTTCAGATTTCTCATCATTAGTGTATAGGAATGCAAGAGATTTCTGTGCATTAATTTTGTATCCTGCTACTTTACCAAATTCATTGATTAGCTCTCGTAGTTTTCTGGTACCATCTTTAGGATTCTCTCTATATAGTATCATGTCATCTGCAAACAATGACAGCTTTACTTCTTCTTTTCCGATTTGGATTCCTTTTATTTCTTTTTCTTCTCTGATTGCTGTGGCTAACACTTCCAAAACTATGTTGAATAACAGTGGTGAGAGTGGGCAACCTTGTCTTGTTCCTGATATTAGTGGAAATGGTTTCAGTTTTTCACCATTGAGGATGATGTTGGCTGTGGGTTTGTCATATATGGCCTTTATTATGTTGAGGAAAGTTCCCTCTATGCCTACTTTCTGTAGGGTTTTTATCATAAATGGGTGTTGAATTTTGTCGAAAGCTTTCTCTGCATCTATTGAGATGATCATATGGTTTTTCTCCTTCAATTTGTTAATATGGTGTATCATGTTGATTGATTTGCATATATTGAAGAATCCTTGCATTCCTGGGATAAACCCCACTTGATCGTGGTGTATGATCCTTTTAATGTGCTGTTGGATTCTGTTTGCTAGTATTTTGTTGAGGATTTTTGCATCTATGTTCATCATTGATACTGGCCTGTAGTTTTCTTTCTTTGTGACATCTTTGTCTGGTTTTGGTATCAGAGTGATAGTGACCTCATAGAATGAATTTGGGAGTGTTCCTCCCTCTGCTATATTTTGGAAGAGTTTGAGAAGGATAGGTGTTAGCTCTTTTCTAAATGTTTGATAGAATTCGCCTGTGAAGCCATCTGGTCCTGGGCTTTTGTTTGTTGGAAGATTTTTAATCACAGTTTCAATTTCAGTGCTTGTGATTGGTCTGTTCATATTTTCTATTTCTTCCTGGTTCAGTCTCGGCAGGTTGTGCATTTCTAAGAATTTGTCCATTTCTTCCAGGTTGTCCATTTTATTGGCACATAGTTGCTTGTAGTAATATCTCATGATCCTTTGTATTTCTGCAGTGTCAGTTGATACTTCTCCTTTTTCATTTCTAATTCTATTGATTTGAATCTTCTCCCTTTTTTTCTTGGTAAGGCTGGCTAATGGTTTATCAATTTTGTTTATCTTCTCAAAGAACCAGCTTTTAGTTTTATTGATCTTTGCTATCGTTTCCTTCATTTATTTTTCATTTATTTCGGGCCTGATCTTAATGATTTCTTTCCTTCTGTTAACTTTGGGGTTTTTTTTGTTCTTCTTTCTCTAATTGCTTTAGATGTAAGGTTAGGTTGTTTATTTGAGGTGTTTCTTGATTCTTAAGGTAAGATTGTATTGCTATAAACTTCCCTCTTAGAACTGCTTTTGCTGCATTCCGTAGGTGTTGGGTCGTCGTGTTTTCATTGGCATTTGTTTCTAGGTACTTTTTGGTTTCCTCTTTGATTTCTTCAGTGATCTCTTGGTTATTAAGTAGTGTGTTGTTTTGCCTCCATGTGTTTGTATTTCTTACAGATTTTTTCCTGTAATTGATATCTAGTCTCAAAGTGTTGTGGTTGGAAAAGATACTTGATATGATTTCAATTTTCTTAAATTTACCAAGGCTTAATTTGTGACCCAAGATATGATCTATCCTGGAGAATGTTCCATGAGCACTTGAGAAGAATGTGTATTCTGTTGTTTTTGGATGGAATGTCCTATAAATATCAATTCAGTCCATCTTGTTTAATGTATCATTTAAAGCTTGTGTTTCCTTATTTATTTTCATTTTGGATGATCTGTCCATTGGTGAAAGTGGGGTGTTAAAGTCCCCAACTATGATTGTGTTACTGTCGATTTCCCCTTTTATGGCTGTTAGTATTTGCCTTATGTATTGAGGTGCTCCTATGTTGGGTGCATAAATATTTACAAGTGTTATATCTTCTTCTTGGATTGATCCCTTGATATTATGTAATGTCCTTCTTTGTCTCTTGTAAGAGTCTTTGTTTTAAAGTCTATTTTGTCTGATATGAGAATTGCTACTCCAGCTTTTGTTTGATTTCCATTTGCATAGAATATCTTTTTCCATCCCATCACTTTCAGTCTGTATGTGTCCCTAGGTCTCAAGTGGGTCTCTTGTAGACAGCATATATATGGGTCTTGTTTTTGTATCCATTCAGCCCATCTATGTCTTTTGGTTGGAGCATTTAATCCATTTACATTTAAGGTAATTATTGATACGTATGTTCCTATTACCATTTTCTCAATTGTTTTGGGTTTATTATTGTAGGTCTTTTCCTTCTCTTTTGTTTCCTACCTAGAGAAGTTCCTTTAGCATTTGTTGTAAAGCTGGTTTGGTGGTGCTGAATTCTCTTAGCTTTTGCTTGTCTGTAAAGGTTTTAATTTCTCCGTCAAGTCTGAATGAGATCCTTGCTGGGTAGGGTAATCTTGGTTGTAGGTTTTTCTCCTTCATCACTTTAAATATGTCCTGCCACTCCCTTCTGGCTTGCAGAGTTTCTGCTGAAAGATCAGCTGTTAACCTTATGGGGATTCCCTTATGTGTTATTTGTTGTTTTTCCCTTGCTGCTTTTAATATTTGTTCCTTGTACTTAATTTTTGATAGTTTGATTAATATGTGTCTTGGCGTGTTTCTCCTTGGATTTATCCTGTATGGGACTCTCTGTGTTTCCTGGACTTGATTAACTGTTTCCTTTCCCATATTAGGGAAATTTTCAACTATAATCTCTTCAAGTATTTTCTCAGTCCCTTTCTTTTTCTCTTCTTCTTCTAGGACCCCTATAATTCGAATGTTGGTGTGTTTAATGTTGTCCCAGAGGTCTCTGAGACTGTCCTCAATTCCTTTCATTCTTTTTTCTTTATTCTGCTCTGCAGTAGTTATTTCCACTATTTTATCTTCCAGATCACTTATCCTTTCTTCTGCCTCAGTTATTCTGCTATTGATCCCTTCTAGAGCATTTTTAATTTCATTTATTGTGTTGTTCTGCACTGTTTGTTTGCTCTTTAGTTCTTCTAGGTCATTGTTAAACGTTTCTTGTATTTTCTCCATTCCATTTCCAAGATTTTGAATCATCTTTACTATCATTATTCTGAATTCTTTTTTAGGTAGACTGCCTATTTCCTCTTCATTTGTTACGTCTGGTGGGTTTTTGCCTTGCTCCTTCGTCTGCTGTGTGTTTCTCTGTCTTCTCATTTTGCTTAACTTACTGTGTTTGGGGTCTCCTTTTCGCAGGCTGCAGGTTCATAGTTCCCGTTGTTTTTGGTGTCTGTCCGCAGTGGCTAAGGTTGGTTCAGTGGGTTGTGTAGGCTTCCTGGTGGAGGGGACTAGTGCCTGTGTTGTGGTGGATGAGGCTGGATCTTGTCTTTCTGTTGGGCAGGTTCACGTCTGGTGGTGTGTTTTGGGGTGTCTGTGGCCTTATTATGATTTTGGGCAGCCTCTGTGCTAATGGATGGGGTTATGTTCCTGTCTTGCTAGTTGTTTGGCATAAGGTGTCCAGCACTGTAGCTTGTTGGTCGTTGAGTGGAGCTGGGTCTTAGCGTTGAGATGGAGATCTCTGGGAGAGTTTTGCCGTTTGATATTACATGGAACTGGGAGGTCTCTTGTGGACCAGTGTCCTGAACTTGGCTCTCCCACCTCAGTGTCACAGCCCTGACTCCTGGCTGGAGCACCAAGATCCTGTCCTCCACACAGCTCAGAATAAAAGGGAGGAAAAAGAAGAAAGAAAGAAGAAGATAAAATAAAATAAAGTAAAGTAAAATAAAAGAAAATAAAGTTATTAAAATAAAAAATAATTATGAAGAAAAAAAAATTTTTAAGTAAAAAAAAAAAAAAACAAAAAACAACCAGACAGAACCCTAGGACAACTGGTAAAAGCAAAGCTATACAGACAAATTCACACACAGAAGCATACACATACACACTCACAAAAAGAGAAAAAGGGAAAAAAATATATATATATCATTGTTCCCAAAGTCCACCGCCTCAATTTGGGATGATTCGTTGTCTATTCAGGTATTCCACAGCTGCAGGGTACATCAAGTTGATTGTGGAGATTTAATCCGCTGCTCCTGAGGCTGCTGGGAGATATCTCCCTTTCTCTTCTTTGTTCGCACAGCTCCCGGGGTTCAGCTTTGGATTTGACCCCACCTCTGTGTCTAGGTCGCCTGATGGCATCTTTTCTTCGCTCAGACAGGACGGGGTTAAAGGAGCAGCTGATTTGGGGGCTCTGGCTTGTTCAGGCCGGGGGGGCGGGAGGGGTATGGATGCGGGGCGAGCCTGCGGTGGCAGCGGCCGGCGTGACATTGCACCAGCCTGAGGTGCGCCATGCGTTCTCCCAGGGAAGTTGTCCCTGGATTATGGGACCCTGGCAGTGGCGGGCTGCACAGGCTCCCGGGAGGGGAGTTGTGGAGAGTGACCTGTACTTGCACACAGGCTTCTTGGTGGCAGCAGCAGCAGCCTCAGCGTCTCATGCCCATCTCTGGGGTCTGCGCTGATAGCCGCGGCTCGTGCCCGTATCTGGAGCTCCTTTAAGCGGCGCTCTTAATCCCCTCTCCTCGCACACCAGGAAACAAAGAGGGAAGAAAAAGTCTCTTGCCTCTTCGGCAGGTCCAGACTTTTTCCCGGACTCCCTCCCGGCTAACTGTGGCGCACTAGCCCTCTCAGGCTGTGTTCACGCAGCCAACCCCAGTCCTCTCCCTGGGATCCGACCTCTGAAGCCCGAGCCTCAGCTCCCTGCCCCTGCCCATCCCGGCGGGTGAGCAGACAAGCCTCTCGGGCTGGTGAGTGCTGGTCGGCACTGATCCTCTGTGGAGGAATCTCTCCGCTTTGCCCTCCGCACCCCTGTTGCTGCGCTCTCCTCCGTGGCTCCGAAGCTCCCCACCCCCTGCCACCCGCAGTCTCCGCCCGCGAAGGGGCTTCCTAGTGTGTGGACACCTTTCCTCCTTCACAGCTCTCTCCCACTGGTGCAGGTCCCGTCCCTATTCTTTTGCTCTGTTTTCTCTTTTTTCTTTTGCCCTACCCAGGTACGTGGGGAGTTTCTTGCCTTTTGGGAGGTCTGAGGTCTTCTGCCAGCGTTCAGTGGGTGTTCTGTAGGAGTTGTTCCACATGTAGATGTATTTCTTTTCTTTTTTATTTTTTTTTCACAAACACACACACTGTATTTTTACAAGAGATAAATAGACTGACACCAAGCATTGTAAATGGATGACCACAACAAAAGCAACAATGATTGCAATTACCAAACACGAAACACACTCATACTATGTCATAGTATTGACATTCAGTCCAGTAATCCTCCACTGTAACAGCTCCTTTACTTTGCAGTGAAAATTGATTTGTATATTTTTTGCCTCTGAGTCCTTGTGGGATTTTTTTTTTTATTCAAACAGAAAGTCACAAGAATTATAATCATCCTCATCAGTTCACGCAGTCCCATGTAATTAATTAATTTTTTTTCATCTTGATCTTTTGTTAGCACTTTTATGAATTCATCAGTTTTCCATTAGAGTTCTGAAAATGCTTATTCATTCAGTTCAGCAGTATAGTCAGTTACCAGAAACCTGTACTTGTCAGAGTCTTTTCCATGAATTCCTTGAAGATGAAACCCTTTTATAGGAACATATTTGCAAAAGCATCAGAGTACACCCAGAACTGTCTATAAATGACAAAAGACTTAAAAATGACCATGGTTAAAGATTTGATGAAAGTTCATAATAATGCAATTGACAAGGAAATTTAGTTATTTCTGAGACATACATTTTAAAGTAATAACTAGAATAATGACTTATAACATTATACCAGAACATATAAGATTTTTAGAAATTTCACTTAATGTCTGAAACATTTATATTAACATATTTCCATACAAATAACCCAAAGAAAGTTTAGTATTACTTGTTTTTTTTTTTGTTTGTTTGTTTGTTTTATACTGCAGGTTCTTACTAGTCATCAATTTTATACACATCAACGTATACATGTCAATCCCAATCGCCCAATTCAGCACACCACCATCCCCACCGCACCGCGGTTTTCCCCCCTTGGTGTCCATATGTTTGTTCTCTACATCTGTGTCTCAACTTCTGCCCTGCAAACCAGTTCATCTGTACCATTTTTCTAGGTTCCACATATATGCGTTAATATACGATATTTGTTTTTCTCTTTCTGACTTACTTCCCTCTGTATGACAGTCCTTAGGTCCATCCACGTCTCAACAAATGACTCAATTTCGTTCCTTTTTATGGCTGAGTAATATTCCATTGTATATATGTACCACAACTTCTTTATCCATTCGTCTGTCGATGGGCATTTAGGTTGGTTCCATGACCTGGCTGTTGTAAATAGTGCTGCAATGAACATTGGGGTGCATGTGTCTTTTTGAATTATGATTTTCTCTGGGTATATGCCCAGTAGTGGGATTGCTGGATCATATGGTAATTCTATTTTTAGATTTTTAAGGAGCCTCCATACTGTTCTCCATAGTGGCTGTATCAATTTACATTCCCACCAACAGTGCAAGAGGGTTCCCTTTTCTCCGCACTCTCTCCTTTGTTGTTTGTAGATTTTCTGATGATGCCCATTCTAACTGGTGTGAGGTGATACCTCATTGTAGTTTTGATTTGCATTTCTCTAATAATTAGTGATGTTGAGCAGCTTTTCATGTGCTTCTTGGCCATCTGTATGTCTTCTTTGGAGAAATGTCTATTTAGGTCTTCTGCCCATTTTTGGATTGGGTTGTTTGTTTCTTTAATATTGAGCTGCATGAGCTGTTTATATATTTTGGAGATTAATCCTTTGTCCGTTGATTCGTTTGCAAATATTTTCTCCCACTCTGAGGGTTGTCTTTTTGTCTTGTTTATGGGTTCCTTTGCTGGGCAAAAGCTTTGAAGTTTCATTAGGTCCCATTTGTTTATTTTTGTTTTTATTTCCATTACTCTAGGAGGTGGATCAAAAAAGATTTTGCTGTGATTTATGTCAAAGAGTGTTCTTCCTATGTTTTCCTCTAAGAGTTTTATAGTGTCCGGTCTTACATTTAGGTCTCGAATCCATTTTGAGTTTATTTTTATATATGGTGTTAGGGAGTGTTCTAATTTCATTCTTTTCCATGTAGCTGTCCAGTTTTCCCGGCACCACTTATTGAAGAGACTGTCTTTTCTCCATTGTATATCTTTGCCTCCTTTGTCATAGATTAGTTGACCATAGGTGCGTGGGTTTATCTCTGGGCTTTCTATCTTGTTCCATTGATCTCTGTTTCTGTTTTTGTGCCAGTACCATATTGTCTTGATTACTATAGCTTTGTAGTATAGTCTGAAGTCAGGGAGTCTGATTCCTCCAGCTCCGTTTTTTTCCCTCAAGACTGCTTTGGCTATTCAGGGTCTTTTGTATCTCCATACAAATTTTAAGATGATTTGTTCTAGTTCCGTAAAAAATGCCATTGGCAATTTGATAAGGATTGCATTGAATCTGTAGATTGCTTTGGTTAGTATAGTCATTTTCACAATATTGATTCTTCCAATCCAAGAACATGGTATATCTCTCTATGTGTTGGTATCATCTTTAATTTCTTTCATCAGTGTCTTATAGTTTTATGCATACAGGTCTTTTGTCTCCCTAGGTAGGTTTATTCCTAGGTATTTTATTCTTTTTGTTGCAATGGTAAATGGGAGTGTTTCCATAATTTCTCTTTCAGATTTTTCATCATTACTGTATAGGAATGCAAGAGATTTCTGTGCATTAATTTTGTATCCTGCAACTTTACCAAATTCATTGATTAACTCTAGTAGTTTTCTGGTGGCATTTTTAGGATTCTCTATATATAGTATCATGTCATCTGCAAACAGTGACAGTTTTACTTCTTCTTTTCCAATTTGTATTCCTTTTATTTCTTTTTCTTCTCTGATTGCCGTGGCTAGGACTTCCAAAACTATGTTGAATAATAGTGGTGAGAGTGGACATCCTTGTCTCATTCCTGATCTTAGAGGAAATGGTTTTAAGTTTTTCACCATTGAGAATGATGTTTGCTGTGGGTTTGTCATATATGGCCTTTATTATGTTGAGGTAGGTTCCCTCTATGCCCACATTCTGGAGGGTTTCTATCATAAATGGGTGTTGAATTTTGTCAAAAGCTTTTTCTGCATCTATTGAGATGATCTTATGGTTTTTATCCTTCAGTTTGTTAATATGGCGTATCATATTGATTGATTTGCGTATATTGAAGAATCCTTGCATCCCTGGGATAAATCCCACTTGATCGTGCTGTATGATCCTTTTAATGTGTTGTTGGATTCTGTTTGCTATTATTTTGTTGATGATATTTCCATCTATATTCATCAGTGATATTGGTCTGTAATTTTCTTTTCTGGTAGTCTCTTTGGTTTTGGTATCAGGGTGATGGTGGCCTCATAGAATGAGTTTGGGAGTGTTCCTTCCTCCGCAATTTTTTGGCAGAGTTTGAGAAGGGTGGGTGTTAGCTCTTCTGTAAATGTTTGATAGAATTCACCTGTGAAGCCATCTGGTCCTGGACTTTTGTTTGTTGGGAGGTTCTTAATCACAGTTTCAATTTCATTACTTGTCATTGGTCTGTTCATATTTTCTGTTTCTTCCTGGTTCAGTCTTGGAAGGTTATACCTTTCTAAGAATTTGTCCATTTCTTCCAGGTTGTCCATTTTATTGGCATAGAGTTACTTGTAGTAGTCTCTTAGGATTCTTTGTATTTCTGTGGTGTCTGTTGTAACTTCTCCTTTTTCATTTCTAATTTTATTGATTTGGGTCCTCTCCCTCTTTTTCTTGATGAGTCTGGCTAATGGTTTATCAATTTTGTTTATCTTCTCGAAGAACCAGTTTTTAGTTTTATTGATCTTTGCTATTGTTTTCTTTGTTTCTATTTCATTTATTTCTGCTCTGATATTTATGATTTCTTTCCTTCTGCTAACTTTGAGTTTTGTTTGTTCTTCTTTCTCTAGTTCCTTTAGGTGTAAGGTTAGATTGTTTACTTGAGATTTTTCTTGTTTCTTGAGGTAGGCTTGTATAGCTATAAACTTCCCTCTTAGAACTGCTTTTGCTGCATTCCATAGGTTTTGGATCGTCGTGTTTTCATTGTCATTTGTCTCTAGGTATTTTTTGATTTCCTCTTTGATTTCTTCAGTGATCTCTTGGTTATTTAACGTATTATTTAGCGTCCATGTGTTTGTGTTTTTTACGTTTTTTTCCCTGTAATTCATTTCTAATCTCATAGTGTTGTGGTCAGAAAAGATGCTTGATATGATTTCAATTTTCTTAAATTTACTGAGGCTTGATTTGTGACCCAAGATGTGATCTATCCTGGAGAATGTTCTGTGCGCACTTGAGAAGAAAGTGTAATCTGCTGTTTTTGGATGGAATGTCCTAGAAATATCAATTAAATCAATCTGGTCTATTGTGTCATTTAAAGCTTCTGTTTCCTTATTATTTTTCTGTTTAGATGATCTGTCCATTGGTGTAAGTGAGGTGTTAAAGTCCCCCACTATTATTGTGTTACTGTCGATTTCCTCTTTTAGAGCTGTTAGCAGTTGCCTTATGTATTGAGGTGCTCCTATGTTGGGTGCATATATATTTATAATTGTTATATCTTCTTCTTGGATTGATCCCTTGATCATTATGTAGTGTCCTTCCTTGTCTCTTGTAACATTCTTTATTTTAAAGTCTATTTTATCTGATATGAGTATAGCTACTCCAGCTTTCTTTTGATTTCCATTTGCATGGAATATCTTTTTCCATCCCCTCACTTTCCATCTGTATGTGTCCCTAGGTCTGAAGTGGGTCTCTTGTAGACAGCATATATATGGGTCTTGTTTCTGTGTCCATTCAACAAGCCTTTGTCTTTTGGTTGGAGCATTTAATCCATTCACGTTTAAGGTAATTATCAATATGTATGTTCCTATGACCATTTTCTTAATTGTTTTGGGTTTGTTTTTGTAGGTCCTTTTCTTCTCTTGTGTTTCCCACTTAGAGAAGTTCCTTTAGCATTTGTTGTAGAGCTGGTTTGGTGGTGCTGAATTCTCTTAGCTTTTGCTTGTCTGTAAAGCTTTTGATTTCTCCATCAAATCTGAATGAGATCCTTGCTGCGTAGAGTAATCTTGGTTGTAGTTTCTTCCTTTTCATCACTTTAAGTGATGCTACTCCATTCTGGATCATGCCACTCCCTTCTGGCTTGTAGAGTTTCTGCTGAGAAATCAGCTGTTAACATTATGGGAGTTCCCTTGTATGTTATTTGTCGTTTTTCCCTTGCTGCTTTCAATAATTTTTCTTTGTCTTTAATTTTTGCCAATTTAATTACTATGTGTCTCGGCGTGTTTCTCCTTGGGTTTATCCTGTATGGGACTTGCCGTGCTTCCTGGACTTGGGTGGCTATTTCCTTTCCCATGTTAGGGAAGTTTTCGACTATAATCTCTGCAAATATTTTCTCTGGCCCTTTCTCTCTCTCTTCTCCTTCTGGGACCCCTATAATGTGAATGTTGTTACGTTTAATGTGTCCCAGAGGTCTCTTAGGCTGTCTTCATTTCTTTTCATTCTTTTTTCTTTAGTCTGTTTCGCAGCAGTGAATTCCACCATTCTGTCTTCCAGGTCACTTATCCGTTCTTCTGCCTCAGTTATTCTGCTATTGATTCCTTCTAGTGTAGTTTTCATTTCAGTTATTGTATTGTTCATCTCTGTTTGTTTGTTCTTTGATTCTTCTAGGTCTTTGTTAAACATTTCTTGCATCTTCTCGATCTTTGCCTCCATTCTTATTCCGAGGTCCTGGATCATCTTCACTATCATTATTCTGAATTCTTTTTCTGGAAGGTTCCCTATGTCCACGTCATTTAGTTGTTTTTCTGGGGTTTTATCTTGTTCCTTCATCTGGTATATAGCCCTCTGCCTTTTCATCTTGTCTATCTTTCTGTGAATGTGGTTTTTGTTCCACAGGCTGCAGGATTGTAGTTCTTCTTGCTTCTGCTGTCTGCCCTCTGGTGGATGAGGCTATCTAAGAGGCTTGATGGGAGGGACTGGTGGTGGGTAGAGCTGACTGTTGCTGTGGTGTGCAGAGCTCAGTAAAAGTTTAATCCACTTGACTGTTGATGGGTGGGGCTGAGTTCCCTCCCTGTTGGTTGTTTGGCCTGAGGCAACCCAACACTGGAGCCTACCTGGGCTCTTTGGTGGGGCTAATGACAGACTCTGGGAGGGCTCATGCCAAGGAGTATTTCCCAGAACTTCTGCTGCCAGTGTCCTTGTCCCCACGGTGAAACAGAGCCAGCCCCCGCCTCTGCAGGAGACCCTCTAGCACTAGCAGGTAGGTCTGGTTCAGTCTCCCCTGGGGTCACTGCTCCTTCCCCTGGGTCCCAATGCACACACTACTTTGTGTGTGCCCTCCAAGAGTGGGGTCTGTTTCCCCCAGTCCTGTGGAAGTCCTGCGATCAATTCCCATTAGGCTTCAAAGTCTGATTCTGTAGGAATTCCTCCTCCTGTTGCCGGACCCCCAGGTTGGGAAGCCTGACGTGGGGCTCAGAACCTTCACTCCAGTGGGTGGACTTCTGTGGTATAAGTGTTCACCAGTCTGTGAGTCACCCACCCACCACTTATGGGATTTGATTTTACTGTGATTGCGCCACTCCTACCATCTCATTGTGGCTTCTCCTTTGTCTTTGGATGTGGGGTATCTTTTTTGGTGATTTCCAGTGTCTTCTTGTTGATGATTGTCCAGCAGCTAGTTGTGATTCTGATGTTCTCGCAAGAGGGAGTGAGAGCACGTCCTTCTACTCTGCCATCTTGGTTCCTCCTCCCCTGTAGATGTATTTCTGATGTATTTGTGGTGAGTAAGGTGCTCTCCGCGTGTTACTATTCCACCATCTTGAAGCTCTCCTCCCCTCTTTTTTTTTTTTTCATTCATTTGTTTATTTGGCTGTGCCGGGTTTTAGTTGTGGCACGTGGGATCTTTAGTTGTGTCATGCGGGATCTTTAGAGCTTGCATGCTGCAACTAAAAGATCCAGCATGCCACAACTAAAGCCTCAACTGAAGTTCAACTCCTCTTCGCTTTTAAAACTAACGAAACAACTTGTCTGCTTCCCACAGCCAACATACAATGGGGAGACAGGCATAGGGTGACTGCTATGGATGTTCCTGCCCAAAAAGGGGGGAATTGGATGGCACAAAAAGTCACTGGTATTTCAGAAATGGCAATTCTGGAATCCAGCTGGTCAAATGTTAGCTATTCCTTGATCCAGTATAAAGGCCTGGGAATAACTCTCCATGGCTCTTAGGTCTGCCATCTGGGCTTTTAGGTTCCTTTTTTTGAGTCATCCTTCCTTTTTTTTTTTTTTTCTTTTTTTAAATAAACTTTTAATTTTAGAATAGTTCCGGATTTACAGAAATTTGGGCAGGGTACTCATCCTCTCCAAGCCTCAGTTTCATTATCTTGCTTACTTCGTTTGGAATGTCCTCTAATATTTTTCACCCACTTGCTTTTCCAAAGTAGAAAACTCTTAATTAATGTTCCAGTCATTTTTTTTCCAGGGTACGTTCCTTGCCCAAATCATGCTCAGTGTGGAGTTACAGTCTCCTGCCACATGTTCCCTCAGCCTCCTGTCATCCAAATGAACACAGTGTATTGGAATTATTTATGTTCCAGTCTCTTGTCTGTTGTTTTTCAGCACCTTGAGGGCTGGAATCCAAATCAGTGTCTGAAAGAGAGAAGGCATTTAAATATTTCCTGAATAAATTGAATACATTAAAAATTAATTTTTAAATGAATATATGGTAAATGTATACATTCATGTAAATATCATCACAATCAGGATCCAAAACAGTTTCACCATCCCATCAAATTTCTTTGTGCTAGCCCTTCCTCCACCCCCAAACCCTGGCAACCACCAATCTATTCTCTATCCCTACAGTTTTGCCTTTTCCTGATGTCATATAAGTGGGATGGTACAGTAAGTGGCCTTTTGAGACTGATTTCTTTTGCTCAGTATGATGCCATTAAGATTCATCAGAATTGCTGTGTATTTCAATAGTTCATGACATTTTATTGCTGAGTCGTATTCCATTATATGGATATACCCCTGTTTGTTTATCCATTCACCCATTGGAAGGCACTGGGTTAATTTGTTGGAGGAGGTAATCGAGAGGATGTGACCACTAGTTAACCCAAGAGCTGGACCTTGGTAATCAGCAGCTCCTCACCCCCTCTCCTGTCCTTGGAATGTATGTTTTGCCAACCGTTCCTACAGTGGGAGCTGTTGAGACCATCTGGACAGTATGTGTGACTGAATCCAATTAAGTCCTCTATATAAACTTTTAAGATGCTGGCAGGTGGGTGTGGAGATCTACTTGTCTTGTGGCCACCCAAGACAAGCCTTGTATTTGAGTTTCCTTGATTATTAGGCCTGTCACCTACCAATTGGGAGTGATCTGCCTCTTTCTTCGGTCTCTCCCTGCCCTCTGTGTGTAAGGCCAGTTTGCAAACCAACATAAAACTACTTTTCAGTGATTATGAATAGAACTGTGATAAAAATTCATTTAAACAAGTTTTTGGGTGAACATGAGTTTTCATTTCTGTAGGCTAAATACCTTAGAGTGGTATTTCTGCATTATATGGTATATATATGTTTAACTTTATAAAGAACAGCAAATTGTTTTCCAAAGTACCATATCATTTTACGTTCCCACAGTAATACATCAGAAATTTAGTTTCCTGTGAATCTTTTCCAGTACTTGGTATTGTCAGTATTTTTTTGGAATCATTTTAATAGATGTGTAATGGTATCTCATATGGTTTTAATTTGCTTTTCCCTAATGGTTAATGATGTTGAACATGTTTTCATATTGCTTATTTGTTTTTCATATGTTCTTTTTGTTGGTCTATTCGGTTCTTTTGCCCATTTTTTTTCAAATAATTTTTTTTTTTTTTTTGGCTGCGATGGGTCTTCCCTGCTGCATGCGGGCTTTCTCTAGTTGCAGTGAGCTGGGGCTACTCTTCGTTGCCGTGTGCAGGCTTCTCATTGCGGTGGTTTCTCTTGTTGCAGAGCATGGGCTCTAGAGCGCAGGCTCAGTAGTTGTGGCACAGGGGCTTAGTTGCTCTGCGGCATGTGGGATCTTTCTGGACCAGGGCTTGAACCCGTGTCCCCTGCATTGGCAGGCGGATTCTTAACCACTGTGCCACCAGGGAAGCCCTGCCCATTTTAAAATTGTGTTGTTTATATTATTACTGTTGAGTTTTGAGAGTTTTTAATTCATTCTGGGTACAAGTCCTTTGATGTTATATATTACAAATATTTCCTCCAGTCTATAACTTGTCTTTCCATTATCTTAACAGTGTCTTTTGTAGAGCAAAATTTTACAATTTTGATAAAGCCCAATTTATCGTTTTTTCCTAATGGATAGTGCTTTTGGAGTAATATCCATGAATTTTTTGCCGAAAGATTTTTTCTTATGTTTCCTTCTAAAGGCTATATAGTTTTACATTTTACATTTGTATCTTTGATCCATTTTAAGTTATTTTTGTATAAGGGGTGAGGGATAGGTCAAAATCCAATTGTTCTGGCCTTTGAAGTCATACAAAATAAATGTAATTTCTTCTATAAGAGTGTCTGCAATTGCAAATTCATTTCCTACTACAAAGAAGAAAAAAATATTAGGTCTCACTAATATCAGTGGCAAATACAAAAAAAACATAGGAATAAACTTCGAAAGAGATTCCAAGACCTGTGTGAAGAAAACTTCAAACCATTTTTTGAGAATATAAGAAAAATAGAAACAAATGGGGAAGGATACAATGAGAAGACAATATTGTAAAAATGTTGATTCTGTCAAATTAATCATGAGATGTAATGTCATTCTCATTCAAACCCCAGTAATTTTACATTTCACCGGGGATGTTTTGCAGATTGGGCTTTCCAGGAATCTGATTGAGCCTGAGGTTAGCATGCAGGGCATTTGTTTGGGAGTGCTTGTGGACTCTGGAAAGATGGGGGGGAGAAGCAGGGCTGGACAGGGGGAGAAGTTGGTCTGCGGAGCAGTCTCAAAGAAGGTTTCCCCTGTTGCCGTGGGGAGCCCTGGCACTAGGTTGAATCCTCAGTTATAACAAGTTGGGACTAGGCGGCTGGTGTTTATAGTGCACTCTTCACCCCCAGTCAGTCAGTCATCAAATGCAGGCTACTTCTGGAAGGAGGCCTCCTCAAAGGTGTGACAGTTTTCTCCAGCTCAGGGCTCACAGCTGAGGGCCATCTTCTGGCAGCCCTCCCAGAAGCTGGAAGAATAAGTATTTCTGAAGGAGGATCTGGGTGGCTCGTTACAGCATCCACCACTTGGAGGAAATTGGACAAAAGTCCTGTCTGTAAAGTTTATCTGAAATAATAAATGTGATAGAAGACTTCATACAATTTTAACAAAGAAGAGTTATGTGGGAAGTCTTGCCCCATAAGATACAGTCCACAGTACTATGAAGCAACCTACAATGGTGAAAAGAGCAAATTATTAGCATAGGCATAGATAGATTAGTCAGTGGAACAAAAATACAAGACCAGAACCAGACCTTTTGTTCATAAAATGTGGCTTCTCACTCTATTAGGAATGAGTGATTACTCAGTAAATGGTATTGGGACAAAAATGAAGTTTGATTCCCTAGCTCATACCTTACACTAAAGTTAATGTTAAATGGATTCAAGTCCATCTCAATGTGAAAAAGAAAACTTAATAGTACTAGAAAAAAATGTAATAGTGAAAGTGGAGAAGGACTTTCTAAGCATGATCTCAAAGGCAGAATCTATAAAAGAAAAATATGAACTCCAAATAAGATTAACATTTCATGGTAATAAACCTATGATAATTCACAAATCTAGTATTAACTGAAAGCTTATTATGTGCCAGTTACTGTTATCAGGATTTGATATGAATTGCCATCTAGCCCTATCATAGGGCACTGTTATGTCCCCTATTTTATCGATGAGGAAACTGAGAACTAGAAAAGTCAAGAAATGTACCCAAGTTCACAATATGAGGACACAGAAAAACCAAGATTTGAACCCAACCCACTGTGTTCAAACTCGCTGTGCTATAAACAAATGTAAAAAACAATGGCAACCTAGGAAAAACATCTGTGTCATCAAAGGCAAAAGGTGACTATCCCTACTTTAAAAAGGTTTGTTACGAATCAATATTGAATATGTGAATACTCCAATGGAACATTCAAGAGTCCAAGGTAAAGATGAAGAAAAATGACTAATAAACATATGAGAAGAGCTTCAACTTCACAGTCTCACAAGTGAGGAAAAAACAAAGAATTCAAACAAGGAGAAAACATTTTTCTTTTGACACTTAAGCCAAGAGTAAGAAGGCTGCTGTCCTGGAATGGTGAGAGTGAGGACATGGCCACTGTCATATAGCTAGTGAGAGGGTTGAGAAGCACAAATTTTTCAAGGCGCTATTTGGCAATATTTATCAAAAGCTTTGACCCAATAATGCTATTGATAGCAATTTATCTTTAGAAAACATGAAAAAATATATATGATATATATACTTTTTTACTCTGGTGCTGTAAGTATAATAAGAGTTTATAAAAATACATATATATATATATTTCAACTACTATGCTATACTGTCATTAATGATGATAATGCATATCTAAATTAGCCTAGAAAGTTGTTAAGGTTTTTTATTGAGTGAAAAAAGGTAAGTATAGTGTCACATTTTTGTAAATATAGCTATAGATATAATAATCTGGATAGATAAATCTAGAATGTTAGCAATACTTATTTTTAGATGGTAGGATCATGGAAGTTTTTCTCTTTGCTTATCTTTATATTCTTATTTTTCTGCTATAAATGTGTATGTCTTGTGTAATATAAATTTTGGTACTTGATGTCAAAGTTTTGAGTAGATTTTCTTAAATCTGAAGTCTTGAAAATAGAAAACAGCAGTCACATTCCTTGCTGGACATTTAAAATTCTATAAAATGTGTTTCAACTTGCTTCATTTCTTTGGTTTCAATTTGGTTCATTTAAAAAATTTCAAGTTGGATCATTTTTTGCATGGGTCCTTTATGTTTGTTTGCTCCCTGTACCTAGAAAACTTGCCCTTTCATTTGGTAAGTAAAGCAGTCAGAGAACAAAGTTACCCATGTAATTTGAGTAGGTGTGGATCAGAATGAGTTAGGCTACAGGACATTGTTTGGGACTGTTTTTCAAGATCCTTACTTTTTTTTTTTTTTTTTTAGTCTTTTGTATTCAGAGAAGATTGAAAGCCTAAGTGGGAGAGGAAGGCTTTCAGGTTCTCAGGTTTTTTAAAATGCAGATCTCGAAGGCCTGAGATTGAGTTTCCTCAGCATGACAGGAACAGAATTTGGTGGAAAAAGCAAGCAAATCACGTTGGCCGAGATATTATCCCTGTGGTCCCTCCATCTCCACAAGTGTCCTGGGCTTTCTGTGCTCTTCTCTGTCAAACACCCCTCTGCCTTTTCTCTACTTCTTTTTCCTCCAAGCTCCCTAAACTGCCAGTGTCCTTGAATTTGGACATCTTCCCAAAGAAAGTAGAATTGCCTAGGGAAGTAAGGAGAGAAAATGAGAATTTATTTTCCAGTTTTCAGGGGCTATTTTTAGTGAGACAGATAGCTCAAGGCCTGGGGCAAGTTTGTGTGTATGTGTGTGTATGTGGTGCTTTGTTTTGTTTTTGTGCATACATGCACTGCCCTAATGCCATATCTCTTTTCCATCTGTCACCTACCACCCCACTGCCAAACTGGCTACACACTCTTCTCATCCTGACAAGATTCCTAATTGGGTAGCAGTCATAACAAAGAGGAGGGAAGAATGAGATACAGGCAGTAGTGCTGTCATGAACACTGGGTGCAAAAGAATATCTATGTTCTGTTGGGATGTCAAGATACCTATAGATATTCCTGTTCTCTTCTGATTCATTCATTCATTCATTCATTCTTTCATTTATTCATCCATTCCCTAAACATGAATGTAGTTCCTATATATGTCAGACACTCTACCAGGCCAATGGGATAGATGTATAAGCCTACTTCCAGCCCTCAAGTAGTGCACAGTCTAGAGCCAAGATTCCCAAATCTGTATGCGCAAAATCACTTGAAGACTTTTGGAAGATTACAGATTTCTGGGCCCCATCTCAGACCTTCTGAATCTCACTTCCCAAGGGAAAGGTTCAGAAGTTGGTGTTTTAACCAACTTTCCCAGATAATTCTGTTCTATTAGCACTGGCTTGAGGACCAAAGTTAGGAAACCACTAGTAAGAGTTCATTTCATTTTTCAAGAAAGAAAAAAAAAAATTAAGAACTGAATTGCAGTGTAATTGTCAGGCCAGCCAGTTTTTCCTCTATTCTCTCCTTCTTACCACTTCTCCTCCTGTGAGCATCCAAGTCAAGGATGGCTTTTTGGTTTTCTGTTGCTGTGTAACAAGCTGCCCCCCAAACCTAGTGCCTTACAACAACAACAATTTCTTACTTTTCACAAGTCTGTGGGTTGATTGAGATCAGCTGGGTGGTTCTTCTGTTCCACAGGGTGTAGCTGAGGCCACTCAGGGGGCTGCATTTAGCTAGGAGCTCCACTGAGGCCATAATGTCCAGGATGGTGTATCATCCTCTGAGAGTCCCTCTCCACATGCTGTCTCAGGATTCAGTAATCTAGCCCAGGCCTCTTTACCACTTTTGCAGCTGACTTCCAAAAGAGAGAAGCTGATGCTGACAGTTCTTTTAAGGCCTGGGCTCAGAAGTTTCAGAGCATTACTTCTGCATCATTCCATGCATTCTACTGTCAAAGCAAGACACAGGGCCAATGCAGGTTCAAGGAGAGAGAAGTAGACTCACCTTTCATTGAGAGGAGCAGGGAAAAATTTGTGGTCATCTTTCATCCACCATAGATTAAAAAAATCCATGGGAATTTTTATGCTGATTTATAAGGCCTATACACCCATTGACTGCACAGATGACTTCAGGCTAGGGGTTTCGGATGCAGTTTTAGAAATCAGTCAGCTTAGACCAAGACCTTGGCTAGTTGTACAAGTGGCCATAAATGAACAATAAAATTTAATAGGGACAGGCTATAAATACAAGATGGGTCACTCCATTGTGACTACATTAAAAAAAAAAGAGCTAAAGATAAATAATGGACAAACAAGGCACGGGAATGTAATCTAGCCAAATCTCTTTGTCAAAAAAGGCTAACATGATATTGGGTATATCTAGAAATTCTAAAGCATGGTTAAACCTTGACTAGAATATCATCTTCAGTTTTGGCCCTTATGATGAAGAGTCAGAGTTGTTCAGGCTAGGAATAGAAATGATTCTTTTCTTTCTCCATCATGTCCTGGGGCCTGGACTTGATTAGGGAATCCAGGCTATCCTGTGCTCTGGGCAATGAGAAGTTTGGATGAGAGGAGAAAGAGATGGTAGAGTGCCAGGCCATCAGCCACCATTGACTCTGTGCATCCAGAACTTAGGATGTAAATTAGGCCATGTGCCTTCTCTGTTCCACCTTCCTTTGGCTACTCCGGTTATTCAGAGTAAAGCCAGAGTTCCTGCAAGAGCCTACAAGGCTCCTCCTAGTCTGGCCTCCACACCTGACTTCACCTTCTACAGATATTCTCCTTTCTCATTCCACTCCCATCAGAGTAGCCTTTGTGCTCTTTCTTGGAAATGCCGACACACACTCGCCTCTAGGCCTTTGCACTCAATCTTCCCTCCGCCTGAGACACCCCTCCTGCAGATCCCTGCATAGCTCATAGCCTCCCTTCTCTCAGGTCCTGCCTATATTTAGGCCATCACCCTGCATAAGGCAGTCAGTTCCCCTATCCCCTTCATACTCCCTATCCACACTACCATGCTTTGCTTTCCTCCCTGTACTTATGGGCATATGACATGCATTTATTTCATTGTTTATATGTTTGTTGTCTTACTTCCCCCATTAGCATGTTAACGTCAGGAAAGCAGCAGCCCTGTTTTGTCTCCTGTTATATCTAGCAGTGCCTGGCATCTTCTAGCTACTCAGAAAGGGTTTTTAAAATAAATGAATGAATCTCCTTGTGAGCTTTAGGGAACTGAATGCAAGGCCTGGGTCATAGTGGCCCTTCCATGAATACTTATTGAATCGACTTGTTCGCCAGTTAAACCCAGGAGACCTAAGTTTAAGTCCCTGTTCTCCTTTGTGACTTTGGGCAAGTGTTTAGCCTCTTCATGTCTATATCTCATCAGACATCTCCTCTATAAAACTCAAAATTTAAAAGAACCCTAGATGAGGAAGTGTTTTGTAAGGAAAATTACCAATGGTCCTGTATTATTCATTGAGGGTCTTTCCTGCTGCTCAAGGCAAGAGAATTGCAGCCCACTCTCTCAGTTCAATTCTTTGTGTCCTGCTGGTGGGAAGGGGTAATATCAACCCAGCTAACTGTTAATGCATGAGGAGGTAAGGGCAATGCTGGGATTCTCAAAGGGGAGGGAAAGATGGGTGAGTAGAGATGGCAAGGTCCCAGACACAGGGAGATGTGGGTTTTATCACTGTCACAGTGGGTTAAAACACATGTCAGGAATTCTTGGGCAGGGATTTATTAGGGTTTTGAATCTCTCTTCTGGTAGAAATGGTGGTTATTTTCTAAAATGCTCGTGAATATAGCAGGAGCATGGGCTTAGGTGTCAAATTACCTCGGTTTGAATTTCATTTCACCACTTTTCACCACTGGCAAATCACTTAATCTTTTAAAATCCCAGTTTCACTTCTGTACTATCTACTTTGCTGGGCCATTATGAAGATTAGATGAAATATTTCAGGCAAAGTGGCTGGAACATATACATGTTTATTAGTATTATCAGCATTATTACTATCATCAGGAATAGCAGTAGAGTAGTAATAGTATTCTCATATCTACCACTTAGTAACTTAAATCCTCTGAGTCTTATTTTCCATTCAATAAAATGGGATGGTAATCCACATTACATGGCTGTTATTGCACCTTCCTTTGGAAACCAGATGATGGTGTATGTCAAAGAAATTTGTAAATGTGTAAGCTTTATCCAGATGTTAGTTATTACTGAATGTTACGATTCATCTACTGTCACCAACCCCAGGGACCCAGCTCCATCTCCCCTCCCCCATGGAACACATACGATGTTTCCTTAGCCCTGGTTTTGGCCTCACAGTCTCCAGTCCTTCCATTTGCAGTCAGATAATCCTCTGGACCTGAGGGGACCAAGAACCTCAGTCCCAGATGCAGGATAAATACAGGCCTTTCTCTTATCAAGTTTCCATGAGGGACCCTAGAGGCCATGATGGAGGCACATACTTTAAGAGCTACCACTGCAGACCTGAGGGTTGTCAAAACTGTCAATAAAGAAGGTTGTCAAGCTTCTCTCCCTGAGGTTTTTAAATATAAGGATCTTGCCTGAGGATGGAGTCTGAATTATATGACCTCACAAGATCACATCTCATTAATATTCCATGTCACTTCCCAAGTTTGTATAGGCTCTCTTTTGGAAAGTAAGGCCCTTCAGTAATTAAACATCTGAAGGAACTGAGCATTCATTATCTGAGCATTAATTCTGAAGGCAGATCAGGGGATTCTGCAGTTTCAAATCATTTTGGTAAATGGTCATTTGATTATTATCCAACTGATGGAATTATAAAGACATCTTTGAACTCCATCTTTGTTTACATCCCCGTTCTTAGGGTTTCTACGTATAAAGGTCTTTGATTAACTTGCTGTAAGGATGCTCTGTTGAATTTTCTTTGTAGACATGTCTGTTCCCCCTGTGATATAGAGAGCTCCTATAGGCTAGAAATCTGTCTTGTCCTTGTGTGTCTCTCACTGCCTGTCACTACACAGGGTATCAGTAGTACAAAGTAAATGTTTTGTTTTCTTTTTAATAAACAAATGAATAAAACTGCAGAGGAATTAGTGAATTGATTGTGGCCAAATTTGGGATTGCTACTAAAAAATTTCAGCATACTTCTTGGATTTGCTTTGTGGTTATCTGTTATCTGAAAACAAAATAATTGACAAACATTTTCAAGCAGACTTTTCTTATAATTCTGAATTAATTTTAACGACATTAAGTACACTTCTGGAGTTTGCAGAAGTCATTTCAGCATGTGGGTTTTATCCAAAGAGGATAGACTAAGACTCTCTTTCCATACCATTTAGAAAATGGGACAGAAGAAGGTCCCTAGTCATGTTAGCAATGAAAGTACAGATAAATTCATGTTCCAGACCTATGTCCTGTGCTTCTTCATCTGGTTAAAATGAAAATATCTGGCAAAAAATTGACTCGATAAGTATAGTTCCATTTTTCTGAGCCAGGAGTTTCTTGAAAGGCGGTGGTAGATTGAAGTCACAAGATTTGAATTTTGATTCTGATTTTAATGCCATGGACCTCAGTTTCTGTGTGGGTATAATGCGGGTGGAGTGGAGAGGGGAAGCTCTAATGTTTTATGACTCAATGCCTGGTTTCTGGTAACCCACCCACCAGAGACTGGAAATAGCAGGAATTTATGGCTCTGACTGAATTCCTTGAGACCAGAGTGCCTCACAGCACCTAACGTGTGAGAAGTGGCAAGGGGTGTCTATTGCTTCGTGGGTTCCTGGCTGAGAGTCATGGTGGTTTGGGCACTGGCTTTGAGGACAGGCTGAATTGGGTTCTTTCCTCAGACCTGCTGCCCATTAGCCTTATCACTCTATGTATGTGAACAGTTCTAAGACATCGTAAAATCTTAATATTTTCGTTTCATTGAAAAATGGGAATAAAAATAGTGCCCCTAGTGCAGGGTTGTTGAAAGGACTGAAATGATGAGGTATGCAAGATTATGTAAGAAGCACCTGACACACAGCAAGGGCTAAAAAGATAATAGTTGTTAATGTGGTGGTGATGGATGGAGATGATGACAACCATGATGGTTAACTGAAAGAAACAAGGATGTCAGTGTCCTTATCAGCCTCTTAGACTGCGGAGAGGATGAAGTGAGTTAATGTTTGTAAAGGAGTTAGCAGAATACCTGGCACACTGTAATTGCTATTAAAGTGTTCATGTTTTCAAGAAAAATACATAAGTTTCCCACACTCTCCAATATAGATCAAACTTCCACTGCATGAAGCTGGCAGAGAAGGAAGGCGTTTGCTGCCATTGAGACATTTTCTGGGCAAGGTTGTTCAGTTTCATGATTAAGAAGGAATGACTCATTCCCTCCTGGATGTGCTGTTGCCTGTAAAGACTACAGGTGCTCTGCCAGAGTATACCAAACACTTTTTTCTTCTCCTTTTTCCTCACGCTCCCCCTCCTTTTGTGTTCTTTTTTTTCTCTTTTTGGTTCATAGTCAAGTAACTTTCCCTCTGCTGTGATCTTCCCCCTCACATCTGCTCTTATCCCTCCTTTGCTGCTAAGCCACGTGAGTCATGAGGACCGCTCCGACAGAGGTGCAACTGTTCTTTGGCCATCAAAGGGCTTCTCATGCCCTGCTCCGAGTCACACGGTAATGCTGCAAATGCCAGCTCAAATGCTAGCGCAAAGCCGGACCCCCTTTCATCTCTCCCTTTTGAAGAGCTTCTTTGTGGGGGGTCTCCTCATGAATACTATCGTGAGATAGAGTGCATTTTCACCCATTTGTTTTGCTTTTCTTTCGCATTCCTTATGGAAGGAGTGGGAAGTTGGACTCTGAGAGAAAACTCCTGCTACAGCTGAGGGAGCCTCCCATGAAACTGCACCACTAAGTTGGGTTACAAATGAGGTGATTTCCCAGAAGGGCAGGTTTGTCACACCCATTGTCTTATTCAGAAGACCTCATCTGTTCAGATTTCATTCGCACCTTATAGGTAACTCATGTGACCCCCCTCCCCAAGGATTATGGACTTGTCTTTAAAATCTATGGATTTTCTTATGTGATATTTGTGAATCTGAATTAGGTTTATCGCATCAGATTTTTGTGTTTTAAATGTTTTAAACTGGTTTGCTGTGAACGACAATAATACCCGGGCTCAAACTTATTTAGAGAGCATGTCAGATTCTGGGAATAATCCCAGCAGCCAGTCCTTCTGTCAGAGCTTTTGTAAAGAGCTTTTTTTCCTCACATAAGTAAACACTCGAAAATGAGATTAACATTCCTTCTAAGCCCCAGCATTTAACTCATCATTTTTACTTACTTGTTTACACTCAGTCTAAAAGGTCTAACATAGATACGGTAATGTGGGAGAAATTAACTGTCTTCATTCCAGAACTGAGCTGATACCTTCTCAAGATGAGATGCTCTTGAAATGTTCTCAGGATAAGTGGGAAGAGCCTGAAGGATGGTCGATTTGGCCTTTAGTCTTATCCTAGTTATAACAAGCATCATTCCTTGTCCAGGTGCAGGTGTGTCAGCAGCCATTGAAGGAGCAATAGACCATTTCTGCTTCTCTACATCTGACCCCTAACCTGGACTGAGAACTGGTATTGAGCATCTACTGCATGTACGCACATAGCATACACTACCTCTAACCTTTCTGAGAACTCTGTGAAGTGTTATTATCCTAAGTCTGCAGGTAAGGAAACTGAGGCTCAAAAGAATCAAGTAACCTAACCAAGTATGGCAGATTGTAGTTTCAAAATATGGCTACAGCAGTATTTCCTTATCTAGAAATGGCCTGTCCAGAATCTTGCCACTCCCCAATCCAGAAAAGTCCATTTTCTCTCCCCTTTAAATTTTTAAGCCTTTGTGATTGCCTCAACAAGTAGAATGTTGTAGAAATGATGCTGCATGACTTCTTAGGTTCAGCCAATGCAAGGTGACATTTTTCTGTCTAGCTCTTTCTCTCTCTTTAGGAATACTTACCATCGGAACCCAGCTATCATGTTGTGAGAAAGCTCAGGCCACATGGAGAGGCCACATGTAGATGTTCCAGCAAATAGCTTTGGCTAAGGTCCCAGCTAACAACCAGCACCAATCGCCAAGCCTTCTAATGATTCCAGCCCCCAGCCTCAAGCCATCCCAGCTTATGCCTAATGGAGCAGAGATAAGCTGACCCTGCCAAGTCCTGCCCCTATTGCAGACTCATCAGCAAAATAAACATTGTTGTACTAAGATACTAAGTTTCAGCAAATGGCACTTCTAAATACACATTGCTTTGTCACAGCTACCTGTCTACCTCATTTTTTCTTCAAGCAAAAGAAACTGAACAGAAAGTTAATTGTGAAGATAGAAAATCTAAGTCATTTTATCAGAACGATCTAAATTAATTAATGGACCCCAAAGTCAAATGTTCTTGGTGATCAAGGATACAAGGTGATCAAGCCACAGGTTCTTAAAGTCTATGCCAGTGGTACCATCTCAGGGCAATTGCTTTACCCTGGGACTTTACCTGTAAGTGAGGAGGTTGGACTAAAGATCCTCTGCAGTTCTGCCCTGTGTAGTCACTGATGCTGTGTTACCCTTACCCCATCCCATCCAATTGTTTGTGTGTCTCTCTCATCTGTTGTTAAGGCAGAAAGATTTCCCCAACCTCTTATGCTGTCTGTCCATTGGCTCCCCTGAGTCCTTATGGAGAGATACCCAATTTGCTCAAGTGTCTTCCGAAATAAATTTCGGATCACACATCTATTCACACACATTACAAACAATTAACAGTGAAACCAAGAGTTCTCATTTGGCAGAACAGCTGATGTGGCTAAGATAAAAGCAAGGCTGAACCTTGGATCCCAAAGTCTGGCGAGTGTCAGAAATTGTAGGAAACATACAATTATCTAGTCTGTCTCATGGCTGAGGAGCCCTATTGGTGTGATGGATGGCTAAATTAGTTTTATGATATTATTTCTGGCTTCAGTTCGGCTGAATCTAGGGACCCCAGGAGGCACACAAACTCTCTGCCATCTCTCTATTTTGGGGACCTATCCTTGCTATGTGGAAACAAATGTAATACCAACATGAAATATAAATTGAAAAGCTTCCCTTGGCTCTTTGTGTACTGCCTGGCTTTTTAGATCAGTTACTTGATTTCTATCACTTGTCTGCCATGCTCTTGAAGTCTTTGCTGTCTCAGTGTGCTATTTAGATGCTTAATGTCTCCTCTGTTGAAGCCCGTTCCCTTGGAGCTGGTGTTAATGAGGTCCCAAGAAGTAGCGCTACATTTTGCAGCACAATTTCAGTTGCCCAGAGAGACGGATGGTATGAAACAGGCAAAAGGGATCCCTCAAGTTGGCTTGGAGAACAGGACCACCAGGAGCCCTGAGTGGAATTCTATCAGGTGGTGCTGTGGAGTAGGGGAGTGGAGAGTGATCCCTTTGACAGGAAAACAAATTGAAAGGGAAAGAAAATCAGACAAATGCCACTTTTCAAAAGGGGAGCTGGGAATAGAGGGGCACTACATTTGATCAGACTGAGGCTCCACACTGCAATGGTTTTCTAATATTCTGGGGGAGATTTCCTTCTGATGTTGGACAGTGTCCTGATTTTAAGGTATCTCCTGAGGAAAGAAAGTTCCCTCTGTAGATTTGGGTGCCAGGATTAATCTCAGTTCTTATGATAGCCCTATTTGGGTGGTTAAAAAAATGCATAGATAGCTGGTGATTATGCCTCCTTCCCTCGCCTGTCAGCTTGCATTACATGGCAGCTCTTTGCAGATAAAATTTTGGGAATAGTATTTCACTGTGTGTGCACGCATAAACACACACAGAGAGAAATCTGAGCACTGGAGGAAGTTTTAGATGAAGGTGTCCTTAAAAGTAGAAATTGCACCGTCTAAAAGGCGCACAGCACGTCTGAGGGCTCTTTGAAACATGTTGCCTCTCTGCCTCTGTGTTCTATGTATTTCTAAGCAGAGACTTTAGGCAACTGTAGGAAAAAGGAAAACCTACCACAGCCTTTTAGGTTTTAGCCAATGAAGTGACATTCTTCTTCTTGGACGGTTCGGAAGTCAGTGATTCCCCATTTGATTCAAGTACAGCCTAATGATTAGGGAATTTAGACAACCTGGTGTAAATTCTGGCTGCTGCATTTACTCAGTACTTGGGACCTTAGGTCTTATAATTAACATTTTGGAGGTTCAGTCTCTGCAACATTGAACATTGTTGTGATGGTGTTGTAAGGACTAATGAGATAACGTATATAACTGTGTCGCATAGTGCTTGCCAGGTAACAAGTGCTCAATAATTTTTACCAATTTATAGCAACAGTAACGATATCAACAGCCTGAAATATTGGCCATGGTGGCACACATGAGAAAGCAGTTTGGGAGATAAAACCTGGGATTATGTACTATTAGCAAGAAAAGGGCATTAAAGAATGAGCTTCACCCAAAGCAACTTGATTTGGAATATAAGGCTAAGTTCTTATGGAACAGTATTTCACAGATGGGTTTACATTAATGCACTTAACTTTTATAATATACAATGTAACCGATTGTATTCCATAACTTTTCTTTTCAAAATGCCTATAAAGGGAAGGCGGGCAGTGGATGGGGTGGGAATTACTGTTTCTTTATTGTAAATGAGGACCTGAGAGAGAGAAGGTACGTCCTGCACATGGCTCTTGGACCTGAAGCAGAACTGTGTGTACCGAAGTGGGGATGGCACAGTACACCCAGCCTCCCCTGCTACTGGCATCCCACACAGAGTGGTACATTTGTAACAACAGATATACCTACATTGACAACATCATTATCATCCAGAGTCCATAATTTATCCTAGGGTTCACTCTCAGTATTTTGCATTCTAGGAGTTTGGGTGAATACGATGACATGTATCCACTTTTATAGAATCATGCAGAATAGTTTCACTGCCCTAATAATCTTCTGTGCTCTGTCTATTCATCCCTCCTTTCACCCTAACCCCTGGAAACCACTGATCTTTTTATAATTCCTGTAGTTTTGCCTTTCCAGAAAGTTATATAGTTAGAATCATACAGTATGTAACCCTTTCAGATTGGCTTCTTTCACTTAGTAATATGCATTTAAGGTTCCTCCATGCCTTTTTATGTTTTGATAGCTCATTTCTTTTTAGCGCTGAATAATATCCCATTGTCTGGATGTACCATAGTTTATTTATCCGTTTGAAGGACCTCTTGGTTGCTTCCAAATTTTGGCAATTATAAATAAAGCTGCTATAAACAATTGTGTGCAGGTTTTAGTGTGCACATAAGTTTTCAAGTCATTTAGGTAAATACCAAGAAGCACGATTGCGGTATCATATGGTAAAAATATGCTTAGTTTTGTGTGAAATTGCCAAACTGTCTTCCACAGTGGTTGTACCATTTTGCCTTCCCATAAGCAATGAATGAGAGTTCCTGTTGCTCCACGTCCTTGCCAGTATTTAGTGTTGTCAGTGTTCTGGATTTTGGTGTGTAGTGGTATCTTGTTGTTGTTTTAATTTGCATTTCCCTGATGACATATGATATAGAACATCTTTTCATATGCTTATTTGCCATCTGTATATCTTCTTTGGGGAGGTGTCTATTCAGGACTTTTGCCTATTTTTAAATTGGATTGTTTGTTTTCTTATTGTTCAGTTTTAAGAGTTCTTTTTATTTTTAAGATAACAGTCCTTTATCAGATGTATCTTTTGCAAATATTTTCTCCCAGTCTGTGGCTTGTCTTCTCATTCTCTTGCCAGTGTCTGGTGCAGAGCAGAAGTTTTTAATTTTAATGAAGTCTAGCTTATCAATTATTTCTTTCATGGATTGTGCTTTTGTTGTTGTATCTAAAAAGTCATCGCCATACCCAAGGTTGTCTAGATTTTTTCCTATGTCTTCTAGGAGTTTTACAGTTTTGCATTTTACATTTAGGTCTGTGGTCTGTTTTGAGTTAATTTTTGTGAATGATGTAAGGTCTGTGTCTAGATTCATTTTTTCTGCGTGGATGTTTACATCTTACTTTTGGTATGAATATTTTTCATTAAAAAGACAAATGTAGAAGTTTACGAAGGTTCTTCACTGTTTCATTTTGCAATGTTTACTTTTATTGCTTATCTAACCAACCAATAACCACACTTGTTTCAAACTACTGTAAAAATCTGAGGTTTGAAACCAGGTGGGTATTAGTTCTTACACAGAAGCAATTTCTCCCCATCAAAGAGGCCAAATCACTGGATTGCCCAGCCCAAACCTTTGCTTTGTATAGATGAGTCTCTCTGATAGGAAAAAAAACCTTTTAATAAATATGCTTAACAATTTGCAGAATTCTTGAGAAACTTAAGGAAATGAAGACGACAACAATTTTCTGCTTGGGAAGGAAAATCACATCCCAGTATAGCTGTGCTTTCATCGATATTGAAATTGTATGGGGATGATTTTAATATGGTTATCAACACCCTAAATAGACAGGATGTGACTGGGGACAGAATGATAAGAGAGGGGGAAAAGCCTATTTCTCCGAAAGCCTCATAGCACACTCATTCGCACAGCTGTCTCTAACCAGCGGTGAGTCCAGGGCTCAATGTCTCCTTGCATGTGAAAGATAAGAAGTGGCTCATAGTTGCTTTGACTCATCACTCTGAGCCCGGGATGGGGGAAGGGAACCCACCTCTCAATCCTTCATGCTCTCATGCCTTTGCTATTCCGCTGAAGGAAAAATCAATATCTAACCCAGAGAACAAATCTAGCAGCACCCAAGAGGCAGTGTTTCCCTCATGCCTGACTAAAGAAGATATCTCTTGCAGGCTCTGGCCGAGAACTGTAATGGCTGCCACCAGCTTGTGGATTTTCTATGCAGAGGGGATTATTTTTGCAGTAGGGTCCATACTAGGTACTCCCTCTTTCCTCCTACCCTCTTGTCATGCTCCCACCTTTTTCTTGAACCAGAACCCCTCCCCAGTGGATCACCTTAGAACTCATTCCAAATCAGCCTAGAGATCCAGGTTGAAGCCCAGAGTGGGGGCAGGCGTCCCATGTTTTAAAAGCCAACATTCCCTCTTGGCTCTCATGTTATGGTGAATCTAGGTCACAGACACCCAAGATAGGCTGCTCAAGGTGTGGTGGGAAGTGATATATTTTGTCTTGAGGTTTTAAGGCACTTGTTTCTAACAGAAGCTTAGAAAGTCCTCTGAGCAAGAAAGCAGTGTGAAAGTTAGCAGGAGCTACAGCGAGCAATAACCACCAGAAAAGCTGCTGCTTCCCCGGGGCAACTACTCTTCTCTTTGCTGTGTTAATCAATGATTCCCTTTCCATTTAAAAATTTTTTTAAAAATTACTTTGAGCTGTCCGTATTGATTAAAATCTAATGTCACACATATACATTAAGTTTCAAACTTAACTAGGAAAGGAGGTTTCGTAGCTTTGCATAGTATTCAATGAAATGATCACTTTAAAGGATTTGTCAGTGAACGTTTAAGCACTTTTCCCCTTAGGACTAATAATAATGATAGTAATCAAAATCATACTAGGTATGGGAATAAAAACAGCAATCATCACTTGTTGAGTATGTTCTGCATCTAGGTGCAGTGCTTAGTGCTTTATGCACTTTTTATTATTTCATTCTTACAATTCTGAGTAAGAGATTTCTACAGGTGTCAGAAAATACAAACAAAAAACAAAACAAAAAGGCCTTAAATTTACCACGTGCTTTTGTTTCGTTTTTTAGCTATTTCCTTTATTAGAATGTGCTATCCAATGCTTTTGGAACATGGCATAGGGTCTGTAGTTATGAAATCAACCTGAAGATGGTTTGCCTATTTAAAATGGCATTTGTAGGTTTTATTATAAAGGTTAATATTAACAAGAACAATTAGAAATAACAAGAGGAACCTTCTATTGAGCACCTAAAGTTCACCAGGCACTGTTTTGACCGCATGGCATAGGTTAGTTCCATTCAACCCTTTAAGATGGACATTTTTGTGTCCATTTGTAGATGAGGAAACTGAGGTTTAGAAAGGATAGATAGCTGGCTTGATTGAGGCAGGAGATAGATGGGCTCCAGGCTAGGCATTTACAACTGGCCTCCTGTTTACATTGCTTGGGGTGAGAAAAAGTGGGCTTCAGGCCGGACACATAGAACTAGCCTACTGTTTGCATTTCCTGAGACAGGAGATAGGTGGGCTCCAGGTTAGGCATTTACAATCAGCCTCCTGTTTGTTCTCCAGAATGGAAGTAACAACAGAAACAGGGTAAATAGCCAGGCTTTGTCTCTTGTGGATGCCTTAAAATAACAGTCATGGCAGGAATGAAGAGGGGCTAAACCTTATTTGAGTAAAGGATCAAGAGATCACATATCCCCCCTCTTGGGGCAAGGGAGACACTACACATACGCAGAAAGACTCCTTGGGGGTCAAAAGTCAGGGGACGCCAGGCCATAGTAAGTCTTGCTTCTTTCCTCCCAGACGCCTTTGCTTTGAAATCCATCTTGGCTGAGGGGTGCATGTGCACCTAGGGGAGGGTGCTGAGACAAATTAACCAGGGGGACAAAACAAGACGATTGGCCAGAGGGAAGACAAAGACCTGGGAAACTGCCCCCTTATAAAGGATTTAAACTTCCCAAAGGCACGACTCTCAAGACTCTCTCGCAGAGTTCGCCTGTGTGTCTTTCCTCATGTACTCTGCTTTTCCAGTAAATGTTTTACTTTTCTCTTTCCTTCCGCCTCCTTGTCAGAATTCTTTCTTGTCAAGGCAGGCAAGGACTGGGGATTTAGGCCCTAGCCACTGGCCTCTGTGGTCTAGCAGTTAGGACTCCTGGTCAGGGAACGAAGGTCTTGCTTCCAGCTGCTGTTCACGGCTGCTGCTTACTGCAAGCTACCGATCACTGCTGCGTGCGTCCGAAATCATGATGACCCTCAGCTGGTAAGTGATGAAACCAATGTCAGAAGCAGATTGGGGACTTCCCTGGCGGTCCAGTGGTTAAGACTTTGCCTTCCAATGCAGGAGGTATGGGTTTGATCCCTGGTCGGGGAGCTAAGATTCCACATGCCTCGCAGCCAAAAAAAAAAAAAAAAGCAAAACATAAAACAGAAGTGATATTGTAACAAATTCAATGAAGACTTTAAAAATGGTCCACATCAAAAAAATCTTAAAAAGAAATAAGGAAATACAAATAAAGTATGGATTTTAGTTAATGGTAATACATCAATATTGGTTCATAATTGTGACAAATGTGCAAATGTTAATAGTAGGGGAAAGTGGGTATGGGGTATACCAGAACTCTCTATACTATGTGCGTAACTCTTCTGTAAGCATAAAATAATTCTAAAGTAAAAGGCAATTAAAAAAAAAAAAAAAAAGAAGAAGAAGCAGATTGGCCTGACCTCAAAGTGCTGTGCAGCTCAGGCTGTCTACAAAGAGCTGTGTGTAGCAGGGTGTGAGCCTGTCAAGGAATAACTGCACTCGAAGCATGCGGGCAGCTGACAGAAGTGGGGAAGGGGGCAAGGATACCTTGATGGGGCAGTAGTGACTGGACTGGGGCTGAAGTCTTCCTCTCCTGGATCGAGCCTCCTGCGTCCGCTGGTAGCAATGGCCTCTGTGCCATTGTAAGTATAACGTGGGGAAGGAGCTCTATCTGCAGGGAGGAAAAGTTGAAGTACGAAAGTTGGTTGGAGACCATCCTAGTTTTACACACTGATAGAGCTGTTCGCTTAGTTTCTGCTTTTTTTTTTTTTTTTAAGTAGGTGTTAAAAGATGCTGCACCCACTTTTGTGGCAAGCTGTCTTTTTTTTTTTTAACCATTTTTAAAAATTGAAATATAGTGAATTTACAATGTTGTCTTAGTTTCAGGTGTACAGCAAAGTGATTCAGTTATATCTGTATATATACATATATAGATATAGATATAGATATAGATATATATGTATGTTCTTTTTCAGATTCTTTCTGGAAACTATCTCTCTACTCTGCTGACTCCCATATAACCAGGTTATATGAAGTGGTCTTGATCTGCTGGTCACAGCTGATTAGTCCAGGGTTGGGCCCCTTAGACAATCTGGGTTGGTCATGGTTCCTTCTCTGAAAATTTGGAATTGGGACTCAGAGCTTCCAGCCTTAGCAGGAGCTGTAGGTGACCTGGGAAGCTGAGAAAGCTGGCCGGCAGTGAGAAAGAGTGATGTGGACGTATTTAAAAGCACGGAGAGGAAAGACTCAGAGAAGCAGCCACAAAGGCATTCCAGTTACAAGTTTTGGTCTATTTCTGAGGCCCTGCTGTGTCCCTGCCCTGGGGTTCAGTGAGACCATGTATGAACAATGAAATACAATATGGCAAATTTCTATTTTTGTTTAAATTAATTAAGTGGATTTCTGTCATTGGCAGAAAAAGGGGTCTTAGTTTGGAGTGTTTAAGCCTCAGCCCCAGGTTAGAGGACAGCCCTGAACCGGTAGGGGAGGAGGTGTGGCGGGAGGATGGCCATCATAAACAAGAAGCCAAGGAAAACAACTGCATCCCTAGAGTCTCTGTCAAATCCTGAAAAACTGAAGATGCAGGGCAGTGGTATTTACAGTTCAATAATGGAATTCCCCATGGATGGAGAGAGGAAAGCTCACCCACTGCTCCCTCCACCGTGCCTGCTGCAGCGGAATGGAAGAGGGGGTGGCGATGGGCAGGAGGCCCAGAGTAGCACTGGAGCAGTAGCCGATGCTGCCCAGGAGCCCACAGTTGGAACCGTGGGGGAGACGGTGGGCCCCAGGAGGGCCATACCCTATGAGAAACCTGCAGGGAGGGATTTGGGGTTTCTTTGATCTGTGGGAGGGCCTGTGGAGGATGTGCTATGATGTTACTGTTGTTGAGATGCTACAGCACTCCCAGGGCTGATGTGGTGTGAAGCAATGAACGTTACACAAGCTGGGAAGGGCAGGAATGAATCTGGGCTCAAAGGGAGGATAACTAGCAAAGCCAACTTACCAGACTCAAATTTGGCAGAGATGGCGTTTTGAATGTAGAGCATTGTCTTTCTGCTTGTAGCTTCTCTCTACCGAAGCCAGAGACATGAGACCAAGGAAAATAACTATGGCCCACGCTGAAACAGACACACCCCTGTCCTTTCTAAATGTCCCTCCACGCTCCTTCCAGGCCAAGTCACCTCGATACTCTCTGAGTCAGCCCCTGTGGCCACATGCTTCTTCTCTGCTGCATGAATTCTAACTTTATGATTGAAGTAAACAAAAATCCAGGAATCGAATGAGGCGGACTTCTTACAAGATCTCACTCCGTTTTACTACATTATTACCTTTCCTTCTTTAAAAAAAAGAAATGTATTATCTTTGCAAGCAGAAGTGCCTGAGAAGCGCTATGCTAGACTGACAGAAGGGGAAAATCTAGCGTTTTAAGTGTTTTTCTAAATAAGAATATTTAGATGCTTCTTATTCTTTTCTTCTTCCTTGGAACTCCTTGGTCTTTCTGATAAAAAGTCCTGTGATCTGTGAGCAGAATATCTCCCACCTTTGTGGTACCAGGTCATCTTGGTGATGATATGCTTTTGATTGTGTTCATGAGAAATTTGTCATTTATAAGTCACTGCACACATTTTATACCTGAATAAAAGAGAAATATGCGTGGATGTCATTGTGCTTGATTGAATCCTTATGCATGACGATCTGAAAGTGCTTATGTGAGGCATTACGAACAATTAATGATTTACTCATCTCTGAGTTCAGCATTGTGTCGTATATTACCTGGGGCTGATGAAAGGCACCATATAAGTGCAAAACGTTATTAGTTTTTAGGGAAGGGATGATAAGATTTGAAGCATAACCTAGCCCTAGTGAAATACTCATTCTCAGGTAAGCTGCTTGCAGTTCAAATTTCAGTAGCAAAGAGGCTTTTGGTCCCCACTCACGTTAATCTTTTAAGCAGAAGTGATGCCTAGAAACTCATACATCTCCAGATGGAGGGGGTTCCTGGGATGTATACTGCAGGCATCTTAAGAATCACAGTGGGGATCTGGAGATGCACCCACCGGCTTCTCTGGGTGATCTTTTGCTCAGGGGCTGAGTGTGGTGGGTGGAGGATGGAGAGAGGCTGGGCAGAAGGCTTTGTTTGGTTCCAGGAGGCATCTCATCAGGAAAGGATGAGACCTGCATCTCTGACCCATGAGCTGTTAGAGGTTTAAAATGTTTGCCTTGGGTGAACTTAGGGAAAAACACCATCCTCTCTGGCTTAATGTGAATTAAATTTTTCGATTACTCCAGAGGAGGGAAAGGCAGCGGCTCCAAGCATGCTTATTTGTGGAAAGTAAAATGAAATTAAACACTCCAGCAGAAGGGATCTTAGCAGCTTACTGATCCCGGGCCATCGCCCCTTGCCACTCAACGGCAGGGAAAATTTGATTTGAGGGTAACGGATATTTTAAATGGAGTATCCTGAATCCATCTAAACACGTTTTTATTCTGAGAGAATAATGATATTAATTTATATATCCTGCGAAAGAAATGAAGCACTTTAATGTTTTTTCTCCCTTCAGGGAGAGTGTGGTGGGTCTCTTGAGTAATGGAAGGAGAATCAATATAGGGAAGTGTGGTTCTCCTGGCAGCTGGCGTTGTGTGGTTTGCCATATACGTGCATGTAGAGAATCCCCTTTTGGTCATGGGATGCTCAGATGAAAAAGTGGGAATCCTGGGAATGGAAGAAAGTCTTGATGTTTTCATAAAAGTGAAAACCTGGGTGACCCTTTCCTTCTGTTTGAAAGAGGACAAGAGGAAAAGCATCTCTCTCTGTGTGTGCATGTGTGTTTGTGTTTCGTTAGAATATGGGCAAGCACTCTTGATTATATATCAGAAAGCCCATGATATTGTATGCATGTAGGTATATTTAAAGTCTGGAAAAAAGAGTTGTAAAATTATCATATCATCATCCTTGGGGGTTCCTATGAATATGCCAGATCCCTCTGAGTTTGGAGTGATTAGACTTAGTTATTCTTGGTTAGAGCAGGAGAATGTAGAGTGTCTGTGTGTGTGGGGGGGGGGGTTAGGCATGACTTTCGTGCTTATGAGTATTCCTCATAGCCTTTGTTTGGGGTTTGAATGAAGAAGCAAACTAAAAGGATGAGGGAAGGCAGGAAGAACAAAAAGATATTTCATAATACCTTGATTTTTTAAAGTGTGCTGATGATAGAGACAAAAGTTTCCATTTCTCGTTAAGACTTGAGCAGGCAGGGGTGATCTGCTCAGGTGGGAAAACTTGAATTTTCAGTTACAAAGTAAGACTTTCCAAAAAAAGGAGAAGGTGTAAACAACCCTCCAGCCCCCGTGCCACGTACACAGCCAGGCACCATCTTACGTCTCCGTGACTTCCTCTGAGGCTGCTGGACCATACACACCACTAATAACGGATAACAGTTGTTCTGAAAAAAGAAAACTTAGAATGTAGAGGAATCATGTTACTACTGACATGTTTTTAAGATTAGAACTAGGTGATGGGGAAGAAGAAAGAATGAAGAAAGGAAAAGGAAGAGGAAGAGAAGGAAAACAAGGAGAGGAGAGGAGGAGAAGAGGAAAATGACAATGATGTCATATTCGGGACATACTTACACTAAAAAGTTATTCGTTGTTCATCAGAAATTCAAATATAACTGGGTGCCCTACATTTTTTTTTTAATTAATTAATTAATTTATTTTTGGCTGTGTTGGGTCTTCGTTTCTGTGCAAGGGGGATGCCCTATATTTTATATGGCAATCCCAACCATGTTCCAGGCAAAAGGCTAAGCATTTCCATGTATAATCTCATTTAAACTGCACAAAACTCCTATCAAGTAAGGACTACTGTCCTTTGTAGTTTTAGATAAGAAGCTGAGACTCAAAGAGGTGAAAAGACTTCCTCAGGGTCCCATAGCTGGTGAGTGATGGAGCCAGGCTAAGAACCCAGGCAGAGCCTACACACTGGAGCCCTAGAAAAAGAAAAAAAATGAAGCAAGGAAAGCAATTCCACCTTGGGACATTTTGAAACAATTTAATGGAAGCTTTAGTGCAAGGAAAGAGAAGGCAATTAGCAAGACTCATGGTTTCTGAAGATTGTCGCCAACTTCTTCATTGTTGGCAACTAACTTCCTTTAGGGAGCTCCGTGTAAATTGTAATCCTAGATCTATGACAAAGGAGACACCCTTTCTATCCCCTGTTGGTGGCATAAATTAAAAATCTTCCTATATTCTGAATAGAGAAATGAAACCTTTGTGGTAAATCTCATAAAAATGTGCCCTGGAGATGAAAAATTGCATTCAGACCTCAGCCGTCTATATTAATGATGAGAAGGGACAGTGTGAATAGGGAAAGATATGAATTATGAAATATTTCTAGGTGCTGCATGTTAAGAGAGGCACTGTTAAACCAGAATGTATCTGAGGTTGTGTGACCAAGCTGTTGGCAAAGTGCCGCTGCTGATGGTGGGAAGAGGGTGTGCTTAGCGTGGGCTGGAGGTCCCTGAAAATAATTTGAGAGAAATAAGGGACTGGAAGGGGTTAGCCTGGAAATAGATTACCAACAGGAGCTACAATAGCTACCTGAATTATGCAAAGGGCATGATTCTAATTTCTAGTGGCTAGAATTCTGTTACTACAAAAGATAGAACTAGACCAACATGTAAAATTTTATAGAGGTAGGTTTCTACTCATCATAGAAGATCATTTTCTAGAAACCAGAGTGGTCTGATGGTAGGATGGCTGACCTCTGGAAATAGTTGTATCATCTTATACTACAGGCCTTTAAACTGCACCTGAATGCCAGGCCATTTGGGATGCTGTTGGGAGGATTTCTGAATCAAGTGAACAGCTTGGCCAGGCACACGCATGTGCACACACACACACGTATATTTAAGAAATTGTACTTTGATTACAAATGAAACTTGGAAAGATAAAGTGTCTCTCAAGTCTGTCGGTTCAGTCTGTCCCCACTGCTGCCCTATGCCTGGGCGCCTCCTCTCTTCCCTGGATTACTGTCCAGACCTCCTCGTTGGTCTTCCTGATTCCAACCTCTCCTCTGCATAATCTATTTTTCACAGAACTTCTAGTGTATTCTTTTCTCAATTCAAGTATATTAATTTTATTCCCTTGCTTAAAAACCTCTTCCTACCTTGATAAATATTCCCTCATCACGACAATACCAAATACATGTAAAGCTCTGTGTTTTTAATGACTGGAAGTCAGCAAAATACCAAAGAGGACTGAATTTAATTATTAATGCACATGTCTGAGAGCTCTCTTGATGAGTTGGTGACATTTGCATGAGAATAAAATGAAGACATACATAATTCATAAAGTACCATATATTTATTCCATTAAATTTATTCTCTTCCCTTAACTTCAGCAAAAATCACTAATTATGTGATTTTCACATAATTTGCGTTCTATTCATAGTGATCATCTAAAGGATGAAAATTGTAACTATATTCAGATATACAAAATTTAAATATATTTTCATAAAAAGATAAATTAACTTCAAAGTCAAAATATAAAATTAAAATTATTTTTCACATATATTTTCAAAAATTTAAAATAATATCACTTAAAGCTAACATTTTTAAATTTAATTTTTAAAAAGATAAATAAACCTTATTGCGTGTTTTGTAAAATAAAACTATTTGCATTTCTAGCATTCAATATCCAAGTGCTAATGTAAAAGCTCAGTATCATACTTCATGCATGATATATATATGTGCATATATATATATTTAAGTGCTATATGAGTTATTTAATATTGCAAAATATTCCTTAATTGTCACATGCACCTGTTGTGAATACCTTGGTAATTCACAAGTCCATGTAGAACTATAAACAGGAATACGAGGAAAAGCAGGAAAGAGGACTCTCGGTGCTACTGGGAAATAGTCCTTCATTATGCACAATCCACTGAATTCATGCCACCTTAGAGAGAGGATTTGACATGTTAGTTAGTCTTTTCTCTTACCTAAGCACAAACCCTTACCCCCCCAGAATCTGTGTTGGACAAGTGGCAAAATTCTCAAACCTTCATGGCATTCAGGTACAGTTGCCTTCTATTTTTGTGTTTCTATATATTTGACATGTATAATTGACATCTAACATTAATTTCAAGTGTGCAACATAATGATTTGATATTTGCACATTGATGTTGCAGAAGATCACCACGGTAAGTCTAGTTATCATTCAGTTGCCCTTTGTTTTGAGGACTTAGGGCAAGAGATGCAAAGTGGTGTTGGTCTGGGACCTGAACAGTATTCGTTACCAAGGCAGATGTTTAAGGTTCTGGATCAGGCTGTGTCAGTGCTAAGAGCCAGATCTTGAGTGACAAGGGTGCCCACGTGTGCTTTAACATATTACTATTATTACTATTGTTTGCATGTTCTCTAATCCATACAGGGCCCTCTATAAAGTAGAGCACAGGTCTCTTTGCCTCAGCCTAAGAGGTGTACTGATAAAATCTGTCGTTTCTGTGGGTACCTTTAAAATAGTTTGATTTCTTTCATATTTAAAATATTATTTGCAAACTTGTTACTTCAAATTCATAGCCCAAAGTCCTAAAGGCCTGATAGTAAGAGCACTGATGTAGAGATAAAGAGATCTGGCTTTGAATCCTAGCTTCAGCACTAATTTACTCTATGAATTTGGGCAAATCTGAGCCTGTTTTCTCATCAGAAAAAAAATGGGAAAATGTGGGTAGTTGTTAGGATTGAACAAGGTAAAGTAGTTGGAATTTCTTTGTAACTAAGAAGCAGTTCATAAATTAAGGGATTCATTTGACATAGCCTTGTATTCATTTTGTAGGCCTCCCATAACATATACCACAGACAAACAACAGAAATTTATTTCCTCATGGTCTGGAGGCTGAAAGCCCAAGGTCAAGGTGTCAACAGGGTTGGTTTCTTCTGAGGCCCCTCTTCTTGGCTTGTAGATGGCTGTCTTCTTCAAGTGTTTTCGCATGGTCTTTCCTCTGTGTCTGTCTGTGTCCTCATCTCCTCTTCTTATAAGGATGCCAATCACAAAAGATTGGGGCTCATCCTAATGACCTCATTTAACCTTAATTACCTCTTTAAAGTCCCTATCTCCAAATACAGTCACATTCTGAAGTACCGAGGGTTAGAATTTCAACATTTCAGCCCATAACAAGATTTATCTCCTTTTTTAAAGTGAATTTCAGATTTTATTTGAATTATCCTAATTCCATGGTAATAATCCCACTTAATGGCAAATTACTACACTTATTTAGAAGATAGTTCCAGTTGAAGATGGTTATAGGAAATACTAGAAAGACGTGCACTGCACTTCACCGTAACATCGGTTTATTTGAACGCCATACACCCCTTCCTGTAGTAAATAAGCTGTCTGAACGTGGCAGAATGTTAGACCCGATGGGGTTTGCAATATGCTCCCCTTGTTTCTGGGGAGCTCAGGATGTGCCAGGGGAAGAGCTTTGGATCCTGACGGTGAGGAGAGGTGGTGGGGGAGGTCTTCCTGTTCTGCAGCCAGAGGGAGTCATGGGCGAGTTGGATGAAGTGCTCGGAGCCTCAGAGCCCTGGAGGGGTTGGTGCCAGTCTGGGCAAAGTGGCCTTGGGAGCGGCGGGCACGGTCTGCTCTGTGGTCCCGTGTACCCAGTTCTCCCACGCCACTTTCAAAGCAGTGAAGGAAAGTCTTAGAGTCAGCAGAGTTCTTGGCTACTGGGGAATCATTTTACTTTTCAGCTGATTTTAAATCAGATCTGTGGAAAACCTAGGAGTAAACTGAGAATATCACCCTTTGGTGCCTGAGGATCTAGGGGTGTATACAGGGATGCTTTTCTACTTTTTATGGACATGAAAGGAAAATAGGAAATATTCTAGTGTAACATTTCTCAACCTGGTGCAAAAGGAAAAAAATTTCCAGTGTTCCTAGTATTATGAACATAAATCATTATGTTTCAACATAAAGTTAAGTACAAATCCTTGTGCCTCCATACCTTTTTTATAGCTATGAAATCAAAAAAAATTTACAAATTGAATTCAAACGAATCCATAAAACCCGCCACATTCACATAATTTAATATGAATAAAATGTTTTACTGTGATAAAAAAGATGAAATGTGTATCTAATATTTCTTGAATTGACCTTGATTTTAAGGATGAGGATATTCTCATTTGAGTCACGATCATGATAATTTTTAACAATGACTAAATTTTATTCATGTGTTTGATGGACCGACCAATCAATTTAATAGTGCACCTCAAAATAAAATTTAAAAATATACCTTTTACAAAAAAAAATTATCACCTACACTTTATGGTTTACTCCATTAATGGCTTCCAAAGTATTACACAGCCAAGACATGAGTGTGCACTTTACCACTGTGAACAGTGCGTGCAGCTCTGAGCAGGCACTTTGGGTTGGGTGTGCTGGTACCACCATGTGCCTTGTGACGGCTGACAGCTCTCCTTCCTCTTTGTCGCCTTGCTGTGAAAGCTTTGTTTCTGCAGCATGAGGAGACATCGTTATGCCACAGATGCAGGTACTTAAATTATGGGGCAGTACTTAGTTATGGGCATCTGCCTAATTCACTGTGGGCTTTAAATTTTGTTTAGCATTTCATCAAATGAGGATACCAACTTAAAATAAATTCTCGAAGAACTCTCGAGCCCCCTGAGAACATTTTCCACAGATCCCCAGTAGAGAATGAGACTTCTAAAGGCAGTTTAAAAAAGATCTGTTGTAACACATTTTTTCCCCTAAAACTCAGTATATTTTGACAACTTTATTGAAATATAATTCATATACCATACAATTCATCCATTTAAAGTGTACCATTCAATAGTTCACAGACTTCTGCAACCACCGCAGTCTAATTTTGGAACATTTTTATTACCCCAAGAAGAAACCTTATACCTGTTAACTGTCACTCCCCATACCTCCATCCTCATACCCCTCTTACTCTAAGGAAACCCCTAGTCTATTTTCTGTCTCTATGGATTTGCCTATTCTGGACATTTCATATAATGGTATCATATAATATGTGGTCTCTTATGTCTGGATTCTTTCACTTAGTGTAATGTTTTCGAGGTTCATCCACGTTGTAGCGTGCATCAGCACGTCATTCCTGTGGCTGAGTAATAGTCCGTTGTATGAATATACCACACTTATTTATCCACTCATTTATTGATCGATATTTAGGTTGTCTCCAATTTGGGCTATAAGGAATAATATTGCTATGAGCAATCGTGTACAAGTTTTTGTGTGAAAGCATGTTTTCATTTCTCTTGTGTATACACCTAGGCATGGAATTGCTGGGTCCCATGGAAACATCGTTTCAAATTTTGAGGAACCGCCAAACTGTTTCAGAAAGCAGCTGCATAATTTTACATTCCCACCAGAAAGGAATGAGGGTTCCAATTTCTCCACATCCTTTTCAACACTTGTTATTGTGTGTCTTTTTTGATTATAGCCATCCCAGTGGTGTGAAGTTGTGTTTCATAGTGGTTTTGATTTGCATTTCCCCGGTGACTAATGATGTTGGGCATATTTACAAAGTGCTTATTGGCCATTTGTTTATATTCCTTGGAGAAATGTTTATTCAGAGTCTTCTACATTTAAAACTTTGTTGTTTAAACTCCATGTATTTTTAAATGAGCGTTTGTGAAAACGAGAGAGTGAGATGGCAATGTAATAGGTTTCTAAGAGCTCAGGCTCTGACTTAACCAGCTCTGCATCTTAGATAAGGTTTTAACATCTCTGAGCTTCTGCTTCCTCGCATATAGGGTGGGATTAATATCTGCTAGAGCTGTGGTGGGGATTAACCAAGGTAACATGCAGACAGCTCTTGGCATAGAACCCGGCACATGGTGAGTGCTCAATAAACAGCAATAACTACGACCTCCACAGTTCTTCCTGGCATTGAATCCCAAATGGGCTTGTCCTCTTCTTTATTAGTTTATTGTCTCTCTGGGTAGATTGTAGACTTCCTAAGGGCAGGGGTGGTGTTCTAACACTTCTCTTAAAATTCCCACAGTATTTCATAGTCTGAGTGGACTTGGGGTATGAGAGCGAATTGGGAAATGTCTTGTGGTGCCAGTTGCGTGAGAGCGGGGTTGTAAAGACCAGGTGGTTTTGAACATTCAGATATGCAGGGGAAGAATACTTTGGGTAGAGAGAATGAAATGAGTAAAGGCGCAGAAATAGGAAGGCTCAGTCCACAGCTTGGTGGAGCTCGTTCTGTTTCTTGGTGAGCCTGCTGCACCATCGGGGGCAAGAGATTAGTGAAGGGTCTTTACAGGTTCTCCTGGAGGAGCAACTAGAAGGACATAGTGGAAGCTGAAGAAAGACGCATTGCAGGGCCTGGTCTCTCACGGCCCTCAAATAAGTCTGAAGATGCAGCCTCCTGCCTGTGGTCTCCAGACATAGCCATCACTCACACGGGTTTTCTAGGCCCATGGCTAAGGGCAAGGACAGACTTTTGTCATTGTTGTTTCTGCTGTCTTAAATAGCTGGAGAGTTGCTGCTTTTCTGTTTGCTCAGATAGGACAAGCAGCCTCCAGCTCCAGTTTACCGGCATGACTTGCTTCACTCTCTCCTTGTCGTAGGAATTTGCGACATTTTCCATGACAAGCCAAGACTCAGAGCAGTTACCTTACCCATCTGATATCACTCAGAAAGTCAGCAGGGACACAGGGAACTAATTCACTCATTCGTTCTCCAAGGCTGTGCTTTTTTCAAAAGACAAACTGACCTCTCTTCTATTATAGAGAATTAGTAGGCACTAATTTATCGTCACTCTGTTTCCCATCAAATGAGTATTAGAAGTAATAAAAGGCCTAGATAAAGGCTATCCAGAAACTCCTAAATTGGAGTTATCTGTGACCAATTGTCTTCAGACTTTTAAATCCCATTTAGCAGCTGGTAACCATTCCCTTGCATGGTGTTAGATGCGCCCAAATCTCCCTGTGCTTCCTGAGCATTGCAAAAAAATATATGGTTTTCGGACTTCCCTGGTGGCACAGTGGTTAAGAATCGGCCTGCCAATGCAAGGGACACGGGCTCGAGCCCTGGTCCAGAAAGATCCCACATGCCGCGGAGCAACTAAGCCCGTGCACCACAACTACTGAGCCTGCGCGCTCTAGAGCCTGCGAGCCAGAACTACTGAAGCCCGTGTGCCTAGAGCCCGTGCTCCACAACAAGAGAAGCCACCGCAATGAGAAGCCCGCGCACCACAACAAAGAGTAGCCCCCGCTCACCACAACTAGAGAAAAGCCCACGTGCAGCAACGAAGACCCAACACAGCCAAAAATAAATAAATAAATAAATAAATAAATAAAATTAAAAAAATATATATATAGTTTTCAAAAAGGTAAGGGAAAAGGTGCCGTGTAGTAGACTTCCAGAGAGTGCGTGAACACACAGGGTGGAGATGTGAGAGAATTCCCTGTGTAGCCTTCCAGCCTCTGCTTTCCCCGCTCACCGCGGGGCTCCATCGCTTAGGGCACAGTGTGTCCTCTGAAAAGTCACGCAGCTGTTGGCAGCGGGAGGCGCTCTCCCGGCGGTGTGGGCTCCTCCCTCGCTCCTCCAGGCTGGCTCACTTCGCTCCCAGAGTCCTTGGGCCTTGAGGACAAGGACAAGAAACCACTAATGAGGAAGAACACACTGGAGGGGAATTATACTCAGCAAGGCTTAGAGACACTGACTCCAACAGACAAGATCACAGGCGATGCCTTCGGTTGGACGCTGAAAACCTGTCTAGGGTCCCTTTTGCTCACTGTTTCTGTTTTCACTTGTTTCCCGTGTCTGTAGGTGCTTGTGTTCAGGCAAACATCTTGCTGCTTCTGCATCAGAGAGGCCATTGGAAAGGAGAGTTAGGGTTTGGAAAAGTTTCTTGAGAAGGTGAGGAAGGACGTATGGAGGGCATACAAGGTGGAAGTATATAGCTTGGATTGAGGACTAAAGGGATGGAAAAATATTAAAGAAAAGTAATGTGTGTAAGTGAAAAAGGAAGCAGAAAGAGTGGTGCAAGAGAGTTAGGATAGGTCAGGCACCTGTAGATTTGGTCAGTGACAGACGGAAGGAGAGGGGTGAGAAGTTTAATCCATGGTTGACTTCATGGATACTGCTCAGGAGGCAGCCGGAAGGAATCCTGGGCTCAGAGTCTAATCCTGCTTCTTGCTCTGGTATTTCCTAGCCATGTAAACATGGGCAAATCATGTAGCATCCTTGAACTTCAATTGCCTCAAGTATAAGCATTCACTAATAATAATATCCAACAATGATATTATTGCAGGGATCAAAGGAGATGTGCATGTGAAAGCGCTTTGTAAACTGTAAGCACCATCTGATGTAAGATATTGCATTCCACTGACTCTCATTATTCACATGGAGCGGACCAGAGGCTGGTCGGCAATCACAGTGTCCTTAAAGGAGTGCAATTTAATGGCTTCCCACGTCATAGTAGCTTGGACTACGTCAACAAGCTGGCCTAGTGGAAGACCTTGGGGTCTCCTGTTGTGATGTGGTGGCAGATATTGGAGGGCTTAGTTTAAAAAATTGCAAGTCTTCATGCTTTATAAATTCTTATGATGCTTCCTAACCTAGTCCATGGTCTGTACAGGGTAGAGGTAGGAATATTCTGGTAACCATTCAGGAAGGAGTCCTAGTTACCACCCTACCAATTCACTCTACCTGGAAAAATTGGTTTCACTCTTAGTCATCCTTTTTTTGGAGAATGGAGGTCATGCAGGTGGAGATACACTTCTGTACTCTGTGGCTTTGAGAAGGTAGTAAGTGAGGTAGTGCAATGAAAAGGGCTTGTGAATTATAAAGTGCTAAAGACAAGTGCTATGCGTGCCTTATTATTGTAGTTCACAGAGGCAGCTTGTGGTAGTCGAAACAAAAGGAATCTTAAGGAAGAAGAGCTGAGCCCAAGTCCTGACTCTGTCACTGGCTATTTGTTGGAAAGTCTCCACCTCACCACTGCCCAGGATGTGGGGAAGACAGAATGCCTGACAATGGAGCTGAGAGTGCTGAATGGATGCTCCTGTCTGAGTATAAAGCATGTGAGCCACCTATTTTCTCTCCTGTTGTCCACACCTGTCCCTCAGGGGAAGTCTGACTGGTCTTTCTGCACAGGGTCTGCCTCTAGGTTATATGCGTACAACCCGCTCCTGAGTTCTGCTTGCTGACTCAATAGTCATAAACTTTCAAATCTGCAATGGCTTTTTAGACCAAGTGACCGTGAAGAGACAAGAAGTGTGACATCCCATGATGGAGCCCAAGGTCTATGCTGTACTTCTCATGAAGGTGATCCCTTGTTATCTTTGGTTTTGAATACCTCCATTGTGCGCTTTCCATCATTTTTATGATGAGAAAGATGTCATCTGTGTAGCATCTGCAGGGCTATGGTTGAGAAGTGAGTTGATTTAAAACATTTCATTTCAGATTACTCATAAAGATTTCCAGGGCACTTTTCCTTCATCCCACCTGGTAGTCAATTTTCTTCATGGCCACAATAGCACGAGTGTCATCTTTTGAGCCTAAATACTGCAGTTTAAAAGTCCCCTGAACCCGAACAAAAACATTTGTTTTCTTTAAAGTGTGAGCTTTTCTCCAGCCTGGCCTAAATTCCTTTTATGTCTGCTTTGAAATGCAGCTTCTGTTAGCCAGTCACAAGATATGCTTCTTCTCCCTCTGCTTCTTCCTTAGGACCCAACGTGGTTCATTATTAGTTCAAGTACACAAGGCAGGTGCAGGCTCGATTTGACAAGCATTTTAAGTGAGATGGAGTTGGCATTTAGTGTGGTGTCTCGCTATCTGGAGAAAAATCTGTCCTTATATGGCCAGGAGTTTTCACTCACCTGGGGAACACTGATATCTTTCAATACTCATGATGCATTGCCAACATGTTTTCTTCTCTTTTGGCAAACATTGCAGCAGGTGGGACATAACTCATGTTTTTGCTTTGCAGGAGAGTAGCTACTGTCTGAGACACATGGATGTTATTTTTCTTAATACTAAAATTTTAGGATTTTGGTTACAAATATGCAAATCAGGTCTTAATAATATTAACGAGATGAACATGATTCTCTCCTGCTGAGAAACAGTGTTGTAGTAAGAGCCCCAGTTCTGGAATGAGAAGATCTGGGCTTGAATCCTGGCTATTCTACTAATTAGCTAGATGACCTTGGGTAAGACATTGAACCTTTGTGAGTCTTAATTTCTTGCTTTGTGAAGTGGGGGATAATAAAGATTGTTGAGATTTCAAATGTGCTAATACACATGATTATAGAATGATACGTAAGTGAAAGATTATCATGACTGAATCTTTATCCTTATAACTGCTGGGAGTTGGAAGGTACATTTTGGTTTTCTTGGGTTTGGCCAATAGATTTCATATGATCCCTGCTCTTGTAATTTCAGAGGATGGTGCAAATTATCAGTGCTTCACACCAACTTTTTCAATGGTGCCATTGTTTGATAAGGAAGAGGAGGAAGAGAAGGGTTCCTTGAGGAAGAAATTTACACTCAGCTGGATGAAGCCTTTCTAAAATCCCTCCAATCCTAAAATCTTGTTATGATAATATTCTAACACTAACCATTATAATAAGTCTAAGAAACTCATGGAACTTAGACATTGTCTTGCTCATTCACATCACAGAGAGAGAGAACAGTTAGGAAACAGGTGACACCATGCCAAGGGCTTGACAAATAACAGTTGCTTGGTTGTTTCAGTTGACTGAGGATCATTCCATCCTCTCCTCAGGTCTTTTGTGTCAATCTAGCTGAACAGATACTGAGATAAGTAGAAGCCCAGGTGCTATGCAAGATACAAAAATTATAGAACTCATCCATCTCTGTCCTCAGGAGTTAGCAAACTTGTTAGTCCCTTCTTTGGTGCTGCCTCTCTGTTATCTACATCTATCTATGTCTAAATCGGTATCCTGTTTAAGCCCACACTGGAAGGGGATTGTGTCTATGAGCTCCTTCAAGACAGAGTTCCACTGCTTCCAGCATCTGACCCACCAGGAAGCAGGTCTGGCTACCCAAAGGCTGGACCTACAAAGGATTGAGATCTGTAGTTGGTATATTCAGGACAAATGATAAAATTTACTGGGTTCATTGGCTTGGGGGCGATTGGTGGGATCAGTGATCACTCTTGTGTGAAGGTCTATGTAGTCATGGGTTCTAGCCTCAACAGCTGCTTGCAGACTGGGGACTCCTCTCCTTCATCATGGCCTCTGACACCGCCATTTATGGAAACGTCAGACTCAGCTCCCGATGAGGCTGTAGTAATAGCTGCTATTGCCATGGGCCCATGGATGCTTTCAGCTTGCTCATTCAATCATTCACTCATTCATTCATTCAATAAATGTTTATTGAATGTCTACTATGGGACTGTTCAAAATACTGGTGGCAAAATGGTGAGCAAAACTGCACATCTTTATTTTCATGGAGCTTACAGTTTGTGAAAGAAATACATGGATGAAAGTTATCCCTGCAGTGAGCATATACACCTGTGATATGTGCTATGAAGGAGAGGAACTGGGCCTAGAAGGAGAGATCAGGGAAGAGCTAAAGGAGGAGTGCAGGGTAACAAGCAAAATGGGCCTGGGAGAGCTTTCCGGGCAGAGGGAGTACTACACGCCATGGCCTCCCTCTCTGGAGATGTGAAAGCAGCCGGTGTCTGGAATACTGAGAGTGAAGAGAAGCAAAGACGAGATATGATGAAGGAGGGAAGGAAGGGCCTTTGTAGGTAGGGTCAGGGTTTTAGATGTTAAACCTATCAGCGAGGAAATGACAAAAGGGTTTTGGGCAAGCAGATGACAGGGTCAGATTTGCATTTGGAAGCCTACTCTTGCTGCTTGTTGGTGAAGGATTGCAGGGGGATGTGAGATTAGGTGCAGGGACTCCAGGTGGGCTATTGTCTTCATCTAGGAGAGAGCAGGTAGCAGCCTTGGACTAGGGTGGTGGCCATGGAGGCTGGGAGGTAGAGGTACTGAGAGACGTTGAGGAGTCAAGGCCTTGGAAGAGGTTTGCTGGCGAGGGGAGAGAGAGAGAAGGCAAGTCATCAAGCAGAGGGATGCTCAGGTGGGCCAGGAAGGCCAGAAATGAAAGCAAGGGTCAGGGTTGGGGAGGCAGAGTTGGGAGGTGGCAGGGAGAGAGTGGCAGGAAGGCTTCTGTTTAATTTTCTTCCTTCCGCTTATCCACACTGCTCTAAGCCTGATTTGTCCAATTTGGTTTCAGCTTTAAGCAATTTTGCTTTGGAGGTTAACTGTGAGGGGTCATTCAAGTCCTGGGTTCAGTTTTCGGTTTGTTTTTCAGGTCTGCATGTTTATGAGTGCGAGTCGGGGCGTGAGAGGGGGCATGGGTATTTGGTCCTCCAGCTCTGAGTCCCCCCCGCTCTCCCTGCTTCTGGAATGTGGCTTTCCTGGCCCTATGCAGTCTCCACCCCCCATTCCCCCTTTCTCCTCACTAACTTTCACTGATGACCGAGCAAGTTTAGTTAGCCTGAGTTTGCTTAAAGCTTTTCTGGTTCTTGTTTTCAGCTCAGTGGTCATTCTCCCCTCAGGCAGTGTTCCTGGCTGAATGGTCTCACCTGACCCTACAGGTGCTTCAGGGATTGTGAGGGTGGGGAATGGACTGAAGGCAGCTTTCTTTTTTTTTTTTTTTTTTTTTTCTTACTCCAGCTGATGTGTAACGGAGTCCCACCCCCATCCCAGGAAGTTTCACATTGTCATTTAGTGCCAAGTTGCCTACAATGACAGTACGTATTACTCTTCTTGTATTACAGAGAGGTTGGTATTAGAGGGATAAAGATATCTCGACATTTGGGATAAAGAAACTTGTTTTTTTTTAAATAAACTTCTCTGCTCCTAACTTGTATGTCCATTTGTCTATCCAATTAACCAACAAATACAAATTTATTGGGCCATTTCTGCAGTGCCAGAAGTAGTGATGAGAAATGGGGGAATGTTTGTGATGAATGCAATCAGTGCTGGCAGTGCTTCTCAAACTTTTCCTTGAAGTATTCCGATGGTCAAGGAGACTGCACGAGAATAGAGACATCAGTCTTGCTGCTGGTGGTTGGGACAGCGTAACTTGAATCGTCTTGCCATAATCTCCCTTGAAATTTGTTTGAGGGCTTTAGTTTTAGTTTGAAATTTTGTGCACATTTTGCATTTGGCTCTATAATGTATCCATGTTTGTTTAATATTAGAAATGTCTCCCAACCTAAAAAGAAAATTGTTGCCCCAGTTTTGCACATCCTGCCTATCCCAAGCCCCTTGACATATACCTGCGCACCCCCAGACCTGAGTATCACAAGAAAGATGAGTGAGAGGGCTCCATGTCCATTGTCACACATACAAATGATGACAGTACAATGGAGAAGAGAGGCAATCAGGGAAGCAGGCATTAAAAGCATTAAAGCATTGTCTTGAAGAAAGGATTATGTATTTTGAGGGGTGGGGCATGCATTCCAGGAAATGAGAGTTGCTTATGCAAGTGTGCGGAGATTTGAAATAAAACGACTTGTTTAGGGAATAAATTGCAAGAGCACAGTTTGTCGAGAAGGAAGGAGCTAGGAGAGTAGATTGAAAAGGACGCTGAATGTCACACCAAGAGTCTGAACCAAATCCAGAGCCGTTGATTCCATAGGCAAGGGGAAGTATCTTAAGTTTTCCTCAGGTGGGTTGTTGACCTAGAAATATCACGGAGTAGGACTCAGCTGTAGAGGGGAGGGCGGTTCAGAGGGCATGGATCCCAGGATTCCACTCTCTCTCCGACCACCTGAGACATGGGGGTGGGTGTGGGGCAGCCCACCCACTTCTAATTCTGATTAGGTCTGGGGTGTGGCCTGGCCATCTGTATGTGCAAATATTTCATTGCAAATCTGAAAGCACTTAGCCAGGTTTGAGACTGGCTGATCTTCTGCGATCCTATCGTGGGGCACAGGGAAGAGATGGAGGCCTAGAGAGGTGAAGCCATTTCCCCAATGTCACTAATTATTGGCAGAACTGGGTCAAACACAGTCCTTCGGCTCCCCAGTCACGAGCTGCCCCACCAGCCCAGGCTGGGAGTTTTGACCTACGTCAGGGTTTCTCTATTCCTCTCTCCCTTGCGTATTTCTCCATAACTGAAGGCATGTGGGAGGCCAGAGTTGTTTTGCAGGGCTCTGGAAGTTTTGTGTCCCAGCCAAGGTCAGTTTAGCATTCTTATTAACATGCTGAAGATAATGGATGTCTAAAAGTCTGAGGACATAAATATTTTAATGTAGCCATACCATGTTGCTGTTTCTTTCAGACCTGCACTTCAACTTTTATTTACTTTTACATGTTGCTGGCTTAGGGCCACAAGGTTTTCCATCAACAGAAATGGCTGCAGATTGAAACGATTTGCTTTCTCCCCCAGCGCCGAAGAGAGACCCATTCTCCAAAACAGGTGTTTTTAGATCAAGATGGGCTATTGGATGACACAGTGGGGAATACACTTAGTAAAGCACTGTCATAAATTGGGCTGGTGTCGGCTTCCTGATTTAATGCTTTGCTCTATTTAGTCATGAATTATATATTCTTTTTCAGACTGATCATTTATCCCACTGATAACGGGACAGTGTTCTACCCAGTGGGTTTGGCCCCTGACCTAAGAAATATACTGATGCGTCAAAAGTCCCTGAGCTAACAGCTGGGATGAACTCTGGAGACTGTAAATCTGCAAAGGCAGAGAGGGGGCAGGCAGGCCTGCGTGCTACAACTCTCCCCTCACTTAGTATGCATCGACTACCAGGATAGCTGAGCAATTCCTTGTCTGCTTTTTACCCAACGTAATTTGCAAATTGATTGTTCTTCCTTGGAAGTCTTTCTTAATTAAATAGTAACTGCAGTTATTACCCTCTGACAAAGGGGATATTTTAGTGTCTTGGCAGAGGATATCCTTAGCTCAGTGGATTATCTTTTGTTGAAGTGCCCACTGTAGACTATTGTGTGCAGAACTCTACTGGATGGGTCCTTCTCGAAGAATGAGATGGCACCTCTTGTCCACTGAGAGCTACAATCAGGTGAGTTAATAATAATGCCCTATAACAAAATGTGTGTGGAATGCCTATGCTTTTCAATGCACTTATTTCAAACATCATTCCATCCCACTTTCACACAATGTATGGCAAACTCACTCCATTTGTCAGATGAGAAAACCGAGGGAGAGAGACCTTAGGGGTTTGCCCAAAGCTCGTAGAGAAAAGTGAGAAACAGGACTAGAATATAGGTGAGCTGCCTCCTGTGCTAACCTGTCTGCTCCCCATGTTCAGTTATGCCCAAATGTGTTCATTCAACAACTATTTTAATGTGCCAACTATGATTGGGCCCTCTGGGGACGGATAGACTAGCCGTGAGTGAACAGGTGTCTTCAGTGCACATCAGCCTTCCAACCACAGCAGCGGTTCTGAATTCTTGATGGGTATCAGAAACATCTGGGAAGCTCATTTAAAAGCACAGTTGCCTGGGCCACAGCCTGGGGTTTTCCTAAGTCTGGGATATGCCCCAGCGTATACATTTTTAAAAGTTTTTGAGGTGAATCAGATGACCAGTCAGAGTGTAAGCCAGAGAACTAGGCTTTTATCTCACCCCGGATCGCACACACACACAAGGAAAGGTGAAGTAGAACTAGGAGACCCAGCATTGGAACCCAGTCAGCCTGGAGATTTGTAGAGGTACAAGTGTCAGCAGCAGGAGTGCCTCAGAGCCCATATAGAGGCAGGCACAGTCTCTGCTCTAAGGAAACATACCAGGGTGTCCTGGATGAAAATCTCCTAGCTTAAGCCAGGTCAACGTAACAGGCTGGAAAAAGAAAGCCTACCCCCTTTGCCCACACTGGATCTTTCTCTCCTACTTTTCTTCTCCTCTTCATTGCTTCCTCGCTTCCTTATCCATACTCAAAATTCCCTTCCTCCATCAAAACCCTACTCATCCTTCAAGGCCCAGCTCACCTTCAACCTTTCCCCTGACATCTTTGATTTCCCCTCTCAAAGGGACTCTCTCCTTCCTCTATGCCCTTCAGCACTTTGTACCTCTATGGTTTTTACTTAGCCATTGTATACAAGGGCATATTTCTGCCTTGGGGATTGATTCTCTGTTCATCTTTGTCCCTCCTAGTAGCCAACACAGAACCTGGCACATTGGAGGTGACCAGTATTTGTTGGTTGAGTTAAACCGACTTACTGAACTGCAACTACTTCTGAGCCTACTCAAAAGTAATTAATGAATGTATCAGTTCAAACTTAGAACGCATATCCCCACCAACAACTTCTATACTTTGACAGTTTAAAACAATTTTTAAAAAAAGAAAAGCAAAACACATTTAACTCAGAATACTTGGAGAATAATTGCTGGTTTCAATGATGAATCCGCCTTGGCCACTGGTAAGCTAATTCGGATCACGGATGTAATGAAATGTTAATTATCTGTGGATCATTTATTGTGCCACACAGCCACCCTGTGACTGCTAAGGCAGCCCTGCATGCTACTCTCCCTGTACCCTAGGGCTGACCTTGGCCCAGCCTCCTCCCCATCAGGAGGAAAAACCTATTCCTGATGGTCTCCTCCCCTACCCGGCCCCTTCTCGTCCTTCTCTCTTGTCCTGGAGCCTGCAGAGGCTGGCCCTGGACAGGAAAGGGGTTGACAAAGTATTTGGCAGAAATGCGGCCTGGAGGTGGTTGGTCTAGGTGGGTGTGCACCCTGGCTTGGAAAGGCTGAAGGTCAGGTCTGGTGTTAGGAGAGAGCCCTCCCTTCTCTCTTTTGTCTCTCCCTCCTCCTTCCTGCCTCCAGGGTCAGGTTTGAAGACCTGCATCTGGCTGGCTAACTCTTCCTGCATAGCTTTTCTAACCAAGTTTTTCAGGCCAGGGCCAGGAACACTCAAGGTCAACTCTAGCCAGGGTTCATCTTCCATACAAGCATGACAAACTTTATGTACCTACAGAGCTGATTCCGTCCACCCAGAAAAGCACCCGTAGGGAATAGCCTCGTGATCTTGTCTGCACCTCCGGAAGTGGTGATGGGCCCACATGTCTCCCTGTCCATCATCTCACACTTGGTGGGATGCCTTGGCTTTCAGCATGGCCCTGAATCTGGAGGATAGGCAAACAAGATGTATTTGGGATTGGGAGAGTCACAAAGCTCTCTGCTGGAGAAACACTAAAGGATTTAGAGAAGAGAAAAGCAGCAAGGCCAACACAGCTATCCTTAGACTCTTGGAGGGTCTTCCTGAGGAAGGAGGACTGAACTTGCCCTATGAAATCCTGATGGATAGAACCAGGCTGAGTCATAAATCCAATCCCTAAATCACCTTCCTTGTCTAGGCTCTGGCCATGCTAAATGGCCTCTGGTTCTATATGCATGCAATTCCCTTTAGTGCAACCATCTCCCTGGATAACCTTGACTTCTCCTTTGGGAAACAGCTTAAACTTCATCTCCCCAGAGCAAGGGGCCTCCCTTAAATCCTCTAGATCAGGTTTCTCTAAGGGACCCTGTTTGGGGCGGGATAATTCTTTGTTGTGGGGCCTGCCCTGTGCATTGTTAGGATGTTTAGCAGCATCCCTGGCCTCTACCCACTGGATGCTGGTAGTATCCTTTCAGTTGAGACAATCAAAAATGTCTCCAGATATTACCAGTTGTCTCTCAGGGGTTAAAATCCTCCTCTCCTCCCCCAATCCAGTTGAGAACCAGCACTCTAGGCCAAGGTGCCCATAGCACCCTGTACTTACACTCTTGTAGCACCCATCACATTGCTCACACGTCCAGAGTTCTCCATGCTTGTTTGACATCTGTCTCCTCCTAGGTCAGCTCCCTGATGGCAGGGATGGATTCTGATGTTCTTTGCTGGTCCAAATTTTTCAGTTATAAAAAATGAGTGAAGAGATGAATGTTTTAAACAAGAACTTTGCAGCTCTCAGAGCTGTCCACAGCATAGTTTCCCCCCAAATTTATTTAATTTCCTATCACTGGGTGAGTCCAAACAAGGCAAACGGCCACTTGTTGAGAATGTCGTAAAGGAGATGTAAGCTCTGAATGGGTGATCTTGAAGTTTCCTTCCAGTTACAACATTGTATGGAATGTGGGCTTTCGGCCAACCACCCTCTGGGTAACTAATTAAATCACAAGGAAGAGGCCAACCACTCCTTCAGGAGTCAGGTGCTAAGTGTTCCTAGGAAGGGGTGATGCAGCTTGGGGAGTGACCTTTAAGTGGGTCAAGAGTCACATGAATATGGAATGCCTTTCCCTTCCCTTTCTCCTCACCTCAGAGGTCATTTGACCCATGTCCTCAGGGGTAGGATCATGCTTGAGAGGTTTAGAAAACATCCTTTCCCCCCTAAGTCCCACTCTTCGGCAAGCAGAGCTGGGCAGGCTTCTGGGGTGTGAGGTGGGTGAGACAGGAAGGCCAGCACGTTTCCCTGGATGGTGCACCAGTTGCCTGGGGCAGTGTTCTTTAGACTTTGAAGGTTACAGCATGTATGATTTATTGCTGTATTTTTCTTCCCCAATAACCCCCTTTCCAATGGGGCAAAGAACTGTAAGCAGAGACAAATGGTTGCCCTCTGAGCCCACACTTGATTTCAAGGGCTGTGGGAGAATCAGCTTCGGCTGCCATTGACTACCTGCCCGTGTGCCTGGCCCTGTGCTGGGCTCTTTCACATGTACGATCTCCTTTAACCTTCATAACCCAACAAGGGAGGTGCAATCACATCTGTTTTTCCAAAGAAGCAACTGAAGGGGTCAGCGACTAGCCCAACATCACAGAGCTAGTTAGGAGCCTGTGCTTGGGGCAGAATCTGTCCATACCTGCTATGCCCCGTGCATGTCCTGCCACGAGCAGAATGTGAACGCATTCTACCCCAAGCTCCTGTTTTAAAAAGTCCCTATGAGTGGGCATTGTCATGATGAAAACTATCCTTGAACTCAAATTCCTGCCACTTTTGTGGCTGCTGCTTAAGATCTTGCCGTGATTGACTTGATTATGTTTTTGCAAATCTCTCCTTACATATCTGCAGCTGAGCTGCCTTATATCATTATACTTCTGACTTAACATGGCAAATTGCACACACATGTTTATTTCTCTTTAAAAACAAAATAAAAGCAGAGGAATAAAGAAGGATAAATCTACAAGGACAAAGAAAAGGAGAGTGAGGATCTCAACCAAAATTTGGAAGATGGAAGCTAGATGGATGGACGATAAATGTCGTGGCATACCAGAGAAATCCGAGACCCAAATGTCTGGGGGTGGGGTAGGGTGGGGTGGGAGTAGAGTGGGGTGCAGGGATGGCAGAGGAAGATCTGAGACCACCTAGATCCTTTCTACCTCCCAGCTCAGCTATATGACCTCTCCTCTCTGACCTCAGCAGACTGAGTACAGTATACTCTGTAGTGCTCTGGATTCAGACATGCCAGGTAGAGTCAGGGCCTGGGGAGAGACACTAGTGGAATCAGGCTTAAAATAAAGTTTGCACACTGAATGAGATTCCACCAACCCCATTCTCCTGATTGGCTCCTGGATTTCTGGAAGCCAGGCCTCTGCCCAACACCCCAGGTAGGAGATTGAAAAATTTTTCTCGAGGGAAACTAAGAGAAAAGGCCTAAATATTTGGATATTTGAGGCATTTTCCAGTAGAAGCCTGTGGTAGATAAGCACTGCCCATGCATACAGACCATCCATTCAGTGGTAAAGCACCTCACTTTAGAAAGCATTAAGCTGTGGTATTGCTGAAACTGGATCTTTCCTCGTTATCAAACAAGCAACTTGATTGCTATTGAGACATCACTGCAAACTTAATATTTGAATTTGATGACCTTCTAATTGCAAAAGCCTTAGTCCTTATTCCTTTAAAAATTTTGGCCTCCCCCTTTACAAAGCTGGCCCTCTTCCTCCATACCCCACCCCACTCTCCACCCAGTCTTCCAAGTGTGGGGTTGGTTCGTTCAATTTTATTCTGACATAGATTGAAGCTTGGATCTGCTTCATGGGGGCTGACAGAGCTAATTCCCATTGTATACTGTTTGACGCTAGTTTAGCTATTTTACTGGTTATTTTTACTGTGTTGGTGTTTTTTGTGTTTCTTGTGTTTTATGCCATTTTTCTCCACCTTACTCTTTGAATGCTCTGAACCTGATCCTGGTTTCCTGGGAATAAATAACAAGTACTTTAAAGCTTTTTGTACTCTTGCCAGGTGCCATTATCTAGAAATATGTTGGCATCTGATATAAACATATGTTTAGATTTCTGTAACTAAATGTATCCTTATGTATGACTTATTATTGTAACGGAATTCATCTATAAAGATATACCTTTATTTACAGGTTAGATCTATTAGGCTTCTATATTTCTATTCAGTTGGTACTTGTGCCCAACAAAGAATGTGTTATTTTTCCTTAGGAATAAAAATCACATTATTTGTAAAGACTTAGTAGAGCTTAAATGAGTATAAGCAGTATTTACCTTAACTAGATACTTTCAACATTTATCATTTAAAAGTCCCATGTTCAAGGACGACGTTCTGAGGCATTTCAAGGTGACCTGTAGCTCTAGAGCCAAAACAAATGAGAAAATGTGGTAAAGCGCTGCTATTTGTGGATGTTTTGCAAAACAAAGCAGAGTGGTGGAGTGGAAATGACAGGAGGTTGGAAGCCAGAGACCTAGCAGGCTCAAGCTCTCCATTTATTGACTGTATGATCTTGGGGGAGCCACTTCACCTGGCTGTGGAACCTAGATGAAATGGGAATCATTTTCATCACCTCACAGTTTATTATGAGTTGAGTTAATGTGTATGAAAGCATGACTGTAAATCGTTAGGCGTATTTTTTTTTTAATTTTTTTAATTAATTAATTAATTTATTTATTTATGGCTGTGTTGGGTCTTCGTTTCTGCGCGAGGGCTTTCTCCAGTTGTGGCAAGCGGGGGCCACCCTTCATCGCGGTGCGCGGGCCTCTCATTATCGCGGCCTCTCTTGTTGCAGAGCACAGGCTCCAGACGCGCAGGCTCAGTAATTGTGGCTCATGGGCCCAGCCGCTCCGCGGCATGTGGGATCCTCCCAGACCAGGGCTCGAACCTGTGTCCCCTGCATTGGCAGGCAGATTCTCAACCACTGTGCCACTAGGGAAGCCCCCGTTAGGCGTATTTCAATGGCTGTATACCCAAGCCTGTTTTTTCACCCTGTTGCCCACAGTGCCTTGGGCAGAGTACTCATTCAATCAACATTTGTTGGCTAACAAATTAATGAATGAATTTGTGAGTCTGGGTTTTCAAAATGTTTTTGCATCCCTCTGAGTCATTTATAGACATTTATAAAATCGAGAATTTATAAGTGGTTCCTGGATAATCAGATCTCTTGATTCAGAGGTAGAAGATAACTTGTCGGATTTTCAAGCCTTTCTTGCATATGGGACAGTAACTGGCAGGGCTGATGATGAGAAATTGTCTTCATTCTGCTCGAATATGAGATCATGGATTGGGAAGAACTTAGAGATAACCACTTTCTTCTCAAATATGAGGAAACTGAAGCCCAGAGGCTCTTTGAAGTCCGTGACTTTATATAACTTTTCCCTTCTATAGCTCTAGGGCTATTGTAGATAGATGTACAACAAATACATTGATAATATAATCACAGTAGCTAAGGTTATTCAGCACTTTTTTGAGCATTTCTCGTATATCATTTCATTTAATCATCACTTTCGTTTAATCAATGTTCATTTCATTCACATTCACATACATTTAATCAACCCATGAGTTTGTTCTAGGATTGCCTTCAGCTTACAGATGAAGAAACTAAGTCTTAGAGGTTCACACAACTAGTATGTGGTGAACTTCCTCCCACCAAAAGCTGAGTTGCTCAGCTTTCCTTAGCAGCTATAGACAGGGCAGAACCCAGGACTGACAATAGCCTTGCTTCTGCATGAAGGAATTTGGAACGTGTCTGATGATAGACATTAAGCTACATGTCAGTAAAGGTGGAATGAAATCTTAGGTGTGATCTGGTGTCAGGTTTGGGGTAAAGAGTGATTAAATACTCTAGTGCTAAAAAATATCCCAAGAATATTATATTTGTTTCATTCCTGCATAATTTTCTCTACCAGCATCAGTTTCAACATATTAAACTATTTGGGGTGAGAAGCAAGTTTTTCCAGTAGCTGAGCAGCAAAGTCAGGAAGTCCACAAATAGTGGCAATGGTTTCCATGAACAAAGTATCCATTTTCAGAGAAGTCTCTCCCTGTTTCCAGGCTGACTGATGTGCGGGTCTGCCCTGATCACAAGGGGCAGGCCCGCTGGATGCATGAAGCCGAAGGTACCACGGGCTCCTACGGGTGAAACAAAAGGTTTAAGAGACTCTGCAGGCATGGTAAGCCTGCTTCACCTTGGCAACCTGGAAACAGGGAGGAGGGTGGTTATCTGCCTAGGCTTTTCCTTAAAAGGATGGAATTGAATGCCATTATGTCTTGTAAAGAGGAGGAACCACAGGGAGAGGAGACTGTTTTGACCTAATTTCCCCCGTGTGCTCGGGCTTACACTGGCTGGTACAGCATTAAAAGGACTGGAGAAAGGCTAGTGGGGAGGTATCGAGAAGGTAAATGTGGACCCTGTGCCTGGCCTCCCACTGTGCTTCCTTGTTGGTGACTCAGTGAAGATGGCTTTCTTGCCAGACACTGAAAGATAGTCCATGAACACCTGAGTCTGGGACCAAGCTAACTGTCCACCATCAGACCTTACTTTCTACTACATCACAGGGAAAAGGATAAGATATGCTCAGTGAAGAGAAAAAACCCCATCCTGAGAACGGAGGGGAGAGTTTGTTAAAATTCCACCTTGTTTTACAGTCTCCCCGGGATTGAACGGCAGTGATTTGTTGGGAAAGAGCCCTGGGCTGAAGGACCTGGCTTCTTCTCATCTCGTGTCCGACTGTGTCACAGCTCTGTGTCTCAGTTTCCTTGTCTGCAAAATGAGGCTTCTGGTCTCAGTCTCCAAGGTCCATTACAGCCCTCATACCTGGTGCTTACAGAGGGCCTGGGCAACACCGATGCCCCAAAGACAAATTCAGGGCCCATCAGGGAAGGAAAAAAAGCACTGTTAAGGTTATGTCTAGCATCAGTTATATTGAAATTTAGACTTTGGGTGGTTATTGCAGAAAGTTTCTGAAATTAAAAAAAAAAATTCTATGGCTTTGTCACTTCCTATTGGAGCTGCCACGGAGCCTGTCTCAGGGTTACACCCAGGCCACCTTTTCAGACCACACTGGTTCCCAGCACCCTCCTTCCTTTCTCATAGAATGTTCTAGTATGTACATACATCCATACACACATAGTGTTGATACATCCAAGTCTGGCTGAAGCATGGGAGGCCATTTCTTATCTGGAGAGGAAAGAAAAGAGCAAACTTACAGAGGTCCTTTCAAGGTTCCTGTAGTCACTGTTCTGGAGTCTCTGGCTTCCTCCTGAGATGTAATTGGAAACACAGTTGGCCTCTGTCTTCTGTTCACTGATCCTCTCCTCCATCCAGCCTCTGCTTAGCCAAAGGGCATGTGGTCTCTTGCTCCTGGAGGAGAGAGAAGACAATTCAGGCAAATCAACATATGCCTTTATGTGACCTCCATTTTACCGGGCTTTTTCCTGAGGCAGGACTTTTCCTACAGTTTCTCTCCTCATTATATTTTTGACCTGTGGCTATTTCTCTTTTATAACCATCTGACAACAGGGCTTATGTGCTTTCTTCAGAAAGGTGGGAGAGACAGAAAAACTGTGTAGAGTTGCTTGTTCCATGGTAAACCAAAGAGTAAGAAAACTCTGAGGTGGGGAGGGAAAAGAGCAAAGGATGTGGGTGAATGGGTGGTCCAATCCCCAAGTCCTGCAAGGGAACCATCCTTGAGTCATCTCCAGGGTCTAGATGTGGTTCCCAGTAAGTATGCAGCATCAGGAGGCTTCCTTTGGAGTTTCTTAGCAACATTAGCTTCTTTCCCTCACTGTGGACATTCCCTGAGGAAAATTCTATCCCTAGTTCATTTTCTTCACATACAAACACAAAGAAGGGAAGACAGTGAGGCAAATGACCATTGCCTTTTGCTCTGGCTCTCCTCTCCTGAGGTCTGAAGTGCTCCTGGAATTGAGCTGGAAGAGGCAAATGTTAATTTACACAGCCTTCTCACCTGCCACTCTAGGATGTCATTAAACTAGAGAATAAATTAGGGCGTCCTGGAAGGGTGGCGTGTGCTCATGGGGATGTAAAGACAACCTTACCTAAGGTACATTTTACCGGTGATCACTAGCATTTCCAATTCTCCTCTCCTTTCTGAAGATTATGAACATGGAATATTGTTTTATGACTCCCTCTGTAGGCAAGTTCCCTTCTAACACAGTGAATCCTTCTTCAAGCCTTATGTTGAAAGAAAGGTGCCGCAAGATCAGTACAGCCTGGACCACTGAGCCACCACCTGGAACTACCCCCTGGAGAGTTACTCATTCCCACAGCAGTTGGCGTGAGTGAGATTTTAACTTTTCTTGCATTGTGCTTGCATTAAGTCACTGAGATTGTGGTATGGTTTGTTTCTGCAGCGCGACTAGCACGTTCTGACTGATACATAGATTCAGTCTTACGTGTGTGTCGAAACCACCTTAAGTGCTTTACAACTCATCCCAAAGTTTCTGATCATGTAGATCAGAGGTGGGGCCCAGGAATCTGCATTTTAATTGTATATTAAATCACCCACAGACATTCTTGTTCAATATATCTGTGAATCTGCTATTTCCTGAGGCCCACACATGGAGAAACACTTGACGACCAGCTGAAGACATTAATTTAGATTGCTTGCTGTTTAAATTGTGTTTTTCTGTCATTTTAAAGGCCTCAGTTACTTTCTTAGCCATCAGAAGAACAGAAGAGCAGGAGGTGAGTTTACCAGCAAAGAAGTGCTCATGGTAACCAAGATCACAGACACAGGAGGGACGCTTACCTCATAAACTTCTTCTGGGGGTTCAGGGAGATAATTCAACAGGATACATAAATCATTTTAGTTCCTTGTCTGGAACAAGGAAGGTGGTCAGTAAATGTAGTTTCTTTAAAAAGGAGAAAGAAAAACTATGTTTCAGGAACGGTTTCATTTCAGTAAAAACAATTACAGATTACCTTCCTAGTTCCAAGCCCAGTTAGAGACAGGGAGCTACACCTGTCCCAGCTATCAGAGTGGGGTCTGGTAGGGGACTGAGCTGTGTGTGTGCCGTGTGTGTGCCACAGCACAGAGCTCTGCCTGATACGGGCTGTGAGAATTGTAAACCCAGAGTACTGAGGGAGTTCAGAGAAGGGAGAGATTTCAATTCTCTGACTATTGACTTGCTACTGCATAGTAACTGTAATATCTTCTAAGACTGACAGCCAGGCATTTCTCACAAGGGCTAATGAATCACTGCATTTAGCTGTGACAACAGCAAGGCAAAGAAATATCTTCAAGGGCCCAGACGTTATTTTTCCAGCCTTGTCCCGGGGATATAATGTGCCTAGAAGTTATGACAAATTAGCTGCTTGTGGCAAATCCACATGGAACCTTTTATAAAAAATGGAAGTTTGGGCCTGAGTTAATGGGTTATTATTGGCAAGGGAAATCAAGTTGGATAAGGAGGGTGGGTCCTGGCTAGGAAGGACTTTGAAAAGCAGCAGAAGAGGTTAGACTTGACTCAGGAAGCCCAGGGATGAGTAACAGTGCCAAAGGCATGGACCAAACCTCCATTTAGTCACAGGCCATTGCTGTACTTCAATGTCCCAACAGTCAGTTTACAAAGAAAAGCTGAGGGTACAGTCACCAGACCATCGTACAGGGTCATGGAAAGGAAGTAAAAGAGAAGTAATTAGAAAAAAGCAAAATGAAACTATAGATGTGAGGAGAATACAATTCTATGCTATTTTTCAACCGTGCTAACTTTTTCTTTCTTACCATTACCGTTTTCCTAGAAGCGAGCATCTGTTAATTTCACACTGCCATGTTTATGCTTCCAGGTACCTGAGCGACATTCAGAAAGACCAGCCTCTGGGTGCTTTCTGTGCTTTGGGAGGAAGAAGGCAACCTTGTAGTCAGGGTGCTTAAGAAGCAGAGCCTTGTGTTCGCAGAAATTTGTGTCCATATGTTCAGGGAGGCTGTTCTGGTCAAAAGAACATAGCTGACCTCAAGCGACCTCACGTCCTGGGTGCTGTGTGGTCAGATGCCGGGCCCTGGGGACCGCAGGAGAGCAAGCGGCCTGGCGGAGGAGGAGCAGGACGGGGAGGCCTCCAGCGTAAGGTGGCCACGGGCCTCACTGCATTTCTGGGGTGCTCACTCTAGCTGCCTCCGTCAACGGGCCCCCTCGGCCTCCCAAGTGCTTCCTCACTCCTCTCTCCACCTCGTGCGCCATCGGCCCTAAGGCTTTGCACGCTCAGGGTTCCTGCCTCCTCATGATTTGGCATCCTTGTGGCCCACAATGGCCCCTGCTCCTGTCTTTCAATATGGCTTTGTTTTTTATTGCAAATTACCTGCTTATATCTGTTTTATTTATTTTTTCCAACGTCAGCTCCCGAAAGAGAAAAATCTGACTCCACCAGCTCATTTTATTTTGTACCATGTCATTTTCATTAAAAAAACAAATAACAGCTTCAATGAGGTATAATGGATACACGAAGAATTTACACATAGTTAATGGAGACAATATGATGAGTTTGGGCATATGCAAACACCCAAGATATCATCAGCACAATAAAAGTGTGGGCCACTGGTGACTCAGTGATGGCACCTGTGGGCTACGTGCCTCCGAATCACAGCTGTGGCCCCTCTGGGAGAGGTGAGGGGTCTCGGGCCCGTGTGGTTAGCAGGGGCTGTGGCAGAGCAAGCATCTGAGTGGCACATTTCTCCAGGTTCTCGCACTCATTAGTTTCCCCAGGCTCTCTGCTGGGTGCAAGTGTGGGGCCTCTGGGGGTCCCGGTACTGGAGGTGGTGATCATGGGAGGCCCTGGCATCTTCCTGCCCATCCTGCGGTAGTCATAGCATATGCCTGTGCTAGAGTCCACAAGGGTAGCCCGTTCTAGGTCAGGGCATGACAACTCAGTGTCACTGAAAATGACAAAGCAAAAGAGAAGTCAAGGTTTGTCTCTCACGGGCCTCCCTCTGTTGCTCCACTTCTGAGGTGTGAGTGCTGTAGGAAGCAGTGGCTGCCCCTCCCGTTGATGAGGCGAGGAGTTTAAAGCAGGTAGTATGCTTAGTAGCAAAGCCAAAACCCAACTCTGGCTGACCTAGTGCAGAAAAAGGTATGATCAGACAGTCGCAGGAACTTCTGAGATTCTCCTGGGGGGTTTGGAAGCTGTGCCACCAGGTAAAACCTGCTTGGTCATTGAAGACACCTCTCTTACTGTCACTGGACACCTGGGCTCAGCTTGCTCCGTGGCACCACAGTCCTGGACTCTGCTGCTAAAACTGCAGCCACCCTTGCTTCTGGAAAGCAGGCAGAGCTACCACTAGCCTTTGCCAGAATGACCTCTCCAAGGCCCAGGCTTTTTCCAATTTCAAATTTGGGGAGCTGTTGTCTGAGGGTGGGCCCTCAGTTATACACCGAGGCCCTAGCTGCAAGGAAGGCTAGTGATGTAACTTTCAACAGTGGGCTCTGCTTATTAAGGGAGAGGATTCCCCAAGCATGGAAATGGAGTTCAGATACTGAGTGGTAAAGTAAATGACAAGGGTCGTCTTCTGAGGCTTTGTCCATTCTTGCAACAAGAGAACAATGTGAGGAAAACAGTGTGCTATGAACTACATGTTTGTATCCTACCCCAAATTCATATATTGAAACTCTTGTCCCCAATATGATGGTATTTGGAGATGGGGCCTTTTTGAGGTGATTAGGCCATAAGGGTGGAGCCCTCACAATGGGATTAGTGCCCTTATAAGAAGAGACATGAGAGTTTGCTTCTCTCTCTGCTCTCCATATGAGGACACAAGCAGAAGACAGCCATCTGCAAGCCAGCAAGAGAGCCCTCACCAAAAACTGAATCTGCCACACCTTGGTCTTGTATTTCCCAGCCTCTATGTGAGAAAAAAATGTCTGTTGTTTAAACCACCGAATCTATGGCATCTTGTTACAATAGCCTGAGCTGACAAAGACATGTTTTAGGGAAGTTGGTTTGGCAGTTTGAGGATAGATTTTATGAGAGAGACTTAAACCATAGGCAATCGCTGGTGAGTGGTGTAGAAATACTATGCTGATCTCACATGCTTAGAGCAGTAGATCTGATTACCTTATCATCATGTCTCATGAAAGGAAGAGAATTCTAATATAGAAAATAATTTCTAAGCACCTCCATTTGGGGAGGAGAATAAGCTGAGATAGGTAGACCAATAAGCACATGGACAGATGCACAGACAGACAGATGCATCCAGAGCACAGGAGGTGGTATTGTCTAGTTGTGGAAGAGCGTGCCTGCATTCTACTACTAGATTACTTGCTAAGTATGGAAACTTAGGTAGGTTAATTCACCTCTAAGTGTCAAACTAGTCACCTGTAAAAAGGGGGAAATGATAACACCCATAGTATACAGTGAGTTAATGCATAAGAAACTCTCAGCAGAGTGCTCTCCAAACCAGGTCGCCACTAAACACTAGGAATTAATAGTGATATTCTGACATGAGGTCGTGAGGGCTGGGCTGTTTGGTAGGCATGGAAGTGAGGGAGGGAGAGTGAATTTGAGAAAGATGTGAAAGGCAGGACGACAGGACATTGTGACAGATAGGGTAAAGGGGACAGGGGAGAATGAAGGGTCAAAGAAGACTCCATAAATTATTGATAAATCATCTTTCTCATTTGGTTCTTGGCATTGGGTTATTTTGGTTTGAGCCGGCGTTCTTTCAGATAAAATAACAGAAAGAGAAGAATTGAGAATTGGATCTGATACAATGAATTTTCCGAGAAGCAAAAGAATGGCTGAGAGCATACACACAGGGAAGCCGGGGAAAAGTTCAGCTTCCACACACACACCCACCCTCCACTCCTTCTTCTTTATAAAAAGAGGACAACTGAAAACATAGGGGACAATTTTACACTGACTTTACTGGTCAGATAGCCTGATCCTTAATCAGATCTCCTCGCTTTAAATCCATTTTAGAAGGAGATAGGATGTAAATTGCAAATAAATAAATAATCAGGTCAACTCGTCCACCTTAGGGATTGACTCTTTCCTCAGCAAATGGAGGTCAGAGCCGTACAAGGAGAAAGATGAGAACTGGCCCTAACTCCAAAACTTCACCTCAGTGGCCAGTCCCTGGATTGGAAGTCCCTACTGTGTCATTCCCTGAGGGGGCCTCCGAAATCCTACACATTCTAGCACGTTATTACCGGGAGAGGAAGTAGTTGTTAAGTTCACATGCTAACAGTAGTAGATATAATTTTCCATTAGCCTCTAGTCTCCCCTAGCAGAAGGGTAACTAGGGAATGAAAGATAAGATTTATAGATAATCTTAAGAAGCCTCAACTTATTTCATGCCTTGCTGCCAAGAGCATAGTCTGGAAACCAGAAGTATCAGCATCCCTCGGGAGCTTGGTAGAAATGCAGAGTATCAGGCCTCACTAACTCAGACCTCCTAAATCAGAAACTGCATTTTAATAAGATCCCCAGGTAATTTGGGTGAGCATTACATTTTGAGAAGTACTGGCTGAAGACAGGAGAGGGAGAGAGAGAGAGAGACAGAGATCAGTTTTATGGGCAGGAGAAAGCTGAGGCACTGAGAAGGTGGAAGAATAATGAAGGCCTAACTTATAATTTTACCTAAAGCTGGCTTTTGAGTGGTGTTGAGAAAGTGACTCATGACAAAATCCCTTGCAAGGTAGAGGCAGCAGTAACAGTCTTCACAAAGTTCTCTGAAGCCCATAAGTGTCATGTCAGCTCAGCTCCAGGTGCAGAGCTGCCTGTCGACGACAGGTTTATTGAGCTCAGCGTGTGCAGAGCACTTGTTCTCTTCCTTTAAATTGGAAACAGATTGAAGCGCTGTAGGCAGTGTCATTGAGAAGGTGGCAACTGTCTTGTTCCATCTCCAAAGTCACCCAGAGTGAAAGTGGCCTCTAACAACCCCAGGCCACTCTGGTTGGACTTTCAGGCCCTCAGAGAGTAACTTTCTAAATAAGTCCTCTTCTTCAGTTTTTTTTTTTTTTTTAATTCCCTATGTTAGTGGTTCTCAAAGCGTGATGCCCAGACCAGTAGCCTCAGTATCTGGAAACTTGTTAGAAATGTAAATTTCTCAGGTCCCACCCCAGACCTACTGAATCAGAAACTATGGGGGTGGGGCCCAGCGATCAGAAACAAGCCCCCAGGAGTTTCTGATGTCAGCTAAGTTTGAGACTCAATGCCCTATGTCTTTTAAAAAACTTGAAACAAATCTCCTTTGGCCAGATTTCTAAGGGATAGAAATGTAGATTTTCTTCTTGGATGGCCATTGTATTTCTGTACTACCACCACTAAGGAAAAAAAAGTGAAGTTCTCTATATTTTAAAAAGCACTTTTTTTTTTTTTTAAACATCTTTATTGAAGTATAATTGCTTTACAATGGTGTGTTAGCTTCTGCTTTATAACAAAGTGAATCAGTTATACATATACATATGTTCCCATATCTCGTCCCTCTTGCATCTCCCTCCCTCCCACCCTCCCTATCCCACCCCTCTAGGTGGTCACAAAGCACCGAGCTGATCTCCCTGTGCTATGTGGCTGCTTCCCACTAGCTATCTATTTTACATTTGGTAGTGTATATATGTCCATGACACTCTCTCACCCTGTCACATCTCACCCCTCCCCCGCCCCATATCCTCAAGTCCATTCTCTAGTAGGTCTGTGTCTTTATTCCCATCTTGCCACTAGGTTCTTCATGACCTTTTTTTTTTCCCCTTAGATTCCATATATATGTGTTAGCATACTGTATTTCTTTTTCTCTTTCTGACTTACTTCACTCTGTATGACAGACTCTAACTCCATCCACCTCATTACAAACACCTCCATTTCATTTCTTTTTATGGCTGAGTAATATTCCATTGTATATATGTGCCACATCTTCTTTATCCATTCATCCGATGATGGACACCTAGGTTGCTTCCATGTCCTGGCTATTGTAAACAGAGCTGCAATGAATATTTTGGTATTAAAAAGCACTTTTGCAAGTAGTGTTCCCTGTACACACACACACACACACACACACACACACACACACACCTGTTTGTGAAGCAGATAGGGCAGCTGTCCAACCCCCATTCTCTGTCTTAACAGACAAGGAAACTGTCCCCAACCAGTCAGATGTTTGAGTCCCAGGAGCCAGGTCGATTTGGGTTTTGTGTTTTCAGGAAACATCCAATGCAGAAATTCTGTAAAGTCTCCTCAAGGAAGAGATACCTCCCCATCAATGAGGCTGTTTTCTCTCATGCCATCTGAAGTTCTATGGTCTTTTTGGAGGCCCTTTGGAATGACTGAAGGTGTGGGAAATCTTTGACTAGTTTTTGCTTTGTAAAGTTCCTTTTTAACATGGCTCAGTAGAGCTAGTGCATCTCCAGTTCTTTCCAAAGAAAGGGGTTCAGCAACCTGAATCTGCCTTCTCGTTTGCCTTTGATTGAAACTTGAGAGGCTCCATGAGCCACTGGGGTTGGGGGTTAGGGTCTGGGAGCTCTACTTTAAGAGGAGGACTACCAGCCCTTTGAGGACATTAGAGTGCCTTGGCTACTGCCATGGTAGTCCAGACCAGTAGCCCAGTATCCTGCCAAGTTAATGTCCTGCCCCCATTTCCAGAGCCCTGAGAGCGTCCTGTGATAAGTGCATATTTGACCAGGAGCGGAGAGCAGGCGTGACTGAGAATGGGCAGGAAGGTGGAGCCACCCTCACCAGACCGTGGGACCATGTGGCTTCTGGTTCTGGGTTGTATCTGAGAGGCAGGCTCTGAGAAGCTGCCTCGTGGTGGAGGATGAATCTTTAACTAGGATGCAAAGATAAAGGTTTCTGGTCCCAGATCTCCTGATTCATTTGCCATATAAGTTTGGGCAAGTCACTGAAGCTCTTGGACTTTATTCTCCTCATCTATTAAATGGAAGTATTAATACCTGCCCTGCATGTTTCCTGGAGGTGTTGCAAGACTTACATGAGGTCTCCCTCTGAAAGTAGGCTGTAACCTGGGAAGTGCTGTGCAAAAGTGGAGGCTGGGCATTCCGCATGATCCTTCCAACTGTGTGGTCCCCACTGCTTGTCCCCTCGGGGAGAAGTCTACAGCTCCCCTCCCACATGGGAGCACAGAGAATGTCTTTCAGGGGGGACCACATAAGCTTCTCGCAACAGGGCAGTGATTCTTTAGCAATGCTTTTGTACGCCTGGACTCAGAGCCACCCAGAGGAGCCACGAGAGGGTGCCTCACCCCTCTGCGCCCACGAGGCTCTGCTGCCAGTGTGCTCTTCTGCCCAAAGCACAGAATCCAAACCCATGAAGACAGTCTCTGTTCTGCCCTCCACGAAGCTGAATAGAGTCCATTCTACTTCTTCTGCACCTTTTATCTCAAAGCATTCCCAAGCACACAATACACTTCACAGCCTGGTCCTCTGCCACAAGACAATAAAGGGTCTTTCACTAACCGGCCCTGTTGAAATGCCACCACCTCCACTGTGCAGCTGCCAGATAGCTGTTCTGAGCAGAAAACATTTCTCAATTCCAGGTCATTTAGAATGTCATACGCTGATGAGAGTTCAGGAGGATAGCACCGTGGCCTGCAAGTTACAGAGAAAATCTGGATTTTCGTAAAATGCACACAACAAACCCAAACCAGTCTCCCAACCAATCCTAAGAAGACTAGACTGACTCTATCAGAATGATGTTGGTTTGCTTTGCAATGAAGATCCAATCTTTGACCCTGTCCATTTTTGTCCCATTCAAAGTGGCCTCTTTACTATAAACAATTAGGCCTCTTAAAATGGGAGTTGTATAAATAAAATTTGAGAGTGGTAGAATAAACTTTACTTGGTCTTGTCCCCAAATAACTATGGATATATTAGTCTGTTTTTGCCTAATTCAATGTAACAAAGGGTTTGTTACGTGACAGAGCTGGGTTAGGAGCTGGGAGGCTAACATGAATTGGACAGCTTCTGGCCTCAGCGTCAGGCACATTCAGATGTTCACATACCCTGCATAAAAGGAAAGGGCTTGGGGTAATTGCAGACCCCTGACTCTTTTTTCTTCACAACAGATGGGCCTCTCTTAGTAGAGCACCCAACTAGAACAGCTCTAACAGCCAAAGGCCATCTCATCTTGTCCTCAGTTTCCTTCTTACTATTGAAAGGAAACCCAGAACAAATTCATGGAGGTTTTTAGTAATTATTTGCATAAATGACCTTATAGTCACAATACCAGAAATTATTACTGGTGTTTGGGTTTCTTTTCAAGGGCTAACTAAATCTAAGCACAACTTTCATTAATTCTCTTCAAACGGATGATTAAAAATTTTTTCAGTATGGTTTAGATTTTATTTTTCTAACTGCCCAAGTAAATGCCCCGTAACAGAGGAAGTTTGAGTTGTGTTTATTCCATTGATCTATACATGTGGGTCTAAGGCAATGCCTAGAAACCCTCACCCTTTAATTTCAGCTACTTTTGGTGGGTTTTAGCTATTTTTGAAGTCAACATGACCCTTTTGCAGAATTCTTCATGAGCACAATGAAGGAAGGAGGGGGAAAATTGTGATGGCTTAAAATCTATTCACAGACTCAAATCTGTATTTTCAGAGAACCATATAAAACCCATCACCAACAATTTGTTAAACACCAGTTTGTGCCAGAGCTATGCTGGGAACTTGCCAGAAGCATAGGGATAAGTATATGAGCCATATAAGCAAAAATCCTTGGGGAGATCTGGGCAGCGGGATGAGGTAATCATGAGAAACAATTTGAGAATACTCCAGGATGGTAGGTCGTTAAGTACTAAATTTTCTGCTACAGACTTCAGGGGTCAAAGGGATTCAGGGTAATTGAAAAATATGGATGTATTGCTGTTCACAAAAGGCTTTGTGAAGGAGGAAAGAAAACCTGGGTCTTGAAGGATTATATTTGATAGTTGGAGTTCAGCCAGGGCAGAGGTATTAATTTAGACAAAGTCAGGCAGAGCAGAGTGATACCTGGTACATTTTTGTGTTGATGAACTAGGGTGAAAAACTTTTTAGTTTTTAGACTTCCAGTTGACCATTGAGATGATGTATCGATGGCCACATGTCCACTTAGTAGAGTGGTGAACCTGCTTCTTCAGTTCCAGCTTTTCCTCAATTGCCCTCTCCTCCCCCAGGGTCAATTTTCCCAGGGATTCAGCTCCTCCACAGACAGGTGTTTGAACTGCAGGTGATACCACCCTTGTGATGTGGAGTAGCATATTTACTGGATATTTCTAGATCATCTAACCCAGTGATTCTCCCATTTTTGTGTATATTACAATCACTTGGAGGGCTTGTTAAATCCCAGATTGCTGGGTCCTACCCACAGGGTTTTCAGTTCAATAAGTCTGGGGTCTGGGACAGGGCCAGAGAAACGTTCATATTTAACAAATCCCCAGTGAGGTTGGTGATGGTGGTCCAGGGACCACACTTTGAAAACCCCCAATTTAATCCATTATCTCAGTTTACAAACGAAGAAACTGGGGCCCAGAAAGCTCTGAGTTTAAAGAGTGCTTAAGAAGGCAATTACCCACTACCCCTTCACTGCTCACCCCGTGCCAAGTCCAGCCTAATTCCCAATTCCTACAGGGCAAGTCTGACTTAGATTTTAATTGTCTGAGAGCTGAGCTTCTTTAATCTCAGTGAAAATTTCTGTATATTTAGGAACAGATCTGCCCAAAGGCAGGAGGATAGACTAGCTAACTTTGAGGCTTTTGGGGCTATGAACATGTTACATTAATAAAATAACTTTTTTTCTATAAATTAAATATTAATTTATTATGTCCCTGATTTTACAACCTGTAGGTGGCAGTGCCTTCCTTCTCTAGACACAGCTAGAGGCCTGAGCCGGTTCATTTTCTGAGGAGCTGGGAAGGCTGCAGTGTATACGGTATTAGAGATTAGGCCATCTACCCCGGCCCAGGCCCAGGACAGCTTTGCCAGGGATGGCAGAATCAGATAGCAGGATTTAGCATTCTGAAAACTGAACTGTCCCTGATTAACATGTGAGGTTTTATTAATTTCTAATGTTTTAACCTTATCATTTTCTTGTTTAACTAGTTATATTCTTATTCTTGCCCAAGGTTCTAAAACTTAAGACTTGTGAAAAGCCAGAAACCAGAGACATAGCGAAGTGGACCTATTGAAATGCCATGAATTTACTGTAAGAGAGCATTCTTCACTGGAGAGGTTTATCGCTGCCAAAGCACTCTTTCACTGGTGAAAGTCGGGGGCAGAAAGGAAGAAAAAGAAAAGTATGATTCTAGGAACCACATTGCAGAAATGCCAAAGGGAGGTTCAAACAAGTAAGTGATTGTTCATTAGCTCCTGTCAATAATTAAACATGAATTCCCCATTTACATATGACCCAGGACTTGCAGATGCTAGTACATGATTTCCAGTTCTTCAGCAGTCCCTGACATAAAATTCACTCTACGTTCAATCTTAAGATGAAATGGTATTGTAAAAGGCTGAGGGGTGCGCTTGCAAACATCCAGCACTGATACATACTTGTTCACTCTGCCTCCCAAAGACCCCAAGGCTCGTTCCCTTTCCCAATTTCACTTCCCCTTGAAAAGGCACTGAACTGTCTCAGCAGCCACCAGGGCAGAGAAAAGTTCTGATCTTATGCCTTTTGACCATTCCCTCCCTTCTCTCTCCACAGAGAGAACTATGATTTCCTGATGCTGTCTTCTCTCTTTTAAGTCATGCAAAGATCAATTAATTCCATCTCAGTTAATTTCATTGGTTATTCCAACATTTTATTACCAGTTGAATCTGTTGTCTCCAAGTTACCTACGGAATTGAGTTTAAACTCTCTTTGTGTTCAAGGATGTAGGGTTAGTTTCTACCTTAATTCTTCAGCCTCATCTCTCTCCATTTCCTATTCTCCCTGCACTTAATCTGAACATCACATCATTTCCAAAATGATTTTATGCCTGTGCTTTTGTACATTCTGTTCCTTCTAAAAAATTCTTATTCATTTTTGAAGATTAACTGTCATTTAGGGGAAGCGTTTCCAGACTCCCACAAACAGTACCTTGATCCTCTTTTAAAACAGCTTTTAGCACATTATGGTGTAATTTATATGTTTATGTGTCAGTTCTTACTCCTAGGCCCCCTGCCTTATTTTGTTCTACCACCCACTGCAATAGGTTGGTGCCAAAATGGTAGCAACTGTCTTATTCTTCTTTGTTATATCCCTAAGACCTACCATAGAGCTGGGCAGATAGTGGATGCTGAATAAACATATGTGGGTTTTTAATCAGTGAATCCTATTCAAGATGCTTCTTTCTTTTGTTTACTCAGGAAAGCCCCTCTTTTCTCAGTTTCAACCTTTTTCTTTTCAATTCTCTATTATTTCATTGCGAACCAACCAATAACTTGAGTTCTACAAGTGGTAGGGTTGTATCAATGAAAAGACAGAAATGTTGAAGTGAAAAGCTTGCATAATGATGACCATTCTACTTGTCTTCCTGCCCCTCCCTCTTTTCCTTCCTCTTCTTCTTCTTCCCCTTCTTCCCCTTCTTCTTCTTCTTCTTCTTCGTCTTCTTCTTCTTCTCCTTCTCCCTCTCCCTCTCCCTCTCCCTCTCCTTCTCCTTCTCCTTCTCCTTCTCCTCCTCCTTCTCCTTCTCCTTCTCCTTCTTCTCCTTCTTCTCCCCCTCCCCCTCCCCCTCCCCCTCCTCCTTCTTCTCCTTCTTCTTCCACTACTACTACTGCTACTAAAAAGCAGCCTCGTTAGTATCTGCAAATCTTTGAAAGTTGCCTGAATCCCCCTTCAGAATATTCGCAGAAGTTTTCATCTCCCTTTTTGTCTGCTAGATGAATTAACCTTTCCTCAATCACCTGAATTCAAATAAATAAAAATGATTTATTTGCAACTGTTGGGCATTATATTTTATTATCAGTTGTGAAACAATGTTGTGTTCTGCTTATTTTCACTGCAATAGTATGCTATTTCTAATACTTTTTTAGATAGAGTATTGGGGCCAAGTCTGTGGTCAGCACCAACACTGCAAACATTGTTTTTTAGAAGAAAATGAATCTCACATTTCAGCAACTGACCTAAAAATGAACTTTTTGAACATGCCCTATGTTTTAATGTGAGAAATTTGGCTCTGCATATACATTTGGCATCAATTTGTAAGAGTGGTCAATTCTTTCATTATATAACGCAAACAGGGCAGAACATGGGGCTGAAAACATGTAGACCTGAGATTATGCTGGAAAGTCTCTTACAATCCCCAGAAGCACATCCTTGATAATCCCCAGTGACATGTCCTTGTGTTTTCTGTGGTAATGGGGACAAAATGGGAGAAAACTGGAGTAAACAGGAGGCAGTCCTTTAGGAAAGGGCTGTCCAGCTCCATGTCAGGAAAGCTGGAAAGCTGTCAAATATGGGTGAGGCTTGGTAATCCAATTTAGAGAATCAGTGGCAATGAGTGACAGAGCCTGACATGCCCTCTCACTGTGGTTAGTGCATCTGGACACATAGAAATAAGTAGTGTAAAAGCAAAAGATTATCTTTAAAGAAGGAGCCCATTGCTCTGGTATTTAGCTTGCAAGCAGAGATACCACTTGTTTGGGAAATCAGGAGATTAATTCCTCCTAAAATTTCCAGATGGAGATTATAAGGGAGCAGCGAACACCACAAGGCAGCCTGCAGGACTTGTTAGGCTGGAAGATGAGCCTTCAGACTAGAGAGAGAGGGCAGGAGGAGATCTCAACAGTGATTCAAGGAGAGACCCTGGACCCATGGACATGACTTTTCCTAGTAAGATCCATTTGGAGTAGGAATTAAAATATTAAATAGCACAAGCCCTGTGAGAAAGCAAGTGGACAGATTTTATCCACAGCTGCTGCAGCCAGGTGGTATATTTGATAGTGTTACACAAGAAATCACTATAAAGAACTTCAGAGTGTGCAGGAAGAGCTTTCCAGATAGCACTCATGTGAGAAATTATTTTCTTTTCATCCCAAAGTTAAGATAATTTATAACATCTTCCCACCATAGCAAGGCAGAAGAGAAGGCATTTTAGAGCAATTATTTTGCAGAAACATTTTCATGTTGGAGTAAAATAAACCTAGAGAATTTCAGCTTTGCATATCTATGAAGTAGCAAATAGTAATCAAAATACCTAGAGCAAGAGAAACACATTAAAAACAAACAAACAAATAAATAAACCCCACTTTTTTTGAAGGCTGACCTCATAGCATTGGCAACTGCACTGACAAATATTTGTGTATTTTATATATATATAATACATATTATATATATATATTCCCATTTATTTTTATTAAACATAACAATGCAAAATTATATATATATGTATTAATTAAAATTTATGTGTAAAGTTTAAAGAGTAATAATGAAATGAACACCAATGGACTCACCAACAACCTTAAGATACATCTAAGGCCCCTGTGTGTTTACCCTGCTCTGATCCCTCGGCCTACCTCCTAGAGTTAGAATTATTTTTCTTATTCTCTTGCTTTTCTTTAGTGTTTACCAAATTTATATCCCTAAATTGTTTACTTTTAAACTTTATACAAGTGGAAGATAATACCGTGTATATTCTTCTGGAACTTTCCCCCCTCTCATCTTTGTGCTTTGAGAATTCTGTTTTACTGCTGTGTGGTATCTCTTGTAAGAATACACCACAGTTTATTTATCCAGATTTTTGTCAATGGACATTTAGGTTCTTTCTAGGTGTTACAGTTCCCCAAAATGCTTATATGTAAGTACTTACATTCTTGTCCATGTTTTCTGGAGCGCATGTGCAAGTGTCTCCCAAGATCCAAATAGTGATGTAGTAGGAAACACACAACTTCTACTTGATTAGGTAATGACAAATTGTTTTCCTACCAGTGTGGTTTACTCTCAGCCAGCAGTATATAGGAATTCTGATTGTTCTATATACATTCTTTTCAACACTTGCTATTGCCAGGCTTCTACATTTTTGCCAGTCTGGTGGGAGCAAAATACTTGTGGTTTTAATTTATATTCTCCCCTTCAATGAGGTTGAACATATTTTCATATGCTTTCTGGCCATAAGTCTTTTTTCTTTCATGAAATGCCCAATTTTTATGGGATTGTTTGTTAATTTTGTAGAGTATTTAAATATCCAGTATCCAATCGTTTGTCAATTATAATGTGTGGCAAGTGTCTTCTACTAGTTGTGAGTTAAACTTTAATTTCTCCATAAAATTATGCTAATATTTTCACCATTTGTTACATGCATATGCAGGGTTAGCTCTATTTGCATAGAAAAAGTAAATTTCCATTGCAGTATAATAAAGCTATTTTATATCCCAATATCTGGCTTGTAGTAACAGTGTTTTACACATTTGGTTATAATAGAATCTGAATGGCTAAGGCTTTGCCTTCATCATGCATGTCCGTCCTACCTAAAGGAAACGCTTGGTACTATTGGTTGTCCTGAAAGAAGAGAAGATCAAGCAAGCCACTGGCCATGCTCATTTTGCTGGTGAGTAGCAGTTCTCTCTCAACTCTTGACTCTTTTTGTGTCCACTTCAACATCCTTACATTCTCCCAAAGACAGAGAAAATAAAAGATAGAGACCTAGTATCTGCAAGATTGAAACAAACGATGATGATTAATACGTCCACATGTACTATTACACTTAACAGCCTATAGTTCTCCTTGATTTCACTTACCACATTAAACACAGCACTTACCATTATTCCAAAGTATAAATTGTTTGTTTAATGTCTGTTTCCCCCACTCCACCCCAGGCTGTAATCTCCATGATACAGGGGTTTGTCTTTATTTGTTGTAGTGCCCTCAGCACCTAGCACAGTGCCTAGCACCCAGTCGTCCTCAAAAAAAGCACTTGTTACATAGATGAAAGAGCACATTTATTTTACTCAGCCTGCTTCTTTCTGTTCTCTGTGTTTGTTATCTGTTTTTGCTGTTTGAAAAGATGATGCTTCTCTACATTATCTCAGATAATCACCTCTACTTTTTCAGTTTAAAGAAAAATTTCTCATCTCTATGGTTGAGATATCTGTGCTTTGATTTTATGTTATGTTCAACTTGTTTACAAAAAAATCAATGGCTTGGACAATAGTATTGATAACATCCTGATCAAAGACACCCACACATAAAGCTTGGAGGGATGGGGATTATGATTGGCTGAATCTATCAATACGGGATCTAATAAACATAAATGCAAAATGCTTAAGCTGGGTACAAAAAACAAACAACTGTGCAAATGGTAGAGAAAAAAATCGTGCTTCAATGGTAAACTGTGCATTATTTAGGACACACTATTCAGAATTATGGAATTCCGATTCTGTGGAGATTCTGCATCTTTCATTGCCTTTGAGCTATTTTAGTTATGTGAATTGTAGATAACCTATAGCAGTTTGAAATAATTCTTGTCTATAGACTTACAAATAAATTTTGTCTAGTAGAATTTCAGTTGACACTGTGGATTTGCCAGTTTTGTATCTATTTGCAAATTTTTTTATTTCAATATTCCCAATCTATAAATGTGTCTGTTCTTTGGATTCTCCTTTGAATGAAAAGTGACATCTGCTTGGTTCCCTCATTAGATAATGAGTTAAATAAAATCTTTAATGTGTGTTCATTTTATATTTATATGAAAATCATGATTTTACCTTATTCTGAAAGTTATTCTTTAACAAAATAGAGAACGAGAAAAAACTTGGGTAGATAATACAATATGTGCAGAAGATTTGAAGTCTTAGTTGACAATAAATTCAATATAAGTCATTAGTTGTAGTATGGCTGTTGCTGTGGTTATTTGGATATTAAGTACTTAGTTTAGAATCGCTGTTCTGAGATTCTAAACACTGGTTAACTTTTCTTATTTTTAAGCCAATAACTGATTGTTTTGATAATTGTTGCTATAAATCATGTTTTAAAATCTGGTATAGCAAGCCATTGTAATTATTCTTTTTAAAAGAACACTTCAATATTCTTGATAGTTTATTCTTCTAGATGAATTACACTGTGAGTTTGTCATAGTTAATAAAGTATTCATTTGGGATCTTAGTTTTGCATAAAATCTATAAATATTTGCTTAGGACTTAATTGTCATTACTACTGTATTTGGTCTTTCCAGTAAGGAACAGTATATATATCTCCAATTATTCCCCTCATCTTTTATTTCTCCCACTATGAGTTTTAATTTGAATAATTAAATCATTTACGTCTTGAATTAAATAAAGATGCATTTAATGGTTTCAGTTGTAATATAATCTTTTTTTATTTTTTCTCTAGCTATTTGTAATGGGTCTAAAAGAATATATTTCATTGTTATGTTTATTTTTTCTAAAAAATTATTATCAACATTTTGGGAAGATTTATTGTATTTTTCTCAAATATCGCCAGCATTTCTAGTGTTATGTTTTTAAAAGTAGGTTAAAAAAAAGACATCCTTGTTTTGAAAATAGTCTCCATTCATCCTGGAAAAAAAAATGAGAAAAATATTAGGTTTTCCTTTTCCTTCCTAAACAATGTCTTGAATAAAAGATGTTTTACTTTTTAGGTAAGGTTATTTGGGGGCAAGGCAGTTAGAAACACCAACAAAGTTTATAAGTCTTCCTAGTCCATGCTTGACCAAAAATAATTTGGATATGCCATGAGTGTTGGTGTACACAATCCAGGGCCCAGGAGTTTGTCTACTAAAGGTGTATTAGGAGATTCCACACCATCTCTTCAACATTCTTTTGAGTGTGAGTATCATGCAAAGGAGATTAAAAGTTTGAAATTAAGATTAAACTTTACTCAATTTCCTTTGAAAGTCCTTGGTATTTCCTAAATTTCAGTTGTTTGACCTTAAGAAATTCTGAAGCCCTTCTTAGCCTCCATTTCCTTATTTATAAAATGGAATGAAAAATTGTTTTGCCTGTCTCCATGGGTGGTTGTTTGAATCAGATAAAATGGTGAGGGCACCTTTTTCTTTGTAAGAGTGGTTGGCCATTGAGGACCATTTCAACTAATTTCAATAAGAATATGTTCAATCTATTTCATGGCTGCCATGATTCCATGTAATTATGGAGGGATGGGAATACAGGTGGAATACAGAATACGGTCCCTGTCTCCTAGAGAAATGCCTCTCAAACATTAATGTGCACACAAATCTCCCAGTGTCTTGTTAAATGACAATTTCTTTTTTTTTTAATAGTAATCTTTTATTTATTTATTTTTTTAATATATTTTTTATTTTTGGCTGTGTTGGGTCTTCGTTTCTGTGCGAGGGCTTCCTCTAGTTGCGGCAAGCGGGGGCCACTCTTCATCGCGGTGCGCGGGCCTCTCACTGTCGCGGCCTCTCTTGTTGCGGAGCACAGGCTCCGGACGCGCAGGCTCAGTAGTTGTGGCTCACGGGCCTAGCTGCTCCGCGGCATGTGGGATCTTCCCAGACCAGGGCTCGAACCCGTGTCCCCTGCATTAGCAGGCAGATTCTCAACCACTGCGCCACCAAGGAAGCCCCTAAATGACAATTTCTGATTCAGTTTGTCTGGGGTGAAGCCTGGGATTCTGCTTTTCTTTTAATTTAGCATTATAGCACTTGTTTATTGAAATTACTTCTCTGTTTGGAGTTGTCATTAATTAGATATCCAGGTCTTTGAGGAGGAAAAACACACAACCTCTGTTAATTAGGTTACCTACAGAAATCCAGACTTGGTAAACCATCAGAACACTTGGAATCAAGAGGATTCAAGTCCACTACCAACCAGGAGCACCATGAAAATGTGGTCATTTGGGGTTTGATCAGGGGAACAGGGCCATTGAAAGCCAGAGGGGAATATGGGGCATAGCTTAGGAACTGGAGCGTCCATGGGCACGGAGGAGAGTTAAGACTGGAACACTGCAGTGGGCAGATCAGCGCACTAGGGCACTGGAGCAGGAAGATGAAATGAATCTTGGGCAAAAGTACACAAAGACCTTTCCAAGGAAGACATTCTGCATTTCTAACACCCCCCTAAGTGATGCTGATGCTGCAGGTGACAAGATCCTTACAGAAAAGTCATACACATTAGAGGCAGAGATCAGCAAAAACTAGATATCATTAAGTATCCAAATATATGGAAAATTGGAAAGATCAGTGTGGGCCAGAGCATGGGAGAAGTTTTCGTGGCCATGAAAGATGGACAGGATTCACCTTGAGATTCCTTTCTACTGTTGATAAGGAGACAAAGCAGGCTCAGGCATGCCACAGTCTCTCACTGGAGAAAAAAAGTGGTTTGAGTTTTGAAACTTCTGTGGATTCATGCATTTTCAGATGCTTGAAACGGCTTCTGAAAACAATGTATGAAGGTGCTTAACCAACAAACAGTGGTTTTAAGTTGCTGTTGGAGCTCAATATTACGTATGCACATACATTTGGAAGTTGAGATCGCTCCTGCATCCATGGAACATGTATGTGCATGTGCCTTCTTACATATGATCTTATTACCAACCAGGATATTTTCTGTGCTTCTTTGTAGACAAGTCACATGTTTTGTGTTTGTAGTATCATTAAAGGCAGCATTTAGGCTTCACTAAGAACCAATTAGGCTTCCAAGACAGTCAAGCAATGCCTTCCCACATGCTGATCAGCTTGCTCTGGAATGAATGAGTTACTGGATTCTCATCCCCAGGAGTGGTCTGCAGCAAAGCTACAAAATTGCATGTTTATCTTCAGCGCTCACTGACTCGTTTGGTGCCCCATCCCTTGGGGACTCAGTGCCCATATGCTTCTCTCTAATGGTCCTGATCACCCTTACTCCAGTTTCCATGCTCACACCCCTTCCTGCTATCAAATGTGTTTCATTCTGCATCTGTCCCTTCAGAATGGAGCGATTACAATAAACTCATCTCCCACATACGCCCTACTTGTACCCCAGACTTCAGCCAGAGGTGTTTATTCATTGTTCCCTGACCACAGCTTCTGCTTTCTGCTCTATGCTTTAGCTTTCTCCTGGACTGCCCATTCTCTTCCATTCTTTCTAGCCAGGCAGGTCCTACCCATCTTGAGCTCAGCTCAAATCCTGCAGACTTTGTAAAGCCTTCCAAAACTTCCCTAACATGAATCCCTCAGTGGATTGTTGTTTCTACTATGCATTGACAATCATTTGCTGCTTTATTACTGTTTTTCTATTGCTGTCTTCCATCATCATTTAGAACTTATATTCAGCTCTTTAAAACTTGACATCCTGGCTCCTCTGCTACAAAAGCTCCTTGAATTTAGAGTTTGAATCTTATATATTTTTGTATATTATACGGAGAGTCTCACACAAGTAAAATGTTTTTAAAAAGTTCTTTTTATTTGATGAACTAATTCTAAAATTTTCAGGATGATCATAGTGAATATAGAAGGCCATTCAGGGGCTTCCATTGGCTTAACTGAAGAGAAACATAACTTGAAAAAACCTGGATAGGATCAATGGAAGTCTTTCTGATTCCCTCCCTAATGTACTCCAAAGCTCTGGAGCCTGGCCCTTCTGTTGGACTGGCCCTGTTGCCATGGGAACTCTGCCCTCAGTTGCAGTCCAGCTTTCAGGCTGCCAAATAAGAAAGGATGGAGGAGAGGACATTTCTTATGGCTCCTTGGCTGGCCTCATTTCAGTCCTGTTCTCCACCCAAGTAGGAGTGTGGTGTCTCTCCAAGGAGAAGCACATGCTGAAGCTGGGAAATAAAGTGCACCTGAGAGCACAGGTGAAAACCCTGCATAGGCGCTGGAAGAGGTGCTCTTCTGTCTGTGATACATCCATCACGCACACCCAGCCTCCGTCTTCAGAATCTTCTGGCCTGTGACAGAACGCGATGTCGGGCTCTGTCTCCCACCCTTCTTTGCTGATCCTGGTCTGGATGGCAACTCTGGTCAGACGTGCCTGTTCTCTGTTTCCCTGAGAGAGTGAGTACCAATTACTCTGTGTGGGTGAGGTAGGGCAGGGCAGGCCCCTGGCCTGGAGAGGCAGCCAAGCTTCTGCACACATGGGCTCCCTCCTAGGCAGCAAGTAAGGACTTCAGCTTCAGGAGTCCAGCTCTGGCGTTGGGTCACTCTTTTTCCCTTCCTTCCACCCCAAACCTTTCTATCACATCCCAAACCTAGTTACATCACTGTGAAAGGCAATGCTTTCAATAGCTACCTCAGAGCATTGATGTCTGACATACTTTCAGCTCTGAGAAATCACAACTGCCACCCAGGAAAATGACTGGGGAGAAGCCAGCTTTCCCTCTGCTTTGTTCTCTGCTGGCAGCCACAAGACCAGCAGCGGCCATCTTGCCCCAATGAGGTCAGAGCTGGGCTTTCATCCTTGCAGCCACACCCTGGCTACTCGACCCATGGGCTTAGCTGTTCTTTCCTCTGCCCACTCTGTCATCGAGCCTTGGAGGCTATTCCTAGAAAGAGAAACACTCGTAAATGCACCTCCTTCTTCCAGATGGAGGGAGGGTATCAGGAACTGGACTCAAAGGAACAAAGAAAGTGTAAGGAATTGAGACAAGAGATTGAGGCAGTTGGGTCTGGAGCCAAGGAGTAGTGTTCAGGTTTGATTACCAGTTTCCTGATCCCTCCACTAGTCAAGAGGGCAAACCGGGGGGATAGAGGACTAGGTGAGAGGAGCTGGAGGGTGGAAATAGAAGAGGAAATTTCTGTCTTTGGAGAACTTACACTCTTATGGACGCAGGATATATTTGTCTATTTATTATGTATTTATTGAGGATCCACACGTGCTTTCCTGAACCAAACCGGCATCCTCTAGACCCTCGCTATAGAGTTTTTACTTTAAGATATCACAACTCATGTCTCATTCTCCTTCATGATGCTTGATCTTAAATGCAATAATGATGAAGTGATTGTCCAACCTCAGGAACCTTATTTAGAGCTTCCTTGGGATGATCTCAGAGACACTGAGAAATTTTCCCTGACCCTTCCTTCCATACCCTTAAAAACATGAAATCTAACCCACCACTATTTCACCCACCACAATTTCAGAACCTGAAATTGCATGTTAGGTCTTTTGAAGGTATCTCAAAGATATCTTGTTTCTTGAAGTCTTTAGTTAAAAGGTAGTGTCATATACACAAGACAAAAAAAAAAAAAAAAAGGATTATTCAGAATTATTTAGATATTTGGAAAATAATATAATTCTCCCTTAGTAACTCCATAAACCAAAAACCAAAATAATTCCCACTTTAGTGTAATACTTAAATGTAAAAAGAAAAAAACACAAATCCTTAAAATGCAAGAAGGACATAAATAGGGCTTCCCTGGTGGTGCAGTGGTTAAGAATCCGCCTGCTAATGCAGGGGACACGGGTTCGAGCCCTGGTCCTGGAAGATCCCATGTGCCGCGGAGCAGCTGGGCCCGTGAGCCACAATTACTGAGCCTGCGCGTCTGGAGCCTGTGCTCCGCAACAAGAGAGGCCGCGATAGTGAGAGGCCCGCGTACTGCGATGAGGAGTGGCCCCCACTTGCCACAACTGGAGAAAGCCCTCGCACAGAAACGAAGACCCAACACAGCCATAAATAAATAAATAAATAAAATTTAAAAGAGATAAGCAAAACATTCTCTCTATAAATTTGATCTTTAAAAAAAAAAAAAAATGCAAGAAGGACATAAATAAATGTTTACTTATTCCAGGCCAGAAAGGCCTCTCTAAAGCAATGGAAGAAAATATGAAGGAAAAAAGTAGATTTGATTACATAATAATTTAAGAATTCAGTTTGTCGGAATAGATAATAAACACTATTAATGATAAATGTCAAATTGGGGGAACTTGCAATAAATATGGCAAGAGACTGATATCATAAATGTATAAAGAGCTTTTCCAAATCAATATAAAGATCTCTAAGACCTCCGTTTGAAAATTGATTAAAAAATGAAGATAATGCACATATGAATAAACATTCAATTTCACTAGCAATCAAAGAAATGGAAAATAAAATGATAAGAAAATACTATTTTCATGTAAGAAATTGACATTAAAAAAAACAGCCGAATGGAACTGAGGTGACAGTGAAACCTCCAACCTGATGTCCCCTCCCTCCCAACAGAGGCTCCTGATGGGCTCCTGTCTCTACCCCCTCAGGGACTGAATTTGTCCTTCTGCATTTCTGGGTTTTCCACTCCCCTGAATGCTCTTGTCTTCTTTCAGTGTTTATCTGTGTCCAGGGTAATGCTGAGAAGGAGAGGACAGAGCACAGATGAGAAGGAAGTCTGGAATAACTATGTCATATTTCTAGAGATGTTCTTTTACTCAGAATATCTCACACCTACCGCAGGCCAAATAACCTTTTGGTTCTCACTGCCAAATTTAATAGACACTCAGTAGAGAATGACTTATACTATAGCTTGAAAGCCATTAACTCTAGCCTTAATAAGTGGTTAAAGATTACTCTCTGGGCCCATAATTTGTCCATTAGCCCCTGCCTAGCTTCCCTTGATTCCTTGCCTGGCTGGGCCTCTATATTTGACATCTTTAATCTTGTCCTCATCACTAATCTAGAATCTTGTCATCTTAACTTTCTATTCTGTCACTTTGCTTTGCCTCCCACCTCCAGGGACAAATTCCTACTTTCTCTGCTCCTTGCTTCTATTCCCTGCTTGCTGAAGAAGGACACAGGACCACACTGGCTGTGCCCACTGCAACTCATGTGCTACACAATATCAATATCCTGTTGATTTTCCTGACCGCTTCCCGTAATGGCTGGTCCAAACGTGTTCGAAAATCCAAAGGTTCCTCCTCCTCTGATAATAATAATAATAACAACAACATCAACAATAACAATAATAAAAACAATAATAACAGCAAATACTACTATAGTACTTATTCTATTTGGGGCTATTCTATAAGTGTTTAACAATTGTTAAGTCATTGAATACTCCTAGTAACTCTATAAAAGAGGTAGGTATTATTATATTTCCCATTTTACAGATGAGAAAACTGAGGCACAAGGAGTTTAAGGAACTTTCCCAGGACCATCCAGGGGGTCAGTGATGGTGCCAGAATTTGACAATGGGTGGTCTAGAGTCTTTTTCTTGACCACTTTGCTGGTTCACATCTTTATATTCCCATCCCCTCTCTCTCAGGAGACAATTTTGCTTCCTACATCACTGAGAAAGTTCACATTTTCTCCTTTTATATTATGTTTTTTGTTTGTTTGTTTAAACAATAGAAATTAATTTCCTCACAGATCTGGAGGTGAGAAGTCTGAGGTAAGAGTCTCGGCATAGTTGGATTCTGGTGAGGACTCTTTTTCTGGCTTGCAGATGGCCATCTTCTCACTGTGTGCTCACATGACCTATTTTTTGTGCATGCATAGGGAGAGGGGGCAAGCTCTCTGTAATCTCTTCTTAGAAGGGCACTAATCCTATCAGACCAGGGCCCCACCCCCATGACCTCATCTAATCGTAATTACCTCCCAAAGACCTTGTTTCCAAATACCATCTCTTTGGGGGTTAGAGCTTCAACATATGAATTCTGGGGAGGCACATTCAGTCCATAACACTTGGTATTCAGTTGTGCATATTATGTTTTTTGGGGTCTCCAAAGCCATTCTCGCCCCCTTATTTCAGACTCAGAAAATAGCATTTACCTATCACAGGAGGCAGCCCCTCCTACTGTGTTCTTGGCCCCACCTCTTTCTTTTTTGTTGTTGTTGTTTTTTTAAATTTTTTATTTATTTATTTATTCTTTTGGCTGCATTGGGTCTTTGTTGCTGCGCATGGGCTTTCTGTAGTTGAGGCAAGCAGGGGCTACACTTCGTTGTGGCGCGTGGGCTTCTCACTGCGGTGGCTTCTTCTGTTACGGAGCACAGGCTCTAGGCTTCAGTAGTTGCAGCATGTGGGCTCAGTAGTTGCAGCACGTGGGCCGTAGAGTGTGCGGGCTTCAGTAGTTGTGGCACACGGGCTCAGTAATTGCAGTGAGTGGGCTCTAGAGTGCAGGCTTAGTAGTTGTGGCGCACAGGCTTTGTTGTTCCATGGCATGTGGGATCTTCCTGGACTTCCCGGACCAGGGATTGAAACCTGTGTCCCCTGCATTGGCAGATGGATTCTTTTTTTTTTTTTTTTTTTAAATACATGGCTTTAAATTTATTTATTTATTTATTTATTTAGGCTGTGGTGGGTCTTCGTTTCTGTGCGAGGGCTTTCTCCAGTTGCGCCGAGCGGGGGCCACTCTTCATCGCGGTGCGCGGGCCTCTCCCGTTGCGGAGCACAGGCTCCAGACGCGCAGGCTCAGCAGTTGTGGCTCACGGGCCTAGCCGCTCCGCAGCATGTGGGATCTTCCCGGACCGGGGCACGAACCCGTGTCCCCTGCATTGGCAGGCGGACTCTTAACCACTGCGCCACCAGGGAAGCCCGGCAGATGGATTCTTAACCACTGCGCCACCAGGGAAGTCCCTCCCCTCCACCTCTTTCTAAGAGGTTCTTTTCTTTCAGGTTTTGCTCTCCTCCATTCACAGCTTATTGCCAAGATCTTCAAATCCTCCTCCCCAGTACATCTTTCCTTCCAAAGCCTTCAAATATGCTCTAGTCTCCCTCATCCTGAGAGAGCTCTGAGCCCTCCTGTATAGTAGGCCTAGAAGGCTTTACCTGCTTGTCTACTTCTTAAAATCATGTCCTTTCTTTGGGTGCCATTGGGACCTCCTCAGGTGCCGTCTCTGAGCTCCATAGCTTGTCTTGCATTTCATGACTCTGGGCTCCCACAGCCCATGTGCTGAACCCAGTCCTATTGGCATTCAGGACCTACTGTCTCCGCATGCTGATTACTTATTCCTGCCTCATCTTCTAGAGATTATGGCCCCTTAGAAACAGAGCCCATTCATCTCTCCATCGATTAATTAGCTAATTAATGGTTTCATTAAAGCTGTTTATCGAGTGTCTACTGTGTGTCAGGCACTGTGAATTAAGAATACAAAACAAATATGGCAGCCCTGGAAACTGAGACTTGCACAGATGAAAAGTAGAAAGCCACTAATTGTAATATAGTAAGTAATATTTTGGTGGAACACCCATGTGTAATAGGCACTGTGCAAAACCCATTCTTATATCATTTAAACTTCATGTGAAGGAGCCATTATTCACAATTTAAAGATAAGGCAACTGAAGCATAGAGAGAGGTTAGGTAACTCTCTGAAGATTATACAGCTAAATGCAAGAACAGGAGCTCCAAGTCCATTTTCCTTTTTAATTCTGCTATGCTAACTACTGCAGACATCTCTCTAAGATGAAATGGGAACCCAGAGGCCAGAGGAACCAAATCTCTGGGAGGTGGGAGCTGTTTTGCAAAGGCTTCGCAATGATGCTAACACTTGATCTGTGTCTTGGAGGAGAAATAGACATTTGTCCAGTGGACTGGAGAGAGAGTAGAAACAGCAGGACATAAAACGGTGAAAATAAAAATGATTAGATTAAGAACTGCAAAAATACGGGACTTCCCTGGTGGTGCAGTGGTTAAGAATCCGCCTGCCAATGCAGGGGACACGGGTTCGATCCCTGGTCCAGGAAGATCCCACATGCTGCGGAGCAACTAAGCCTGTGCACCACAACTACTGAAGCCCACGTGCTCTAGGGCCCATGCTCCGCAACAAGAGAAGCCACCGCAAAAAGAAGCCCACGCATTTCAACGAAGAGCAGCCCCTGCTCCCCGCAACTAGAGAAAGCCCTCAGGCAGCAACGAAAACCCAAGGAAGCAAAAAAAAAAAAAAAGAAAAAAAGAACTGCAAAAATACTTCTAAGCCTGGAATGTAGGCTATACGGAGGGACACCTGGAGATGTGGTTCGAAGCTCCTTAGACAGTGGCTATATCGTAAAGAGTCTTCTATGATAAATGAAAAAGTTTTAATTTTACATTTTAAGATCCCAGTAGTGTCTAGCAAAATGATAACACTTCTGAGATGTCCAAACACTCTTTCTCGAACTGAAACTACTTTACAAGTGTACAGAATGTGAGTCAGGAAATTCCTGAATCCGTGCCTTTCTGATGAGCTCACGATTTTAGCAGCCAGAGTATTTTAGCACCTTTCTTGACCTATTATTACATAGTTTCTGTGCCTTCCAATTTTTCAGAAAACAATTCTGCCATTTCTTGTCTAGCTTGAGCCTTTTCCTCCCTGTACAAAGGGAAGATGATGTAATTCAAGGAACTGCTTTTTCTGTTTGGAAATAATGCCAGGGACACCAACGTCTCAAATAATTCCTTCTCTCTTGATTTCTTGTGCATCCAAATGGGTGTGTGCTTAATGGCTTTGAAGATCTAAATAGGTATCATCCTGGGTGGGGAGAGGGCAGCATGAAGCCAGGGGCCCATGCACTGACCCTGGAGCTCTGTGCTCAGCATTCCCTGTGTCACTCACTGAACAGTGGACCTGACAGCTTTGGCAGGTTCAGCCTTGGGCTACAAAACCCTTCAGGCTGAGGGTGAAAATAAAGGCTCCCTGCTCTAGGAGTTGTTGCTGGTTTGTTCCCTCCCTGTAAGCAGTGACTTACCCAATCCCATCTCTGTCCTCAGCACACACGTCATGGAAGAGTTCTGCCTTTCTTCACCTTGAACTGGTCATCAGTACAAAATATCAGCCAGATCTTTCCAAAAAGTTTTAGGAAATGCTGCTCAATGCTATTATGGGCATCCAGTAACAAGACATTTATTTACTTAGCATGCAGGAGAATGAGCTATTGAACAGCTATGAATTTTCTGGATAACTGAAAATCAACTCTCTTTTTTTTTTTGTTTGTTTTGTTTTTCTTTTTTAAATCCTCCCCTTTTTAAACTGAGGTATAGTTGCTGTATAATATTATATGTTACAGGTGTACAATAGAGTGATTCACAATTTTTAAAGGTTATACTCCATTTATAGTTATTATAAAATATTGGCTATATTCCCCATGTGGTACACTATATCTTTGTAGCTTATTTTATACCTAATAGTTTGTACCTCTTAAGCCCCTACCCCTTCCTCATCCCTCCCCCCTTCCCTCTCCCTACTGGTAACCACTGTTTTGTTCTCTATATCTGTGAATCTGCTTCTTTTTCGTTATATTCACTAGTTTGTTGTATTTTTAAGATTTCTCATTTAAGTGAGATCATACAGTATTTGTCTTTCTCTGTCTGACTTATTTCACTAAGCATAATGCCATCCAAGTCCATCCACGTTGCTGCAAATGGCAAAATTTCGTTCTTCTTCATGGCTGTTAACTCTGTTTAGAATATCATTTGGGCAACAGTATTTCTGGAACATATTACATACGTGATGGGATAACATTTTGAGATATTCACTATGTTTTTCCCTCTCTGCCTTTCTGTTTTTTCCTTTCCCCCATCCAAGCAGGGTCAGCTTTCTTTGGTTCATTGTCTCAGAGAAGGAATATGATGGGGCAGAAGGCAGAAGCAGACTGTACATCTATCTGGCTTTTATGTTTCAAAGGCCCAGGTTCTTAGAACAATTTAGTGGATTCGCAGAGGGGGTGAAAGAGAGAGGACTTGGGGTGTGGAAACATGCATGGAGAAGGATAATCCTCCAGACTAAAAATAAATGCACCCCGGGGCAGAAGGAGGGGAAGGGAGAACCACAGAGAAGGGGAGGGGGTGGGGAGAATGGGGGGAGTGGCAGGAGAGGGGAGAGGTAGAGAGACAGAGATGCAGACCTCCAGAGCCTAGACAGGACTGCCTGAGTGGTGACTCCAGGAAGAAGAGCCAGGCAGAGCTTTGCAGGAAGATCTTTACTCTCCAGGAGTGGATGAGAAGCAGCAGTGAGCCAAGGCTGGGTGAGGAATAGGAGTGCTGAGGGCAACAGCGAGCTCACCTGTGTGTGCAGGTGACTCAAGGGACCCAGTGCCCAGCTCACCAGTGTTTCAACATTGTTGGCGTCTCTTGGAACCTTTGACATAACCTCAGAGTTATGGAGGCTAGGAGTGGAGAGGTGCTATGAAACCTTGAGGTTTGAATTTGTAAACCACTCAGTGGGGTAGGGGCTCTCAATAGAAATGATTGCGAACTAAAGAACGTTAAATTTCTTGCAAACCATGTTTTTGTGAAGCATCAGGCAATCTTCTCCATGGTTGGGACTGGCTCAAAGTCAAGGTCCTGAGTGTCTGTTGCGAAGGGAGCAGTTTTACCCGCCTGCCAGTGTTGCAGGCTGTGGTGATTTTTCAGTCTTTCTTTCTGCTTTTTATATAGCTTCGCTGTCCCCAGCCCAGCTTTCACTTCTTGATACTTATCGTGGATATACATAGCTCTCACTCCCTTTTCCTCTCCGAATTTGCTCTCCTTAATGTGCCTTGGCCAGGAAGCCAGATAACGAACCTTAGAATTATATATAAAGGGAGAGGAAATCGGATCTGCGAGTCAGCTCATTTTCCTCATCTACAAAATGAGGGAGCTGTAATAGATCATTGCTAAAGTCCAGTCCAGCTTTAACGTTTTATGATTCCTCTGAATAAAGTATGTGAGCTTTTATGCACCGTTTTTGGAACGTATACTTTTCCCATTTCCTGATTCTCAGCCATGTTCTCAAGGGATGAGGTTGCTCTGTCTGTGACATCTTGAAAAGTGACGTTATTTAACTTGGCATTTATTGCTCAATTTACAATTCGTCCATTCATTGAAAAAATTATCGAGCATCTACTGTGTGCCCAGTACTGTAGTATATAGTTGGAATACAAAGATTAATACACAATGCCTCCCTCAAGGTGTTCACAGACTAGAAAATTGATTCTCCATCTCTTCTGCAGTCGTGGAACCCTTTGGGAATCTGATAAAAGCCCATTATATTAGAGGCTATTATTTATTGAACACTTACTACATGCCAGGTTCTGTTCCAAATGCTTCAAAAGTAGCATATTTTATCCTCAAATATCTATGAAGTAGTTATTATTATCTGCACATACAGATGATAAAATAGAGACGCAAGCATGAGGACACACGGCTAATAAGTGGTGAGAACCAGAATTTACTCCCAGGCAGTGCAAGTCTGGAGTCCACATGCCTCCTCTGAGACTGCTGTGTTACTGAAATCAACCACAACAAGAACGACATGATAACAACAGCAACAGTTTTTGAGAATCAGTGCCATGTACTAGGCAATGTATCAAGCTCTCTACATTATCTCATTTAGTACTAATCCCAACATCATGAGTGGATACTTTCATTATCTATATATTTCAGTGGAGAACCTCTTGGCTTAAAATGGTTAAATAACTTGCCCCAAGGTACACATCTAATAGTGAGGGGAGATGAGGTACAAAGTGCATTTTTGATACAGTTTTAGATGGTTCATGAACTTCTTGTCGTCTGACCAAGAGGAAGAGACAGATAAAAAGTGTACTGATTTGTGGTAAGTGCAGTGAGAAGTTCTGTGGGAACAGCATATATCGTTCTGCAGGATCAGGGAAAGCTTCCCAGAAGAAGTCATACTTGAGCAGAGTTTAAAGGATAAATAGGAACACAGACAACAGCAGTGGGGAGAAGGGCATCAAGGGTAGAGGGAAGGGCATCAAGGGTAGAGGGAAGAGCATGTGCCAAGGCAGGAACCAGAGACAATAGCACGATCTGGTGAACCACAGAGTTGAGTGTCACTGGGATTTGCTGTGTGTGAGGACAAGGCAGCAGAGGATGAGGCTGAGAAGTCAGGCAGGAGTCAGGTCACATAGGCCCCTGGGTGTGAAGGAAAGGCATTCGAACTCTACCTGCTCTGTGAAGAGCCATTGGGGGCTTTTAAGTGTGGGAATGTGCATTGTAGAAAGTAAGGTGCAGGGAAAGCTAGAAGGGGGAGCCCCCTAGAACAGAACAAAGGGGAAAGTGAGTTAGGCTATTGTTGTGATGAGAGCCTGAGTTAAAACACTGGAGGTAGAGATTGATTTGAGAGATACTTAAGGGATAAAATCAAAGAATGGTAGGAGTGAATAGGAGAGTCTAGGAGACTCCTGGGCAAAACCTGGGGCCTGGCTTGTCAGCTGCTTGGGATCCAATCTAGAAAGGTCAGTAAAACAACCCAGAAAATGAAATGAGGTAGTAAAAATGATATTGCCCAGTTTTACTTAGGGAGATTCCTGACTATAGCTGATGGTTTATGATCTCCATATACTACATGAGGTAGTTGAAGTGGGCCTGGGAGGTTGAGAGTCCCAAGTAACCAACACCAAGTATTGTGGGTTGAATTGTGTCCCCCTAAAATTCATTTGTTGAAGTCCGAATCCCCAGTACTTCAGAATGTGACCTAATTTGGAAATAGGGTCATTGCAGATGTAATTAGTTAAGTTAGGATGAGGTCATACTGGAGTAGGGTGGGCTTTTATTCCAGTATGAGTGGTGTCCTTCTATAAAGGGAAAATTTGGACACAGACACGTGCACAGGGACAAAGCCACGTGAAGACGAAGGCAGGAGTCAGGGTGTTGTCTCTACAAGCTGAAGAATTCCAAAGATTGCAGCAAACCACCAGAAGCTATGGGAGAGATACGGAACAGATTCTTTCTCACAGCCCCCAGAAGGAACCAAACCTGCCAACATATTGACTTTGGACTCCCAGTCTCCAGAACTATAAAACAATAAATTTCTGTTGTAGAAGGCACCCAGTTGATGGTACTTTGTTACAGCAGCCCAAGGAAGCTAGTGCAGCAAGTAACCACAGATGGTCTCTAAACTGCCTTCTAAGGAGAGAGAGAGAGAGAGCAACCAACTGTCCAGATTTGCTCAGGACCAGGGGGTTCCAAAGAATGGGGTTTTCAATGATAAAATCAAGGAATTACTGGGTAAATTGGGATGAATTGGTCATCCTAAGAGAGTGGGTCTGCTTAACTGCAGCTTGAAGGTGTGAGGCCAGAGCTGAGTTACTTAGGAAAGGAGGGAGCAGTGAGCACAGCCACCAGTGGGGCTCTGTCTTCCCACAGGCAGCTCATACGGACTCCTCTAAACATGTCAGATCCATATTTAACAAATGCTTCTTTGGAGGGCCATCGGTGTTGGCCTGTCTCGGTCACTCTAGTTCTCTGGGTGGCTGGTGGTACCATTCTCTGAGATGGAAAATGCTAGGCGTGGAGAAGGCCTGGCAGAAAATATGGTTCTGTTTAAGGTGTGTTGAGTTTAAGGGAACTGGTAAATCCAGGGTGGAATGTTTGTCATAACAGCCAGATGGAACCAAAAAGGAAGTACATCTGGAAGTATACATGGGTCTTCAAAGGGAGAGAAGCTGGAAGAAGCTGCTGATGTTCCAGGAGAATGGTGCCTAGGATACAGGGTCCAGGACCACTCCAAGGCATTGATAATGAAGAAACTGTAGTGAGAAGGAAAGTAGGGGCGGGGTGGAAGAAAGTCTGGACAGGCAGGAGGAAAGTGAGAGGTAACACGACTTATTCAATAAGATGAAAGAGTCGGGCATATGGAGTGCCTCTGTATATTCAGACAGACACATGGATGCTATTATGCTGTCCTACTGTGAATGACATTCATTCTCACTGCCTCTTGTAGCCCATGAAATAGCTCCCCTGGTCATATTAAATTGTACCTGGCTACCCCTGAGCTTCAGGACATGGGAGCTGCCATGTGATACTAGCGTTAGGTTTGCAGATCCATCCTAATGTTTTCCTCTTTCCTCCATTTCCTGGCCCAGGAGAGAGTCTTAGTTTATTGACTTATAATTCAAGGATGAATGAATGAAAAAAAAAAAGTCCCCTTTCAGATGGAGTGGGTTTAGGGCAGAGTTAAAGCCTGTCTGTCATTTCTTGGTGAGCTCGTGGTTCACTTCTGGTAGAAACATATGTGTTAAATAATAATAACAAGGTAATACCTTACATTTACAGAGGGCTTTATACTTTATCAAATGTTTTCACATGCATTATCTCATATGATTCTTGTACACTATTGTTGTGAATTCTGGCATGAATTTATACAATTCCATCACTGCCATAGGTAAGAAGTTAATTTATTGACTTAGTAATATTTGAAGATTCCATTCTGTGATCTTCACAGACACTCTTTGCAGGCCCAATAGGAGCTTTTATTCTTACACAATAGGAAAAAAAAACTTTCAGGAAATTAAGAGATAATTATTTATCCTATAATTAGAGCAAAACATTGGACTAAGCATTGTGGGAAGATGCAATGAGACATTAGATGGAGCTTCTGCCTTCAAAGAGCTTAAGATTTGGTTAAGAAGACAAGACATGCAAACAAAAAAAGATGACTCGGTAAAAGGATCTTATAGGCCGAATGTGTAAGGCAGACACAAATTGGAAGGAGGGTGGTTGCTTTGAAATGTTCAACTGAAGGGTTCATTGAGGAGATAGGGCTGAAAGGCCCTCCTAGTGTGGGAGGAGAATGGGGAAGCTTCCAGAAGGGGATGCACTGCTCATCCAGAGACTTTGATAGTGGAACTTGTTAAACTTTGATTTGCTTGTTGGAAAGAGCAGAAGAGTTGCTGCCAGCTGGTACATGTGTGTGTGCCTGAGAACACAGGAATGGCATTTCCTTGTAGAGCTTTAGAAGGTAATTTTTGGCAGAGCCTGGATGTGTCTTGGAGAAGGTGAAATACTAGGTGTGAGCAGTGGTTTACTGCATGGGAAATGGGAAGATTTTCCAAACAAATGGTTAGGAAACCATGGCTGACGTAGGGGTCAGCCCCATTAAACAAACAAACAAACAAACAAACCCCTCCAACTTAATTAGCTATTTTTGATCTAGAGTGAGTCTCCACTTCATGAATTGCATTTGGTCCAAAATTTTGCTACTCAGAGTATGGTCCATGGCCTGGTCCAATCAGTATCACCTGGGAGCTTGTAGAAATGCAGAATCTCTGACCCCATTCAGATCTACTGAAATGAAATCCGTCTTTTAATAACATCCCCAGTAGGCACATTAAAGAAAATCATTTACTAGGAACTCAGAGCATGTCCTTACACGCAAACAACAGGGTTGAAAAGGTTATTCAACACATGGTGGTTCTAGTCATCACAGTGCAAACCTAAACATCAATTTATATCATTATTTCTGTGCATGAATATGTTCTTAGGTGGAACTTACAACCCTAGGCATAGCCATTCTCCCCCATTCACCATCCTCTACAGGACAGCAGAAGCCCAGTCTTCAGATCCTGGGTTAGGTTCTGGGGAAAGTGTTACGGATTCTGCTGAGTAGGGGATGGGCATCAGGTGCACAGAGGAAAAGGCATGGGCTTTGTGGACAGATGTGGATCCAAGTTTAACTTACTTCTCAGAACCCATATCCTTCTTTATAAAATAGGGCCATAAAAAGGTGAGATTCTCTACCATACACGTTTGTGAAGTTAAAAAAGATAGATTATGCAAAGCATCTAGACAAATGCCTGGCATTTTGAGAGTATTCCCCTCCAAAAGCAAAAGTAATGTAAATTTCTATCCCTCCTCCCCACAAGTAGTTTGCTGTTTAACCTTCAGTATATCATTCAACCTCTTTGAGACTCAGCTTCCACTTCTATATAATGAATCAGGTGCTAGATGATCCCTAAGATCTTCCCAGGGTGTGACTGTTAAATACCCTAGCATGCAAGCAGAGTGCACATAGGAATGGCTGCTGCCTCACTGCACTCACCCTCACTCCATCCCACCCCCATGATTCTCAGACCACTACCCATAGCCCTCTGCCACATCTCTCTAAAACCAAGGCCTGGCAACCACTTTCTGCCAGGCAGTTGACAAGCTGAGTGAATTCCATAGCCATTAAAAGTACTAACACACCCAGGATGCCAGATCTGAGGAGAGGGCTCCACTGGGCACGGTTGGCTGCTAATATGGAGATCCCGGCTAGGCTGCAGCCCTTTCCTGAGACATTATAATCCTACATAGAGACGATGTAGGGAGCCAAGGGCTTGTGTTGCACACATAGGTGTTCAGCAGCAAGTCTTTCTTCATACAGCAAGTGAAGCGAAGACTTTTAGTCACCGGGCCCAAATGAAGTCGTGGTAACTTGCAAATTATCAAATTAGGAGGTTTAGAAAAATTGTGTTAAGTCAAGTTCCACTTGGCAAAGTTGGCTAAGCAATTTTGGTTTTGGCTGGGATTTCTCGAAACAAGAGAGGGTGCTTGCTCTGTGGTTGGGAGCAGCTGAGGGAAACACCACCACGGTGGTTAATCTGGGTTTTGTCTTTCCTGCTGACATAAAGGTTTCACGTGAGCCACTGTATTTTTTGTAGTCCTTTCCAAGGCACAAAAGCAAAACAAAAAGAAAGCCCCAAGTAAACAAAAACCAACTGTTTATTTCTTGAAGATTTGAGTTTGGAGGGAAAACAAGATTTGCCTGTTGCTTTGCTTGAGTGCATTTGCTTCTCCTGAGACTTGTGTCTCTGAGCTCTGAGCTCTGCTCTGCCCAGTTCTTTTCTGTCACACATGTCTCACCATGCCTCCTGTTCCACCCCTCCAAAGTTTCTTCTTCCCTGAACCGTGTTCTCATTCTCATCACCATTTCATTGATGAGGGAACCATCATACGGTAGCCAACTAGAACACTTCTCTAGCAGGATGCTTCTTCAGTGCCAAACAGGCCATTATTGTCCTTTCCACTTCCTCCTAAAAGATTTGGTTTCAACTCCCTGTTGCTGCTCTGAATTTTGAAGAAACAATGAATCAGTTTGTCAATAAATATTTATCAAACATTTACTCTCTTCCATCCTGTCATGGGAGTGTAAGAGCAGAGCTTCTCAAACACGAACACAAGGACCCTAAAAGCAGAGGAGTGTGGACTTAGACTCCAGGAAGAGTTTGGTGCCAGCTTGTGGGAGGGAGCGGGTGTTGGCATAACCTGACAGGCCTGCTGTGAAGATGAAATTTCATTCAAATCAAGTTTTATCTTAGAGAATAGTGTAAATTTCCCACTCTACTTTAAAAAATATCTGTTTGTGTTCATGTATAAATAATGTTTAGATTATTTACCAATGCTCCTAGAAGATTTTTTTTCTATGTATTTATTTAAAAGAGTTTACCTTCACAGCAAAATGAAGAGGAAGATAAGGAAGTTTCTCATATACTCCTGTTCCCACACCTGCAAAGCCTCCCACATTATCAATATCCTTCACCAAGGTGGTACATTTGTTACAATTCATGAATCTGCATTGACACAACATCATCACCCAGTCTAGAGTTTACCTTAGGGCTCACTCTTGGTCATTCTATGGGTGTGGACAAATGTATAATGATATGTTTTATAAGAAAGTGCCAAACTGTCTTCCAAAGTGGCTGTACCATTTTGCATTCCCACCAGCAATGAATGAAAATTCCTGTTGCTTCACATCCTGGCTAGCATTTGGTATTATCAGTGTTCCAGATTTTGATGAGTAATGGTATCTTTTTGTTGTTTTAATTTGCATTTCCCTGATCAAATAGGATGTAGAGCATCTTTTTATATGATTATTTATCATCTGTAAATAATCTGTTAAGGTGTGGTGTCTGTTAAGGTCTTTGGCCCATTTTTTATTTGGGTTGTTTGTTTTCTTATTGTTGCATTTTTAAGGTTTTTTGTATATTTTGGATAACAGTCCTTTATCAGGCATATGTTTTGCAAATATTTTCTACCAGTCTGTGGCTTGTCGTCTCATTGTCTTCACAGTGCCTTTTGCAGAGCAGATGTTTTTAATTTTAATGAAGTACAGCTAATCAATTGTTTCTTTCATGAATTATCTCTTTGGTGTTATATCTAAAATGTCATTGCCATAACCAAGGTTATCTAGGTTTTCTCCTGTGTTATTATCTACTGAGAGGTTTATAGTTTTGAATTTTACATTTAGGTTTATGATACATTTTGAGTTAATTTTTGTGAAGAGTTAATTTTGTCTGTGTCTAGATTCATTATTTTGCATATGGATGTCCAATTATTCCAACACCACTTGTTAAAAAGACTATCTTTGCTTCATTTGTTGCCTTTGCTCCTTTGCCAAAGATCAGTTAATTGATTATATTTATGTAAGTCTATTTCTGAGTTCTCTATTCAGTTTCACTGATCTGTCTATTTTTTCGCCAATACCACACTGTCTTGATTATTATAGCTTTATAGTGAGTCTTAACATCAAGTAGTGTCAGCCCTCCAATTTTGTTCTTCTCTCTTGAATATTGTGTTGGTTATTCGAGGTCTATTGCCTTTCCACATAAACTTTAGAATCATTTTGTCAATATCCTCAAAATAACTTGCTGAGATTTTGATCGGGATTGCACTGAATCTATAGATCAAGTTGGAAAGAACTGACATTGTGACAATATTGTCTTCTTATCCGTGAAGGTGAAATATCTCTCCATTTATTTAGTTCTCCTTTGATTTTGTTCATCAAAGTTTTGTAGCTTCCCTCATATAGATCTTCTACGTATCATATTAGATTTATACCTAAGTATTTAATTTGGAGTTACCAATGTAAATGGTATTGTGGTTTGAATTCCAAACTTTACTTGTTCATTTCTGGTATATAAGAAAATGATTATATCAGTTGATTAATACTGTTGTTCAGTTCAACTATGTCCTTACTGATTTTCTGCCTGCTGGATTTATCCATTTCCGATAGAGGGGTGTTGAAGTCTCCAACCATGATAGTAGATTTGTCCATTTCTTCTTGCAGTTTTAGCAGTTTTTGCCTCATATAGTTTGATGCTCTGTTGTTAGGTACATACATGTTTAGGATTGTTATGTCTTCTTAGAGAATTGACCCCTTTATGATTATGTAATGCCCTTGTTTATCCCTGATAACTTTCTTTGCTTTGACGTCTGCTGTGTCTGAAATGAATGTAGCTACTCCCACTTTCTTTTGATTAGCAAGTTAACATGGTATATTTTTCTCTATACATTTATTTTTTATTTTTTTAACATCTTTATTGGAATATAATTGCTTTACAATGGTGTGTTAGTTTCTGCTTTATAACAAAGTGAATCAGCTATACATATACATATATCCCCATATCTCCTCCCTCTTGCATCTCCCTCCCACCCTCCCTATCCCACCCCTCTAGGTGGTCACAAAGCACTGAGCTGTTCTCCCTGTGCTATGTGGCTGCTTCCCACTAGCTATCTGTTTTACATTTGGTAGTGTATGTATGTCCATGCCACTTTAAACTGGGTTTCCTGTAGACAACATACAGTTGGCTCTTGCTTTTTGACCCACCCTGACAATCTCTGTCTTTTCATTGGTGCGTTTAGACCATTGACAATTCACGATGATTATTGATATAGTTGGATTATATCTACCGTATTTGTTACTGTTTTCTACTTGTTACCCTTGTTCTTTAGTCCTATTTTTGTCTTCCACTATTTTTCTGCCTTTTGTGGTTTTAATTGTGGCTTGATTTAATTTAATTTTATATGATTCCACTTTCCCCCTTAGCATATTACTTATAGTTTTTGTTTTGTTTTGTTTTTACTTTTTTAAGTAGTTGCCCTAGAATTTGCAATACCCATTTACAGCTAATCCATGTCCACTTTCAAATAATACTATACCACCTTACATGGAGTGTGCGTACCTTCTAATAACCAAATAATCCTAATTCCTCCCATCCCTTGTATCATTGCTGTCATGCAGTTCACCTATATATAAGCATTCATAAGAATATACATATATAGGCACACATAATCAAATACACTGTTGCTATTATTATTTTGACAAACTCTTATCTGTTAGATTAAGAATAAGAAAAATAAACGTTTCTATTTTACCTTTCCTTATTCATTCTTGATACTTTTCCTTTCTTTATGTAGATCCAAGTTTCTGACCTATACCATTTTCCTTCTCTCTAAATGTTAAACTTCTCAACATTTCTTGCAAGACAAGTCTACTGGCAAAAATCTTCTTCAAGTTTTGTTTGTCTGAGAAGGTCCTTAGTTTTCCTTCACTTTTGAAGAATAATTTAATAAGGTACAGAATTCTGTGTTGGCAGGGTTTTTTCTCTCAATACCTTAAATATTTCACTCCACTATCTTCTTGCTTGCATGATTTCTAAGGAAAAGCTGTTTTCTGTAGTTTGAAAATGACATGCCTAGGTGTAATTTTAGGGGGAGTATTTATCCTGCTTGGTGTTCTTTGAGCTTCCTGGTGTCTGGTGATTTGTGTCTGACGTTAATTTGGGGAAATTCTCAGTCATTATTGTTTCATATATTTCTTTTGTTCCTTTCTCTCTTTCATCTCCTTCTAGTGTTCCCATTAAACACGTTACACCTTTTGTAGTTGTCCCACAGTCCTTGGATATTCTGTTCTGCTTTTTTTTTTTCCAGTCCTTGTTCTCTTTGCTTTTCAGTTTTGGAGGTTTCTATTGATATATCCTCGAGATAAGAGATTCTTTCCGCAGCTGTGTCTAGTCTACTAATAAGCCCATCAAAGGCATTCTTCATTTGTGGTACAATGCTTTTGATCTCTAGCATTTCTTTTTGGTTCTTTCTTAGGACTTCCACCTCTCCACCTATATTGCCCATCTGTTCTTGCATGCTGTCTACTTTAGCCATTCACAGCCCTTAACATATTAATCACAGTTGTTTATATCCCCAATTTGATAATTCCAACATCTCTGCCATGTCTAGTTCTATGTTTGCCTCTGTCTCTTCAAACTGTGTTTATTGCCTTTTAGTATGCCTTGTAATTTCTTATTGATAGCCAGACATGATGTACCCATAAAAGGAACTGCTGTACACAGATCTTCAATAATGTGGTGGTCAGTGGGAGAAGAGAGGGGAAAAGTTCTATTGTCTATGATTAGATCTAATTCTTTTAGTGAGCCTTTGGACTGTGAACTTCGCAGAGCATTTCTCAGTTTTTTTTTCTCCTCCCTTAGGTGGGACAGGATGGCTAGAGCAGACCACAGTTGATGATTTCACTTCTCTCACATGGAAGGCTAGCTCACTGGAGTTAGGTGCTTTCCTCCCGCCAGGTCAGTCAAGCTCTGATAACACCCCAGCAAGTTAGGCTCTAGTTAACTAGTTTCTCCTGAGGGCAGGCCTTGTTAGGAAGAACGGTGTACTCCAGCATATTTCAAAATCATTCCTTTTCCTCTCGCCCTTCCTGAAACATGAGGGAGTTTTTCTCCAATATTTATTGTGAGAAATTGCTTGGGCTCCTGGCCATAAAACCCACAAAAGACTGGGTATCTTTGGAGTTTTTTTTTTTTTTTTTTTTTTAAACATCTTTATTGAAGTATAATTGCTTTACAATGGTGTGTTACTTTCTGCTTTATAACAAAGTGAATCAGTTATACATATACATATGTTCCCATATCTCTTCCCTCTTGCATCTCCCTCCCTCCCACCCTCCCTATCCCACCCCTCTAGGTGGTCACAAAGCACCGAGCTGATCTCCCTGTGCTATGCGGCTGCTTCCCACTAGCTATCTATTTTACATTTGGTAGTGTATATATGTCCATGACACTCTCTCACCCTGTCACATCTCACCCCTCCCCCGCCCCATATCCTCAGGTCCATTCTCTAGTAGGTCTGTGTCTTTATTCCCATCTTGCCACTAGGTTCTTAACTCTCAGAGTTGTTCACACTGAGCTTCCAGCAATTGGTCAATTACAATTCAGATTTTCCCACCCCGGCCCTGGTTCCTGCGGTTGTTTCTGCTCACGAGTCTCTGCTCTGGTAAACTTTGGCTCCTTGTATTTGTCTGTCTGTCACTCCAATCTTGTGGGCAGTGGTTTACCCTGTGTCCTCCTCTCTGCTGCAGATTCAAGAGGAGTTGTTAATTTTTCAGTCTGTTCATGCTGTTACTTGTTGTTAGAATGGATTGTTGACTTCTAAGCTCCTTATGTGTGGAACTGGAACTAGAAATTCATGGAGATATTTTTTTTAGATGCTTTGCATCCTACCAGCAGGCCATTATAGGCCCCGACAGTGTGCCGGCTCCAGTGTGAGAATATGACCCCAGGAAACATGAGCATGGTGACCACATGGATGTTCAGAGACATCCTAAATTTAGACTATTCTGTCCTATTATTCTCAGACATGAACTTGTACTTGTAGACCCATATGAGCTGAATTTTAATTTAGGAAATAAGATTCCCATCAGCTTTTGTGACTTATAGGGTATTTGTCCTACCTTTGCAGAGTTACTAGTCTGGAGAAATGAGATTATCACATATGAAACAAAGGACAATATGAAACATTAAATAATACCCTGAATTATTCCCCAAAAGGATTTGAGATGATGAATAAGGCCATTTTTAATTGTTTATTAGTGAGTAGTGGATTATGAATGCTGAAGCGGATCAGGAAAAAGAAAGATCAGGGCAGAGTAGAGACCAAGGAACAGGGGGCTGTGCTTGAGCGGAGGGGAGAAGAGAGCTGGTTTTGGCTTTCAGAATTGCTATGACAATGATACTTGCCAATGAAGAAGCTGAAGGTTTGAGAAGAAGGGCTTTTTATCTCTTCCCAGAAGTCTTGCCCCTGGGAGCAGAGAGGTTTGGAGTCAGTAGGTTCCTGCCTGTGGTTTGTCACAAGCTCAAGGGTTCCCTGAGTGGGCCATTCACCAAAGAAAGGAGGCTTCCACATGATTTGTGGAGTAGCTGTATTCCATCCTATTCCACCTCCATTTAGTCTCACAAAGGCCTCTTCTTCCTACATTGTTAGCACCCTTTTGACTTTCTGAAATTGTTCCTGCTCTTATCCTGGAGAACACCCTCAAGAGCTCCATCCAGCTCAGCTGGCCTTCATTTATTTTATGGGTCAGTTTTGTGAGGTGCCGGGGAATCTTTGTATTAGTTGCTACCCCTACTTTAGGGAGAAAGTCACTTTATGGGAGTGGAGTCACTCTCAAGTAATAGATGGCCACTGAGATTACTCTGAACCAAAGGTAAATGTGAAGAAGAAAGGACCAGCCAGTAACAAAATGGAATATCTACAGTAATATTGGGCAAACACTTAGATTATCTACCTCTTAGTGGGTTTTACAGGTAGAGCTGCTTCTAAGCAAAACAGGGAAGTAGGTGACATATGCTTCTGTGGTCTCCTATCTGGGTGTTTCCCCCACTAAGGGGCTTTCTTCCATCTACCACTTAAGTACCCCTTGCCTTTGCAGCTCTGTCACAGAATAATTGTCCTCACAGAAAATTCACATGTAAATTATTATCACAACCTCAAGAGTGAATTTCGTGGGATACCTTGCATTTTAATAGAAATCAAAATCTTGCAGAAGGAAGGGAAGGATGAAGTTCCTGTCTTCAGTATGTCAGCCTGGCCATAATTCCAAGCAAGAAAAGGGTCAAGGGCAGCTCTGGGCTCCTGGAAAATAAGTCCTAATTAGATTTGGTACCCGGCACGAGCACAAAGAGGAGGGAGGGTGTTCCTCCTTTCAGCATATGGATTTCTTGGTCCCGCTTACTTGGGCAGCCCTGCTAGAGAATATTTACTTCTCCTTTTTAATCCTCTCCTCAGTATCTAGGCCCTTGGCAGAGGATGCCATCATTCCCAGCACTTGGATAACAGAATAAACCTAATGGAAGCAGAAAGGACCTCCCTCAGAACAGTCAGTGAGGCCTGGAAACGCCCTGGTGCCCAGTTCCCGTTCAAAGCTGTTTGTAGCCACAGGGAGAAGGCCTTGTCCTTGTCAAGTGTCACATTGACATGAGGCCTGAAGTGACACAAGAACCCAACCTACATACCTATACTTGACCATCCTCTTTGAGGAACCCCAGAAATGACTGTGGCCTCTTGCATGTTCAGATAAACCAGTTTAAAAATACTACATTGGGGGGGGGCAACCCTTGTCAACATCCGGTCTGCATCCGAATGCCTGAGTTGCGATATGTATCTTTGTTTTGTGCATTTATTTACCTCTCCCCGCTGCTGTAAAGTCTTTTAGGGCAGGAGCAAGGTAGACTATACTTCCTGTCTTATCCATAATGCCTAGCACCTTGTCTTGTACATAAAAAGAGCATAAGTATCTGTTGGACAGATGAATGAATTGATAGAGCATCTTGTTTTAGAACCATTAGGTTTTTATGAAAGAGCAATATTCAAAAAATGCAATTCTTCTATGACATAACACATAATCTCTGAACAAGTTATGGACAGGTGCTCTTGAAGTTTGTGAAAGAAAGGTCTGCATAGAATTACCTAAGATTTGTCTGCCTTATGAGCTACTGTGGATTATTTTGTTTGAGAGAAAAAAATTACTCCCCACTTTATCTTTAAACTTCCTGCCGATATTAACATCTTTAACTCTAAGTGATGTTGTGGTCTGTGAGACCATTACTGTGGGTTGGTGTCTTGGGTGAAGCTAAAAGGCGTTGGCAATAATCCGGGGCCCTTTTCCAAGAAATATACTATGAACTTAAGGGAGAAAGAACAGAGGGATGGAGAGGGCCCTCGAGTAACCCACAAGTCATGCGAATGCCTAAGCAGTCATAGACCACAATTCCTGTGACCTCCCCTCCCACACACACACATACATACACACATAGGCCTGGCCCCTCACCCCTACTTGCTACTTATTGGAGCATGATAGAAAAGAATGATGCAATGACAGAAAAGTGAAAAAAAGAAGAAGAAGAAGAAAGAATGTGTGGAACTTAAGAGTTAATGGACACTTGCTGAATTAAGACAGGAGAGAGTAGAGGGTCACAGCTGGCACAGACTTGACTATGAAGGTAGGAGAGATAGGAGTGGCAAAGGAAGCTGGAGATGGGGCACAGGTGAGCAAGAAGCAGAGCATACCTGGGAAGTGGGGCGTGGGGCAGAGAGCCAGAACTGATGATGCCACCATGATAGATGAAGACCACTAAAGAATGTAGAGGGGAGCCCCGGTCCCCCAATAATGAAAGTTTAGGTCTAATCAGCACAGAGCAACCCTGCGAAGTGAGGGCATTGAGTTGAGAGTTCCAAGATGAAGACAGATCACACGGAGCATATCCTAACCAGCCATTCTAACAGCAAAAAGACTATAGATAATACAAAGCAAGGAATTATCCGAAGGACATTTTAAAATAATTTTACAAACTTTATCCCATAAATATATATTCCCATTCCATTATGAACAAAAATCCCTATTGTATCTTTATTATCTTCCTTTTTTCAATTTAGAATAGTAAACATATCTTTAAGAGTTAGATAAAAGGTTAAGACTCTGGGCTTTGGGAATTACTGAGCTCTAAAAAATTAAGTTTCTAGCTCTGCCACTTTTTAGTGGTATGACTTTGGGCAAATTACTTAATGCCTATCTCTAAGCTCTAATTTCCTTATCTATAAAATGGGGACAATAATATATACCTCCTATGATAGTAAGAAATAACATGAAAATGTACTCAGTGTATCACAGAGGGCTTGATCTCCAGAAAGGACTCAAGCTCAATCAATGGTAGCTTTTACTAGCCACAGTCAGTGTCACTGATGGTAGCAGGCTGATGCTGGTAAACGTATTTGTCAGAGACTGAGGAAGGAGGTTGCGGGAAGATGTAGCTTCCCATTAACTTTGTCACTGATTGTTGGATAACTTTGGACCAAATGGTATTCTTTAATGAATGGGGGTGCAAAACATATTATGATTAATGACTGTCACAGCTGGTAGCCAGATGTTTACATTATTCCCTCTGTTTTAAAGCAAACATATCAGAGGAAAAGGGTTGAATGATAGAATTAGGCAAATTAAGTACAGTATTTTGGGAATGTATTTTGATTAGGCTAATATTAAAAATTAACATCCGTAAGCCAGTAATCTAAATGAGGCAGTTTTTGGACACCGTGACTGGCAGAGGGAACCCGGCATAGGAGTGCATGTTTCCAGCAAAACCTTCGTCAATTAAATCCTCCCCTGCAGAACAGAGAGAGTTAAATGTGTCTTTATTAGCCTCTAGTATAAAAGGACAAATCATTTCTTTTAATTGAGAAAGGATAAAATGTTTTTGCTCTACACATGTATTTATGTTCTATTTTAGCATCATAATTATTTTTGCAGCTGTCAGAATTTCACACAACCTAACAGGAAAATAAATCTTGAGTCCAGACTGGCTCAATACTTTCCAGAGGAGTCCAGTAAATAAAAACTTCACAGTGACTGACTGACCTCATTCGAGTCAGAACTCCCAAGCCCAAACCCTAGAGTGAATGGGAAAGAGGTTAATTAGTTGGAAAAAAATTCATGGGATTTTTTTTTTTAAGGAAACATCCTGAATCGAGGTGATTAAAACAACACCAAACGGATAAAGGGTAGAACTGAGAGAGGACAAGTTTTGCATAATTGAGTATCTTGAGTATGTGGGGAAGATGGGAAAGAAATCTTGCTATTCTGGTCTTGAACTACTAAATCCTGAAAACGCCAAGAGGGAGAGTCACCAAAGTTAGAAGTGAAGCTGGAAGTATGGCTGAGCTGTCCACAGATGGAGTGCATATGGTCTCTGGAGGGTTTTTATCAGTCATGTGGGTGAGAGGTGAGATTCTCTAGTAATTACATTTATTCTTAGGATTTATAGTTAAGTCAGGAAACTGAATTCATTCATTTGGCACATATTTTTTTATAGACACTTGTTGGCACTGCAGGTGCCCTCAGTGAGCTGCTAACCCAAAGCTGCAAAGGGGTGATCCAATAGGGAAGCTGTGGTAGATAGAATAATGGCCCCTCCAAAGACACCTACATCTTACTCCCCAGAACCTACATATATATGTTATGTTGCATGGCAAGGGGGAGATTAAGATCTGCAAATGGAACTTAGGTTGCTGATCAGGTGATCTTAAAATAGGCATATTATCCTAGATTATCTGTGTGGGCTCAAGGTAATCACAACGCTTCCTACAAGATGGAAAAGTGAGGCAGAAGAGCCAACGTCAGAGTGATGCCAAATGAGAAAGACTCAACTTTCCGCTGCTGGCTTTGAAGATGGAAGAGGGCATGAGCCAAAGGAAACAAGTGACCTCTAGAACCCGGAAAAGGCAAAGAAACAGATTCTCCCATAGATCCTCTAGAAGGACTACAGTTCTCTTGACACCTTGATTTTAGCCCAGTGAGATCCATGCTGGACTTCTGACCTCCAGAACTGCAAGATAATACATTTGTGTTATTTTGAGCCACTACGTTTGTAGCAATATATTATGGCAGCTATAGGAAACTAATACAGATACCAAGGCAGTGGGACAGGAAGGCACCCCAAAATCACAGCAATAAGAGGAACAGAAAATGTCCTAGGAAAAGCCAATGTTTCTTCTGAAAAGGAAAGTCCACTGGCAACTCCCATTTGAATTTCTTAAGAAAATTTTCTTCACGCGTAGTCATCAATCCTAAGGTGACAGATTCTAGAGCTGATTGTTTATATACCCTTTTTTAAAGGGGCTAAGGTCATTTTCTTGACACTGATTTAAGGGCTAAGATTGTGGGTAGGGAACAACTTGAAGTGGGGAAGGACAATTGTTTCCCTACGTAACCCAGTCACATTGCCTCCAAACTTGCTTATCTTACTGCTCTTTTCAAACCAGACCTTTCATACCTACAGACTTCATGGGGGTTAGGCCAGAACAAGCGTTGTGCTACACACTACTGTTCCTATTATCATTTCGTGTCCCACTGTGCACTCCCTGCTTCGCAGCTGTCCGGGACCACCCGCTGGGCAGATCCTCTACAACCCAACAGGAAATCCCCAATGCCCATCTTGGAGGTGAATTGCGGCCAACACTGATTGTCTGTGGGAATGCCATTTCTTCCCTGCCCTTTCAATATTCTTATGCCACTCCTGCGATCACTGCCAATCTGTAGAAAATTACAGGATAAATTTTTGTGAAGGACTGAATTTGCATAACTTGTTTTTTGTTGTTTGTTGTTGTGGGGGGAGGGATTCTGACTTTTATAAGCAATTTGTATGCATTTTATTGGAGGGTACTGAGTTAGATTCATCCCACTCACTCACTATCCTGGCATTGCTATGCATGTGCTGTTGGGGCTTAGCATGAAACGATTTTCTTTGTTCAGATTTGGATTGCTGTCTCTGCTTGCAAATTATTTTTCACCAAGAATCCCCTCCCTTCCCCTTCCCTCCCCTCTCTTCCCCTCCCCTCCCCTCCCTTCTCCCCTCCCCTCTCTTCCTCTCCCCTCCCCTCCCCTCTCCTCCTCTCTCCTCCCCTCCCTTCTCTCCTCTCCTCTCTTCCCCTCCCCTCCCTTCTCCCCTCTCCTCTCTTCCCCTCCCCTCCCTTCTCCCCTCTCCTCTCTTCCCCTCCCCTCTCCTCTCTTCCCCTCCCCTCCCCTCTCTCCTCTCCTCTCTTCCCCTCCCCTCCCCACCCCTCCCATCCTTTCCCTTCCCCTCCTCTTCTCTCTCTCTCTCTCTCTCTCTCTCTGTCACACACACACACACACACACACACACACACAGATGAAATTAAACACATTTTTCCATTGCAAAGTTCGGGACCCATTAATACCTTTTCCAAGTTCAGGGCTCTTGGAAAGTTCAGGGATAAGTCTTCTTCATTTTGGTTCCTGATCATCACCCAGCCATTGTGTTCTGCTAAACAAAATGAATTACTAGAGGAGGAGCCCAGGTCTGTGTTTTAATAGAGCCTGATTTCTCCAATTTAGTTCTATTGACATTTTGGGCTGAGTAATTATTTGTTCTGTGGGGGCTGTCCTGAGCATTATAGGATATTTAGCAGCGTTCCCAGCCTCTACCCTCTAGATGCCAGCAGCAACACCTCCCCAAGTAATGGCATTAAAAATGTGTTCAGATACTGCCAAACATTCCCTGATGGGCAAAAATCACTCCAGGGTGAGAACCAATTGGAGTAGAGAGATCAACACACCCAACTGCAAGCAACTTGTTAAGACAGCCTCCAAAATAGTGAACAGACTCAGCTGTTCACCCAGCTGTGTGGCCCACCTGTGGCCAATTACTTTGACGAGATTATTGAGTTACAGGCTTCGGCATGTGGGCTCAGCTCCAGGCAACTGTATGCGCTCTGTGGGTTGGCGCCACTGGTGGCATTGGGTTACACACAGTCCACTCTGCTTTTCAGCTGCTGGAAGGCAGCTCAGTTACTTGCTAACTGACAGTGATGACAGTTCAAACCAACCGTGTGACCCCAACACAGTTGAATGTGCTACGTAGAAATAACCATAGTCACTTTCTGCACAAACTATTATTGTTGGTGGCGCTGGTGTTGTTATTATTTATAAAAGAAAAAAGTTCCCAAACTCGGGAAACGACATAGATTTCATTGACTTCTTTAACAACTATAGATCTGCCTTTTCACTGGCTGCTGTGTGTCCTGATGGCATGTTCAATAAGACATGTTCAAGTCCAAGTTCATCATCATTCACCTCCCACACAGCAGTTTTTAAATCTTTCCAATTTTTATTAGTTCTTTCTGTTAACCTCGACTTGCAATAGCACACACATGAGGTGCCTAATTCAATTATCTTCCTTCAAATCTTCCAACATACAATTACCAAATTACTCTTCCTAAATCAAAGGTTGGATTAAAAATTCTATTGAAAAACATGAAATGGCTTCACTAACTATTGATTTCAAATTTTGTAGCTCAGCATTTAGGGTTTTCCAATATTCACCTTCATAGCCTGTATTTTTCCCTCTTTCTTTGTCCTTCCTTCCTTCCCCCCCTATTTCTCCAATGTTATCTCCTAACCAAGTATTTCTCAAAATGTGGTCCATGGTTCACCTGAAAAAGGATCAACAAAGATACTTTTTAAAATGCAGATTTCTAGGCCTAGCCCCAGATTTCTAGGGATAGGAACTGATTATCTCAAAAAAGTGAAATATCTTAAGATCCAGCTCAAACGAACGTCTCTCTTTAAAATACTTAGTGCTTTTCTTCTGGTACTTATTCTAACTTGGAGGAGGAAGAAGAGGAGGGGAAGGAGATGAGGGAGGAGGGTAGCTACAATATTTGTGACAGAGACTGTGCTAGGCACTTTACATTGACTATTTCATTAAATCTTTGCAATATCATTATTCACTTTATAGATGTGGAAACTGCGGCTCAGAAAGGTTTATTTACTTGCCAGTGATTACATTTACAGCATAGGGGAGCTTTTCACTCCAAATTCACAGAGTCAATGCTGACCTCGCTCAGACTTCATTCTGCTCTTTCTACACTTGTCTTATGTCTTTTACTTTTACTTTAAACTTTTGTGTATAAGGCCTTGATAAAATGGCTCTGTGGAAAGAACATTGGACTTAGATTTAAACTGGTATCTGCTTGAATCTTGGCCTTGGCATTTTGGGGTTTCTTTTAGTTGTCCCTAAGGTATGGCCATCTGCCTCTTGTTCAGAGCACAGCCAGACAATGAAGGAGGGATGGAGCCGAAAGGTGCACAGGGCAAGTCCCTGCTGTCTTTTAAGGAAGATACCTGGAAGTTTCCACGTATGACCATGTTTACTTGTAGGAGTCACAAATATGAAAAAATAGGCCAGATAGCCAGAGATGTTTTTAAGAGCTCCTCTTAAGACCTTGAAAAGAAACCAGATAGGAAAGATCTCCCCAGTTCCAGTCAGGCTGCATCCATATGTGAGAGTAGAACCATTCCCAAATAGTTTCCAACTAAAATTTTATTTTCACTGATCACCTGTTGCCTGCCTTCCTGGTGATGAAATGCCGTGAGGGCACCACTGCAGTGGTGTCACCAGATGGTGTCGTCATGCAGATGGACAGTTCCTGCTTAGGTCCTCTGAAAGGGGACAGGGGAAACATTTCTGCAACAGGTCCTTCAGTGGAGCAAAATACGAAATTAATTCAAGCATTTGTTACTTATACCCATTTTGCTCCCAAAACAGATTTGAGTAAGCTTTCAATAAAAGGCACAAGTGCAATAGATCTGTTAGAACCAAGATAAAGGAACAAGTGCCATAGAATGAAGGGTGATTATATCTATTAATTACAAACATTTTAGATAATAGCAACATTTATGGAAGCGTATCATGCATGTGGTTAAGTGCACTGTTCTTAGCACTTGTGTCATTTCATTTAATTCTCACAACTCTATGATGGTAGCTCTTGGTATTATTTGCAGTTTATGGTAAGGAACTGAGTACAAAGAGGTTTAGTGACCAGCTCGTAGTCGTACATCAGTAATACATACACACAGCATAGCTGAGTCAGGATTTGAACCAGACAGTCTAATCCAGGACATGGGTTAGGCAGAGAAGTCCATCAGACAAGGTTGGAATCCCTGCTCTTCTACTTACTAGCCAATGACCTCGGCAAGTCACTTCACTTTGTTAAGCTTCAGTCTATTCATCTGTAAAATGGGGATAATGATATTTGCCTGTTGGGTTTGTGGTGAAGACTAAAACAGACAATGTGTAAAGATGTGTAGTAATGTGACTGGCACAATGTAAGTGTGAGAGACACTGTGCTACATTCTACGTGTAACCCTTTGTTATCTCCTTTGAATAACACTCTAATAATGTTCCAATAATCTAATAGTAAGAAAATGTTAGATTACTAGCTGTGGAACTATGAATTTTTTTCTTCTTTCCAATGTCATTTGCAAAGGACATCATCTGTCTCTCACCATTTCGTTCTGGCAACATAGTGCTAGGGTTGTATCCTTGTAGGAATGACAAAACTTTAAAAATTAAGAGGAATATTCCAGAGGTTCAAACTGGACAAAAGAGAGGCAGTGATAGGATGTGAAATAATAACATGGAGCAGACTGAGTGTCTGTCAGTTTTCCTTACTGAGTATGCAAATCCTCAATAAAGCTCATCAAATACAAAAGTAGGATTTAGCTGGTACAGCCCAGCGCCTCTTCACTGTGTGCTTTTGAAATGAACTCTTCTTTTTGTTAAGCCAATAAATAACAAACTCCCCGAGTGTCCTCAGAACCGTAAGAAAGAGTGACATTGTCATTCAGGGCTGCCAAGAGTGACATTGTCATTCAGGGCTGCCAACACAAAGAAAGGAAGGGGCACAAAAGCCAACCAGCCATTGATTATGTGGAGGGTTGGTCCTGTTACAGAAATCATTGAGCAGATGTCACCACTGGCCTGAAAACACTGGCATGTTATTGTGCTAACAGAAAGACACAATGATGTGTAACAAGCCTCTGCTTAATTATTTGAAAAGCCTTAAATCCAAGCATTTTGTGTGTGTGTATGTATGTGTGTGTGTGTGTGTGTGTGCATGTACATATGTGCGTGTGGTTAAATTAAATAAAACTCAGTGGGCAAAAAATATCATACAGTAGATTAAATTCTGTTTCTGCAAACCTGGGTTGTGAGCTGTCCACTTGGTGCTGTTCTGAGTGTTGCTGAACAGGTCAAGGGTCAAGCAGGAGCAGATGGGCCCAGGATACAGAGCACCCTTCGCCTTACTTGTTGGGAACTATATCTTAATTAGGCTAGTCCAGGAAGGCCCCAAGCTCAAATTACTAGTTAATCTAATAGAGTGCTTTCTCTTAGGGAAAAAGTAAACATAATGTGCAGTGAAACCCTTGACCTGAGGCTTCTACCGAAGGGAAGAGGCAGTGTCACAGGGAGCCTCCTTGAGCCTTGCGGGAACTTGCTCAGTTCAGGGTGTTAAATGGATGCTTCACTTCCTTCTCTCCTCTCCTGCGTCTCTCATCTCCTTTTTTCCCTCTTTCAGACTTTCCTTTCTTCATTTCATCTTTGCCTTCTCTTTTTTCCTTCTCTTCTTTATCTTCCTTCCTTTTTCTATTCCATTTTTTTCCTTTCTCTCTTTCTTTACTTTTGAAGGATTCCCTAATTTGTACTATGTATGCCGGGGAAGCAACGAAGAAGTTGGGGGCGTAACCCAAGTGCTATGATCTGAATGTTTGTGTCCCTCCCCCAAAGTTCATATGTTGAAAACCTAATGCCCAAAGTGATGGGGTTAGGAGGTGGTACCTTTGGCGAGGTGATTAGGTCATGAGAATAGAGCCCTCATGAATGGGATTAGTGTTCTTACAAAAGAGGCTCCAGAGAGCTAGCTCACCCCTCTTCCCCCATGTAAGGATATGGCGAATAAGAAGTCTGCAACCCAGAAGAGGGCTCTCACCCAACTATGCTGGCACCCTGATCTTGAACTTCTAGCCTTCAGAAGTTATGAGAAATAAATCTATGTCGTTTCTAAGCTACCCAGTTTGTGGTATTTTTTAATAGTAGCCTGAATGGACTAAGACATGAAGCCAACTTGAGATCCAGGCCACTCTAACCATTTACCGGGTTTGCATTAAAAACAGTCTATTCAAGTTAATTCCATTACTTAGGCACATCATGCTGTGTCCCTCCAGGTCAGCATTCATTGTGACAAAATAAAACACATTGTGGTATGATTTTATTACATCCGGTGACACACATGAATAACTCAGAGAAAACCAAAGAGCTCTTCTTTCTTTAAAAGCTTCCCAGTTCCTAGAATTAATACAAATTTATTATAGCTGGTGTGCGGGACTCCTTGGTTTTACAGTTCCTATAATTCAAAACATCTACAGTGTGTTTGTTAGCAGAGGTAGACTTAACGGTGAGCCAAAGGCAGAAAAATCATGTCAAAAATTATGTTTTAGTAAAAGGCCTCGGTGTAACTTGCCGTGTGGTCTCAATTCACACACACACAAAAAAAGTTACAGAAAGAACATGGTGCTTTCACAAGCTGTAATCACTCTAAAAATCTACCCAGTTCTCCCGGATATCAGGGGACTCTGCTTCAGGCCTGACACGGTTTTGTTAGTAAGAGGTAGTCCCCTGGGACTGCCTACAGCTGAGTGAGTGATGATTTTTCCCTCCAGCATGGCAAGCTACTGGAAAGGGCTGCTTAGCTACTGTGAGGGTTTGGAGAGGTATTTGGGGAGAAAGCAAAGTTTTAAAAGGGTTGAGTAGTCTTCTGAGATTGCAGTCTTTCCTGGCTGCCAGGAAAGCTACACCATTTCATCTGTTAAGGGAGGTCATCAAGAAGACGTGACTGCCCCCTTGTTTGACCCGAAAGCTGGACTGGGGCATTTGAAGGCTCCTCACCCCTTCCCCTGTTTTTGGAATGTGCCTTCGCGTGCCTTCCCTGCTCTTTGCTCCCAGAAGCTTCCCAAGGACACAGCCTTGAGTGAATAATGTTTTGATGAGACTATCTGGACTGTGTACCTGACTGAACCCAGTTAAGGCTTCTATATAGATTTTTAAGGTTCTGGCAGGCAGGCGTGGAAATCTACTTGTCTTGCGGCCACAAAAGACAAGACTCTAAAGTAAGTTCCCTTGCTTCTTAAACCTTCCACCTACCAATCTGGAGTAATCTGCCTCTTTCTTAAATCTCACCCTGCCCGCCACCTACTGGTTGGGGGCTGGGTTTCAGATTACACCCGGGAGGTTCCGCAGGAAGTTTGAGAACTAACGTCATCTTAAAAATATTATTTGGATCCCAGACCATACCATGTTTCTGGCTAAATGTTACACTTGACAAGCTTTACCCAAATTACCATACACAGTCACATACTGTTTGCAGCTGATTCCATTTTTAGCAATGTCAAAGGGAAGAAGGAATCTCTGGACGGTGAGTACATTCGATACGCCTAATACTGCTCTCAGAAGGTCAACTCCACGCATGCCCTTCCCACAGACCAGCATTCCCCAGAGCTCTTCAAATAGCTCCCTCCTGCATGAAAACCCTGTAGGCTCTGCCAAGTTTCCCCTCCCAGTGCCTGAGCCCTCTCCTCCTTCAGGTCTAGAAGGAAATATAGATGGTCAGCATTTTGGCTGGCTTTGTTCCCCGCGGTGCCCTCTTCCGTCCATGATAGAGGGCTGCTAATTTGCCAGTCTCAGCACTGGAGCTAGAGAAGGGGAAAGAAGTGGGACAACTGTGGCTGCAGTCTGTGTGTGTGTGTGTCTCTGTGGACCTATGTAAGTTGTGTGTGTTCCCAGCCACAGGCTTTATGGAATTACTTTTGCATAAAGCCACAGGGTAGGATGAATTCTAGGCTTGGGGAAGAAATAGAGCCTGAGCATCAAAGGTCATAGCTTATATTGGAAACCTTTTATATGCTAACTGGAAGCTTCACTTTTTTCTTTCGTTGTTTGCAGTTTTACTATGAAATATTACGTACAAAAGAATAAATATAATGAATATAAATATGTGAATGAACATAACAGATATATATACATATATAATATGTATGTGTCTATATATATGTGTGTCCATATGTATATAATATATAGCAAAAAGAAAAATACACAGCACGTATCTTAATAAATAAAAGAAAAAATAGAAAAGGTTCTCTATTGACATGGCCCCAGTTGAATTCTTCTCCTTTCTTTCTACTGTTTATAATTCTCTTTCATTTTGTTGGACTTTATTACATATGTAAGTATCCCTAAACAAGAATTATTACATTTATGGTTTCAGAATTTACCTGAATAGGATATATAATGTGGTTGTCTACAACTTGCTTTTTCCACTCAATCTGAATTTTGAGCTTCATCCATGGTAATCTATGTAGTATGTGTTGTGAATGCAGTTGAATGCAGTATGAATGAATGAATGTTGTTCATTCATTCTAGGCACTGTAGGGAATTTTACGTTGTGACTAAATCCCAGTATATGACCCATTCTGCTCACTATGGGCACCGTGCTCTTTCTGGTTCATTTTGCTAACAGGAGCAGTGCTTCTGGGAACATTCTCCTGCCTGACTCCTGGTGTACACAAGCAAAAGTTTCTCTAGGGCACAAAATATGTGTAAAAGAACAAGGTCACGGGGTAGGTTCACCATCAATTTTACTGCCTAATGCCAGATTGCTCTGGCTTTGTACAAATGTACATTCCCACCAGCCAAATATGAAAGCTCAGGCTGTCCTACATCCTCGCCAACATTCGGTGTTGTCAGACTTTAGAATATGTGCCAGTCTGATGTGTAGGAACTGGTACATCATTAGAATTTTAATTTAGGCTTCTCTGAATACTAAGGAGCCTGAACACCTCTTCATATGTTTATCGGTCATTCATACTTCCTATTTTGAATTCATGTCTTTTTGGCTATTTTTCTTCTGGGGTTTTTTTTTTTTTTTTTTGGTCTTGTTGAAATATAGTATTTTTTAAAAAAAACCCTATATTCCAGATACTAACACTTTGTTTTTACATGTGATAAATGCCCTTTTACTTTCTTTATGAAACCCTTTGATAAACAGGAGTTCTAAATTTTAACACAGTCAAAATTACCAATATTTTGTTATAGTTACCTTTTTCATCTTCTTTAAGGAATCATGTCTGACATCAAGATCTTAAAGATATTCTATTTTGTCTCCTAAATAGAATATCTTCAAGTTTTGTTTTCACACTTGTCTTTAATACATGTAACTGGTTTTTATACTTGACATGGGAAAGAATCCATTTTCTTTTTTCAAATGGATAACCAAATGCCTCACCACATTACTGTTTATTGCATAGTCTATATACCATCCTCCTATCATCTATCAGCTTTCCATATATGTGGGGTTCTATATTATATTCCATGGGTCTCTCTGCTACACTTGCCAAGATCATGTTCTTAAAGCTTTGCAATAAGTCTTGATTTTTGTAGTCTCCTTGTCTTGTTATTCTTCCTGAGGAGTATAGTAACCATTCTTAACCTTTTGTTCTTCTACATAAATTTTAGAATCAACTTGTCAAATTTCACTTAGAACCCTATAGGAATTTATATTAGAATTTTATTGAATTTATAAATCAGTTTGGAGAGAATAGATGTATTTACAATATTCAGTATTTAGAACCTTGAACATCCTTCATTCCTCTGTCCCTCCCTTCCTCTCTCCTTTCCTCACTTCCTCCCTTCCTTCCTCCCTTCCCCTCTCTCCCCTCCCTCCCTCCCCCATTCTCCCCATCATAGGCAAACATTCTAATTTGTTTTATGTGAATCTTACGGTCTGCATTTTTGTAAGATATGCTTTTGTGTGTATTTTAAGTTCTGTAAATGCTATTGTGTAATATCATTTATTACTCTTTTTTTCTCAGTCTTGTTTTTCAGATACATTTAAGTGCTTATATTCCTATCTAGATAGTTCTTGCTAATGGCTGCATAGTATGCTTACATGTGAAGCTACCTTATTTTACCTATCCACTCCCCCAGTTATGGGCACCCAGATTAACTTCAACTCATCCCGCCCTTCTTACATACACACAAATAATAGTTCCATGAACAACCTGGTATAGGTGTGTGTAGGTAAATTTCTTTGGGGCTAGAAAAATGCTGTGTCATAGAGGATGCATACACTTAACATGACTATGTCTTGACAGATTTCTCTCCAGAATGGCTGCAGTGTGTATTTCCCAGTCCTTGCCTTCCTGCTGCATTATCTAACTCTCTAATCTTATAGGTATAAGAGAATATAACTTTATTTAACATTTATTTTCCTGACTTTCAGAGTCTCTTGACATGCTTTTTTGCCTTTTGGATTTCCTTTTCTGTCATTTTCCTGTGATATGATGTGATGAACATTTTCCTGTTAGGACTGCGGCGTTTTTTCTTATTGATTTAAGAGACATTCTTATATATTCTAGATATTAATCCCTTGTCTGTTTTAGACACTGCAAATATCTTCTTTTATATCTTATATCTATTAACATTTTCTACAGTATCTCTTGCTGAACAGAAGTTCTTTTTTTAAAAAAATTTATTTTCTAGTTTTATTGAAATATAATTGATATAAAACATTCTATTAGTTTAAGATGTACAACAAAATGATTTAACATATGTATATATTGTGAAATGCTCACAAGCTTAGTTAACATTCATCACCTCACATAATTACAAATTTTTTTTCTTACGATGAGAACTTTTAAAATCTACTCTCCTAGCAACTTCCAAATATACAATACAGTACTGTCAACTATAGTCACCATGTGATACATTATATTCCCAGAACCTATTTATCTTATAACTGGAAGTGTGTACCCTTTGACCACCTTCACCCTTTTCTCCCAGCCCCCATCCCCCACCTCTGGCAACCACCAATCTATTCTCTGTTTCTATGAGTTCAGTTTTCCTAGATTCCACATTATAAGTGAGACCACTCAGTATTTGTCTTTCTTTGTCTGACTTATTTCACTTAGCATAATGTCCTCAAGATCCATCCGTGTTCTTGAAAATGGCAGGATTTTCTTCTTTATTATAGCTGAATAATATTACATTAAAGAATATTACATTTTCTTTACCCATTCATCCATCAATGGACAGTTAAATTGTTTTCATGTTTTGGCTATTGTGAATAATGCTGCATGAACACAGGGTGAAGATATCTCTTTGAGATAATGCTTTTGCTACTTTCAAATATATATTCAGAAGTAGAATTGCTGGATCATATGACAGTTCTATTTTTAATTTTTTGAGGAACCTCCATCCATACTGTTTTCCATAGTGGCTGCACCAATTTACATTTCTACCAACCAGGTACTAGGTTCCTTTTTTCCCACATTCTCACCAACACTTGTTATTTGTTGTCTTTTTGATGATAACTATTCTAACAGGTGTGAAATGGTATCTCCTGTTGTTTCAATTTGCATTTCCCTGATGATTAGTGACTTGAGCCCTTTTCATGTACCTGTTGGCCATTTGTATGTCCACTTTGGAAAAATGTCTATTTAATTCCTCTGCCCAATTTTTAATTGAACTTTTTTTATATATTGAGTTGTATGCATTCTTAGTATATTTTAGATATTAACCATGTTAAAAATAAAAAACAAATGGAGACCAACCTTGAAAATTCCCTGAGTAGACAAAACCAGTTTACTCATACAAGCAAAGCTTAATTTAGCTCCCTTTGCAAGACTAACTTGACCTGGGTCATTTCTGGCTTATGCCTCTGGAAATCAGAAGCAATACTTAAACTGTTTCCCAAGACTGACATGAGGTAACCACTAACCAATTCCCTATCACTTAAGAAAATTCTAATATAATGACCAATCACTGTGAAGAATAAAAGCCACTGCTTTTTCACTATATAACTGCTTTATATCAGTATACCCCCAAACCTCATTTCATGTTTTGGTTTGAGTGCTCCTGGTTTGCAAACTGTATTTTTAGTGTGTGCATAATAAACTTTTACTAATTACTACCTCAGCAATTAATTGGTTTTACTTCTGTCATTTTTGAACTTTTGAAAGCTCACCAGATACAGAATTTGAAAATATTTGTTCCCATTACATGGATTGTCTTTTAATTTTGTTGATTTTTTCCTTTGCTGTACAGAAGTTGTTAGTCTGATATAGTCCCACTTGTTCATTTTTGCTTTTGTTGCCTTTGCATTTGATGTCAAATCCAAAAAATCCTTGACAGGAGCTTACCTCCTATGTTTTCTTTTAGGAGTTTTATGATTTCAGGTCTTAAGTTCAAGCCTTTAATTCATTTTGAGGTGATTTTTGTGTATGATGTAAACTAGTGGTCCAATTTCATTCTTTTGCATGTGGCTATCCAGTTTTCAGAAGAACATTTATTAAAGAGGCTATTCTCTCTCCATTGTATATTCTTGGCTCCCATGTAAAAAACTAATTGACTATATATGTGTGGGTTTATTCTGTTCTATTGGTCTTAGTGTCTGTCTTATATGAATACCATACTGTTTTGATTACTATAGTTTTGTAATATAGTTTGCAATCAGGAAGTGTGAAACCTCTAGCTTTGTTCTTCTTTCTCAAGATTGGTGTAGCTATTTGGAGTCTTTTGAGTTGTGTTTCACACAAATTTTAAGATTATTTGTTCTATTTCTGTGAAAAATGCCATCGGAATTTTGATATGGACTTTATTGAATCTATAGATCACTTTGGGTAGTATGGACATTTTAACAATATTAATTCTTCCAATCCATGAGCATGGAATATCTTTCCACTTATTTGTGTCTTCTGCGGTTACTTTCAGAAGTTCTTTATTTTGATGTAATTCAATCAATCTTTTTTTTTTTTTCTTATGGTTTGACTTTTTGAAATATTTCCCAGGATGTCCTTTCCTGTTCCTAAGTATGGTAGACAGAATAATGGCCCCCAAAGACATCTGTACCCTAATCCCTGGAACATATGAATATATAACCTTACATAGAAAAAGAGACTTTGTAGGTATGATTAAGTTAAGGATCTCGAGATGGGAAGATTATCCTTGATTATCTGAGAGGGCCCAATGTAATCATGAGGGTACTTATAAGGAAAGCAGGAAGCAGGAGAGTGAAAGAAGCAGAGGTCAGAAAGAGACAGAGATTTGAAGATGCTGTGCTGCTGGCTTTGATGATGGAAGAAGGGGACACAGGCCAAGGAATGCAGGTGGCCTCTAGAAGCTGGGAAAGGTAAGAAAAGGGATTCTTCCCTAGAGCATCCAGAAGGAACACAACTTTACAGGCAGCTTATTTTTAAAACTTCTGACAATAAATTTGTATGGTTTAAGCCACTAAGTTTGTGGTAATTTTTTTTTAGCACCAATAGGAAACCAATATACTAAGTTACAAAATTATTTTCCTGTGTTTCTTTTTAAGAATTTTATAATGTAACTCTCACAGTTAGATTTTTTTTCATATGTTAGTTCTATTTTTAATTTTTTGAGCAACCTCTGTACTGTTTTCCACAGTGGCTGTACCAATTAACATACCCAACAAAAGTGCACAAGTGTTCCCTTTTCTCCACATCCTGGCCAATTCTTGTTATTTGTTGTCTTTTGGATGACAGTCTTTCTGTCAGGTGTGGGGTGATAACCTCATTGTGGTTTTGATGTGCATTTCCCTGATAATAAGTGATGTTGGGCATCTTTTCTTGTGTCTGTTGGTCATCTGTACATATTTTTAGAAAAATGTCTGTTCGGGTCTCCTGCCCATTTTTAATTTGGTTGTTTGTTTTTTAAAGATTGTGTTGTGAGAGTTCTTGGTCTATTTTGGCTATGAACCGTTTATCAGATATGTTGTTTGCAAATATTTTCTTGCCTTCCATAAGCTGCCTTTTCTTTTTGTGGATAGTTTCCTTTGCTTCTCACAGTTAGATTTTTAATTCATTCATTTAGTTCACTTTTGTAAGCAGTGTTATAGAGAGGTCCACATTTATTTTTTTCCTAAAGTAAGTCAGTTTTCCCAACACCATCTACTAAGTTATATATTCTTTCTCCATTAATTTATGGTGCCACTTTGTCATACAGTATATGTAAAGTTTTCTTATATACTGGGCTCTCTACTCTGTATAGTTGGTCCATTTTTCTTCTCTCCATTTATTTGGATCTTCCTTAATGTTTTTTAATAAAGTTTTCCAATTTTCTCTATGAATACTTACACATACTTTCTAAGATTTTTCTTAAGTATTTTATAGTTTTTAAATTGCTATTGTAAATTTTATATTTCAAAATATTTATTGCCAATTTGTTCCTGGTGGCAAAAATGTGACTGATTTTTGTATATTGATCCCATTTCAGTCATTTTGCTAATCACAGTTATTAACAATATTTTTCTGTAGATCCATTCTAGTTTCCTATGCAGAAAATCAATCATTGTGATGTTTTGATATCTTCTTGTTACAGATGGAATTGTTGCCCTCACACCCCCAAATTCTTATGTTGAAGCCCTAACTCCCAACGTGATGGTATTTGAAGATGGGGCCTTTGAGAGGTAAGTAGGTTTAGATTAGGTTATGAGGATGGGGACCTCATGATGGGATTAGTAGCCTTACAAGAAGACATCAGGAGTTTGCTCTTGTGCTTGCCATGTGAGGACACAGCAAGAAGCTGGCCCTTTGCAAGCCAGGAAACAAGCCCACAGCAGGAACCGAATTGGCCAGAACCTTGGTCTGTTGTTTAAGCCACCCAATTTATAATATGTTGTTATAGCAGCCCAAGCAGGCTAATACACTTCCTTTCCTTATATTTATATCTTCTTTTATCTTGCCTTACAGCTACGTCTCTAGTATGTTGTTGAATCAAAGTAGTAATAGTGGGTATCCTCACTGTATTCCTGAATTTAAATGGAATGATTCTGATTTTTCACCATTATCACAATGCTTGCTATGTATTTTTGGTAGACACACTTTAACAAGTTAAGGAAAATGCCTTCAATTCTTTTTTTGCTAAGGTTGTTGAATTTTATCAACTGCCTTATCTGCATCTATTAAGATGACTATATGATTTTTCTTCTTTAAATATTGTGAAAATTTTATCAGTAGATTCATAATGTTCTAACATTTTATTTCTTGGATAAATATATATTTTATACATATTCCTACATATAATTTTTTTGATGGACTTTGTTTTCTAAGTTCTGGTTTAGGTAGGACACTGAATCTATGTTTATTAGATTAACCTGCAATTTTAGTTTCTCATATTCTTCTTGCTGGTTCTGCCACCAAAGTTATACTCATCTTGCAACATGAGTTGGAGGTGCATTACCTCTTTCTCTATTCTCTAGATTGAATAAGATGAGTGTTATCTGCTCCCTAAAACTTTGGTATAACTCATTTATAAAATTATCTGGACCTGTATGAGAAGGTTTGAAACTACTAATTCAATTTCTTTAAGGGTTATAGGAATAGTCTAACTTTCTGTTTCTTCCCAAGCTTGGTAATTTATAATTTTTTTCTAGAAAATGTATCTATTTTGTCTAAGTTTTCATATTTATTGGCATTAAGTATTAACAATATTATCTTATTAAATTTTAACCTATGCTGTATCTGCAGTTATATTCCTGTTTCATTTCTAGCATTTTTTGTGTGCTCTTGCTCTATTTTTTTCTTGATCAATTTCTGCATAGGTTTGTTATTTTATTAATCTTTTTCCAAGAACAGTCTTTTGGATTTGTTGATTCTCTGTATTAGATCTTCATTTTCTATTTCATCTATCATCCTCAGTATGTTATTAGAGATTTTATGATGAATTTTAAAATGCCTAACATTTTTTGAGCAGTTGACATTGGCCAGGTACCATATCAAAATGCTCACATACATATCTTAAACATTATCATATTTTGTCCTCAGGATAACTTTAGGAGGAAGATACTGTCATATCTGTCTTACATATTAGGAAACTCTGTTAAAGTTATAGAGCCACTAAGTCACAAAACTGGGATTCAAATCCAAGCCACTGTACTATACTATTCCTCTATTTTCTTTGAAATAGAACTTAAAGAATAAAGACAATGTTTAACTCCAGGGAATAAATTAGTAATGTTGGGATTTCAGTATGGTATGAAGCAATGGAACATTTTTGTTGAGTTTGGAGTTGAAAGTCAGCTCACAGCTGCCACCTTCAGCAGTACTTCTGTGCTAAAGATGGCAGAATGAAAGGGCCTAATTATCATCTGAGTCCTAGCCAGGTTTTTTACTTCCAGATATGTCTGAGCCAAAAAATAATTGTTGGACGTACAATGGAGTGCTTCCTGCAAATTATCAAATTGTCTTGTAATGAATGATAATATTTTTTTGATTGTCATTTTTGAAATAGCTTCTTTGGAATGAATTTTCAAGGCATTTTCAAGTGCTGCATCTAGTTCTCACACTTCTTACTTCAGCAGCCTGTAGGTAGATAGGACCATTATTATTCCCACCTTACAGATGCAAATATGAGAAGTTAAATAACTTGCTCAAGGTTACATACATAGCAAGAGGCAGAATGATTCTCAAATGCAGACTTTCTGATTCCCAGCTTGTTCATTGCTTTTTTATTCATACATTCCACATATATTTATTTAAGAACCACTATATTTAAGGTACAGTTTGGGGCACTGTAGTGTGATAGCAAGTTGTATATGTCATAGATATAAGACATTCACAAAAATAATTGTGATAAAATGTTACCAGAGAGATTCAAGTAAAGGGTTGTGGGAATTTCAGAGGAGGGAGAGAATTTATTTCTGAGTGGAAGGAAGAAGAGGATTCTGATACTTTTCTACTAAGCTCCAAATCAATCTTAAGAATTAATCGACATCAAAAACCCAGAGGGATTTTTTTTTTGGAAATTTTGCAGTATAATATTACATTACATGCAATAGAATAAACAGACCAGACTATCAAAGAAAATTCTGGACAGAATAGTGGGTAGCTCAATATACTATAATACTACCCTCAGCTGGATTTAAGGAACTTTCCAGATTTCTGTAAGCCCATGGTAAGACCAGCACTGTCACCATGACAGCCCACTTCTCTGCTATTATAACCAAGAAAAAGGCTGTAAATGGAATCAGTGGCCTGCCTTCTCCTGAGAAACCATCAGGACTAATGCCATTATGCCTCATTTATCTCTATCTCTTCCAGAAGTCCAAGAACCCAGGTCATCAAAGAACACATAGAAATATCACCACATGTAAGGATCTGCATCCCCTAATAATCTAAATCCTTCCACTCTGCTTTTCTGTCACTTATGTTGTTTTTTTGGCATCATCTTCCACATCCCTGGTCTCTCCTCTGAATCTTCATCTCTTTATCTTATGATCCATCTAAAACCTGATTCCTCCCTTTATCTTATGATCTATCTAAAAAAGTCAAGGAAAGTAGTTGAAGCCCTCACAGGTGTTACCTGCTTTTTCTCACCCAGTGTCCGTACTGTGGACCCAAGAGATGATTGGTGCCCTCCTTATTTGCCATTGTTTTCCCAGATATTTTTTCTCTTCTATCTTCTCCCAAAACCCAAAAGTAGACAAAACTACTTTCCACGCTTCCTTCCTGCAATCATTCTCTGATCTTTCAGTCATATGACTCATTGAAGCTTTTAGCACTTGGCTCATAGTTTTCTCTCTGTCACTATTTCTGTCATTGTCTTGGTGACTTCAACAATTATGTAGATGGTCCATTCCACAACCTCTCCTCTCACAGCCTTGACCTCTTTACTTAGAATGATGTCTTCAACCAATCCACCTCAGCCACTTACTCTCAGAGTTAAATTCTAGACCTTGTCATTGCCTTTAACATCTTCATATCTCATTTTCAAGTGCTCTATTCTTTAACAATCACTCCTAGCTTTCCAGCATATTTATCCCAATACTCTAACCACAACATTTCTTTGACCCCACTGGGAACTTCAGTTCATTGCCCTTGCCCTTTTGCTTTTATATTGTACCTCTCATCCTTTATATTCTCTTTAACTAGACTAAGTTCCATGCTTCATCACTCCCTTGCATACAACCTAAACACCCTTTCCCCTTTCTCTCTAAGAGTCAGCTGGCAAAACCACAGCCCAGGTTAAATAAAGCTCTCTGCCTCCTCTTTTCCTGTGGCCAGGGGAGGAAGAATCTATTACTGCAAGGACTCACCCTAAATTTACAACCACAAAACTCAAGTGGACCCTCAGCACTGCTCAGCCCATCTTCATCTCTCTAGTCAATTTTCTTTCCCACTCTTTGAGAAGATTATTTCAGACCTTCTGTCTCTTTGAACCTGTTCTCTTTTCACTCGTAACTGATGATCTCACTTGCTATTTCACTGAGAAATAAGAACAATCAGAAGAGAAAAATGCTCCTCTCCTGGTAAATGGGATAAACTTCCCTAGTTCCTATCAAATGTTTTTGTACTGGATCTCATCTCCTGTAACCTACTCAAGAACTCCGGTCTTCTCCTTATTTCCTGAATCTTCAGTTTCCCCTTTTCTGTCAGTAAGCAGACACGGTGGGAAATCTCTTGTTAGGAAAGAACCCCTCAATTATCCTCCAGGGAATGAGGAAATGATCTGATTGGTGAATAAAGGAGCTCAGCTCAGCTTCTTCTTCTCTCTTTCCTCTTTAGGCTCCACCTGCCTAAAGAAAGCCCACATTTTATTTCTTTCCTTAAAGTTATGTTTTACAAGGGCAGACCCCAGTGGGGAAGGTCTACAGTTGTTCAGGGCTGCCAGGAACTGGGCAGGTAATTCTGCCTAATTCTATGTAAAATATTATCAATTGCATTTGGCTAATTGACTTAATCCACTTACCCTAACAGTTTTGTCAGTAATGAAAGTAGTATTCTTATCTTTGACTGCCTGTTTCCTATATTTCATAGATTCTGAATTTGGGCAGATATGAAAGGGATGTTTTCTTTTGGGTTCTCTCAAACTCCAACATCTCCCATCTTAAAAAATATTTCCTAGAGCTTGTCTTTCTCCATCTCTCACCTGATTATTAGAAATGCCCTCCATTAAAGCCAAGCACCCCAGGACTTCCCTGGTGGCACAGTGGTTAAGAATCTGCCTGCCAATGCAGGGGACACGGATTCGATCCCTGGTCTGGGAAGATCCCACATGCCACAGAGCAACTAAGCCTGTGTGCCACAACTACTGAGCCCACATGCCACAACTACTGAAGCCCACGTGCCTAGAGCCCGTGCTCAGCAACAAGAGAAGCCACTGAAATGAGAAGCCCACACACCTCAATGAAGAGTAGCCCCCACTCGCCGCAGCTAGAGAAAGCCTGCACGCAGCAATGAAGACCCAACGCAGCCAAAAATTTTTTTAAAAAAAGCCAAACACCCCAAGAAATTTGCTCTCTCTGTCAACTTGTCCTTACCTCCTCTTACCTCTTCAGACTTTCAATCCCAACATACCACGAAAAAACTACTCTGTCAATATCACTAACAACTTACATCTTGCCAAATCCAATGGTCAGTTCTCAGCAGTGAATTACTCAACCTCTCAACTTCATTTGCCATAGTTGATTACTCTTTCTTAAAGTGCTTTTTCCCCCGCCTCTTGGCTTCCTTTGTTCTTGGAAACCACTGAGGTAGGTTTTCATCCTACTTAACTAGTTAGCTCACTGGCCAGTTCCTCTTCAGTTTTCATTTTCCCTCTCCCACCATCGCATCATAACTTTCAAACTATTATTCCCTGATTGTTCTTAACCCTCCTCCACTGCATTTTTCCCACCATCAGCAAGCAAGTCACTTTGTGACTTCAGTAATGGCCTTTCCTATTGTTTTTTTTTCAGAGATTCACTCTCAGTGTTGTCACAGAAGACTCCTTTTTAAGATTTTAGACTCCTTTTTAGATTTAAGTTAGACACCCTAACTTAAATCTGCCTCTCCTCTGAATATATCAATATATTTGTAGCTCTTTTTCTACACCCTGTGTACTTCAGGATGGAGAGGGAATAACTAGCATTCTCTCACTTTGTGTTTGCTGCTTTCAAACCACTGCTTTTCCATTCATAGGTAAAATGGAAGGACCTTCCTTTGAAGCTCCTTCTGTCTGGCCTCACCACTCTGTATTACTTTCTATCCTCCTCCAGGTCTCTCAACCTCCTTCACTGGCACCAAACTCTCCTTTGAGGGATCATCTTGCTTATTTCCCAATACACTGGAATAACTGCCTCAGGGCCTTTGCTTACGCTATTCCCTTTTCCTGAATCACTCTCCACCCAGATTTCCACATGGCTGTCAGTTAATTTTCATCTTCTCAGTGAGGCCTTCCATGACATCCTTTTTAAAATATAAGCCTCCCAATAAGCACTGCTTTATGTTTATTCAAAGCTCTTCTTCCATCTGACATAGTACAACTTTTACCTTGTTTATTTGCTTATTGTCTATTTCCACCATTAGAATATAAATAAGCTCCATGAAGACAGTAATTTTTGTCTGTTATGTTTCTTTAAAACAGTACCCAGCTCATTGGTAAGCCCTCCTATATTTGTTTAACAAAGAAACAAATGAGTGAATAATTGAATCCTCCTGGGTGAATTCAATATACATCTAGCTGGCCCATTCCTGGCTTTGCCTGGGTCTCTTGAACTCCATGGCTGTCACCTGACTCACCTTCATCCACCACCTGCCAACTTGCTCCATCTCAGAGTCCATGACCTCATACTCTCCCAGTTTTGTATGTTGTTAGACCCTCGTCTCTTACCAGACACATAACCTTTTTGGAGAGCATTTTGGCAACATATATAAAGAGAACTAAAAATATTTTTTGAAAAATTTTTAATACATTTTTATTTATAAGATTCTATTTATAAAAATATATCTTAAGGGGAGAATCTGAGGAAAAATATATGCAAAGACAATTTTAATTTGAATCTTAACATAGCAATCTTAATTTTAATTTGAAACAAATCTAAATATTCATTAACTGGAGGGTATATAAATTATATATATTTATATATATACTCAAAAACACAATTAGATAAGTAGTTACTGACATGGAAAAATGTGTTATTTCAAGAAAGGTAAAAAAAATCCCAGGTTATAAGATAGTAGGTATATTATTATCCCATTTTTATTGTTTATGAAATAATACATATTAAATAGCACATACAAATGAATCAGTCTATAGAGAAGTAGTGGTCTCAACACGTGGTATTATTTCCTTGCTTCTTCCCTATTGGACTCAGATTGGTGGAAGGAGGAGAAGTAGGGGTGCTGGGTGAGACTTTCTAAGTTCAGAAATAAGAACACAGATCAGAAAAAACAAGATTGATTCGGTTGATTATATAATAACTTCTTTATGTTCATATAGATAGAAGTTTCATATATATGTATATGAAGCTGTGAAGCACTTTCAGTAAATATGACATGATTATATAAATACATCATTCAAATTAATAAGAAAATCGCTAAGCCAAAACTAAGTAACACATATGAATAGCCAATTTTTAAAGAAGAAATATAACTGGCAAAAATCATAGAAGATTATTCAAGCTTGCTAGAAAAGAAATGTCAGTTAAAATTGCAATGACGTAATCTCCCCATTAAAATGCTAAATTAGTAGAATATAGGTATAACTATGTATATACATGTATATATGTATGTACCTGTATAAATATAAGCATGTATATACACATGTATGTCCTTTCTCTCTCTCTCTCTCTCTCTCTCTCTCTCTCTTTCTTTCTGCTCTGTTAGGTTAAAAGTTCTATGAGAGATAAAACTATTTTGTGTGACTGACTACCTTATCCCAAATACTCAGCTCAGTGTTTTTAACTTAGTATTAACAGATATTAATCTGTTGACTGTACAAACGCCAATGAAATTGTGGTGAAACTGGTGTACACTTTCTGTAATTGTGTCTTGCCAGTTTATAAAGCCATTTCAGAATTCTTAGTATTTTATCTTTTTAACTTTTCTAGTTCCTGAACATAATCAAGTGTGTAGATTGATGCAATCTTTAAAAAAATTAATTTTTCTGATTCTAGTTTTTTAAATTATGCTTTTTCTGTTCTTTATTTAGCAATGTAATCTACTTATTTACATCATGTTTTAGTGCAACTTACAAGAAAAATAACATGCCAGAGAAAATTGCATTGTAAATGTAAAAATGTAAATCAAATAAAAATCCCATTACAAGTCTCTGGTGAAGCTACCTCTAACATCAGTTACAGGGCAAAATATAGCCTAAACAGCCACTGCTTTGTTATGCAGACTATAAAATGCACTTTAAAAGTCTGCAAAAGGTCAAGGTCTTTCTCTTTCTCTTTTTCCAATCATGTTGGGTAAATAGCAGGGCATTAGGATGAAAAACTATTAAGATTACGCTCTTTACTCTGGGATTGAAAGCTATGAAATATTGACAACACACATAACTCTAAAAGTGCTAGTCTTTCGTTTCAGCATTGATAGCTGAGTGATTTGGGTTGAAAATATGCATAGATATATTACAGTTCATTTGCGAATTGAAAGGGCAGATTTTAGAGAGAAAGCTACAAAATGGGCACCTGGGTGTTGTGACCTGAGGGGTCCCACTCAAGCCAACAATAGAAATGCATGCCTTTGGACAAATAAGCATCTACCTTTGAAATCCTATGGGAAAGCAGATCTGGAGAAATACTACCAAAATGTGGCTTCTTGGGCATTTTTGCCATCATAAACTTTCCACTGCCCTCCTTCTTCTTCCTTCACACTAAGGAAGAAAGATGCTTCTTAATTCCCAACAGCGACCTACATGGGTGGGAATGACAGGGTGGGTGAGAGGGAGGTCCAAGAGGGAGGGGATATATGTGTACATATAGCTGATTCACTTCGTTGTACAGCAGAAACTAACACAACATTGTAAAGCAACTATACCCCAACTTAAAAAAAAAAATACTGGCCTTTCTACCTATTGCCTTTGAAAAGCAAACTAGTATAAGGGAGAAAACCACTAGAGTAGGATTTGGGAAAATAGTGTCCAAATCCCAGCTCAGTCATATATCAACTCAGTCAAGCGATTAAATTATGTGAAACCTTAGATTAAGTCATTAACTTATTAAATCTCAGATTACTCATCTATGTAACAAAGCTAATAGTATCAGTTCCATCTGCCTCCCAGGGTGGTGACGTCAGTTCCGGTAACATGCACATTGTTTTCCTTTCTGCACCTTTCTTCACCCTATCCACAGGATTTTAGATTTGACCTCAAAGGCAAGTTCTCGTCAACAAGCTAGCAATCCATCATTTACCCTTTAGTTAAAAATAACATAGACATCTGCTTTCTTCTTAAGAGTATGTTGAGATCATGGCATGGAAGGACTGAAAGTGATTGAAAGTTTTAATTCATAAGAGAGATGGAAGTCGTTTTGAAATATAAGGTATTACCCAAAGTAAGACTTAAAGGCCCTCTGTGGTTGATTTTCTCTGTTTCCTTCACGCATCTCTCAACAACGTACTCATGACTCTCTAACTGATGTCTGCAGGCCTGGCCCTCTCCTAAGCTTTGGACTTCAACGCATCTGGCCATCTTACAGGCACCTACACAGGTCCCCATCTGAGCTCATCAGTTCCCGTGTGCATTTCTACCAAACCTTTCTCAGTCCGTGGACGTATCACTCTAGCCACTGCCCAAGTCAGAAAACTCAGAGTTATCTTGCATTCCAATCTCTCTCGGCACTCTTATTTCATGATCAACCAATCCTGTTAATTCTTCCTGAACCATCTCTCCAAGCAGCCCCTTTACTCTCTTCTCTTCACTGCCACTTCCCTACTTCAGATTCTCATCATCCCATGCCCAATCTATTGAACTAACCATGTAACCAGATTTCTCCTCCTACTATTCATTTCTCACTCCTGCTATTTTCCAGCCTGCTATCATAGTGCTCTTTCTTAAAAACAACATTCTCCTGCTTTAAAGTATTCAGAGACCCGCCACTGTCTAGAGAGACCATACTTTTTAATATGGCCTTAAGAACACTCAAACCTCCCAGCTCAGCTTTCTCCTGGCCACTCTGCCCCCTCCCAGTCTCATTTATCCTGCACTTTAACCTTCTTGGCTGCCTTCTGTCTTCCCGGAGTGCCTTCTACACTGTCCTAACCCTAGACCTTTGCTCATGCTGTTCCCTGGGTCTGTTCCTTCCCTGATGGAAATGTCATCTCATTTGAAAAGACCCACCTGGACTCTATACACCTCCCAACCCTAAGCTTTAACTCTCAAACTTTGGTTCCCCTTCCATGTGGTGCCCACAGCATACCTATACCTTTATTCTTCAATTTACAGCCTGGCACACTTTTTTTCCTCTATGTTTGTCTCTACACAAGACTCTGAGCTCCCAAATGGCATGGGTTGCTTCTTGTTCAGCTCCATATATCTAGTGATTGGCCACAAAGCTTGGATTCCATTGAGTATTCAACACATGTGTGAATGACAAATGAGGGGACAATGCGTAAAGAGTTCCTGGGCAGCCAAGCCAGCATGGGAGTTCCAGGTGACATGGGCAGTACCGGACAGGGAGAAGAAAGGAGAAATTAGGAAAATACTGATGGCAAACTTGCCTTGAAATTTGTGGAAGAAGCCAAGCACAAATTCAGAGAGAAAATGTCAAAACAGCTCTCTCCCTTTTGTGACTCCCCATGCAAAGTTAATCCCACAGCAGGTCTTCTCAACAAGGCACCCTCAATATTTGCCTCTCTAATAGATAATGATACCAGGAAGCTACAAATGGGATTCCTGGAGAGAGACCTGGACGTCCACCTGCCTGGGAGCTTGCCCCAGGATGAGCCACCTGACTGCCAGGTAAAAATAGAAGAATCTCAACTTCTGTGTTTTCTCACTCTCTTCACAGATCTCCTAGGGCCTATCTCTTTTCATCTTTGCACAGCTTGACACCTCCATTTGGCAAACCACTGCTAGGCATTAGCATCAAACTCCACTGGAGTCACACCTTACTTGCAAAGGCTTGAATGAATTTCTTTGCACTCCCTGTCTCTAGGGCAAATGTTCTAATTCCCTTTGATTGATGGAGAAAGCAGGGAGATTACTGAGGGGCCTGGTCAAGGAGATAGAGGACCAGCTATAAATGTTCATTTAAATATGCTGACAACAAAGCCAGGTAAGAGCTGAAAGTGGGTACATTTCTGCTCACAGCTCTTAAGTTCTGTTTCCCTTTTCCTGGGATGTAAGACTCTGTGAAAGGAGAGTTGGTAAGGCCCTCTCAAACAGGCATTGCTCAAGGGCATAGAGCATTTTCTTCTTTTCTAATTATAACCAGAAGAATAGAAAGTCTTGGCTTCAACGCTCCCATCAGGAAAAAATTGTTTCCAGCTTATAGATGAGGCCCCTCGAGTGGCCTGGGAAAGACAACCCAGGCGGCTCTGAGCATCTTCACATACCCGTTCTCTCAAGGCCCCTTCCTGCCCTGCTAACACACCGCTGGCTGAAAGTGATCATTTATACAGTTTCTGGGCACCATCCCAGGGCATTGCACAAGAAAACTCATCACTCTCTCTGTGATGTTGGGTTTCAGAGTCCCAGAAAACTTCACGGTCACTTCTACTTTTCATCATGCATCTATTTTTCATAGATGCCCCCAAACCAAAGAGGCCAAAGAAATATTGATATTGGCCACCAAAGGCTCCTAGAGAAAAGACAAATCACACGGACCCAGCCTTTAGACTGATTCAGGTTAAACTTGTGAGCAACCTCTCTTCTCTCTCTCTCTTTCTCTCTCTCTCTCTCTCTCTCTCTCTCTCTCTCTCTCCCCCTGTCTCTCCTCTGGGTCAGACAATTGAGTCTTAGCACTGGCCTTTACTGAGATTATTTGTTCTTTTCTATAGGGTTCCAAGCTCAACCCTCAACTCCGGCCAAATCCTCGCTCTTAGCAACCACTGGGACCTTGTTAAACTAGTGTACAGTTCCTTGGATTACTTCCCAGGACCTTTTGAACACACTTTTCTCCCTAGGCCCCCTCAATCTCTCAAGTCCCTCTTCAGTACTTTCTCTCCTCTCCTCTCTCTTGGCCACACTTAAACGTCAGCTGCTGACTTCCTGGCCACCCACTGTAGCTCATTTTCCTGCATTTATCTCATCCTGTTCCCTGATCCTTTCTTTTAAGCATCTCTCCCACTTCAGGGACTCACTACCTGAGATTGCTATTTCCTCTCTTACTGTCCTCTTGTCTCAATCATTGATGACACATTATATCTATTATCATGTCTAAAACCTTATAGTCAACTGTTTCTATCTACCCAGAGAATCAGAGTATATATGCAATGAATATAGAATTGGAAAAGATGGCAATTTTCATTATAATCTTTTATTATTTTTTAAGGTTTATATTGTACTATTTGATCCTTTTCTGAGATGGCTTAGGAGGGTGTGGAACCAGGGAACTTACTTAGACTAGAAGCCTGAGAATTATAGTATAGAAAAATCTGTTTTCCATCATATACAGATATTATTTAATTGATGATTATTAAGTGTTAAATAGGAACAAAACATAGATTTTCTTACAATGTTCATACTCCATAAGAAAATTTGATGAACCCCGTAATGGAGTAGGGTGTTGATTTTATTTTGCATGTATTATTTTTTACCATATTTATTGTTTCATTACTGTTTTTTTTTTTTTACTCAAGTTTTGTGTTTCCTGGTTCATTGTCTCTCCTCCCTTGTTTTCTTCTTGGCAGATGTGAAGGTTGAGAGAACATTATGAGTGGATTGCGTGACTTACATAATATCTCCTATGGTTTCTGTGACAGGATAGGCACTCAGAATGGGGGGACACTTTAAAAATTCCACAGATTTTCTTTCCATATAAATGTATAATGAAGAAAGAGCAATAGAGAGACTCATACACAAAGAGAACTGTGTACCCAGAGTGTATCTAAGACGTTTCCTTAGAGCTTAATATAGAATATCACCTGCCTTTCAATGAATTGTTTATAGGAAAGCTTCCTCTTGAAGTAGACCTTAAAATTGGTATTATGAGGATAAAGAAAAAAAAAATAAAATAAAACCAAGCATGGTTCAAGAGTGTGTGTCCTGGAAATGTTCAAGGAGTAGACAACTTGTGATGATTTAAAGCATATGTTTTTTCATGAGAAAACTAATACACGCTTATTGTAGAGAATGTTGAGATGAAAGAAAGAAAGGAAGGAAGGAAGGAAGGAAGGAAGAAAGGAGGAAGAAATTAAGAAAGAAAGAAAGCTAGCATCTTTGTGCATAAATCTTTATCCAAAATTTCAAACTTGTTTTTTTTTAGGATAGATTCCTGAAGGTGAATAAATTGAGCCAGAGTGCTGGAACATCTGTAAGACTCTTGACATACTTTGACAAATTGCTTTTCCGGGAGGTGGTATCAATTTACACTCCCACCAGGAGTGTATGACTGTATCTCACCTCACCTTTGCCAGAATAAGATAATTTTCAAAATCTTTGTTAATTGGATAAGTAAGAAATAGCATTCTTTCTTGGCTATACTTTGTATTACTTTATTTCTAGAGAAGTTGAAGGTTTTTCATTTTTATAAGCTCATTAGAAAATAAGATTTTTTTTAAAAAGAAAATCATGTGCAAATTGAGACTCTTGTTAACCTCTCTTACTGTTTTGCAAGTGTTGATAATAGTTTCAATGGATGATACAAAGGTCCTCCAAATAGAAATGGTAACTGTTAAATAAGCCCATGCTGTTAGAAGTAGAGGCATTAGCAGTTATGTTTGCTTACACAACACCCTGTTTTGGAAGGGAACTAAAAGACTGGATTCAATCTCTCCAAGTGTCTTAGATTGGATTCTTCAGAATCAGCCCCTGAGGGTTCATGTGAAAATGATTTATTAAGAAGTATTTCCAATAAAAGACAACAAGGCAACAGGGAAGTGGGTCTGGGACGGAAAAGAGGCCAAACAGATGTGAGATATCAAGCAAAGTCGAATGGAAGGTAACTATAGTATAGATGGGCTTGCTCTAGAGCCATACCTCACAGCCACCCAATCAGGGGCCTAAGGAGCTGGAGTATTTATTTATTCCTCCCCATTCTCAGTCATTGTTTAAGGTGCTCAGGGAAAGAACATAGACTTTTCCAGGCACTACTGACTCTCCATCCTCCATGCCTTTAGGCAATGTGGGTTCCAGCAGCCTGAGGGCAGCCCTCTGACAAAGAGATGCAGCAAAGAGATGCTGGCTACCGGAAGTGAAAACACACGGGAAGGCAGTGGTGCACAAAATGGTAAGAGGGATTTGAGGGTATCAGGGAGGAACACAGGATAGCATCTTCAACCCCAGGCATCCTGGGACTAAATATTGTTATGCAGAATAACTTACTTGACTGCCTTAGGCAAAGTCAATTACAGTTTGTTAAACCTAAATGGACCTATGTTTTCATGTCAATGGTGAGCCATAAAAGGTGGAGAAGAAACAGTAAAGTAAAATCTTGTTCATGTTTGTGTGTGTTGCTTGATGAGTGGGTGGGTAACTTGAAAAAAGAAAACCAGTGGAAGAAGAGTCTAAGAGGATGGAGGGAAAATGTGAAAGAAAAAAGAAAACCGATGGTAAAAAAAGAAGTGGGATCTGAAGGCCACTGATTGGGAAATGAATTAGGAGGCTGGGTGGCCAAAAGCAAACCTGGAATGGGAGCCAAATGAGTGGACACAGGCTATATCCCGGTGGCCATAGCAGGGTTTGGAGTTTCTTGGTAATATTTTCTGTTTGACTTGAAAAGAAAATATAGATATTGACTTAAGAAATTAAATAATGTATATATTTGGAACATTCACAAAAAGATTTGAATATTTTGTGTATTAAAATGCTAATATTTCATTAGGTTTATGCAAAACATACATCCCCTAACATGATAAATAACTGGATATAATAAGAGAGAGGGAATTTCCTGGGATTGGCCACTCAATCTCCATTTCACCCTCCTTCTATTTGAATAGATTGGAAATCTAAAAAGCAAACAAACTCTAAGGAACAAAACAAAACACATTTACGTGAACCAAAAACATCTACCAAAACTTTTCAAGCTAGAGCCCTGGATGAATGAGTTTCTGCCCAAGAGATGCACATGTGTGACTTAGAAAACAGAAGTAAGAAACACAGGATCAGCTTCAGGTTGTTGCCATCAGTTAGGAAGATTGTAGTTTATCCGTGGCAATTTCTGGAATTTATTCTCCAGCTTCCTGCATGTTGAGAAACAGTGGTGGTAGCAGCAACTCTCTTGTTTTGACTCCCTGATATGTGGATAACATTTTTAGGTGTCCTTTCAAGGTTTTAAGGTGCCTAGACACTGCTGTGGAAAGGGTGGCAGCTCTGGGCTCCAAGCAGCATGATCAGCCCCAGTCCTGCATTTCTCCAGAAATCATTCCCAAAGGCTCAGACAAGAATCTGCTGCTGCATCCTCTAATGAACCTGTAAGTATCCAATTACCTAAATACCTACTGTTTAAAATACCTAGAGTGGTTTGCTTTTTACACTGAGCACTGGCTGACCCAGGAGTGCACACAACGCCCCAGCCCCGCCCTGTGCCATTTTTAAATAATAAAAGAAGCAGTGATTCTCTTCCTCTTTCCCTCCCTTCCCTTTTCTCTTTCCTCTCTGCCCCCTCCCTTCACATCCCTTCTCTTTCTAAACACTTCAATCCAAAAGCCATTATAAGCATCCACAGGGTAGGAGGAGTCCTGGTGTGGCATTGTAGCCCATGTAGGGTGAGGAGGGCATCCAATGGGAGGGTGGCGGCAGCGGTGGTCTGGTGTAGGCCATCAAAGCCACAGCAGGATAGGGAGTTTCCTGTGCAGAGGTGTCAGAGACTCAGTGAGGTGAGGAAGTCATGCTTTTGGGTGTGTGTGGTGCAGGATGTCAGAGCCTGAAAAGAGTAAGGACACTGTCTATGTGTGTGCGTGGCTGGGGCAGGAGGAGCCAGTACTGGTGGTTGGACAGAGTGAGAAGAGCATCTGCAGGGCGGCAGCATTAGCGGTGGCCTGATATGGGGTTGTTGGAGCCTGAGACAGAGGAGGAGGACATCTGTGTGAGTGAGGGGTGTGTGAGGGGGAAGAGGTGGGTACAGCCCAGCATGTGGAGTCAGAGCCTGAATGGGATAAAGAAGGCATCCACGCAGCAGAGGGGAATTAATCCAGCAGCAACAGGGTGTTAGATACAGACAGGGGGATTGAGCAAATAACTAAATATTTTAAAGATGATAGGAACAAGATTTCTCATTGTCAGAGAAGGTAGTTGCAAATATGAAAAGAGAAAAAAATTAGAATGGACCCGATGGTGTTAGATTGGAATTGGAGATATTGATGTGAAATCATAGTTTCTGATAGATATATATACAAATTGGGTGTAAATGTGTGACATGCACATATTCTCTAGCTCTATTCACAAAGAGAGTCTGAGAGCAGTGACGGCCCAATAGCAATAAACACAGCAGATGTCTAGATCTTGGAAACTAAATGCCATTCTCCACTCAAAAGGATCCCTGAAGAAGCCCCAGAAATGGGACAGAGAAAGTATAAGTAATCCTGGAACACTGCATTGTGCCAGAAAGTAGTGATGTGCCCGATGAATGATGGGGACATATCAAAGGACACAGAACATAGCCTGAGGGGCTCCCATTGAACAAAGCAAGGACAATTTGAGCATCTAAATAAATTATGATTATAATGGAATATAAACCACTGAATAGAAGAGGCATCTATGAGTCCATGCTGATATCAATAAGCCAATGAATAGGTTGAAAGTTTGATGAAGAGTAGAAATCAAGGCTCAAAGTAACTTCCTAAGAAATACTTATTAAATACAAAAGAAAAAGGTAAATTTACAGTGGAGAAGCTGGCAGACACTGGAATTGGCAGACAACTGATCAGCTGATTATCACTTGACAATCAGTAATGTGATGTTAAATCATGTTGCTACCTAATTGAAATCATGTGCCACCTAATAGGATGCAGTGAAAAGAACATAGCATCACTTTGTTGTCATTCCCGCCAAAACCAAAGATGCATAATCGGAATCTAATCATACAGAATCATCTAACAACCCCAAATTGAGGGCCAGTCTACAAAATAACTGGTCTGTAATTTTTAAATGTCCAGGTTATAAAAGACTGAACAGATTTTTCAAATTAAAGAACACTAATGACACATGATAACTAAATGCAACTTGTGATTTCAGGCTGGTTTATTTTGCTATAAAGGACATTACTGTGACAGCAGGTGAGACTGGAATGGATCTGAGAATAAGATAGTGCTAGGTATCAATGTTACTTTCCTTTTTTTTTTTTTACTTTCCTGGTTTTGATGGTTGTATCGAGTCATATAGGAGAAGGTCCTTGTTTGTAGGAATTAGATACTAAAGCATTCAGGAGTGATGGGGCATCATGTTAACAAGTTACTCTTCAGTGGTTCAGAAAAAAACATTCTTGTGCTGTTCTTGAACTTTTTCTGAACATCCGAGATTGTTTCACACATACACAAAAATAAACAAACAAGCAAACCCCAGTTGTTTAGAGTATCATGATCTAGACTCTCAAAGAAGGAAAGGTACCAAGGAAGGCACAGGGTCACAGAGGCACAGAGAAATAAAGAGAAGAATTTCTTCATCCTTGGGTAATGGCAGTGAAGTGGCCAGAAGCCAACATGGAGGCCTCCATTCAGGGCGTCTCAGTAGGGGTCTCTGAAAGGATAATACAGCACGGAACTGGACAGCGCGTGGGGCTAGGATTTACTCCTGGTTAGACCCCCTGAGTCTGACTCTGGTGGGGGCGTCAGCGAGTGTTTTAATCACTAAACCAAGGTCCTGTCGTCATCACTCATCACATCCCAGTACATCTGAGAAGATTTCCCCCATCCTTGTCATCTTGGGCAGTGCCACGTGCAGTGCAGACCCCACAGAGTCCACTTTCAGCCTTGACTCATGGTGGGCAATGCAGGTCTAACACCTGCTGAGAAGGAGACTCCATCATTCTTACTCGACTCATTCTTTCTTTGCTCATGACCTTCACTGCAAAATTTTTTGTCTTGTTCTGGTTCACATTCTGCCTCATCCCTGTGGCTCTGGACCTCTTGCCACTCCTGCCTGCAGCCTTAGTCTCTGTCTTTGCTGTATTTCTGTTCCTGATTGCTCTAGGAACAAACCTGGTTATCAGTCACATGCTAGGCAAAGAGATTGGCCTTCCTCTTTGAATGCCTCTTCCTGTTGAGGGAAACCAGAGCGAGTGTCTGCTGGAAGGGGTCCAAGAGATCCTTTAGCCCAATTCCATCATTTCACAGATGAGGAGACCGAGGCCTAGAGAGGCTACCTGATGTACTGGTGGTGACAGAGCCAGGAGCAAAGCCCAGGTTTTTAGTCTCTTGGGTCAGTGTACAGACTACAGGCTCTATTGGGGTGGAGATGGTGGTGGCAGAATTTAAAAAACAAAAGTGGAAAAATAGAAAAGGGCCTCTTAAAGGAGGCAGAGAATTCAAGTCCAAAGCTTGTCAAGTTGATCTAGAAGTGAATAAGGAGTCACTACAGAGGGATGATGTATTTGAGATGGATTATGGCCTTGATTTAATACAGAGTTTCTCAACAGTGGTATTACTGATACCTGGGACTGGATAATTCTTTGTTGTGAGGGCTGCCTAGTGCACTGTAGCATGTTTAGCTGCATCCCTGGCCTCTATCCATTAGATGCAGTAGCACCTCCCCAGTGTTGACTATCAAAAATGTCTCCAACATTGCCAAATATCCGCTGGGGTAAAAAATCGCCCCTTGTTGAGAACCACTGGTTTAATGCATGGATTGGAACCAAGATGCACTGGAGAAAGGAAGCCAGTAGGAGGTTATTACAGTTTCAGTTCACTGAGGTGGTGCAACCAATGGTTTCAGATGTCTGCTTCGGGAGGCAGACCGCCTGCTTTACATCAAGACTAAACACTTACCAGCTATGTGGCTGCCCCTGGGCTCGCTAACATGGCAGTGATAATAATACCTATCTTTTAGGGTTGTCATGAAAGTGTGTCTAAAAAACACTGATAGCAGGGCTGGCAAATAGGTAGATGTTTGATGTGTGAAGAGAAGTGGAGGGAAAACGAGTAAGCCTTGACTGAGTATGTGACCCAAGAGCCAAGCCCTGCAGTGATGTCAGGGTGATGCCCACCCACCCCCCAGGGTATTGCACCAGGTGCTGTGAGCAACACATCTAGACCATTCTAAGTGGTCTATTGACTAATGTATTTGCTCTATAAGGATTTGATGACTGATTGGTAAATTAGACTTGCGGGCATTTTAGTTTCTACTGAAAGACTGACAGGTCAAATTTTAGTAAACTTCATGTTGTATGGAAATAGATGAACCAAAGGAAAGAAATCAAGTCAGATGTCTCATCTTTGTTTCGAACACGAAAATAGGTATGGAGGTACTTATTTATTTCAAGTGAAGAGAAAAATCACAACAAATGCCTGGAGCCCTGGCAATTCAGGACCCGTTCTTCTGTGATCTCTTCAGGCAATTTGCCAGAAAGGCTTACACAGAAACGGTTCCTAGTGCCACCTGCCTTCCACTCACCACCTGGAACACTCTGCAATTCCCGCAACTCCCCGCATTCACGGGAGCCTTGAAGCTTCAGCTTTCTTAACCCCGTACTAAATCTACCACTAATTACAGTATGCAAATCCCAGATGACTGTGCAATAATGTTATGATAGCACTCTGTGCCCTTGTTCTGGGTCTTCTGGAAATATTTTGTGGGAATGAAAAACATCCCCCTGTGATAACCACAGTGTGGCTGAGCTCCAGTGGCCTCTAACATACCACTGTTGCACATGAAAACACTCCAGCGATGGACATGTGAACAGGTTTTACTTGGCTGCTGTTTGCTCTCCACATTTGTATTGTTTCCTCTGCCAGAGATATGCACTTATTTTATTTTCCCAGCCTGAAGATTTATGATTCTCCCACCAAGAGGCCTCTCTCCCTCTTGCAGCATTCTTTTAAATAATAATAGTAATAATCCCCTACATTTATAATACTTTATATTTCCAATGCAGTTTCACAGATATTAACCCACTTGCAGTATTATTTTTGCCTCAGAAATGGCTATCAGCCTTCTATAGAATTTCTAATTTCATTCTAAAACCCTGTGATCCTTTCGTTTTGCTCTTTTAGCAACGTTATATGTTGTTCAGTTCGCAAGGTTCAATCTTAATTAAACCAAGTTCAGGATCCAAGCGGAAATGACTAGCAGTGAGGGGCAGATTACTAACGCCCTATGGCACATTCACTCTAAATTTAGACGCTACCCTTAGAGTCTTCCAAATGGAATCACAACCTTATAATTAATATTTCCTGTCCTCCCTCCCTGCGTGAGATTGTCTGTCCCAGTGGCATTTCACAGTATTTGCAAGTATTTTATTCTTTACAGAGTGTATGTTACCAAATGTGAACTGAGAATAGCAAGACCACGCTTTTCATTTTTCCTGAAGAGACAATTAAAAACTAAAAACCAAACCATTACTGTATAATTGTATGTAAATATATGGATTCTCCCCTCCCCCAAAGTCCCTAGTTTAAAAAATCTTATTTTTAAAGTTACAATATGTTGATGTGTGTGAATCTGAATTCTAGTATAGCAATATGTGTGCATGGGAACACACTAGTGTGTGTAGAATGAAGTTTTAAAGCACCATGAAATTTTGTAGATCAGTATGCAAGGTAATGTCCATTTTGTTTGACAGCGATATATCAATATGCATGAAGACCTAATACCAGAATAAAATTTACTAACAATTTGTATCTTTTCCAAGTTTTCTCCGACCAGATTTAAAGACACAGAAGAAAAAAACCTCAATTTCAAAAAAATCGAGGTTCAACGTCAGGTGCCAGGAATTCCATATTCTGCTATGTGACTGTCTAATGTCTAAGAGGGAAGTGAGAGGAAGTAAAGGAGGGGGAGAGAAAAAGACAGCAACCGCCTAGGCTGAAAGTGAGCAATGCTGCTTAAGGCTGGTGGGCATGTTCTCGTGTGTGACCCTAATAAAAGTGTGTTTTATAGCTGACTTCAATGGGGTAATTAAGTGCTCAGATGTGCCCATCCATATTTGCCAATTGAAGGTATATTTGATAATTGGCTTTAATAATAAGTTTGCATAATAGTAACCAAGAGAAGAATTTGGCTAGCTGTGGATTTTTTCCTGTGAAAACCACGTTTTGGATGAACTAACAACAGCTGAAATTGTGATGAATCTAGAGCTCTAGCAGAAGCCCAAAGCTACTCAGTCCATCTGTAGTTAAATTATCTAGTTCCTGGTCAATAGCAGGCGACATGAAGCCATCGTTAAATGAACCACATACCCTAATATCATACTTGGAGAGGTTTATGGCCATTTGAGATGAGATAGCCATCTCTGTGACTGGCATGTCTCCAACTATCTATGCATCAAAGACTTATGCGTATCTATCCCAGTCATTTGCTATCCTAGTGTGGCTATGCCTTACAGAATTATGAACACCTGTAGCCCTCTCATATTAGGTCAATACACATCACCTGCTGGTTAATAGCTTCCCAAAGAGGCTCTTGATGTCCCAGGAGACTAGCAGTGTGCTCATCATTGGGAGGCTTGTTGGAAATGCAGTCTTGAGCCCCATCTCAGACCTCCTGCATCAGAATGTGCATTTTAATGAGATTCCCAGGTGATTCAAATGCACTTTAACATTTGAAAACCATTGCTTTACACAGTCTTTCGCACCTTCCTTTGGTCATTATCTTTTAAATCTGTATCAGGGCAAAGAACTCTAAACAGATCCTGCTGTCACCACTCTTACCCCACTTCATTAATGCCTTGGTGCAGCTGCCAAGGCACAACTCGAACGATACAGGAAGTGCACTTCCAATCTCCCCAAGCCTTCCTGTGGCTTTCAGAATTAAGCCCGGACTACTCAGCCCTTTCTGGTCTATTTCCCATCTACATTCCAGCTGCGTTTCTTAACATTTCCATGGGATGTGAGAGTGACTTGGGCAAGCATAGAGGTGGCTACTCTAAATTAGAAGGTCCAAGAAGTCTTCTGGAGGAGGAGATGGTTGAACTGAGACCCAGATGACAAGAGCTCATGATGCCCAGAACCTGCCTTCTTTTTGCACAATCCATTTCCTGCACCTGGAGGAAATGTGCTTACCTTACTCTGCTTCCTGCCTCAATTTTATATGCATTCTCCCAGATTCAACTGAAATGTCATTCCTTTCTGGAGAGTCTTTTCTGAGCAGCCCTGGTTCACATTTGGGTTTGTTCCCTTGCTTTGGACTTACATATATGTCAGGCTAAAATGGCACTGTGAGGGTTTGAGTCGCTGGAAGCAGACACTGCTGCAGAGTTTGGGTTACAAGATATTTATTCAGGGTCAACATTTGTGAATAGAGGATGAAGGAAGCAGGGCTGGTCTATGAACACAATCTGAGGAGTTATGTAATGGAAGAAATATGGACTGAAGTCATGCAGATTTGGGGCCAATCAAAATCTCATGCAAGCTGAAGGTCTGGGGAAGCAGAGAAACTTCTCAGTCTGCAAAGAGAAGAGTAGAGAAGTCAAAGTCCATGGGGTCCACTTAGAGACAAACAAGCTGCCTCAGTTCTTGACCTACACCTTTTCATCCCTGAGACCGTCTACTGTCAATGAAATTGCCTGCTTGGTTTAGCCTATCTTGAGTGGAGTTCTGTTTGGTGCAATGAAAGGATCCCTGGCTAAGGTATTAGATGACATGAATATACACCCACAGGAAAGTAGTTCTAGAGTGAATTTCTAAGCCTCTTCCATCCACAGCTGGCCACCCAGGTCCAGCTACAAGTGATCCAGATGTGGAATGCCTCCAGAAGACAAGGGTCAAAGTACTGTTAGCCTGGAAAATTCACTTGGGTCTGCTGCTTTTTTATAAAACTACCAGGGGATTGTGAAACTCTAAGCCTTAGTGTACACTTGCATATGGGAACATCCTGATTCATTTTGAATATCTGGAGAGAGAATCAAGGTTGTAAGGTTGAAGGGTAACAAGAGAGTAGTAGACCAGTTGTCTTCTTCAAATTACGTTACAAGGCTTGTGAGTGCTTGCTGTGTATTGTATAAAAGAGGGATTTCCATGCCAGCAGATCTGGCCAAGCCTGATGTCATTGACTAGCAAGCATGACCAGTGCTGCTGCAAAAAAAGATGATGAAAATGTGACTGCTGGTATTAGCTGGGATTTTTCCCAGCAAAAGTCGAGGTGAATCCACCTGGAATTGCCTTGATCAGGGAAATTGGGCTATTCTTTGGCATATCTACTCTACTTCTACAGTTTTTATAGACTTTTTGTTCACTGATATAACTCTATTCACCTTGTCTTCACTCATATGGGTGTTCGATGTTTGCTGGTGAGCATTTAAGATGATGTTTATATATTCTGGTTTTGCACAGATGTGTCTAGGGATTTAAAACTTGGGGATTTCATTATGCCTCTCTTAATGACTAGATATTTATTGACTAGATTAATTAACACATTGTATATTCTTAGGCAAAAACATCTCCATTGTCAATGATATAATAGTTTCGTGGGAGACATTGGAGTCATTCATTAAGGTACATCTTTACCCTTCTGGAACACAAAAATGATTCTAAACTATTATCCCTGGAAAATCACACTAAATTACATACATCAAAAGACTTAGGGGGAAATCGTGAATAGTTCATTTCTGTGTAATTCCTAAAATCTTAGCAGCATGCATGGAGGGTGATGATATTGGCTAACTCAAAGCCCTCACCTCTGACAGTAATGGAACACGTCAACAAAACTGTACTTTAGGAGATGAAAAGAAAACAGAAACCATTAGGACCATAATTATGGGCGTCAGCAAAAGAGAGATCCAGCTGGACTTTAACAATAGATTTCAACTCATACCTGTTTAATTTCCATCTGAGTTCATTATACATCAAATAGAGTCTTCTCCGCATCTCATAAAATTCTCAAATCTTTCCCTTAGAGAGAGGGAGCCAATATCATTTCTGACCTATTGACTGACAGATATCCACCCCAGGCTGACCATAGTTCATTAAAAACAATACGTGTGTTTTTCTTTATGTCATCACTTTATTGAACCCCACACGTTCATTGCTAGTTCTGAGGCTAAAAGGTTAAATTACTGATATTGCAGAAGTTATCTAACTTTTCTGAAAGTTATTCTTCATGACCTCAAGTTTGGCTCTTTGAGGTAAACCTCAGGCCTGGGCATTTTTAGCACATTCCGCTTCTGAGAAGCAGGCTGCTAAAACTGTTGCTCGCAAAACATCACACTCAGAGTGCTTATAGCCACCCCCCACTTCAACTGTTGCCAATAGGCAGGTTTTAATGTGTCAGCTCACAAAGCTCTCAGGAAGCTGCTGTCGCTTTTCATTTTTGTCCCTGTGAAGTTAGTGGATGTGCCCAGCATTGTCTGCCCCTTGTGGTGTGGGCCGTGAACTTTACATATGCTAGCATGATACATGTGGGCAAACTGTCTAAGCAATTTGGGGAATTAAAACTATACATTTATATACCGCGGATGGGCCTTTCCCAAGGGCTCCCATTCCCCTGATTCCATCCTAGATCATGGCCTTGAATCTTCTCCTCTCTGCCTCTTCCTTTAGGCTGAGGTTGGTGCATGGGCACAATGAAACAGCATCCAAGAAAAAGGTGATGATTTCTGCTCAAAGATGTACTAAACAATTTTTAAACCTCATTATGTAAATGTATTACCCTAATACACTGATTCTTCTCTTGTTCAACAGAGCCCTTAGACACTAGACAGCCCACAACAAACTCAGAATATTAACAAGAATTCTTTTTCCTACTCTGTGACTGATGTACAAAGATCTAGCTAAGGCCATTTCAGAGATTCAGGTCCAAGGCAAATTATATTGTGTTTTCTTCCAAAAATTTTATTTAAGCAATATTAGGCTAAAATTAACTTCAAGCTTGAAATGTAAAAAGAGTAGCATAAAGACAACCTACAGACTCAAAGCAAGTGTGACAATGGGGTAGGACAGACAGGTTACTCAACATCTTGCTTTAGGTTTTATGGGGAACAATGGAAGGGAGGTTCCAGGAGGACCGAGAAAACTCAAGAGTATTTGGCATGAGCTGTGGAGCCTCCACCTCTTCCCTCACCTGCACCCTCTCTAAGTCACTGCCAGGTACTAAGCAGGACTCCCCCAAAGAAGGGGCAGAGCAAGGAAGGTCAGAACATAATGTGTGTGGAGTCTCAGGTTGGCCTTGAAAGCAAGTGAAGTTCATCTTAGTGGAGAGGAATGGAGAGGCCATTCTTGTCCAGAGGGATCACAACACATGGGACTCACAGGGTCACAGGTGTGTGAGTGGAGAGACTAGAGGTCAGGTGGGCACAGGTGACAAAGGAGGCTGGGCTGGTGGTGCTGCCGCCATCTTGTTTTCTCTGCCTCTGGGTCCCTATTTTCTCACATCTGAACCACTGATTCCCCCACTTGTAGTCTCCGTCTTGGTCCTGTTCTCTGCCAGTCCTCAAGGAGACTGAAAGGGTGTCCACAGCCGTATCCTCTTTCTCTACCAGGAGTTGCACACTCCGATTTACGTCACCATTACACACCTGGCCCAGCCACACCTGCAGGACTGCTAACATTGCTCTTCATCCACTAATCAGATGCAGACTAATTGGTGCCCCTGGAGCGATGCCTGGAATCAGATTTCCCCAGATGACGGCTTACTTCCTGCCAGCTCCCAGCCCTTCTAGGTCTAGAGTCCTGCTATTTCCAGGCCCCAGGGCTTGGGGCTTTATGGCTCTGCCTTACTCTTGATGACCTTTCCTCCTATGTGGGATGGGAAGTTTTACCCCTGACCCCAGCCCAGTTGTTGGGATTTTACTCCCCCAGAAAGAGCTTTTCAGGATGATTATCTGTCTCCCTCATGCTCTGCTTTCTGGAGTTTGGGCCAATGTCCCTTGCTGGCTGATTGGGAGCCCCAGTTGGAAGCCAACTGTCATTTGAATCATGACTAAGATTGATGTTGATTTAAACACTGTTTAAAAGAGCTTAGCACTGTTCTTTACCTGTTCTTCCTGGTCCAGGAGTCAGCCTCTGCATCCTCATTATTTTCCCACCACTCATTATGACCTGGTAGCTTGTTATCCTGTTTCTTGGAGAAACACCATGCATTGTACTTAAATACAATTTAATCTATTATCAAGACATGCTGGGGACTTCCCTGGTGGCGCAGTGGTTAAGAATCCACCTGCCAATACAGGGAACATGGGTTCGAGCCCTGGTCCAGGAAGATCCCACGTGCCGCGGAGCAACTAAGCCCGTGCGCCACAACTACTGAGCCTGTGCTCTAGAGCCCGTGAGCCACAATTACTGAGCTCACGTGCCACAACTACTGAAGCCTGTGCGCCTAGAGCCCCTGCTCTGCAACAAGAGAAGCCACTGCAATGAGAAGCCCGCGCACCACAACAGAGTAGCCCCCGCTAGCTGCAACTAGAGAAAGCCCGTGCGCAGCAATGAAGACCCAATGCAGCCAAAAATAAACAAATAAAAAATAAAACTGCCCCTGCCCAAGCTCCAGTCCAGTCTAACTAAATCAGAGTTTCTAGGGGTGGGGCTTGAGCATCAGTGTTAAAAAAAAAAAAAAAAAAAGACATGCTGTGTACATAGGAACGACACTAGTGGACAACCTCAACTGATAGCCTGTGATGTTAAGGTCTGATTTTTTATGTAATAATAATAACAATAACAACAGTTAACACTAGTATAATACAATACTTTAGCTATATACTCATTTGATCCTCACAATAATCCCATGGTGAGTACTACTGTAATCTCCATTTTATAAGGAGGGAAGCCAAGTCACAGAGAGGGTAATTGACTTGCTCAAGTTTACACAGCTGGTGAGCAGTATGCCTGAGACTGAATCCCAGACATCCTGACCCCTGTGCCTGCATGCTTCACCATCATGCCATGCTACCTCTCTGAAGCAGGAGGCCACTTTAGGTTCACAATATAATCAGTGGTCAACTTTTGGGATACTTTTGGAACTGCTTACATAAAATATTTCTGCTAAAAGAGAATTCCTGCTAACTAAAGCTAATTTAGGCTTGCACTCTGCCAACACATATACATACACGCAAACACACACACACACACACAAAATCTGACACAGACGAGTACTTACCTCTCTGTGCAAATTGTCAACTTAAGCAAGAGTTTTAGAGTAAAAATCAAATATATAAAGGGATTATCACAGTGCCTGGTAAACATTTGATAATGTTATTTTGTAATTATTATTATTAATAATGCATATGTCAATATTATGAATTAATATGCAGTCTCTATACTACTGTCATAGATACCATAGCTTACTATGAAAAGAAACAGGAGAAATGTAAAATGCTGCTTCTCCCACTGTGCTCCCTTTCTTTGGATGTTCCTTCAAAATGCATTACTTGACAATTTCTCTATACGTAAAATGGATGCTAAAATTTTGTCTCTTTCAACATCACAATAATGTTGGGAGGTAAAATAAAATAATTTGCAAAGTAAAGCCCTTGAAATAGACTATTTTAATGAAACACTTGGAGAGTTCCTTAAAAATCAGATTATATTTTATACTATTACCCCTATACACTCCCTAGAAATATACCATTTTGAAGTAGCTTTTATTAACAAGAAATAGCATGTCCAATAAAGGACATGAAATTATTTTCAAGTACATAAGAATGGGAACTTCTCCCTCTCTCTCTCTCTGGTCTATATATCTACCCAGCTTCATGATGGACTTGTACAACCACACAGGGTCTCACACTTGGAAGATCTCCGTGCTTGCTCTGCAGTCACTGTTTTGAAATTCTTTATAATTTATGAAGCAGGGTGTGTTCATTTTTCACTATGCACTAGAAATTTGCCCTACAAATTACGTAGCACCTATCATTAGTCTGTAATGGGACCTCCTTACAAGGTAGAGTTGATTCACTTGGGGAGCAACTTCTCAGGGTCTAGTAACTCCCCACAGGGGGTTAAGCTAAACTTAGAGGAGAATTAAGCGCATATTTCCAGTGAAGATTATTTCCTTTATTATTACCACATTAGACACATATCCTGGCAAAGTGACTTGGTGAAAAACTAAGTGAGGTTAGTGGGGGGAAAAAAACTGATCAGTGTCAGAAATACCTGCCCCAACCAGGGAGGAGGGAGTTAATACTGAGATCACCCCCATTTCTAGGATCTTGGATACTAAGAAGCGTCTCCTATGCTCAGCTGCCCATGCTGTAAGATGAAAGCTGATCACCCTGGGGGCTGAGCTTCTCTGTGTCTCTCGTCCTGAGCAGGGGCTGCACACCCTCCTTCAGCCAACTTTCACGTCAAACGTAGAGCTGCTCTTGTTTCAGAGTCAGTCATTTCCTAAAACAACTTTATTACGATATAATTCATATACTGTAAAATCTAATGTCTACAATTCAGTGCTTTTTTTCCCAGTATATTCACAGAGTTGTGCAATCATCACCATAGTCACTTTTTCAACACCCCTGCAAGAAATCCCATACCCATTAGCAGTCATTCTCCACTCCTCCCCCACCCCTCACTCAGCCCCTGGCAACCACTGATCTACTTTCTGTCTCTATGAGTTTGTCTGTTACAGATATTTCACATAAATGGAATCATACAATATTTGTCCTTTAGTGTCTGGCTTATTTTACTTAGCATAATGTTTTTAAGGGTCATCCACTTCATAGTATGCATCAGGACTTCATTTCTTTTTATGGCTAAATAACATTCCATTGTATGGACGCACCTCATTTATTTATCCATTCATCAGTTGATGGACATTTGGGTTGTGTTCATTTGGGGGCTATTATGAATAACGCCACTATGAACATTCAAGCACAAGGTTTTGTGTGGCTCTATGTTTTCACTTGTCTTGATATGTACCTAGGAGTGGAATTGAGGGGTCATGTGGTAAAGCCAGTCATTTTTCTACATACCTACAAAAAGAAGACCCTGCTCTCAGCATCACTAAAACCAAACTAGATATTGAATATGAAAATCCCTAAGGCTACAAATTAGATAGTAGTGAAATCTTTCATATTTGGGTTCAAAACTTTGAGTCAGATTTGCTAAAACAGCCATGGCATCAATGGTTCTCTAATTAAGTAAACAAGACCCAGAAAAGGTTAACATCCCTCTGCCCTCCAGCACAGAGTAGATAATCCAGGATTTTTGCTCTACTTCTGCCAAAAATAAAATTGCATTTGGCATCTGTTTAGCATCACACTCTCTCCGGAGGCACTTTGGGAGGTCTTGCCTGGGACATACTTGTAGAAAAATGGGCCAAAAATTAGCCGCGTCTCTGTGTGTGTGCCTAGGACAGATTTGGGAGGGAGAGTTTTGGGAGATGCTGTGGTCTAAGTGTATCTCTACCCCCGATTCATGTGTTGAAATGTACTGTAAGGTGGCGGTATTAGTAGGTGGGGCCTTTGGGAGGTGACTAGATCATGAAGACAGAACCCTCATGAATGGAATTAGTGTTCTCATAAAAGATGCTCTAGAAAGCTGTCTGGCCCCTCTTTCACCATGTGGGGCTACAAGGAGGTCTGTGACCTAGACCAGGACCCTCACCCAACCCTGCAGCACCTGACTTAGATTTCCAGCCTCCAGAATTGTGAGAAATAAAATGTCTGTTTTTTTATGAGCCACCCAGTCTATGGTATTTTGTTATAGTATCCTGCCTGAGCAGACTCAGACAGGAGGGGGTGTCAATTTGAGGGAAGAAATTATAAAAAATAATGTGGGGCTTCCCTGGTGGCGCAGTGGTTGAGAATCCGCCTGCCAATGCGGGGGACACGGGTTCGAGCCCTGGTCCGGGAAGATCCCACATGCCGCGGAGCAACTAAGCCCATGCGCCACAACTACTGAGCCTGCGCGTCTGGAGCCTGTGCTCCGCAACAAGAGAGGCCGCGATAGTGAGAGGTCAGCGCACCGCGATGAAGAGTGGCCCCCGCTTGCCGCAACTAGAGAAAGCCCTCGCGCAGAAACGAAGACCCAACACAGCCAAAAATAAAATAATAAATAAATAAATTTAAAAAAATAATAATGTGAATCCTGCCACGGGAGTGTTGTCAGACTCTGAAGTGCACATGAATTGCTCGTGTCTGATTCTGATTTAGCAGGTCTAAGAAAGAGGCTTTGAGGCTGCGCTTCTAACAGGTTCCTCGTTGCTGCCCGTGCTGCCTGTCTGCTGACTCACACATTGAGTAGTAACAAGGCTCTCCCGGACTCTGTGGCGGCAGCAGGACGTGCTCGGTGACGTGGCTCCCTAGAGTCTGAGCATCTCATGGACCCCAATGTGCTGCCCCGAATTTGGCTCCTGTGTGGTTTCCTAGGTGAAAGCAGGCTTGTTAGGACCAAATATCCCACACTTAATAACCTGAGGGGAGAGAGGAGAAGACAGGAGCACCACAAGCCCGGTTCTCCTCCCAGAGAATCAGGGAACCACATCTGATTTTTCAATTCAATGAAGCTCAACAAGCTTGATTAAAAGTAGCAACTTCTTTGAAAGCGCAGCAGCTTCATGGTGCAGAGAAAGGCCAGGGTCAGACCAGAAATGAAGAATAATTGAAAATGAAATTCGAAGTTGTACTGTATTCTCCTGAAAAACGTTAAAGGGGGGAAATAATTTAAAAGCCACGGGGGGGGGGGGAAACGTTAAAATGCTTCTTCCCCAACTGCCCTCTAGGTCTCCCTAGACACAACCCAAGGTCTTAGACATCTTTGTTCTCACATTTCTCACAACCCCATCTTTCAGTCTTACCCATAGAGACTTTCTTTTTCCTCTCTCTTCCCTTCCTTCTGGGTCAGCTTTTAATTGGGTAGACACTGCCTCTCAGACTTTAAAGTACACCTGGGATCTTGTTTAACAGATTCTGACACGTAGCTCAGAAGTGGTCCAAGAATCTGCATTTCTAACAAGGGTCTATGTGATGTCCATGTGTGCCACGCTCTGAGGAGCAAGGATGTAAACTCAGCCTCTCTGCTTCTTTAACTTCTCCTCCTCCTTAAAGTTAATAGGTAATAAATGCTGGTTGAATAGACTAAATGATCCTTTCTGATTCTTAGTTTTATCATCTGTAATAGAGATGACAATGAAGGCTACTTTTCCAAGGTCAGGTTGAAAATTAAATTTAATAGTAATATATGGAAGACCTAGCACAGTGCCTGACACACAGTAGATGCTAAATAAATATTAGTTTAGTTCATTCCATCTTCCTAGGTTCTCTGTGGAGCTCTAGGCAGGCAACTTTTGTAAGTGCAAGGGGTGAACAAGCATTAATAATTGATATCAACAGGTATCCACAAACCAGACACTTCCCCATTAATAAATGCACTAGTTATTGAAATAGAAGTGAACTATACAATTAATTGCTGTGAAAAAGTGCAATCATACTGACTTAGAAACTATACGAATTGCAGGGTGACATCCTTTTGAGTCCAGGCCATCTAAAGTAAGATCAAGATTTCAGAGAAACCCAAAGGCAAAGGCCTCACCAGTCTTTATTCCCCATCAAAGATTATGCTATCAAAGACTAGAGTAAGAAAAGTCGGATATCACCCCACAGCTCCTAGCCTCTGCCTGAAGGTGGGTTCTTCAATCATCAGAATGAGTCTGAGCCCGGCTGACTTGGCTCTCTCTGTGGTGGGTGGAAAGATGACAGATGGGTGCCTGGCTCTCCAGTGGGGGGGGAGGGGGTCCTGCAGGCCTGAAGAACTTGCTTTCCAAAGGAAGAGGCATTCTGACCCCTGTTTTATGCTTCCTCAAGGCAGAAAACCTCAAGACCCTGGCGACACCCGATCATGAGTCTAATTTCATCAGAGACACTGAGGATCAAGATTCTTATATTATCTAATAGAACACAGAGAGTCAAGCTAGCATGACTTCCAAACAAAGAGGGACTTTTAACAAGAAAGTCACAGACATTACACATTCTCATTCCTCATTGCGCTCTGCCGTCCATCTTCTGGGAAAGAGGCGTACAGATCATGGAGCAACTTGCTTAGAACAATAGACAATTGTCACAGTTTATTAATTCCATCTGCTTCTGACGGGAAGGAAAAATGGTTACATGGTGAAGTCAGAGGCTCTCAGGCACAGATGGGGATTTTCCTGAGGGTCTCCCACAAGAACTGATGTATAACTGGAAGCGTGATGTAAGGAAGAGATCTCGAGACATTCTTGGCCTCTGGGTTATCAAGGTCTCAGTCCCACCACTGTTTCTGTGATCTGAGCCCACTCTTTTATTTTAAAAGATATTTTTTCCAGTGGAGAGCTGGGCTTGGAGCTGCAGTATTAATATGGATAGTGAGAAAGTGAAGAAAAGCAGGGAGGGCCTTTGGAGTGAGATTATATTACCTGCTGCAGAGTGGAGGATCTCTACCTGATTTGTCCTACCCATATCCAGCTACTTCTAAACCAGAGAGAAGAACAGTGCCTAAATATTCTTAGGTTTCTTGATAATTCCTAAATTACTCCATTTTTTATTATTTTAAAAATTCATATAATTTGAGAGTATCATTTAGACCACCTTACCCTTAATTGGATCATCCCAGGAAGTACGCCTGATAGGGAGCCAGGATTCCTGACTCTTCAACTAAGTACTTGTGTGATCTTGGGTAAATAGTTTAAACTTTCTAGGTTATTCATAAGAGATTAGTGTCTATCGGTGTTTTCCAATGTGCATTGTGTAGAATAAGTGTTAGGCAAAAATAGGATTCATTGATCAAATAAATAGGGATAATGCTGAGTTAAGGTTAGTTTTCTTTGTTATCGGACTTCTCAGTGTCCTTAATATGCTAATATACACTGGGACTCTCCAAAACCAGGCTAGAATATACTGTTTCCAGAAAAACTTTGATCACAGAGCCCCTCTCCTTCAACCCTACCCCCACTTTAGTAACGTTTCCTGGGAGTTGTATGAGATTGAACACATTTTAAGAAACAATGGTCCAAATAATATCTAAATATTAACTAATAGTTAGTTTGAAACCCTTTTGAAAGGATATTGGATTCTACTTATCAAGTTGCCAACCTGGAGAACATTGTCAGAAACTTCCTGTAGGCATTAAAAATTCCATTTCTCTCAGGCTTTTCATTGACATAATATGAATTTGATGTCGATCATAAAAGCGCGAATGAGTCCAATACCTTCATGTACTGCATCTGAAACGAATTATTCAGACCTTTGGGACTGCTCTATTAATTCATTGAGCAGGGGAATGTTTATGTGACTTACACATTAGCTCCAAATCTACTCAATCCGATGTTTTAGGCTGTTTTAAGAACACATCAGATTGATTTTATGGCCAAACAGATTGCTCAAAAACTCTTTTTGAAAATGGTCCAGGAAAAAATAGACTTCATACTGTTTGATTCAAGGGACATATACAGAATATGCTAAAGTTCATTATAAACCACCACTTTGGTGGATTACAGAGGTGTAGAAGCGTCCACCAAGGGTAAATTCCGGTGAAAGAAATTATGAGTTATCAATGATCTTTAGAACTTGGGTATTCGTCCTCCGAGAGGATATCATTGTCTGTGCAGAAAGAAGTCCTAATCACAAACAGGTTATTACAGTAGTCTAAGCAGTGATGATGAACCATTTATTCATTTTATTTCTTGGGTAATTGGTTCCATCTATTAGCAGTCAGCCACATATTTAAAAGACTTTTCTCCATAAAAATCTTTCCTCTTGGGTGTGATGGTCAGCTAAGCCAGTAAGCATAGTGGATTTTGCCAACATCTTAGATCTGTGATTTCAGACACACCAGAGATTGGCCATAAATACCTCCCCAAACAAGATCTACCCAGTGACTCCTACTATTTTCTGACAAAAATAATCCCAGGATGGTGTACATTTTGCAATTAGGTTTCTTTTATTGTACAGCACAGATTTATATCATTTACTTTGCTGTGCTCATTATATCCTTAGAACATTGTAAGTATCAGTTTAATATGCCATTTCAGAAGGACGAGAGTAGCTGAATCTATTTTACAGTTTGCAATAAAAGAGGTCCTTTCTGAGATGAGAGCACAATACTGAATTTTATATGCCTTTCATATTTCAAACTTGGATTTAGTTGAACTACAAAATATTTATATTTTTCACAACCAGCAAGTTCCCGTTTTGACAGTCTGATTGTAAAGAGACCCCCAACTCTTTTTCAGTTTTCAAAAATGTCCAAATTCCTGACTTTTCTCTTACCACCACCATTGCCATCTAATCTTCATTTTGGAAAAGCAATGTGATCCATTTAGAAAATGAGGCTAAAATATGCTAATATGCTAACATGTTATCATGGTGGAAGAGTGATTTAATTCATATCATTCCTGAAGGGATAACAAAAATCTGTTCTAATTTGAATCTTGGACCAGAGGGGCTGAAAATGATGTACCTAGAATAGTGAATCATATTACTGTTATATCTCCTGATTTTGATAATTATACTGAAAATAAATTAGTGAATATCTTTGTTCTTGGAAAAAATTGTTTTAAAAATCTGTCCTAAACTGACAAAAAGCACCACTTTGTAGTTCTCTGTTGCTGGAATTATACCACATTCATTTGAAAGGTGTGTGATTCATGCAAAACACACTTTATGGACTCAAACACCTATCACCTGAGACCATCCTCAGTAATTGTAAAACACAGTCAAACGGAGAAAGAGAGGATGGCTTTATTGTCTACAAGATCGGAGCAAGGGAAAAAAATTTTATTTCCTCCCTTGAAGGTTAAATTTTCATTTCAATGAATTTAAGACTATAAGAATTTTTTGTTTTAAATTAAAAAAATAATTTTGGAAGATTTCAAACCCAGGAAATAGTACAACAGTATCTGTGCATGAATTATGAAGAGTAAACTTATGTTAACATTTTTCTATATTTCTTCAGATATGCCTTTTTAAAAGAAATACTATGTTATAGTACACTCAAGTGTTCTCGCATTTGTCCCCCTTCTTCCCTCTACAACAGCAATCTCTATCTTGAATTCAATGTGCATCACTGCAATGCCTCTTTTGACACTTGACACATGTATGTATCCATGTCCCCAAACAAAATCTACTTTTGTTTTCTTACTTACCTAAATGTTGTATTAGTCTACATCTTTTTTTCAAACAAATTTATTGAGATATAATTCACATAACATACAATTCATCCATTTAAAGCAAGGGTCCCCCACCCTCGGGCCACGGACTGGTACCGGTTCATGGCCTGTTAGGAAATGGGCTGTGCAGGAGGAGGTGAGTAGTGGGCGAGTGAGTGACGCTTCATCTGTATTTACAGCCGCTCCCCATCACTCGCATTACCGCCTGATCTCCGCCTCCTGTCAGATCAGTGGCGGCATTAGATTCTCAAAGGAGCATGAACCCTACTGTGAACTGCATGTGCGAGGGATCTAGGCTGTGCACTCCTTATGAGAGTCTAATGCCTGATGATCTGAGGTGGAGCTGAGGCGGTGATGCTAGCACTGGGGAACGGCTGCAAATAGAGATTATCATTAGCAGAGAGGTTTGACTGCACAGAGACCATAATAAATCAATTGCTTGCAGACTCATATGGTCATTTTGTGTCGGTATATGCACGGACAGAGTGGCTGCCATGACTGGACAGCTTTCTGGTTTCACTACTGAGGTCAAAGAGGTCACTTCTGAATGTGAGTCTACGCCCTGTGTCATCAATAGAGAAATGCTGGCTAGCTGAAAAATGTCACCTGAACTTAACAACGTTTTGCAGGATGTGATTAAAATTATCAATCACATTAAAGTACATGCCCTTAACTCACGTCTGTTTGTGCAGCTCTGTGAGGTGATGGACACAGAGCACACGTCTTCTCTTATACACAGAAGTGAGATGGCTTTCTAAAGGTAGATCACTGGCCAGGGTTTTTGAGTTGTGAGAGCCACTCCAGAGATTTCTTTTAGAAAAACAGTCACCACTGGCAGCACATTTCAGTGACACAGAATGGGTCTCAAAACTTGCTAACTTGTGTGACATATTCAACCTGCTCAATGAACTCCATCTGTCACTTCAGGGGAGAACGACAACTGTATTCAAGTTGGCAGATAAAGTGGCCGCATTCAAAGCCAAACTGGAATTACAGGGGTAACGAGTGAACATTGGGATTTTTGACATGTTTCAAACATTAGCAGAGATTTTGAAAGAGACTGAGCCAGGGCCTTCTTTCTCCCAGCTGGTGCATGATCACCTATCTCAGCTTTCAAAAGAGTTTGAGCATTACTTCCCAACCACAAAAGGCCCCTGAACTGGGAAGGAATGGATCTGCGACCCATTTGTGAATAAGCCAGGTGAATTGATTTTGTCCTTGCTAGAAGAGGATCAACTGCTTGAGATCGCAAATGACGGTGGCCTTAAAAGTATGTCTGAGACAACTTCAAATCTCCATATGTCTGGATGAAAGTCAAGGCAGAATATCCTGAGATTGCCACAAAAGCACTGAAAGGCTGCTTCCATTTCCAACATCCTATCTTTGTGAAGCAGGGTTTTCTGCAGTGACAGCGACCAAAACGAGATTACAGAATAGAAGTTTGCACCAGGGACATAAGCAACACACTTGGGGTGTCACTGTTTCCCATTACGCCCAGATGGGACCATCCAGTTGCAGGAAAACAAGCTCAGGGCTCCCACTGATTCTGCATTATGGGGAGTTGTATAATTATTTCATTATATATTACAATGTAAAAATAATAGAAATAAAGGGCACAATAAATATAATTCGCTTGAATCATCCTGAAACCATCCCCCCCGCCACCCCGTCCGTGGAAAAATTGTCTTCCATGAAGCTGGTCCCTGGTGCTAAGGAGGCTGGGGACTGCTGATTTAAAGTGTACAATTTAATGGTTTTTATTATATTCGTAGATATTTGCAACCATCATCACAGTGAGTTTTATAACATTTTAATCACCTCAGAAAGAAATCCTGTATCTTTAGCTATCATCCCCCATTCTTCCGTCAATCCTCCCCCAACCCCTGTTGTAAGCAGCCACTAATCTACTTTCTGTCTCTGTAGATTGCCTATTCTAGACATTTTATATTAATGGAACCATATCATATGTGGTCTTTTGTGAATGGCTACTTTCACTGAGTGTAATGTTTTCAAGGTTTGTCCATGTTGTAATATTCCATTATATGGACATACAACAATTTGTTTATCTGTTCATCAGTTGACAGACATATGGGTTGTTTCCACCTTTTGGCTATTGTGAACAATGCTGCTATAAACATTCGTGTACATGTTGTTGTGTGGACAGATGTTTTCATTTCTCTTGAGTAAATTCCCAGGACACAGCGTTGGTTTTTGATACACATAGATTGAATTCATTGTAACTGCCGTATGGTACTGCATTGTGTTAATAAGCCTCGTTTTAATTTCTCTCTCCTGCTAATGGACAAGTTGGTAGTTTGTTTTTTTTGTCTTCTGTTCACAGTGCTGCAGTGATGTCCTTATATTTACCTCCGTATGCGTAAACGGGGACTTTCCAAAGGATGACCTTCACAAATGGAGGGTGAGCACATCTGGGACTTTCTACTTTTTGCCAAACTTCTTGCCAACATTGCTGCAAACATGTTCACATTTAGCATCAAGGTATAAACATTCTTATTTCTTTACATTTTCCCAAAACTCAATGTTATCTGACAACTAATTTTTTGCCAGTGTGATGGCTCTGACTTGGTGTTTCATTAGTTCACTTCTATATTCATTTCTCTGTTTAATAGTGAAGTTGAGCAAATTCTCATCTTTATTGATCATTTTCATTTCCTCTGCAGTTAATTTCTTTCTTAATTTTTGTCTGCCTTCCGTTGAGTTATATAGTTTTTCTCTTTTTAATTTGTAAGATACCTTTTAGATATTCATTTTATGTCTGTTAAAAAGAGATTGCAAAGATGCAAGGTCGTCTTCTGGTCTAAAGTGTTTTCCCCAAATTAAAAAAACTTAAAAATTTTTTCCAGCTTTATTGAGATATAATTGACATATAACACTGTGTAAGTTTAAGGTGTACAATATGATGATTTGATACACTAATACATCGCAAAATAATTACCACAACGGGGTTAGTTAGTTAATACATCAATCACCTCACATAATTTTCTTTTTTTTTTTTCCCCCACACGATTTTAAATATTTATTTATTTATTTATTTTTGGCTGTGTTGGGTCTTCGTTTCTGTGCGAGAGCTTTCTCTAGTTGCGGCGAGCAGGGGCCACTCTTCATCGCGGTGCGCGGGCCTCTCATTATCGCGGCCTCTCTTGTTGCGGAGCACAGGCTCCAGACGCGCAGGCTCAGTAATTGTGGCTCACGGGCCTAGTTGCTCCGCGGCATGTGGGATCTTCCCAGACCAGGGCTCGAACCCGTGTCCCCTGCATTGGCAGGCAGATTCTCAACCACTGTGCCACCAGGTTTTCTTTTTTTGTGGTGAGAACATTTAAGATCTACGCTCTTGGCAACTTTCAAGTATATTATACAATTTAACTCTGATCACCATGCTGTACATTAGATCCCCAGAACTTATTCATCTTATAACTGGAAGTTTGTATCCTCTGCCTGACGTCTCTCCACTTCCTGCAACCCCCAACCCCTGATAACCACCGTTCATCTCTCTGTTTCTATGAGTTAAGCTTTTTAGGTCTCACATACAAGGGATAGAATACAGTATTTGTCTTTTTCTGTCTGACTTATTTCATTTACCATAATGCCCTCAAGGTCCATCATTTTGTTGCAAATGTTTCCCAAGTTTTAGAATGCTTTTTAATCATACATTGGTTTTAGTTTTTAATATCATATTTATCAGTGTTTTCCTTTATAACCTATGAATTTTGTGTTTTAGTTTTAAAATTCTCTCTTATCATAATCTTATGTTAGTTCTCTGTATTTTTTTCTGAAGTGCTAGGTTTTGCTTTTTTCATATTTAAGTCTGTAATTCATTCGGAATTGTGTGTGTGTGTTTTCATGGAATGAATTGAAAATCTAATTTCTCCTTTCTCTATAAAATTCTCTAATAGTCTCCTTTAGATATCTAATTGTCTTAGGATCTTTTATTAAACAGACTATCCTTCCTTCATTGTCTTGAGATGCCACTTTTGTTATACACCCATATTATGTGTGTGCGTGTGTATGTGTGTGTGTGTGTGTGAGAGAGAGAGAGAGAGAGAGAGAACATGAAAGAGCGAGCAAGCAGGGGAAGGGAGAGGGAGGGAGAGAAAAAGAAAGGAAGGGGGGAAGGGAGAGGTTATTTCTGGGCTCTCTATTCTGCTGTGTTTGTCTATCATGGTGCTAATTCCCCTTAATTTACTTTAGCTTTATAGAAAGTCTTGTTATCTGAGAAGGTGAATCCTTCCTCTTCCCCCTCCTCTTTCTTCTTAATCTTCAAAATTATCTAGGCTCTTCATGATCTTTTGCTGTTCCATATATATTTTAGAATCATATCACAATTGTTAATGCACACTTGCTAAGTTCCAAAAAAAAAAAAAAACCTGCTGGTGTTCTTCTTGTAACTGTGTTGAATTTAAATTAATTTGGAAAAAGTTGATTAAGTTTAGACTCTGCTGAGATAAGTATACAATCTAAAATTCAAAGAGTAACCATTAAAAAATAGAAATGGAATATATAACTTTCAAATCAGTACAAAGAAAAAAGGAAATAAAAAATGGTCTGGTAAATTGACATCTTTGTCTTATACTGTCTTTTTACATGTCATTGTGTTTACTATTTTACTAGCACCTTCATTTTACAGACCCTACAAATCATCATTAGAATGCAGTTAATGAGAAAAAAAGAGGCAAAGAAAAATATGGTAAATTAGAAGAACAAATGTTATAAGAGAAACAAAGTCAATCATATCAGTAACCGTAATTATTATCAATGAATTAAACTCACCAGTTACAAAATGTATACCCTCAGGCTGGACATTTGAAAGTCCAGCTACAAACTGTTTACAACTGATACATTCCAAATTATATGAAAAAATAAAAGTAAAGGGATGATATAAAAAATACTAGTCTGATACTAACTGTGGCGGTCATGAAAACACACCTCTCAGATCTCTGATGAAGGGAGCATAGATGACCAAGAAAGCCAGCCACTGTGCTCTGGAGCCAAGCTTCCCCTGGGCTATTCCCAGCCACTGGCTCCATGTGGCAGGTGGCAGGTGTGCAGGTTCCTGGGAGACTTAGGACTCCTCTGACAGATGACTCTGGCTTGAGGACTCTCTAATGACCTCGTTGAACTTCTTTTAGGCTGGACTGCAACCTAAGATGCTTCCACCCAACCTTCCTTCCCTCCCTCCCTCCCTCCCTCCCTCCCTCCCTCCCTTCCTTCCTTCCTCCCTTCCTCTCTCCTTCACTCAGCGCCAGGCTTGCAGTGCAGTCTGATGGCTCTCTCAGCCTCTCCCAGCTCCTTCAACATTTTCTCTGACAAAAATGAATTTCTTGCATGTTTAATGCCATCTTGGAGGCATTGGGGGGCCTAGATTTGTACATTACCCGCCCCCCCCAAAGCAAAAATTAAAAAATTGAATGAAAAAACCCAGACCTGTTATAGCTATATTAATATTAGCAAAAGACTGCAAGGTATAATGCCTTACTAAGAATAAGGAAAATCATAATTTAATGACAAAAGGAAATATTTACCAGGACACATTTACCAGGAGTCATATATATGTTACATATAACTAACTTATAATCTCAATGTGACATCAAAATATACAAAAGAAATTGACAGAATTACAAGGAGAAAATGACAGAAAACCGTATTTTTCCTTTTCAAATCTGCCTGTGCTTTTACTTAGTGCCTAGTGATTTTCTTAGGGTATGCACTCACAGGTCCATATATATATGTAGTATTTTTTTTTAACATTCTCACTGTATCATCTCTTTCATGTTCCTGTTCTGTTTTTCCAGGTTCTGGAGCTTTAATCCCGCTTTATCTGCTGACCCTTGCACCTGGTGGATTGACTCCTCATGTATTTATGATCATTTTCATTGTAGGCTCATTTTTTTTTTAAATTAATTTATTTATGTATTTTTGGCTGTGTTGGGTCTTCGTTTCTGTGCGAGGGCTTTCTCTAGTTGCAGCAAACAGGGGCCACTCTTCATCGCGGTGCGCGGGCCTCTCACTATCGTGGCCTCTCTTGTTGCGGAGCACAGGCTCCAGACGCGCAGGCTCAGTAATTGTGGCTCACGGGCCTAGCTGCTCTGAGGCATGTGGGATCTTCCCAGACCAGGGCTCGAACCCGTGTCCCCTGCATTAGCAGGCAGATTCTCCACCACTGCGCCACCAGGGGAGCCCTGTAGGCTCATTTTTAATAAACACTTCTCCCCAGCTCTTAACCCATCCCAGGGCTGTGAGAACTGAGAGGGTTTGCATTTGCTTCTGCCAAGTACCTCACCAGTTTTGACGCCATAATTGGTTCACTCTTTGGTGTGGGAGTTCCTAAATATAGGCTAGTGTGAATTTGGATGCCTGCACTACACAAAGTGCAGATAGGGTGACCAGCTGTCCTGGTTTGCCTAAGCCTGAGGGGGTTCCCAGGATCCAGGACTCTCAGATTTAAAACCAGGACAGTCTTGGGCAAACCCTGACCACTGATCACCTTAAGTACAGGCCTACTTTCAATTACTTTCACTCAGGGAAGAATTGTTTTCCCACCCAAATCTCAGGCAGAGATGGACAAGCTTCTATATCATGTCCCCGACAAGGATAATACTTTCAAGTCCACCTTGCCAATGAGGCTGCCACCCTTGGGAGCTCCTCGCTTTATTCCAGAATCTTGGTTCCTACTCCCCTCTCACTTGGTTCAAAGGTCCTGTCTCCGGTACCCGCACAGAGTATTAGGATGCCCCTATGCCAACCCCACTCTGATACTCCTGATCTATTAGCTCATGTGCTTTCAACTTGTTTTATTTCCACCTTTGTCTCAGGCAACTGGGTGTTCCTCTTCTTGCTTGTGAGTTCATTGTGCATTTAAACATTTTATTTTATTTTTGCAGCATTTTCTAAGTCTTTATAGCTAGAGGATGGTCACGTTATCTCATCTGCCATCTTGCCAAGAGCAGAGCTCTTCCCATAACAAATTTTTACCAGCCTGCCTGGCCCTGCAGCAACATAGCCTATAAAATCCATAAAATACAGCAAGTTTTAAATGATTCCAGTTGATAGAACACATGGGTTTGCCAAACAACAGACACTGGATAATTTTTGTGTATTAGTGAGGATTCACCAGAAGCAGAACCAATAGGACATACAGAGATATATTCAAGAGGAGATTTACTATAGGAATTGGCTCACACAATTACGGAGGCCAGTAAGTCCCACGATCTGATGTCTGTGAGCTGGAGATCCAGGAAAGCCCATGGTGTAATTCAGTGCAAGTCCAAAGGCCTGAGAATCAGGGACCAATGGTGTAAGTGCTGGTTAGAGCCCAAAGACCCAAGAACCTGTCTGAACAGGAGAAGATAGATGGCCCAGCTCAAGCAAAGAGAGCAAATTTACCCTTTCTCTGCCTTTTTTGTTCTACTCAGGCCCTCAAGAGATTGGATGCTGCCTATCCACATTGATGAGGGCAATCTTTTAAACTCAGTCTACCAAGTCAAATGCTAATCTCTTCTGGAAACACCCTCACAGACACACCCAGAAATAATGTTTTACCAGTTATCTGGGCATCCCTTAGCCCAGTCAAGTGGACACAAAAAAATTAACCATCACAATGTGATTCACTATTTCTATAAATTATTTCTAAAACTATGCTGTGCAGTAGAAAATATAATTATTGTTTAGTGAAACAGACACAAGAAATTCTTCTTTATGGCGTCTGTAGAAAAAAAAAGTCCCAACAGTTTGACATGGGGTAGATAATCTATGGGATTTGTTTTTTAAAAACACTGATATTGATCAGCTCTCCAACACCAAATCTAGTTTGTCTCCATCTCTGTGAGAATTGGCTGTGGCAGTGCCAATGCTGTGCCCCATCCTGAATTGTTGGTTCAGGAAAAGGTGACCCCCTAGAAGAAAAGGTGGATGTGAAATCTGTGAACCTTAATGGTGTAGAAAAGCCCCTCTGCTGGGCCAGATCCACACATCTCTAGGTGAGATTAAGTTGGAGACTCCCATCCACACAGTAACCAGAGTTATTCAGTGAAAAAAGAGCATATTACTTTTCTAGAAATTTTGTAGAAAGGAAAAACAAAATCTTGAAAATAAGATAATCTCACTAAAATAATGTCTCTGAAACCCCAAGCTTTCAACGTAAAAAAAATTAGCCTAGAGAAGTAAATACTATGTATATATTTTTGTTCTAGTCTTAATGATCCTACATTTTCTTATATCTTGAACTTTTGAGAACTAGCACCAGAAAATGTGAATAAGTAAACGCTTCTTACTTTTATCCCTACTGCTGGCAGAGGGGACTTTACTCCTGAAAGATTTCATTGAATACTGGATAAATGGCATTCAGGAGGTTGTTTGGCTTTTGAAACTGGGCCAGGTATGTTGGTTTCGTACCCAACAACCATTTATTCTTCTTTGCTCACAAATTCCTGATTTCATTGGGTTTTCTGCCTTTTCCCCATTTGGCTCTGGTGTAAATCCTGATTCATCTTAATCACCGGAGTTCCAATTTTCTAGCCTGTAATTGGGTATGGGGGTGGACATGAGAGTCAATGAGAATTAAGAGGAGATCTGGTGGGCATTTTCTAGCAAAGAAATTCTTCTTTAAAAAAGACAAATGATAAGCAATTGGTCTCTTATTTGACTGCACATCTACATTTGCCAATGATGTTTGCAGTTTGGGAAATCATCTCACGAGTTTGAGGGGAGCTTGATAAGAACAAGGCCAACATGCTGAGGTTGGCATAGTGGAATGAAGAATAAACCAAGGTCCTGGTGTCCTTGAGCTGTGTTATTGAGCCACGCTAGAGCCAACCTATGCTAGGAAATATTGTTACATAAGTTGTAATTGCCCTTACTGTTTATGCCAGGTGAGGTAGGATTTTCTGTTATTTACAGCCCAAGTCATCCTACTTGATACAATAGCAATCTTTAAGGGTCTTGGCTTAAAACCACTCAACTGGCCCTTGTAAGATTTGGAGGCCAGGGGCAGAAAGGATTTGAGAAATTCAACTTCCCAAACAGCCTAGTGGGAGGAGGGATGATAAATGTGAAATGAGGAGGCCATGGGGTGTGACATCAAGGCTATTTCTAGAAATCTATCTGAGGTGTAAAATCGCCATTACCCATTTCAAGAGAACCTTCTAACGCTGCTGGAGGTGCCTACCGGCTGATGATTCCAGGTTCAGGCTACTGTGGTTTAATTAGCAATGGGGCTCTTGCCTGCATCAAAAGTACAAAATTCACTGTTTTTTCTTTTCTCCTGAGGTACAAACACTGTCCAAGATGCGTGACACTGCAGGGAGGAAGGAGGGATGAGGAAAACCTGTTTATTTAGCACCAACCCTGCGGCAATATTGGAGTCTCAGAGGTTGAGCTGCTTGTTTTGCAATTTAAAAAGGGTGGGAGACTTTCTACAACTTTTCCTGAGTGAATACAACAGTTCCAAGCAGCTGATAACTGCCAAAGAACAAAAGAACCTGATCTTTTGTTTTGTTTGCTTGTTTGTTTTTTTTCTCTTAACATTGGAAACAGCTGGTGGCCAAGGAAGGCTCTGAGGCTTCCAACTGCGAGGCTGTGCTGGACACACCGAGGCAGGTCTTGGGGCTGCCATGAATTCCAGTGCAGGAGGGGAGATGTCTACACAAGACAGACAGAAGGACTTGCTCCAGAATTTCCTTCCTAGGAAGGCCATGCTCTGCAAGGTCCTGCCAAAATAGGAAAATACCCAGAGCAACAGATACCCATCCTTCCGCCCTGCTCCCCACTCCATCCAACCACGGAAGGCTGATGGCAAGTTGGATCCTGATGTGCACTGTTATCACCACTCTACTGCATCTAGCTTTACAGAGACATGAAGACATGTCTTAATTTTTTGGTGAGGGGAGGGGTAGTGGGGAAGAAATATTCTAGTGCCTAGCAATATGTTTCAGACTGTGCCCAGGAATTATTAAAGGAGATTCAGAAAATGCAGTGCTCTCTTCCTAGCAGTGCTGTCTCTCACTTTCCTCTGGTGTTCACATCTGCAGCTAGGCTGCCGAGTCTCCAAGACTCCCTAGGTCCCTGCACTAGAGCAAGGCAGGTGAGAGGGAGGCTAGCTTCTCACCTGTTATGATTTTCCTCTGTCAATAATTGAGATGGATTCTGATGGGGAGGAAAGTGTAAAAAAGGGTCTTGGACTCTTCCTCTGTTTCCAGCTTTCCTTTGTGTCTGCATTAATCAACTGCCTGATGCTTTAGTCACAGCTTGCTGGAGTCCAGAGAAATACTTGGGATTTAGAAGTCAAACAAAAAGATAATCACCCAGAAATCAGATTTAAATCTGCAGTGAATAAAGTTGCTTTGTTAGGGAAATAAAAGTGGTAAGAAGCTTTTTCTTCTAAGGCTACTGAACAGTTGTAGCTGGCACAAACAGGTTTGGGGCTGTTTGCATTGAGTGATGTGAAACCCACCTTGCATGTGGAAACAGGCTGTATTTACTTTGATTTTAAAGTTCTTGCAGTCGCTCAGAAAATGCGGGAACAACTCCTTGCTCTGATTTAGAAGAACTGATGCTTTCCCTATTAATTGTCAAGGCTCAAAATAATACAAACTTGCTTTTGGTTGGATCCCAAATGCCACCCTCACATCAGGAAAATGAGAAGACAAATATGCCATGGGAGCCCAGTGTAGGCAAAAATTACAATGCGTGTCACACTGTCATTTTACAAAGTGACTTTTTAAAATAGCAAATAAATAAATAAAGCCAGAAAAACCCCACAGAGACATGTTAATGCCTCAACCTGGAACAATAAAGCTCTGTTAAAAACACTTGCCATTAGCCACCATCTGCTGTCAGTAGTTGGGGGTAATCTTTATGTCCTCTTGACAGCTTTGCCTCATTCCCCCTTTATGAAGCAAAAACTCTACGGTGGACAAAACATTCAGGGGTAAGGATCCCTCAGTTCTTCAGCTTTTCAGAGCTCCGAGCTTGGTGGCCAAGAGTCAATAGTCTGTTCACGGTGCTCAGGGGTGCATACTGAATTGGAAAAAATTTGCTAACTGTATTTCCTTCCCCACACATACTGCTCTGTTCCTGTCAGCATTTTCTGCGCAAATCAGAGGTAAGGTGGGCTCCCTGTCCTTGACATATTTGGGGATTTAGGAAAATAAGAAAATGGCTTTCTCGCTGGGCTCTGATAAATGAGGGAAGCTCTGTGCCGCAGCAAGATTCTCTTGATCAGAATTCCCCCAGTGCACCTGCATTTTCCCCCCATTTGAACTTGTACTTTTAGACTCTTTAGTAAATATAATTCTTGTTCACACCAAAAATAAACTTATTTTCTCCTTGTAGGGCTGTAGGTTCAGAAATCTTAAAAACCATTAGGAAGATAGATGACAGAGTCCCGTGCTCCCTGACAATTTGGCGGAGAACGCTTGTGCAGAAAGAGGCCCAAAGATGCTATTAATATTCTGAGTGCATTGAGACCACTGCTTTCCATTTTTCAGATATAATCTTACTGCATATGAAGAATATGACTAGAGAAGGGAACGCAATGCAGGTAGAATGTCTGAATGACACTCGCCTGTCGTCTTTTTTCCCCTGTGGGGTTTTTCCCTATTTGGCTCTCTGTGATGGCGCAGAGCCATAAAATGCACTGGGTATTCTAGAATGGTCCTTCTCCAGTTTTTGGAGTACGTGAACTTCCTTGGGACAAAGTTCCTGCATTCTTTTGTGAACCTGCTTGTCACAGTAGAGGAAATGGACTGAGGCCATAGACACAGTCACCAGGCAGGCGGTTTCTTCAATCATCTTCAGTCCCAAGGGTAGTGCCCTCTGACCCACTCCAATCATGCTTATTGAGGTCATGCCCTGCCCTTTGACTTCATTTTTGTGCCTTCAGGTAGTACACTGAGAGAGAAAATGGGATGCAGGGGAGGGGCCCAGGCCGGCCGATCAGATATACTTTCTTTCACCGACAACTTCTCATTCTCCTTACAGCTATCCAAGGACAGTATTCCTTGCATTAATCTCACAAGATGGTGTACTTTCCATTTAAACGAGTAATCACAGGGACAACATCACTTTGAATCCATCCTGACCACTCATGCTCTATTGGAAAAAGTTGCTCTAAGCACAAAACGTATCTCTTCCTTTTCTTTTCCTCTTTTTTGGGCCACAGTTTTAAAATTTATTCTTTGTTCTTCTTTTCTTTTCTTTTCTTTTTTTTTTAAAGGAATTGCCTCCATCTCTCTTGGTTTTACTTATTTATTTATTTATTTATTTATTTATTTATTTTTGGCTGTGTTGGGTCTTTGTTTCTGTGCGAAGGCTCTCTCCAGTTGCAGCGAGCGGGGGCCACTCTTCATCGCGGTGCGCGGGCCTCTCACTATCGCGGCCTCTCCTGTTGTGGAGCAGAGGCTCCAGACGCGCAGGCTCAGTAGTTGTGGCTCACGGGCCCAGTTGCTCCGCGGCATGTGGGATCCTCCCAGACCAGGGCTCGAACCCGCGTCCCCTGCATTGGCAGGCAGATTCTCAACCACTGCGCCACCAGGGAAGCCCCTGTTCTTCTTTTTTCAACCTTAAACTGGCCATGGATTCACCCAGACCAAAAGTGCCACACTGTATACTGGTCTGCAGTCGTCTGGAAAACTCTAGGGAACCAGCAGACGTTCTTCTTAAGGGCAAGAACCACCGCTATAGGAATTGATGTTCTCTTGAAAGATTCCAATAATGAATATTTTGCATAGATATATGATTCCCAGGTCAAAAGTTTCCTTCATCTAGTTGTACCGTGATGGTCTTTCAGGCAACATGAAGGACCTAAGCCTAGAAAAACTTTAATAGTGGGAGTTCATTGCAGTCCCTGTGGTATATCACTTGCCCTCATGGAGAATAAGAATGCCCACTGTTTGGAATATTGCTCAGGCTCAAAGAAGGAATTGTCTCAGTGCAAATCAGTCATCATAATTCCCAGGAGAGAGGATATGATCAGGTTAGTTTTCACCGTTATGTACCAAACACCCGACGTAATCAGAGGTTCACCTCATGGTCAGATGGTCTTCCTCGTGTCTAGACCAGTCATCATTTTCATCAACTTTATCACCATTATCATCCCCAACACTTACACAGGCCCTGTTCTAAGCATCTGACATACATAAACTCAATTTAATTGTGTCAACAACCCCATGAAGTAAACACTACCATTATTCTCATTTTACAGATAAGGAAGTTAGGCACAGCAAGGTTAAGCTACTTGCCCAAGGTCACCCAGTAACCTTGGAGGAGCCAGAATGCTGGCGTAGGGCCCATGCTATTAATTGACAGCTCCTTCAAACATGCATGCTGGCCAAGGCTTATTGGGGATCCCCGATTCAGTCAGGGAGGCTGATTAACGTGATAATGCTCCACTGGGTCCTAGAGGCCCCTTGCTCTGCCGGTTAAATTTCTTTGATTGCTGGATCCTGGGGAAGTTCCAGGATCCTCAGGGAAGTACTGGTGCAGCCGTTTTAGGGCTGGAGGGAGAGGCTGTTTTCCAATTGGTAAGGAGGAAATATTTTGGTGTTTTAATTATGGGCCGTCCCCAGTGGCACGTACAGCCCTCTGAACATGTATGCACACTTACAGGACTCAAATACAGCTTAGTTCTCCTTAATTGAAAGTCCCTTTTCCTCTAGCCAAAAATAAAGGCACCAGTTATACCACCTTCCCTCCAACACATACATTCTCCCATTTCAGTAACCAGTAATGAAAATTGGTACAATTTATTTCAGAATCAAGCAATATCTACACGTGTAATTTTGGACTCTGTATCCAGAATTAGTTCATATGTTAGTTCATATGAGGTTAGTTCAGATAGCAAAGTTCACATGTATAACTCATTTTCTAAGATTATTATTATAAGGGAAAACTATGTTCTGAGGACCAGACGGCATCTCCTTTTGCATTTAAAAGGTACAGGTCTGGTTAACAATGCAGTAGTATCTAGCTATACTCTAAGTTGAGCCCAAGTGAAATTAGGAAAGAGTCAAATATATTTAGAATTCATTTATAAAAAGACTTCATTTAATGAGATTAGCAAGCCTTGAAAGAATGAAGAAGGCATATACTGGTGTAAAGCTAAAATTACCACCCAGTACTTTAAACACTTGTGCTGACTTAAATATGTTACTGAATGCAAATAACACACCCTAAGAGAAAAACTGTTTTAGGAGTAACACCCATTGAAAACAAATTCTGATTTCAAGTCCAATGTTGTAATCATCTTTCACACACAAGGTCCATATTATACTAGTGGAGGAATTGACTTACTTCATCAAATATAAGCCAAAAACAGCCTTTCCCCTCCCCCACCAAATTCTGAGTGAGCTATTGTAACCTGGACAAGGTAAAACACCTCCTTTTTATGCCTTGTAAGTTTCATTAGTAGGCAGTTTAAGAGTTAAAAAAACAATCGTCACAACCACCCAGGGCAGTCAAAGTGGTTTTCAGTTGCTTTCCCTTCACCTATCAGAAAAGATGCATTAAGGAGATTGTGTGAGGTCCTGAAGCAGGCAGGATTCTGGGTTAGTTCCAAGGGTCTCATAGGCAATTCTTCTGGAATTATTTCTAATTCAGAGAAGACAACTTTAAGAAAGGAAGGAGGCAAATCTCTTGGATGTGCTATCACCTGGAGAAGCTTCAGAGCCTCACCCTCACTTTTTTAAAAAAACTGTAATAAACAGGCTGAATGGAATACCTAGAAATTGCCTTGGAGGATCAAACTCCAGCGTGATGAAAGTGTGAAAACTCCATTTCTCTCTTATTAAAATGGTACCAAGCCTGGGGCATTTAATCTGGAAAGTCTGTTTTTGTTTGTCTCCAGTTCTCCATGAATAGGGGACCAGCATCTGCCGATTGTCAAAGTTGCCGGGGGGAGACAGGATTGAACACATCTGACGTGGCAGCTCTTCTCACATCCCAAGTCTTTACATTTTCCATGTTGTGCCTGAATTATATGCCCAGGAGAATTTAAGTCCTCTTCTCTGACAGCCTTGTAGCTTATATCAACTCTAAGTTTTAGAAGAAATAAGGAAAACTTACAGTGTTGAAAATGGTCCCTTTGTGACAACAGTATCCCTCAGTTTGATACCTACTCAGGTTGAGAGCATTCCCTTAACCTCAAACGTGCCAGTGCTTCATAAACCACTTCTCTAGAGGATGGAAGTACGGCCCAGCTTGATACTCTAATCCCAGTTACAAGCCAATGGGATGGATTTACTATAATCACAGGGTTCCTGAGCTTCAGGTTAAGACTTACTTCCTTGACTTTAAAGGACAAAGGTCACTCTGGTTTGACATATTCCATTCTGGGGGGCCATTTTCTTCTCTCTTTATTAGAACTGCAGTGTTTTAAATGATGACAGCAATGAGTAATGACCAAGGATAAAGGTAGAATTGAGGTCAAAGAAAAATCTAGTCATAACTTCTGAACCTTCTACCACCATCTTAATGCAATTTGAAATATAATTTCTATTCTAGGACAGGTGAGAAAACTCTTTGCCATAATCCAATCAATCTTAGGGGTTTTTCTTCCCCTCACCTGCTAAAAATCACCCAGTGAAAGAATCTGAGAAGCACTTCTGGTGGGATATTTATACTGTGGTATATCTAACTTTGTCAAACTTTTGTCTATATATTTGTGTTGATTCTTGACTCTTTAAGAGGTGGCCCAAGTCAACTGGTTCATTCTACAGAAGAAGAAACTGAGCTCTCTGAAAGAGGAAGTGACTTACCTAAGATTCCAGTGTGAAAGAGAGGAAACCCTGAGATTAGATGTCAACATTCTCAATACTTATTTGAGTTCATTACCACCCCATGCCCAGTGATACAATTCACCACTTAAATAAAAATCAAGTTATAGTAGCAACTTCCAATCCACTGAATGGGAAAAAGATTTGGTAGATGGATATCCATGCAAGAGGAAGGAGAAGAATCTAGGGGGAAAAAAGTTCAATCTAACTTTGTTCCCCAAGCTCACAATATACTTTTCTCAAATAATTTATTTTTATATACCAGGTACAATTTTACATTCAACATGAGACGGAAGTAGGGTGCGTTTCCAATTGAAGGTTAATCCAAGGTAGGTCATGGGTAGAATTTTATTGGGAAGGGAATTGAAAACATGTGTTTGAAGTTACCTACAAGACACTCACTGCTTATTTCAGATGCCTCATGTCTCAAGTCCATTCATGATCCAGGACTCTCTAAGCCATGGACATAGCCATCACTCATCAAGAATAAAATCTGAAGCCTAATTTATTTTTCTACAGCAGTTCAGTAGGTTGTCTTCCCAGTTTAAAAAATGTATAAATCAGAGCTTCTTTTAAGAACATCTATGTGCTAGGGGAATTTAATGTTTTAACTTTGAATTAAGGTAAAATCTACATGCAGAACAGTGCATATAAGTGTTTCTTTTGCTGAATCATCACAGACCGAACACATTCACATAAGCAACAGCTAGATCAAGAAACAGCACGTTACTAACATCCCCTCTGGCCCCCTTTCAGTCACTAACAAACCCCCCCAGTAATCACGCTCCTGCTTTCTAACCACACACTAGTATCTCCTGTTTTGTACTTATAAATGGAATGATGTAGTATGTACTTTTTGGGGTGTGACTTCTTTTGCTTAGTCTTGTGTTTGTAAGAATCATCCATATTGTTGCATGTATTTCTAATCGTTCATCCACGGTGCAACTATATTACGGTTTACTTAACCAATCTACTCTTGTTGGGTGTTTAGGTATTTATCCTAAAGATGTTTTATTGTGTTGAATTGTTTGTAGAAAACATTATCTCAAAGGTAATAAATTCACCTTTTAGAAGAGTGGTATATTCCACTGAAGGAAAATACTAGCTCACACTACGGAATTATTTTCCAAAATCTAGTTTGTTTTTCTCTGCCTGTGTGTGTACATTTTAACTTACTGTCTTCCCAACCAACAGTTTCCATTGAGCCTTTCAGAGGCTAGAACCTCGGGCTGCACTAAGGAGCCTGCTGCAGTCAAAATGAATGGCTAAATTACTGTGACATTAGTAAACAGGTAATTCATTTCCCATGGCATTGCTCCTCACCTCAAGCTGGTTAGCCAGCTCTTTTCAAAAACCCCAACTTGTTTGACCTACTACCAGTTACAGTATGTGTCAAGTCCTTCAAGGTATAAAATACAATCTTGTCAAAGCGAAGACACCTGCTCCCGGCAGGAGGTTTACTCACCAACTGCCAAGTCCTTTGTTACGGTGTCTAGAAACAAAATGATCTTTCCATCTGGAATGTGTCTACAACTGTGACTGCTGGCCTTGGGTTGACTGCCAACCTCTGGTAGCAGGATGAGGCAGAGAAACATGGGAGGAGGGCACTGGGAAATGGATTCTGATGAGGTCTTGATATTGTGATTTTAAAGTTAATTTTCTCCGAGGGAAGAGTATTTACATCCTGGGTGACCTCAGCAAAATGCACTGTTTCTAAGTCTGGTTTCTCCTTCTGTGACTCCAGTTCTAGCGTATTTACTTCTTCTGGGCTATTTTGAATTTTTGACAAGACTTTCATTAATTTTCATTTTTCTCTAAAATAATCTCCTTTATGGAAGACAAACTCCTGATTGGGTTCCCAGGCTTTCTTCAAGGCAGGAGAAGCCAGTGGGCCTCTGCGCTACTTCACTCCCTTCCATGACAGCATGGGACGCTGGAATCCTCCAATGGCCTCCATCAGGAAGACAGCTCTGTCACAATGACACACATGGGTTAGCCCTTTGGCAGTCTGGGGCCATTGCAGGAGACTCCTCTTTCTAGCTGTTATTTAACACTGTGAGTCAAGTCCATTTGATGTTTAATGGATGCATTTTCTAGTACCAATCCGCTTATTTCTGACTGAAAATTATCAATGTCCCCACAGTTTCCAACTGCCTGCTCCTCGGAGTCATGAGGAAGTAGAAGACTTCTGAAAAGGCTGGCTTTATTTCTATCTCCACTGGGTTGTGCCCGGAACGTAGCCAGATATAGTTTTCAGGTGGCAGATTTTTAAAAAAATCACACAATGGAAAGTGTACACTAAAATAAAGAAAGCATTTAAAAATTTTTAAATATTTTTCAAGATTACCATTCTCTATTGAAACTCATTTCAAAGAACTTTAAGGTTTCAACTAGGGACTATTATTTGATGTAATTGCTGTGGATGGGGAAAAGGCCACCCAGTTTGATGCTTTAAGACAGGGTAATGAGAAAGAAAAATTTAACTATCTCAAGGCATCCTATAAATTGGAAAACCCAGCACAAATGTATTGTTATTTTAATTGGCCCTGAGGAATTATATGTTTAACAATTGTCTAAATGTCCTTGGTCTTCAGATTGAGTGAAATCTTGAAAAACAGCGATCACCAAACTGCAAAACAAAACCTGCTCCCATTGTAGAAGCCCAGTAGTAATCTCTCACCCTAAATTTATTTCCACCAAAGGTAAATAACCTCCCATGGGCTCCATCTTTGTTTCCTTTTTAATAAAAACAACACTAATCACCAACTAATCTAGCTCCCTCTTAACAAACTATTGTATTCTAACAAGTCTGGTTTTGTTTATTTCTTTTTCCTTCTCCAGGGAGAAAACAGGATGAAAAAAGGTAGGTATTGTTTTGAGGTCAGCAAGGAGATGTATGTAAGAAAATTAAACTACCAGGGGAATCAACTCCATTTAGCCATAAAGCATTTCTCCCTGCAAGTTCAGGAAGGATTTCCAATTATTTACAAACAGATAACATTGTGTAGCTCCCTCAGTATTATAGATAAGTCACCAGAAAACAACTAGGTTGACAGAATTGCCCAGCAGCCCATTAAGTATACAGCTCTGCTAAAAATCCACCAGGAGCATCCCTCTGTGGAATTTGCTAAGGAAACAGAGAATGGAGTGAGTTTCCCACCAGACATCTGGAAACCATGAAAGAAGTAGCAGGAAATGGCTTATACCACTGATGTACTGTCATCAGTTTAAGTACTGGTTGTCATGTTTGGGTGTGGGATGTGTGTGTGTGTGTGTGTGTGTGCACGCCTGTGATTGAGGGGGAGAGAGAGAGAAAGAGAGGGCATAAATAGATGGTAAACATCCAGTAAATGTTCTGGATCTTCTAACTGTGAATGAATGTTTTATTACAATCTGTCCAGGGATAGCTCAGCTTAGTAATGGCTAGAGAAAGGTTTTTTTCTGGTTCAGTTTTTGGAAGTGAAAAGTTATTTTCTTCATCTGAAAGGCTTTTCTTCTGGTTCAGTTTTTGGGAGTGAAAAGTCATTTTCTTCATCTTAATGTAGATAAATTCCTATTGTACTATGGTACAATTGGAAAGGAATTCAGCCATGCTAAGCCTGAGACCCTAGTTTAGTGGTGCATATTTAAAATCCTAGCAAGCAACATTTTTGAAAGTTTATCTTTTATTTTCTACTCTCCTAAGGTGCCTTCTCTACAGACATTGAGAGAGGTCCAGGTCACTTCTGTATTTGGGAGTAGGGTTGGGGTGGGGTGGGGTGGGGCCCTTCGTACACTATAAAATAAAAATAAGTGCCAAAATAAAAATTACAGAAGCTTATACAAGTTCAATATTTGCATTTAAGATACTCTTACTTGGGACTTTCCTGATGGTGCAATGGTTAAGAATCGCCTGCCAATGCAGGGAACATGGGTTCGATCCCTGGTCCAGGACGATCCCACATGCCGCAGAGCAGCTAAGCCCGCGAGCCACAACTACTGAGCCCACGCGCTGCAACTACTGAAGCCCGCGGGCCTGGAACCTGTGCTCCACAACAAGAGAAGCCACCACAATGAGAAGCACGCACACCACAACGAAGAATAACCCCCTCTCACTGCAACTAGAGAAAATGCCCGCGCGCAGCAACGAAGACCCAACGCAGCCAAAAAAAAAAGATATTCTTACCTTCAATTCAGAAAGTACAATTTAATAAAATTGTGCCATTCAAAATGTAGTTGGAGGATTTATTTTAAAATTTAAATTATATCACCTATAAGTATTATAATCTGGTAATGGGATGAAAGTTTAAAATTATTTGATGAACATCATCTTCTTCCAATCCTGTTGGTTCACTTCTGTAATTAAATATATAAATAACATTATTTGGATATAATGTCAGAAATCTAAAATTTAGGCAGTAATTGAATGGGATACTCTGACCACAGGGACCTTTGCCCCTTTCGCACTCTTGATAGGCCATCACTTACTTCATTCTACTTGTTCACGATGGTAAGTAAGTTTTGGGAGTGGGAAGTGATTTGAGGAAATAAGTGATTCTTACCATTGGTTTTCAAAGGCAAGTCCATGGGCTGTCACCTGCTTCAGAATCATCTGGGCTTTCCATTAGAAATTTAGATTCTTGGTCCCCACTTTGAACCCTTTGAGTCAGTATTTTGGGGTGAGTCTTAGGAATTTGCATTTATTACAATGCTTAGGTGATTTGGGGCGGGGGGCAGAAATGTTTGAGAACCACTAAGCTATGGGGTTGGGATTGAAGGTAATAAAGCCTGATTTTAGATGTGACTAAAGTTGCAACCCAGAAACACTACTCTGCTCACATTCTGGCTGGAAGTGACACCTTATGGCAGCCATTTTTTTTTTTTGCTTACCTCCTATCATTGGGGCCACCTAAATCACTCCAGTGGATTGGGAACCACTGGGAATATTTTGAGCTGGCCAGTCTTAAAATCCATTTTTTTTTTTTTTTACCAACCTAGTTCTGTTCTTGTGATGAAACACAAGCACCCTAGGCTCAAGGAGCTCCTGCAGTATTCTTACTAGTGTGGTCTTGCAGACAGCACCATGGAGGTTCTAGAGAACCATGAAAAATTCCTGTGTACTACCATGCCTCACCCATTACCCTGGGGCAAGAGTCCACCACGGAGGTGAAGGAGGGTTGGCAGGGTAGTACTCTACCATCCCATAGTGGCCCTACCCTACATACTCTGCCTCCTGCTCAACTCAGAGAATCTATAGGCTAAAATCCTTCCCCAGGAGTGACATGGAAGCTCAGAGATTCATGGCCAATAAGAATATGTTTTTTCTAAGAACTTGAATGTGGGTCAGCCCTCCCCACTCCATCCCTACTTTCACACTGTATTTTACTTGAATATAGAATGAATATGTTCAATGGGTAAAAAAAAAAAAATGCCTGAGCCCTCCCATGGAAAAGGACCTGGAAAGAATCCAAAGAACAGAACTGAACTAGCACCGGGGACTGTTTACAAGGAGATGAGCCCTTGTCTGGCACTGCAACCTGCACTCTTCCCTGTAGCATAACCAGAGGACCAAGTACTCTGGCCACAGACAACTCTGGTAAGTTCTGAGGTAGCTGTCCTGGCTTGGGAGAGTCTTGGCTAGATTTCAGCCTTCACTGAGAAAAAGTGAGTGAAAGCTATAGGTAAACTATAAAGCAGTACATGTGTTAGTTGTTACTCTTATCATTAACAGAAATCAGCAAATTACAAGGTGATGTCATTTACTAATTAATCATCTCTTTTGATGGAGGAACTCTTAGCATGTCAAAACAAAGCTTTTTTAACCCAGAAAAGTTATACATTGTACTTGTTTGTTTGCATTTGTTTTGATTCTGAAAGTTATATTTCATATTCTAAAGGAAGATTTTGGGTACTGCTGAGAAGTATTGAATTCCTCCCATTTACTTCCTCCCCATTGAAATCCTTCAAATCCAGTGCAAATGTCACCTTTATACAGTCTTCTGATGGCCCTCTCTCCAGCCAAAATTAACAGCTCCTTCTTCTGCATTTTGGAACTTTGTAATTGTACCTCTTTTTAGCATTTCTGTCCCTCTGCCTTATATGATAGCTGTTTCACGTCTCCTCACTAGTTAATGGCCTTTCAGGGAGCAGGGGCCATGCCATCTGTGCTTACCCATAAGCTTCTATCACAGTTTACAGAGAGCAAGTGCTCATGAAACATACGCTAAATTAAACTTTGTAGTCCTACAACAGAAGTCACAAACTGGCAGGTCATAGGCTAGAAGCATCTTTAAATTTTGACGTAATGGCCTATTGGCAGATTTCACATAAAACTTTGGATTTCTGGCATTTCCCACGGCTATAATCAGCTTGAACGAAGTGGCAGCTGTCCCTTTAAAGGGGGTATACTTCCTCTAGTTTTCTGCAATTGCATTTCAATCACTTGATCATTTGTATTATCTGCCTGTCCTCTGTGGACACCCTTCTCACAGAGACACCATTCCCTTATCTCCTTTGACATTAGTCAAAACTGGCTGCCTCCGTTGATGGATGCATGACTGTGCTTATGGTGGAGGCTGTTCAGAACCAAAGACTGTATGTTTGCCTGGATCGATCATTTATAGGCCAACTGCCAAGTAATCAATTGGTTTGCTGTGCTCTATGATCTAATTTAAGGTGGCAAAATGTGATCTGATCATATATTGGTTAATTGTTTAAGGCTTAATGGCCTTAATATGAAGCAAACTTCAACCGGAAGCCAGTACAGATAAAATGAATATATATATTAATACCTAGTTCTCATTGGTCTGAGGCTCTACCAGCGTGATGCTTGTACAGTCTCCCTCCTTAATTATTTCTAGGAATCCCCCCAGGGGCTACAAGTTGACAAGGCTTTTTCTACCTGAGATCTCTATTTCCCCATGTCCCACTTTTTCCTTGACCTGCTCCAGGCTGGTATCTGATCCCACTGTGCTAGAGACCAGTTCTGATAATCCTTCCAGGTCACCAAATGCAATGGATATTTTTTCAGGGCTCTTTGTATCCAGTCTCTTGGCAATCCTTGCACTATTTACCATGCTCCCTTTTTCTTGAAGTTCTCTTATTCTTTAGTCACTGTGATACCACACTCTTCATATATTCTTACTGCCTACCTGGCTTCTCTTTGTCCAAAGCTTTCCCTTGCATATTTCTCTCCACCTGATCATTAATATTTGAGTTCTTCAAGGCTGAGTCCTGGTCTTCTTTTCTTCTTCTTCTATATTTTCTTCCTAAGAAACATATTCTTGTCCTCTACTTTAACTACTACTCATATGCCAGTGATATCAAAATATATATTTATAGTCCATAATTTTTCTTTGTGTTCTAGACCATGTAAGTCATTGTCTCCATGACATCTTTACTTGGATGTCTCAAGGGTATCTCAAGTTTAATTTATACAAATTCATATCTCCCTCCAAGATTGGTCCTCTTCCAGGGTTATCTACCTAGTAAATATTACAGCCATTAGTTGAGCAAGTGAGAAAACTGGAAATCATCTGCCTCACTCACCTCCCCACCAAATAAATAACCATCACCAAACTTGGACATTCTGCCTCCCAAATGCCTTGAATCTGTCCACTTGTTTCCATCTATGTCATCCCCTACTGGTCTCAGTTACCATTATTTATCACCAGGACAACTTAGACAGTTTGTTAACTGGCTTCCTCCAGTTCATTCCTATGTTGAACCAGAAAAATCCAGATGCAAATGTGAGCATGCTTAAAGGACCCTTTTAGTGCCTTCCCATTGCTCTTAAGGACCAGAATCCTTGAAAAGGCTGTGCATGAGCTGGCTTCTCCCTACTTCTTTTACCCCAGTCGTAAATACCCTCCCAGGACTCTGCAAGCCAACCAACTTCTTTAGACGTCAACACAAACATCACTACCCCAGAAAGTCTTTCTTGACCCCCTTTAGTGTGTTCTCTCTGTAATGGCATTAGTTATAGTTTGCAATAAATTCATTTTTGTGACTTTGATTAATGTGTTTCCACACTGTGTTTTTGCTCATTATTCCCCTAGGAGTCTCCCTAGCCCCTGTGTAATTCAGGAAATAAATATAATATATACATTTTAGGGGGTAAAATTGTTATTTACCAAATTATTGATCAGAAATATCTGAGTCCTAAGTCCAGCCTAGCTAAACACCCTGGTATACTTCATCAAGTCACTTCCCATTTCAAAGCAATACTGTCTCTAAATTGTCTATAGAACAAAGTTAATAGAAATGCTTTAATTGAAAATGAGAACAGATTTCTATGTGTGTGGCTCCATACATCTCTACCCACACCCTAAATTTAGAATTCTTTCGTAGTTTCAAAAAGGAAACTGTCAAAGATGGATGGTAATGGCAGAATATTTAAATTGCTTCAGTAAAACCATTAAAGGGAAACTGGGAACAATATTTTGATTGATTCAGCACAGCAAACAAATTGTACTGATATGCTTCTAAATTGCTACTATCATGATCTTTAGCAATTGTATAGTGTAAGTCATTAGTCAATCAAGCACTCAGTATACTGTGTGAGCTCTAACAAAAATAGGCTAGATATGATAATTAGGTGAGAGTGTGATCATTACATGAAAATGAACATGAGGCTTCTATCAGTTTTGTGGTTATGTATGACCCTCTTCATCCTCGTGTACTGTACTAATAATTATTCCATTACTTTAAGATTCCCTCTAAAGCATTAATACATACTTGAATTCACATTGAATTCTACATCTGAGCCATAAAAAATATTCTGAGTTGGGTTTAGATTTAAAAAAAAAAAACATAGTCTTACTGGTTTCAATTTCCAATCACAGCTTTTCTGCTGAAAATTTCCTGATGTGGTAGCAGAGAATCCTTGGCAGGATTCTTCTTAGGGTATTGGTAGGCAGACTTCAGGGAAAGATATACTATATAATTGAGAAGCAAGGAATTATAGCAAATATTTAAAAGTCGAAGAGTTGTATTCTCTAGACTCTGAAAAAAATTTTAAGGCAAACATATTAACAAAGACAAGTGTCTTTGAAACACTGTTAACTGCAAGTTCCTCTAGGCCTTTCCGTTTCGTTTCTGAAACACTGGTTTTCAGTGACACCAGCTCATCTGAATGTAAAGTGGAAAATGCCACACGTTCTGTACACTTGGCACTCCTCATCTGGCTAGTTCCCAAATCAGAACAGACTTCAGTGAACACAAAATAAGAGCTAGTCTTTGGTTAAAGTAGGACTTAATTTGAGTCACCTTCTCTGCAAATATTCTGATTAGACTTTAGAGTTTGTTTTTGTTTGAAAGCTGATCGATGGCTGATCCGAACGGTGACGCTGAATGGAATTAGTGCTGTGCTGCACTTCTGAGCAGTGGGGATTATTTGGAAATCGAATCTCCTAACACAATCAATGACTGCCATTTATCTTCCCAAGGCAATTTGACTAATCAGCTTCTCTCATTTTCCTGTATTCTGACTTTCAACCATGCTTCCTATTAGAGGAGAAACACAGAACTCTCCTTTCAACTGCTTCCCATACAATTAACATCAAAGAGAAATAAGTGACTCACAGTCACAGATAAAAAATTAGCCAATTATATACTGAAACTGGGACAAACAGTTTTGTCAATAAAATCAACTGGCACAAGATGCCAGACCAATAAAACCGGGACCCTGAGCAGAACGTAAGACTTCCACTCCCTGCAAAATCTCACTCTCCTTCCAGTCTGTCACCCACTAGCGCAACGGGACAAATGGACATTGGATAATGGAGACTTGAAAAAAAAAAAAGGTCATGGCTCTGGAGGGGGTCATTTAGGGCCAGTTTATTCAGCAGGGCTGTATGAGTCCGTGGAATGGACCAAAAGCACTTCCCTTTCTCTCCCCTAAGCAAACCTTCACATAAAGGCATTGACTTAGCAGCCCTTGGGACAGATGAACGTTATTTTTCAGACATAATTCTTTTTTTCTTGGCATATAATATAGAGGGGAAAAGAGCCATCGGTTTAAAAACTCAAATACTTAAATCTTGGAACACTGTTTGCCAGACATGAAGAATGAATGACTTGATTCAAGGTCATGCCTCTACACAATGAAATGACCAGCCTGAAGCATCACTGAGCCAGCCGCCATGCCATCTTAATAGGGCATCACTCTCCGAGCGGTCAGGGCACACGTGGCACATCCATCCGGACTTAGGAGACAGGCCGTGGTGATCCAAAGTGACGGGTTCTATTGCTCCATGGTCTTTTCGCTCCATTTGATTAGACACAGCTTCAGTTTTGACTAGTTTACAGATGGACATGCTCTATGCATTCCAATTTGCAGTGAGATTATTATGGGGCTAAAAAGTGAGCTCTCTTTGGTTATCTGAAGCTTGTGTGGTACAGCTAATAAGCAAAACCCCTATTATTCCATGTGTCTGAATCCCTCTTCAGTAGAAAGTTAGGTGCTTAGAGAGCTCTAGTATCTATTTAAGGTCAATTAGAATACCATTTAATGCATTATTGCTACAGTAATGCACTCTTACCTTTGCAAGGGAGCAAAATGGCCATTTCTGTAAGAGATGGAGAAATGCCACTTTGACTTGACCTCTGACATCCTCCTAACCATCATCAGTCATGCCATTTCTGAGGAGAGTGGACCCGTATATTTTTATCAATTATAGGGCAGGGGAGGGGGACTTGAACTTAGCTAAGACATAAAGTTGGTCTCTTATACTATTTTTTTTAATTTTTTTTTTCTTTCTTTTTTTTGGCTGTTTTGGGTTTTCATTGCTGTGTGTGGGCTTTCTCTAGTTGTGACGAGCGGGGGCTACTCTTCGTTGCGGTGCACAGGCTTCTCATTGTGGTGGCTTCTCTTGTTGCGGAGCATGGGCTCTAGGCACGTGGGCTTCAGTAGTTGTGGTGCACGTGCTTAGTTGCTCCGCGGTAATGTGGGATCTTCCCATACCAGGGATCAAACCTGTGTCCCCTGTGTTGGCAGGCGGATTCTTAACCACTGCGCCACCAGGGAAGTCCCTCTTATAGTATTTTTTAAAGGCCCAAATGCTGACAGTAAATTTCTAATACCCCCAAAACAGTTTGGACATAGTATCTGAAAGCATCACTTGTTATGTTTGCTTGTCAATGGGTCTCTTTCTTTCCCTTTAAGACCAGAATTGCATCGGCAATCAAATACCCTTAATCTGTCTGAGGAAGAGAGATGTAGAAGTGGGACTGTGTCCCTTGTCCTGTGTCTTTTCAGATCAGACTAATAGTTTCCTTGCACAGTGTCCAGAGGACCATCCATAGAGCATGGGAAGTGGGGTAGGTAACAGCCAGGTTCAGCCCAGTGCCCACTGCTGCCAACTGGACATGAAGAATGAACCATGCATTGAAATATCCATGGGAAGGTCTGGTGACCAGGCAGAGAGGCTGACGTTGGAATTGAATAGAAAAGTCTTTGAAATTTTAATTTGTATTATGTAACAGATTCCTGACCCCATTCATAAAGCATCAAAGTTAAGACTCAGATTTCACTATTCTTAAAGACAACAGGCCTCTATAACATGAGTCGAACAAGAAAATCCCAAGATCAGCTAACTTGAAATCCTCAGCAATTTCCTTTTCAATTGTTTTGCCCTTTTTACCACTAACCTCCAAGCTTAAGTCCACTGTGACTTGACAGAACTCTCCTGCCTGTAAGTGATTTCAAGAATAACCAAAAGATAACAGTAGGGAGGTGGGTCATCTTTTTCAAAGGTGTTTCCTGGGCTGACAGGGGTCTCATGGAGTCTTTTTATCAGTCCCGTACTGAACTTGGATAGCAGTAAACGTGGTAGCTGTGGCTGAATCTGTCCTGCATGTTTGACAAGTGTTATCATGGCAAGCACACTGAGTCTAAGCAGTGTTGGACAGAATAGAAGGAAGAATAATCCCAGAGGGGCGGCTTGGGACAGGATCCCAAGTATTACATTAATCAGATTGTCAGCTTCCTAGCAGCCCTTTCAGTGAACACTGACTGAGGGTATATGTGTGTAGGGAGGGGAGGAAGGGAGTAGAGAAGAATGCTTTCTGCCTTTCTATTTTTTCCCCGTTTTTAAAACTTTAGTTTCTTAGACCTGTTTTAGATTTACAGAAAAATAATGGAAAGAATAAAGAGTTCCCATATATGCCCTCACTTTCTCCCCCCATTTTTCTCTATTATTAACATCTTGCATTAGTGTAGTGTATTTGTTACAATTAATGAGCCAATACTGATGCATAATTATGAATTAAAGTCCATAGATGACTTTAGGGTTTACTCTTGGAGATATGCATTCTTTGGGTTTGGACAAATGTACAACGACCTGTATCCATCACCGTAGTATCACACAGAATAGTTCCAGTGCCCTAAAAATTTCCTACACTATGTCTATTCATCCCTTCCTCCCCCCAGCTCCTGGCAACCACTGATCTTTTCACTGTTTCCATAGTTTTGCCTTTTCCAGAATGTGTTATACTTGGAATCATAGAATGTAGCCTATTCAGATCAGTTCTTTCATTTGAGAACATGCACTTAAGGTTCCTCCATGTCTTTTCATAGTTTGATAGCTCATTTCTTTCTATTGCCGAATAATATTCCACTGCATGGATTTTCCAGTTTGTTTATCCATTCACCTAGTAAATGACATCTGGGTTGCTTCCAATTTTGGACCATTATGAACAAATTGCTATAAACATTCGTGTGCAGGTTTTTGTGTTGACACAATTTTCTGCCTTCCTATTTTTTAGTATGAGACTTTGAGAATTTCGGTTAGATACAACCTTAGCCCAAATTCATGTACTCCATAAGTCAAGGAAGAAAAACAAGCATAATAACCACACATCCCAGATGTAGCACACTGATGGGCAATTGTACTTGTTTGGTAAATATTGGTTAAATGAGCAACCAGATGACCCAATAAATAGGTTCACTTGGGGGTGTCATAGACTGAATTTTGTCCTCCCCAAATTCACACGTTGAAGCCTTAACCACCAACATGATTGTACTTGGAGATAGGGTCTTCAAGGGTGTAAAGTTAAGCGAGGTCATAAAGGTGGGTTCCTAATCTGATACGACTAGTGTCCTTATAAGAAGAAGAAAGCTAGAGATCTCTCTCCTCTCTCTTTGCACTCACACACAGAGGAAATTTCATGTGAGGACATGGTAAGAAGGTTGCTCACTGCAATCTAGGAAGAAAGCTCTCACCAGAGACCAACTCTGGCACATTGATCTTGGACTTCCAGCCTCTAGAACTATGAGAATATAAATTTTTGTTGTTTAAGTCGTTCCGCCTATAGTATTTTGTCATGGCAGCCTGAGCAGACTCATACAGGGGGGTCTCTCTTCAATGATATTCTTAGGGAGGTTACAGTAAGGAGATGAAGAAAAAAAAAATGCTTGTTTTTCTTGCCTATCCTGGGGACCCCTGTGGGTTTGCATAGGCGAGAACCCATTTATCCCCACTCAGACGTGACTTCCCCCTGCAGTAGGTGCCAAAAGGGGCTCTAATGATGCATCCATATATTATATGTATACATATGTATATACATATATATATATACACACACACATATATATAGTTGAGGTTTAGTTCTAAAACTCTAAATGCCAATATCATTAAGGATTCTTGGGAAATGTATGGGGTTTTTTTTCATAAATTAATTTATTTATTTTTGGCTGCATTGGGTCTTCGTTGCTGAGCACGGGTCTAGTTGTGGCAAGCGAGGGCTTCTCATTGCGGTGGCTTCTCTCGTTGGGAGCACGGGCTCTAGGCACGTGGGCTCAGTAGTTGTGGCTCGTGGGCTCTAGAGCACAAAAGAGCATATTCAGTTTTAAAGATTGTTATGTGTTGCCCGATTACCAACTATACGCATTTACACTTCTACTAAGAGTTTTAAAAAATATTCATTTACCAATGCTGACTGTTGTTACTATAAAAAACAAAAGTAAAGCAAAGTTTGTTAACTTCATAAACAAAGCACATCTGACAGATTTTACGATTTGTATTTATTTGGAAATTATTGAGGTAGGGTATTTTTATATTTTTTAATGATCATTCATATTTCTGTGACTTGCAATTCACATCTTTTTTCCCTTTTACTATCTGCTCATATTTTTCTTTTTAAATTGAAAGAAACCTTTATATATTAAGAAGACTAACTCTATGAGCCACATGAATTGCCCATTTCTTCCAGGACCTTCTTTTGACATTCAATTATGTGTGGGTATTTTTGGTGTGCAATTCTTTTAATTTTTATGTCACTACAATATATTGATCTATTCATTTTTGGTTTCTGCCTTTAGGATCATGTTCAGAAATTCTCACCCATAGCAAGGTCAAATATATATTTTTTCTGTATTTTTATCTAGTACTTTGTTGTTCGGATTTTTGCGATTAAATCTTTAATCATCCCATAATTATTTGTGTATACAGTGTGCAATAGGAGTCTGGTTCTTTTTAAAGAAGTATGAACCAACTTCCTTCTCTCTCTGACTCTATTCTATTTCTCACTGACTTCTTGAGAAAATCTGAACTGAATTAGAAGATCTTCCATCAACAGAGATCAGGAAAAGAGAGCTAGAAAGAGAGGCAAGAAAAAAAAAAAAGGGAGATCAAGGGGGAAATTTTGGTTGAAAAAGCCAAGTAGAAAGCCACTTTAGTTTCTCCATCTTCTAAATGAGCAGGTTGGACAGCATAATCTGTGGAGCTCTGTTCCAGCTCAACTTTATACGATTTGAGGATTGAGGGCAAAACACGTCTCTCATCCAGTTTTTCGAAAATGAGACTAGTGCACACTAAACAACTCTAAGCTGTAATGACTTTTAAGCTCAGGAAATACTGGAACCCACCTGAAAGGATCTTCGAGAACTTTTAACCTCAGTCAAATCATTTTGCTGATAAGGACGCTGAGTCCCAGGGAGGTTAATGGATCTAGCCAAGATCCCACGACCGACCGGTCAGTAGCAGAGCCGGCCCAGGGCTCAGGCCCACAAATCCACATGCGGCTTCCCTCCCGTCCAGGTCTCTAGCGATCTCTTCATTTCCTCTTGTCTTCCTTTTCTTGTCATCTCCTCAGTACGGAATTCATTTCACTCTAATCATGATTGCTCTGCTGGAGGTGACACTGTTTGACAATGAAAGCTGAGAAAGAAGGTGGCTCGCACCAGGAAAAATGTAACAGAGAGAGTCTCTCTCTTAGGAAATGAACCACTTAAGGCAGTGTGTATGTGCTTTAGGCCCTCTCAGGCACTTTAAAATATTTTCCTCTGGGAGCCCAGAGATCTTTTCACTTCTCTTCCGAGAATCTGATTGCAGCCAAAGCAACAGACTCTCCCATTTTTGCCTAAAAGCAATGAAATGATTACCTATATCCTTAATTTAAATTCCCACTGACAGCTCAGACACTGTTACAGCTGGAGGGGGCGAGCTGACCTTCACATCTATTGTCAGTGTGGAGACAGAGGGGAATTTTATTGACCAGAGAGGAAAATATGCATTAGGCAAACCAAGCAAGGATGCTCTGACCTATTGGAATATAGTGCGGGGCAAAGGGCACAGGATTAGAGCTGCACATCATCTTAGCGTAAATGCCAATTGCGTCCCTTTGTGAGCTCTGCTGCGGCCCCTGCCTGTCTGTACCTTGGGGACTGCAAGAGAGTCTCTTTCAGTTGCTCTTTGCTTATCTATGGCATTGAGAAGAGCTTTGCTGCCAACTCCCTTGGGGCTGCCTCTTGAAAAAAAGGGAAAACAACTGATTGCAACATTGCGAATCCCAGAAATTCCATCTGCATATTTTTGGAGCCTCTGGTACACTGGGTCACTCCTTAGGGGGACAGTTTACTGTATTTGCCTTTAGAAATGAACCTTCAGAAATCACTTAAGGGAATGCCCAATGAGCAATTCCGCTTTCTTCTCCCCATTTCCCCACCCCCATCCCCGCTAAGTGTCTTTGGAAAAGCTCCTCTCTAGGGACACTTGTTCCTGTTAATATTAAGCCCCAGCAATGCGTGAGACTCCTGGATATTTTTGTTGTTTACTTCTTTCCTCACTTCCCATGTATAGGAGGAGAAGGGCAGGCTCCGGGGCCTGTTATGAGTTCACCAGAGTCCTGGGAACCAGCTGTCTTAGGGGCTGCCTTTCCCTACTGCAGGGATACAGCGCTGTTCTAAGTGTCAAGCACTGGCCTATGTGCTTGATACATATTTTCTCATTAGGCAGGTATTACTAGTATCCCCATTTGACAAATGAAGAAACTGTGGCACAAAAAAGTTCAGTAACTCCCCAAGATGATACAGCAAGTAAGTACAGGAGCTGTGATGTGAACCCAGGCATTTTGATTCTAAAGTCCATGCCCTTAATTACATTCCCTCTTCTCTCTTTCTCCTTCTCTCTCTCTGAAGCAGAGGCTTTTGGTGCCCCACCCAGATTCCCTTTAGCAGGCAGTGCCCTATCCCCTAATTGCTATTGCTGTTGACCCATACCAGTTCATGGCCTTCTCATCTGCCCAGCTGTTATAACCCCCTCTGCAACTCTTCATTCCAGGAGTAGCTTCTTAGTTCTTATGCAGAAGATAAGAGAGCACCCAGGACAGGGCAGCATTCACCTGGTGAGGGAGCAGTGACAGCAGGAACCCTGGAGGAGATGGGGTACTTATCAGGCCCTGTGAATGCCCTGACAAGGCAGGGCAAGATTGGTCATCAGCAGAGGCCAGGGGGTTGGGGGAGAGCTCAGCGAAAGGCACCTGAGACTCTTCTGGAGCCTCCAAGACAATTTGGCAGGTGTTAGAGGGGCTGTGTGAACACGTGGGTGTAAGAGGAACACAACTGGTTTATTAAAGTTAATTCAATTTCTTTTGAATCTGTAGCTGATGAGGCCTAGGGTCACACTAGTTACTTTTGCTGGGTAACACATTCTCCTAAAACTTAGGGGCATAAAACGATCGATTTATTTTTCTTATATATTCCATGGGTCAGGAATTCAGGGAGGGTGCAGCAGAGGCAGCTTGCCCCTGCTCCATTATGTCTGGGGCCTCAGCTGGGAAGCGTCAAAGGTTGATGGTGACTCTATGCTGGGGGCCGAAATCATCCAGAAGTGCCTTCACTCACAGGTCTGGCTGTCCTAAAAAAGGACAAAAAAGACCCAGATGATCATCCATCTGCAAGACACATAGACTGATGGCAGAGTGGACCAAAAGGGAGCTAAGGACCTCGTTCATGGAAAGCACCAAACAGAGGGCAGGCTAGGAGGATGAATGATTGAATTCAGACTCCAAATGGCTTTGACATGCTGCATCCTTGTACCAAAACCTGACAGACGAACTTTCTTGTTTCCCTGCTGGGGTTCCCATCTTTTCTCATGTCTACTTGGTAGCAGCCTCCGATTCGAGCAGGAAATGGTCTGAATGCTTTGGAAATAGTTATGAGAATGGATATGAAATTATAGTCACTAGAACAAAGTATGTTATTGCTGGAAGGAATTTTGGAAACTATCTAAATCAGTAATTTTTAATAATTAAAAACAAAACATTTTTTCAAACAAAACATAAGGTTCAAGCCCAATGTTCAGAGCAGATAAAAGCATAGCTGATTTGACTGAAGCAGGGGTAGGGGGTTCATGTGTCTACTCACTCATTGGACACGTGTGTGCAGCCCTGGGGATCTTTTTGATGAGGAAGACATTGAGTCCCAGAGAGATGAAATGATTTACCCAAAGCCACCCAACCGGTTTTTGATGGAGGTGAGAATGGGACTCTGGATTCTGACTCTCAGATTAGAGCTATCCTACTTTTAAAATTAACATTTTTCATTTATATCACATGAATAGCATACTCACCGAAGAAAATCTAAAAAATACAGACATGTACAAGAAAATAAAAATCATCTTTAATTCCATGACCAAGGAATAACCATTTTTAACATTTTGATGTAGATCTTTTCAATCTTTTATCTTTGTGTATATACACATGGTAACCTAAAATAAACATTGTTTTATAGCCTGTTTTTTCTTCTTAATAATTTCATGAGATTTCCCATGTCATTAATTTTTTATAACACCACTTAATGGTTGCATATCATTCAATCATAAAGAGGTACCATGATTTATTTAATGGATCTCCTGTTATACTTTGTCTATTTCTTTTCATTTTTCCCTTTTGCAGCTATAAACTAAATTGTGATAAACATCCTTGCAGATATATCTTCATGCACATCTGGGTTAATTTGATTATAAATTTTAAATTTATAGGCATACAGTCCTAGGAATACATTTTTGGGTGAAAATGTATATGTGTTTATTAAAGTCTTTTGATACCTTCTGCTAAATTGGCTAGGATTCCTTCTCTGTAACACCACAGTGCCTCCTCCTAGAAGACCACTCTGCATTGCATGGTAGTGATGTTCATGATGTTCACCCTTGGGAAGAGTTATATTCACTGTTTTGAGTTCTCTTTACAAGATAAAACCATAGCAACATTGACCTGGAAAGAACTTCAGAAGCTGGATAGATCATCTCTCTCCCTATTATAACTAATACAATTTAACCTGGGAGTGAATGAAGTGAAAAGAAAAGTAGTGACAGGAAAATTTCAAAATTTAAAATAAATCAATTCCCTGCCATTCCAGGGTCATTTACAAAAATGAATGACTAGGTTATAAAGAAATAAGTATCAGGATTTCTTGCTTTAGCCTAAGTTTGGATTTAGGCATATTTGGTTATGTTCAGAGGATTGGTAGGGTATGTGTGCCAAGGGTATCTTAATGAGAGGTACCTAAGGAAATGTAGGTGACTCAAGAACTTCAGAAGGAATGGAAGATTCTGAAGATAAGGATGATCATCTCCAGGCTTGTATTGGTCTTTGTTTGTTTTTTTGTTTGTTTGTTTGTTTTTGTTTGCTTGTTTTTGTTCTTTTCTTGCTGCGGTAGCAAATTGCCACAAACTTTTCTGGAGGCCAGAAATCTGAAATTAATCTTATGTGGCTAAAATCAAGATGTAGATAGGGCTGCTTCCTTCTAGAGATTCCAGGGAAAATTCATTTTTTGCCTCTTCCAGCTTTTGGTGGCTGCCAGCATTCCTTGGTTTGTGGCTACATCACTCCAATGTCTGCTTCCATGGTCACATCACCTTGTGCTCTCTTGACATCAAATCTCCCTCTGCGCCACGCCATCCCTCCTTCCAACCCAATCTTACAAGGACACTTGTGATTACATTTAGGGTCTGCGAAAATAATCCAGAATAACTTCCCCATCTCAAATCCTTAACTTAATCATACCTGAAAGTCTCTTTTGCCACACATGGTAACTTCACAGGATCCAGGAATTAGGGTCTGGGGTTATCTTGGATCGGGGGGAGCTCATTATTTGACCTACAACGAGGCCCCGCTGAAAGAGTGCATGCCTAAACCTTAGGTTAAGGAAGCTGTGATAAGACTGTCAAGGGGAAAGTACACTGAAAAAATCTACTTCATCCAAGTCTAGATGGCTGCAGACTACCATAAGCAACGGCACAGCAGCAGCAATAGTGGGCCCTCAGTGTCATTCATTGGAGCCACTGATGCCCACAATATAAGCACTATTGGCTCAAATATCAGCGCCCTTGGCCTTGGACTCATTACCTGAGCTGAGAGGACAGTAGTAGAATCATGTGCCTTTATGGTAGTCCCTTGGCTTGGTCTAGCTCTTACCTCTGTTATTACCAAAGAAATCTGGGGCAGAAAAGACAAGAACTTTTGGAAATGTAGCATGAGGACAATATTCAGAGCTGACAAAGATTATAGCTATAAGACCCATTTGAGGATTTGAAGGGGGACAGATTTCCCACAGAGTAAGTGTGATGAGGTCGAGCCAGAAGAATCCTGTGTTGAGTTTCTGTCAGCCATTCACATCTGGTGACCGGTGGGCCTGGGAAAGTGGGTTACACAAACATGCCAGAGCTCATGTGTCTATGGAGACGGCTCAAAGTAGACATCTGCAAGACTGCTGATGACCCAGATGCAGCCACAGCTTAACACTTTGGTCACTCCTTCTTGGGAGCACCTTCAAGATCTTTGACTCATCCTTTATAATATCTCCATTGATCACAAATGTTCATCGCTCCTTAAGAGAGGATTGATTTATTTTTAAAACATCCAAAAGTGTTTCAAAACAAGTTTACTGAATAAAGCATTTGATCAGATTCTTTTTCTTTTTTTCTTTTTTTGTCAAAAGGAAGTGTGGCTTTAAAGCAGGGGTAGGAAAACTGTGGCCCATGGGCCAAATATGACCTGCTGCTTGTTTTTACAAATAAAGTTTTAGTGGTACACAGCCAAGCTCATTCATTTACATATTATCTGTGGCTGCTTTCAGCTAGTACAGCAGAGGCGAGTAGTTGCAACAGTAACTGTATGGCCTTTAGAGCCTTGAATATTTACTATCTGGTTGTTTGCAGAAAAGTCTTACAAATCCCTTCTTTGGAGCCACATACTATCTGTGTGGCGGTTGTTCCTCTTCTTTCTTCCTTCTTTCTTTCTTTTCTTTCTTTCCTTCTGTCCTTCCTTTTACAATTCTTTAAAAAGGTAAACACCATTCTTTGCTGCAGAGCCATACAAAAACAGATTTCTGACTATAGTTTGCCAACCCATGCTCTAATCTAAAGCATTGATTCTAACTGCATTACTTAAGACTTTTAATTACAAGTAATAGAAAACCTTGACCAAAGTGCTTTAAGCAAAGGGAAAAAGGACTTTACCAGATCATATCACTGGAAACTCTAGGAAAATCTCTAATGTCAGTGGGGGTTGATGCAGAGGTTTGCAACTTCATCCCCAGGGACTCTATACCTCTGTGCTTCTCTCAGCTCTGACTTTTCAGTGGGTGGGCTTCATCCCCATGTGGCTCCACTCGTTGCAGCAGAAATGCACGATTCCAATCATCATATCCTTGTACCACACCATCCAAAGAAAACTGTTCCAGTAGCTTTCTTGGAGAGTGAAAAAGCTTCTTTATGAACAGCTCCCAGCAAATATCTCACATCTCATTGGCTCATCTTGGGTGACATGCCCATCAATGAACCAATAACTGTAGTCCAGGAATAGACTTCTCTGGCTATCTCAAGCTAATTTCACCTAAATATTATAGCAAATGGGAGAGGATTTGGTTATCCCAGTGGAAACATAGACCCTTGCTAAGTAAGGAGTGGTCCATGGACCAGCAACCTCTGTACCACCAAGGAGAAATACAGGTCAGACAGAGTGTCAGGTCCCACCCTACACCTACAGAATCGAAATCTGTGTTTGCACAAGACCCCCCAGATGATTCATCTGCATATTCAACTCTGAGGAGCACTGACTGCTCTACTAAGAAAGGAGAACGGATGCTGAACGGTAGCAACAGTTGACTGCTACACAGATTTCCTTGTGATGGTGTTAAATTGATTCTGACAGCATTTTCCATCAAGGAGATTACAAAATGAGTTGAGCAGTTATCATTTATCAGTTTGAATGTTTTCAGTGACAAATAAGAAATCTTCAACTCCACAGGCTTAAAGAATAAGGGAAAAAATATTACCTTCCATAACGAAATGTTACAAAGTAGCATAGCTCTTGGGCTTGTTGGTTCTTTTTAAAACCATTCCGTGAAAACTCCCAGTGGGCCTTCCCTCACGTTTCATTGACAAGGACTAGTGTCCATGCCCACCTCTAAACCAAGAAAAATGGTATCTCCATCACTGGCCTGGGCAATTCAGGATGTATCTGTGACTCATAAGGGGAAGGAGTGAATGCCAAAACACAATCAGGGCCTTGGCAGCAGGGAAGAAAGGTCACTGATACCCAGGGATTAGCTACAGCGTCTTTGATGTATTTGTGGAACTTCCTAAGATTGATAATCTTTATGCCAGTATTTATGCCCGTATGCTCCATTTCTTTTTAATCAGTTGTTATTTTAAAGCTCTACCTTAAAACAATTAACTGTATTTGTTTATATGTACTTGTTTTTACAAATGAAGTGAGGAAAATTTTTAGTAAGACGAGGACCAAGAACAGCAAGAAAGAAATTTCATATACAGACTTCTGACTGAGTGTGACAAAAGGCAAAATAAATAAAAAAGACACTTGACAGAATCCTTTATATAAAAAATGGTCTTTTTTGTTTTGTATTTGGGCAGCACAGCTTCCTTTTCCAAGGACTGCAGCTGGAGGTCAGACTGTCTGTATCAACCAGGATCACTAGTATTTCTGGCACTGTGGTACTTAAGCCCTGGGGTGCACATTTAAATTGTCATATTCGGCCTGTCTCGCAATGACCGTCTTCAGCAAGGAAAGAAAAATAGAGTGTGTAGTTGGTGTGAAAGAGAAAAGCCAGATACCCTTGCCAGTCGCACAAGAATGCTGGAGGTTTCTTTACACATAGGCTTGTTTTACTTCATTAAGGCAAAATACCAAGTTCATTCTCAGTCTCCTAAGAGCAAGGACCAGCACTGGAGTGAATTAGAAGGCAGTTAATTACGCCCAGGGCTGTGTCAATCCTCTATTGATGACGTCTGTGTTTGTTAGGAAAGGGTGGACAATCCTTAGCGTCCAGGGGGCTGCAGCCAGTGAATGGCGACCCTCTCTTACGAGCTCCATGTAATAAGGGGGCTCTCCAGCCGCCCTGGGGCCCCTGCCTTGTGGCCAGCCAGTCTGTTGCGCTAAGGGGGCAGTGGCTGGTTTTGCACTGGCTTTATTTGATTACTGAATGGATGGTTCCTGTACAATTTCTTTTGTTCACATTTTATTAGTAATCTTCCCAGGCAGAGGAGTTTTGGACAAGTGTGGATGCTGGAAGGAGGTTATATTACAGATTTCACAGGCTTCAGAATGGCCGTGGTGGCACTTCACCAGTCTCCAGTAGATTTTACTCTTCAAGCCTGGCTGTTTTTGGACATTCTTCTTGGATTTTACGACAGAAAGAGCGTTTACCACAATTGAGGGTCATATAGCCGCCAAGCCCTATATCGGGCCCTTTAAATGCAATAGCTCATTTAATACTCCCAACCACCCTTCACAGTGTGTAGTGTTAGCTCCATTTAAAATATGAGCAACTGAGGCTCAGAAGGAGAGGTTGTGACTTGTTCCTGGTCACGCAGCAAGTAGGTGGGAAATCCAGAAATAAAACCCAGCTTTAATTTACACTGAAGTCTGTGCTCTTTACTGCCCAAGGCTCCACCCTGTTCTTTGGTTTTTTTTTTTTTTAATTTTATTATTTATTTATTTATTTATTTTTGGCTGTGTTGGGTCTTCGTTTCTGTGCGAGGGCTTTCTCTAGTTGTGGCAAGCGGGAGCCACTCTTCATCGCGGTGCGCGGGCCTCTCACTATCGTGGCCTCTCTTGTTGCGGAGCACAGGCTCCAGACGCGCAGGCTCAGCAATTGTGGCTCACGGGCCCAGCTGCTCCGCGGCATGTGGGATCTTCCCAGACCAGGGCTCGAACCCGTGTCCCCTGCATTGGCAGGCAGATTCTCAACCACTGCGCTACCAGGGAAGCCCTGTTCGTTGGTTTTATTTATGACACGTTTGTGCCCTCCTAAGAGAGAGAGGGAACCCAGGCACAGAGGCTAAAGGCATGGAAACCGCAGGCTCACAGCCTGCTCATCGGGTGATCATCCCAGCAGCAAACAAGGAAATAGACCTCATTCCTCTGCTGGAGTCCCCACATTATCCCTTAGAGTGCGTTCCTGATCCTCCAGGATGGAAACATTTATTTATTCATCACTGTATTCCCAGAACCTAACAGTGTCTAACTCAGACACAAAAAGCACCAAATGCATTTGAATGGATGGAGAGGAGGTGGCGGAGGAGATGGGGGATCACAGCAACGGAGCAGGCCCCACTTTTTTTTAAGTAGCCACAGCATGTTATTTTCAGCTTGAACCTCAAATTTTAAATTGTTGCTGTGTGACATTGGGCAAAATGCTAAATATCCCTGAGTTTTAAAAATAAGAGTATCAACAACTAGGTTTGTTTAGAGGATTAAATAAAACGAGACAAGGAATATAAAGACTTTAGCTTAGGGGCTTCCCTGGTGGTGCAGTGGTTGGGAGTCCGCCTGCCAATGCAGGGGACACGGGTTCGAGCCCTAGCCGGGAAGATCCCACATGCCACGGAGCAACTAGGCCTGTGCGCCACAACTACTGAGCCTGCGCTCTAGAGCCCGTGAGCCACAAGTACTGAGCCCACGTGCCGCAACTACTGAAGCCCACGTGCCTATAGCCTGTGCTCCACAACAAGAGAAGCCACCGCAATGAGAGGCCCACACACCGCAACAAAGATTAACCCCTGCTCACTGCAACTGGAGAGAGCCCGCGCACAGCAACGAAGACCCAACACAGCCAAAAATAAATAAATAAATTAATTAATTAAAAAAAAAAAAAAGACTTTAGCTTGGTCTCTGGATGGGACAGGCTTTTGATAAATGGTGGTTCTCATCACCATCATCATCATCATGGTATTTTGCCAGTGTTGGGTATAGTATTATCAGTCAGGTCTGTTTCTAATCAAGGGAGGCTCTTGGCTGCCTGGCTGCAGGAACCTTGGTCTGTTTTCTTTTTTGTTTGTTTGTTTATTTAACAGTAGGTCCTTGTTGGTTATCTATTTTAAATATAGCAGTGTGTACATGTCAATCCCAAACTCCCAATTTACCCGTCGCCCCCGCCCTTCCCCCCGGTATTGGTCTGTTTTCTTAAGGCAAGAATACTTGTGTTTCATGACTCCCAAGAAAGGAGTTTCTTGTCCCTCAGCCACATTGCTCTTCAGGGAGCAGGCCCAGAATTCTGAACATGGCAGGCAGGGCTTCCATGCATTTCTATTTTCCATACCAATTGCCTCTTTCACAGCTCTGTTACCTGGAGATTGCTCTCCCATTCTTGACCTACCAAAGCACCATCATTTCAAGAAACAAACATCGGAATATTCATCTTCTAAGTAATATGGAGACCAACTAGTGTCTTCCTCAATGAATGTTTTAAAACTAGAGATGTGTGGCTCATTCAGAACCATTTTACCAGAAGAGGCAGCCGCAGGGAAAATGACTTAAAAGGACATGAGAAAGACGGACTCAGCCTGTCTTCATGGTAACAGAAATATTGCTGTTATTAATATCATGCACTTAGAGAGTCCCGCTTTCCCAAGGAGCTCAAAACATTGCACATATATTATCTTATTTCTCCTTGCCACATGCGAAGGAGGTAAAAGACAGGAGTAGGCAATCTTCAGGGAAAAAACACTGTTTATTGAAGTGCATTTGGGTAGAACTAGAACCAGACCAAATCATCCCCGTCTGGTGGGAAGAGAGCTAATGAGTCATATTCCCAGAAGCACCTGACTTCCTGTTACACCTTGCAGAATGCGGGGTGGGGAGATAAGAGTTCCCTCTGAGTGAGACATCTGAACCCACACCTCAGAAGAAAGACAGTGCGCTGAGTCTCTGGGCCACTCAGCAGGCTTCAGCAGCCACAGCTGACCTGGGGGCGCCACTTTCCCTTGGAGCTATGCAGCCTCCTGGGTGAGCAGCTGAGTCCAGTGCCCGCTCCTTGGCATCTTGCTGATCTTAGCTGCTGACCTTCTCCAAGGGTGTTTGTGGAATTCTGTAGGTAGAGTCAGGAGTGTTCGCCGTTACCCAGGACCTCTCCCTCTGAAGAATATTGGATACATTTAGGATTAGGCCATGGAAGATGCACTAGGCTGAGGTCTCCCACTGTCCCCTAGCCATGGGAGATTCTCTGCAGAGTTGTATACCTAAGAAGCTGTCCAGGAATTCAGACATTTATTTCATGCTCTACACCCTCAGCCTTAGTGCTAATCAGAGCATGTCAGACTTCAGTTCATCCTAACTGAAATTTGACTCAATATAAAAAGTGGGAAGTTGCTGCATAGCACAGGGAGATCAGCTCGGTGCTTTGTGACCACCTAGAAGGGTGGGATAGGGAGGGTGGGAGGGAGATGCAAGAGGGAGGGAATATGGGGATATATGTATACGTATAGCTGATTCACTTTGTTATACAGCAGAAACTAACGCACCATTGTAAAGCAATTATACTCCAATAAAAATATATATATTAGAAAAAAGGAAAAGTTAGCAGTAAAGGACTACAGGCCCACATTTCAATCAATGTTGTGCTGCATCTGAACTGGAGCTTAAGGGAGGCATTATTCTCGTCTTTGTAGGTGATGCGAGCTTCAGATAAAGTTAGAGGCATTTGGGGACCAGAAGAACCACTCAAAGCTACCTCAGTGCTGTGGGATGGAGATATCTTTAGATATCAGGTTCTGGCAGACTGGGATTTCAATCCCGGATCCCCATGTACTTATCCAGACGATCTTGGAAAGTTCTCTCATCTTTCTAAATCTCAGTTTCCCCTTCTGTAAAATAAAAATCACAACATGGATTTCAGAGGGGTGGTTATGAGACACAAAGATCATACCACACACTCTCCCACTTAGAGGAGAGCTCGGCGTAAGACCGTGGGAACCTTTATCTCCCTGTTTTGCTCGAGTACACGTAACTTGGAGGCCTTGGTGTTTCTAGGAAATGGTAAAATTGGGTGTATCCCTTTAGGAAACTCCAGGAAAATGCTAGCATTTAGTAAACTTTGGGCACGGGGCTAAATACTACAGACACCATGATGGAAAAGGACAAAATCCCTGCCCTCGGGGAGTGGTGGTGGCTGTGTTTGCTTGATTTTTTCCCCCCAGTTGGTGATATAAAAACCCCATGTGGCCTGAGTTGGGCTGCTGTCTGTAGAGCAGTGAAAGGAAACCGCAGACACTCCGCTGAGCTGTCCTAGCTCAGGGATTCAGCAATTCCAGCTGCACCAATCACAGCGTTTTCTGTTGTGGTTGACCTTTGAGGAGATTGCCTCAATTATAAAAGGTCAACATCTCCTGGTTCTGGCACAGGCAAGTCCTGAGCTAGGTGGTAAAATATAGCCAAATAACCCCATGGAGGTTCTTTGTCTCCGCCATGCAGCCGTGACTTGAGACTGTCAGACACCTTTGGAACATAATGGTTAAGTAGCTCTGACATGCAAGGTGTGGGCTGGAAAATTAACACTTACGTCTTAATATAAGTAAGTTGTGTGGGCTTTTTTATTAACCATTCAAAATGGGTTTCCATAGCTAGTTAGTGGTTACTCTTAAATGAATCAATTCTAAGGGTCATGTATTTCTCCATACAAAAGTTAAGGTATAGTAGGGCAATGTTAGGTAGCTGTTAGAGAACTCATTCCTCCAGTAGAAGGGAAAGTGGGTAAAGACGTTCTGTATCAAGTTCCTATTTTTCATCTTGCTGCCTTGACACAAACTCCAATAAGAGAAATTACATCTCCTGACATTACTGTAAGGATGATAGTGACTCTGGACCTAGATGCAATTCCCTGTCATGAATGTCCATCTTTGTGGACTGTAGGATTCCATCTCCCTGCACCCAAGGAGTAGAAGACAGACCAGGCTACACATTCTCCTCGGACGGACAAGACAAGGGAGAAGAGTTCAGAGAGAACAGTAAGCAGGGTCAGGCCCACAGCGATTCTGTGGAATAGGCTTCCCACCTGCCTGGCTTCTTCGATGAACCAGATCCAGCCCTGTATTCACACCAATTCCAGAGAGATGTCCTCTGTGTCACTGGACAGGATAACCGGTTTATTCTCAAGCCAGAGGCACAAAATCAGGCTGGAAACTAATTTTGAAGCACATTTTCACATAGCTTAGATTTACTTGTCAGGGAGGGGTCTGGAATTTCTAACTCTTGTGCCCTAGACCTTTGGTTTGTTTTTAAAGTCAAGTTGTCAGCAGAAGATCTTTTGACAGAGTGCTATTATCAGAATTCTTTACTCACTTTTCTCAGAGTAATGCTGGTAACAGTACCCTTTCAGACATAGTTAAATATTTGTATTGCCTGTTGGATAGTCTTCCAGTTTATAAAACTTGGACTTTACAGGACCATAGAAAAGGGTGTTTAATTCTGGGTCACAAGGTCTATGAATGGGTTGAAATCCTTATAATTATATGCAAACAATTTTGAATATGTACATTTCTTCTCGGGGAAAGAGCTGATATCCTTTACCAGATTCCCAAAGCAGTCAGTAACGTAGAGCATGTTAAAAACCACCGATCTAGACAAAGGTTCCTTAACTCTGGTAGCTGATAGGTGACCAATAGAGGTTAAAGTTCAATTGTAACTAGAGAGAGAAGCAGTAAGGGAAGATCTGTCAATAGTAAGAGAAGGTGATTCTCAACCTTTCGGAAGTATGAGCATTATAACCATGGGCCTGGTGCCTGGTCCAGACGGAATGTATTTTGGTTTTGTGCCTGTGTTCTGACTTTACAATAGGCTTCATGTCACCATTCTGTGTTGAGTTTCTTATGAAAAAGATTTGTCCAGAGAGCATCTCACTTCGATCACACATAAATGGTAATTTTAGAGGCTTCTCATAGCCAGCAAGTAGGAAAGCCTTGCAAATTTAAATTTGTAAAAAGAATACAACTGACATCAATCTTCTCAAAAGCAACTTAGGATGCTAGAAGACAACAGAGCAAGCAATTTTAAAGTTTTGAGGAAAATGAAGTTCAACCTAGAATTTTTGCCCACTCAAGTGGGAGGTCAGAATAGAAACCTCTTTAGATATCAGAGACTCAGAAAATGTACATCTCATGACTGGCAAGGTTGAAGTATCAGATTGAGAAAGTGGGAGAGAAGGCATGGCTGAACAGCACCAGAGAGTTGCCAAAATTAGGTCACAACTGAGTTAACCATTCCCACTTCCATAGAATACTGACTGCATACCCTGTTTCACTGCTGCAGCTGGTCCTGGATGCTGGACCCTCACACCACTGTCTTGGGGTGCACAGAAACTCAACACCCTGGCTGATGCCACCAACACCACCATCCCAACCAGAGCAAATACTCTATGGTCCTTGTTTCTTTGAGTCACTAGTTCTCAATTCAAAGTCCTGAGTAGGGAAATCTGATGGGCAAACCCTAGGTAACTTGTTCATGGCCATGGATGAAAAAGAGATTAGGAAAGAGGATTGTAGATTCCAGTAGAGGAACTTGGGCTTTGACCAAAAATTCCCCACACAGAAAAAGAGAGTTTAGATCCTGAGGAGAAAAATTTACAAATGTCTTCATAAGATAACTTGGGCATACTTGGTGATATCATAAAGGCCAAAATGCAAACTAAAATGAAAAATAAAATTAGAAACTCCAAGAAAAATAAACAAAAGAAAAGGAGCAGAATCGCCCCACTATGAAGCAGAGTAAGATGTTGTTTGATTTTATGTAATTGATTGAGTATAATGGTATAAAGGGTTTTTAAACTCTGATGCTAGAAATTTTCCTACCAATGACTGAGGGATCATGAGGCTAGACCTGCAAGGAAAGAAACACAGTCCTGGTGTGCTGTTCAATAGAGCAATGAACACAATTTACACAGTCCTAATAATGTAAACAGGTTTTGTTGTTTTATTAGATGTTTACTATCAATCTGTGAACTAAGTACATTTGTTTGTGGTTGCTGGAATGAATGTAAATGTGAAGCACACTGGCAATGCCAACGTGTAGGAGACGGAAGGGGGGATGTAGGGAAGAGGAGAAAAAGCAGAGGGAAAAGTAGGACACTAATATCTTTATTTTACAAATAGGGTATCAAGAAATATATTGAAAATCAATGGGACAAGAAATAGAATAGCATATTTAAAGCTACAAAGAGAAACATTAGACATTTAACTATCAAATGCTGGGAGCAGAAGAGGAGAAGGGGGGTAGGGTAAGTGACCCAGATCTTCATCTTTCATTTTTGAAAGTCAATAGAAAATCTTCTAAATTTAAAAAATCAAGACATGGTGTTACAAGCATCTCTCAAGAGGCATAGTGATAACTTCAGAACAACTGAAAACTGACTAGCGTTGAGATTGCTTTTGAGGAGTGGGACTAGAGTAAAGAGATGAAAGATTTCCATGCTTATTTCTTGAGTTGTTATTATGCATATATATAACTTTGATAAACATTAAATTAAAAGTAAACAAGCATCTTTGATTGAAAAATAACCAAAATGCACTTATTTATTTATTTCCTTTGTTGCATGAATAGAAGAAAAAGTGGACTTGTGATATTAAAAACAGATTAGGAACCAGGATTATTTAAAAATTAGTTTGTTACAGATGAAAGGATGCTCAACAACATTAATCATTAGAGAAATGCAAATCAAAACTACAATGAGATATCATTTCACACCGGTCAGAATGGCCATCATCAAAAAATCTACAAGCAATAAATGCTGGAGAGGGTGTGGAGAAAAGGGAACACTCTTCCACTGTTGGTGGGAATGTAAATTGATACAGCCACTATGGAGAACAGTATGGAGGTTCCTTAAAAAACTAAAAATAGAACTACCATACGACCCAGCAATCCCACTATTGGGCATATACCCTGAGAAAACCATAATTCAAAAAGAGTCATGTACCAAAATGTTCATTACAGCTCTATTTACAATAGCCAGGACATGGAAGCAACCTAAGTGTCCATCAACAGATGAATGGATAAAGAAGGTGTGACACATATATACAATGGAATATTACTCCGCCATAAAAATAAATGAAATTGAGTTATTTGTAGTGAGGTGGATGGACCTAGAGTCTGTCATACAGAGTGAAGTAAGTCGGAAAGAGAAAAACAAATACCGTATGCTAACACATATATATGGAATCTAAGAAACAAAAAAAAGTTCATGAAGATCCTAGGGGCAAGACAGGAATAAAGACACAGACCTACTAGAGAATGGACCTGAGGATATGGGGAGGGGGAAGGGTAAGCTGTGACAAAGTGAGAGAGTGGCATGGACATATATACACTACCAAATGTAAGATAGATGGCTAGTGGGAAGCAACCGCATAGCACAGGGAGATCAGCTCGGTGCTTTGTGACCACCTAGAGGGGTGGGATAGGGAGGGTGGGAGGGAGGGAGATGCAAGAGGGAAGAGATATGGGAACATATGTATATGTATAACTGATTCACTTTGTTATAAAGCAGAAACTAACACACCATTGTAAAGCAGTTATACTCCAATAAAGATGTTAAAAAAAAAAAATTAGTGTGTTACATTTCCCGTCTTTGTTTTTGTCATGTATACAACTATAAAACAATGATTTATTTTAATTTTCCTGGAAATTATTCCAATAAAGATGTTTAAGAAACATTTGAAATGTGTAGTATATGTGAGCTCAATGTAGAATATACAACAGGTTTTCAAATTCCTTTTGGCAAGTCTCGATTACATAGAGCTATTTTTTTTTTCTTTTTTTGGTGTTGTTACCTCCTGAATTTCAATTTTAGAAATCATCATCAGCAAAGATCTGCAACAGAAAACTATATTTTCAAACCAAGTCCCTTACTTTGACAGAAGTTGGTGAGTTCTGCAATTAATTCCCGTCTGTAGATCAATGGGTTGCATAAATGGCAGATCAACCTAGACAAGAGGGAACAAATACAATCATTAGTGAAATCCTAATGATTCAGAACAATTGACTGTGAATTTAGGTCAGTTTGTCTGCTTTGAAACACTTTTCCTCTGTACTAGTTCATACTTGACCAGTCCTTATTGTGTCTTGACACGTTTTGTAATTGTTCATAGGCAATTTAGAATCTTAATGTATAAAAAAATATTTACTTAAGAGATGTGAATGTGCAGAGCATGGATAGCATCATTAACCTGAAGTGTTAACACAGTGCAGGAAGCACAACACCTTAAATATTCTGAGATTTTGGAATAATACCTACCACCAGAATATGAGGTAGGTGGCAGGAGGAGGGTGTGGAAAGGAGAGCAGGTCTGCTGAAAGTATGGCGTGGAACAGCATTCTGTCTCCAGAACACATGAAAATCAGGGTTTGGGGTTAGTATCTCACTTAAGAATTTGATGAAGGACAAAAGCAGAGAGGAACCAAAGTGATGTGTTGGGGCACCTTTGCAATAAGAACTTCCGACGTGGCAGGCAACGTAATAGGCTCACAAAGGGGGCCTCCTTATGCATGCTGGGTGGACTTGCCTTTTTAATCATCAAAGGTCCTCTCTGCACCACCATCTGATTGGGTTCTCGCGCTGCTTCCTTCTTCCCACGAATCATTCTTTGTGGCTCTGAGAAAGACACAACAGGCTTAGATATTTTATTTCCTGGCAAGTCAGCAGGCGAGTTCTATTTACATGGAACCTCCTTTATGTACTACAGTGTGAGAGATTTAGGAAGGACTCTAAGTCTGTCTGGGGAGGGATTTACTCTTCCTACCAGCTAGAAAGCATGAAATAACCCAGTTTTTAGAAGCTTCCCAGGAGGTTCACGCTTATGAGTAAGATGCATTCTAGTATTCTCACTTTTACCTAATGTTTCCTCTTCAATATTAAGTTCAGAATTCTTAACCATTTTTATAAACAGTCGAGAAGAAGCTCTGCAGGCAAATTCAAAGCTTGCTGGATGGTCTCAGAGCCTCCAGATTTAATCCTGTTGCACACAGGTGCGCACACGTTCCCTTGGTCATAAAGGTAGGCAGTCCTCCTCGGAACTGCAGGATTGGTGGAGAAGAGGGCTCATTCTCATCTGTGCAGAGGGTCACGATGGTTACTAACTACTCCTCACATTCCCTTGACCTCTACCCCATCCTCAACACTTTTTCATCATAGTGGGTGCAACTTGCTAAACACTCGCTGAATGCAGTTCTTGACTTTCTCTCCACTGCTCTTTCATCTGCCTTCTTCCACTCGGTGAGCAAATGTTTCTCTTTCCAAGTGCTGAAGCCAGAAACCATGAGCAATCCTTAATCCCTAATTTCTTCATCATGCACTCTATCCAATCTAGTCCAAGTTCTACAGATTTTATTTTGAGTTCATCTACTGTCTCCATCCCCATTCCCTCAAGTTTAAACATTCATATCTCTTTCCTGGACAACAATAGTCTCACTAGTCTTCCTGCTTCCTTTCTTGGTTCCTGGCAGTCCCTTTTACACATGGCTGTTAGAATGATCTTAAAAAAAACCAAAAGCAATAGATTTCATCATGTCACTGGTGGCGGTCAGTATACTTAAAGTCCAGATTTCTTAAGACGAGTGGCCCCTGACTCCTTCTCCAGCCTCATCTTGGCCCATTCTCTTCCTGCTTCCCACAATTCAATTACATTGGTCTTTTTTCATTTAGTTGAATGCGGCCAAGCTCTTTCTCACCTTGAGGCTTTCACACAGCTGAAAAGTTCTTTCTTCCAGTCTTCACCTGGATGACTCTCTTCTACCTTCCAGATCTTTCCTTCAATATCACTTCCTTAAAGACGCTCTCTACAACTCTCTATAAACTCACTTATGTGGCTAACACTGTATTTTTATAGGACAGCATTGCTCTAAGGGTAAGTAGGTACTTACAGATGTGACAAATGCAAGGCTAGCCTAGCCCATGCTTTATCTTTGCCTACTTCTGCCTTTCCCCAATCCTACCAGCCCATGTCCCTTGCTTTCTGCATTTTGTAGAATGTCTTGGCCCTGTTCTCACTAATGTCCGGCCAAATCGCCAACTTTTATATGGCTCCTCATTTGAATATGCAGAACTCAGAACCTCATGTTTGAGGACTCTCTAATGATGCAGAAACTGGTCCTTGATATGGTAAGCTCCATTCATTCAAACATTCAACAAAAATTTTTAGAGCTACTACATGCTAGATACTGTGCCAAGTATTGGGAATAGAAAGTGAGTGAGGTGAAATGTCCTCCTGCCTGGAGCTCATACTTGACTAGAGAGACAGACATTAGGCAAATACACACACACACACACACACACACACACACACACACACACACACACCTCCTCCCCTGACACACATGTGCATATACAATAACACTGGTACAAGTTGTGATCAATTCTATGGAGAAAATAGTATGACTGGAGGATCCATGATTTTAGAATTTCTAGTAACTATATTTAAAAAGGTTAAAATGGTGAAATTAATTTTAATAAAAATGTTTTTATTTATCCAGTATATCTAAAATATTACTTTTCAACATGCAATCTGTATAGAAAATTAGTGAGATTTATTTACATTCTTACAAGTCTTCAAACTCTGCTGTGTACTTTACACACATATATCTCCGTTCAGACCAGCTGCATTTCTAGTACCCAGTAATCACATATGGCTAATGGTTACCATATTGGACAAACGAGCCTTATAGGTTCCCAAAGGGTTGTTGGTGCTGACCATGAACTAGTCCTAATTTTCTCGCAATGGGATATGATCACTCAAGTAGGATGTGACTCTTTGAGTGACACGCTCCTGACAACTTTAATTCCACTCAAGGCTGAAGTTGGTGGGTAAAGCTGACATGTAAAAGAGGAAGCTTTTGTGTAGCTCCAGTATACAGAACTGGAACCGAATTTCAAGGAGGCAGATTGTATTCAGAACTTTAAACAATGAGAACTTTCAGGAAACAAATGAGATGCCCTGTCTTGCACTTCTTGTGATTAGAAGAGACAAGTAGAGGCTGATGCCCACTTGGGCTAGGATTCAATAATTCAGTGAAGGCGCCTATCAGATGATCTCTCAAGTTCCTTTGAATCATGAGATTCTGTAATTGAATTAAACTTGAAATATTCTTCCAACAAAATATAGTATTATTTTTGTCTTTCTTTTGGCTTTCATTTAGGCATTAGAAAATGCTTTTGAAAGCATTTTATTTTTAGAGAAAACAAGTTATCATCTATAGCTACACATACAAAGAGAATATGAGAATTTAGGCAACTACTTGAATAATTTTAGGGAAAAAATTATGAAAACCTTTTTGGAGGGGTAAAAAAGAGATAATCACTTTAACCCTTATTTATTGACCAGTTTTGTTAGTATAAATTAGACCTAAATGAATTTTTACCCTACACGGCATGTTGGACTCATCCACAATCTAATTTGACTGAATGATGTATGTTAGTGATGGCAGCCTGTTTTATAAATGAAATTCTAACTACATATTTGTATATGAAATTAAATAATATTTACAAATAGATTTTCTATACTATGGAACTCAGTAGGCCTGGGAAATGCTGACTGATTATAGTCACTTCTCTCAAAATTTAGATCAATACATTATGCTTCCTGTTGGTTGCCAGGAATAGCCTTAGTGACACCTGGGCCGGGTCAGTGTTGAGCACCAGCCTCCCTAATGCTGGGAAGACAGAACTCAGCCCAGACTAGTAGGGATTCTCCCTGCTTTTAACCTGGAAGACAAAATAAAAAATTAACTTTTTTTAATGGAAGAATATAAAGAAATAAAATTGATAATATAGAGAAAAATGATATAATGTATTTTGCAATAACAAATGTACATTTTTATTTGTTTTTTTAAATGACTAAGGTTAGGATTGTTTCTGGAAATCTGCACTTTTTCTTTAATTTCGGTATTTTCCTCATGATTATTTCCAACGTGAAAGTGCTTTCTGTATTTGTGGATAGTTTGTTATTAACTCTACTCAAATCCAGTGTCCGTGTGCTCCGCACCCCCATCCCTGCCTCCCCCTCCTCCTCCAGACACTCACAGTGCCCTCACACATGCATGTGTGGCCTCATGTGCACACACACACACACACACAGAGCAACAGAGGAGTCCACTCTGTTAAGGCAGCCCGTTTGCTCTCTATGCTTCCAGGTGAGATAACTGTGCCTTTGGTTCTCCTAATTTCCTCCCAGCCTCTTTGTGTCCTATCAGTTAACAGATTCCCTAAGACAAAGTTCAAAGCCTTTAGTTCTATGCTCCAAGAGTAGTTTAGGCTGCAGAAAAATCTACAGAGTGCTAGATGGTATCCTTGTCCTGTTTAGAAAGGATTTCACTCAGGTAAAAATGGAGAGCTCTTTCCTCCTTTAACTTTACTGTTTAACTCACTTATCTATTCATTCATTCCTTCAGTCGTTCACTTAGTAAACATTATTTCTGAACACTTGCTTCATGCCAACCACTGTATGAGGAGAGCAAACCCATTCCATACTCTTACTTAGATTGCAAGTAAGCAGGGGACACTTTCATCAACATACTACCTTTACTACAACATCACAGATCACATAATTGGCAAATGTGCAAAGTTTCATGTCATGGGGCTGCTGGGGAGGGAGTGACATGCTCCGCCCGCCTCTCTGAAGAGATGGGATTTGAACCACGCTTGCAAGAATGCTGTGCACTTCTGGCACTTGGCAGAGGGTGGGAGCCTGCAGCCTGGGAAGGATGAACAAATCGAGAAAGCACAGAGCATATGCAGGGAGCGACGGGTGGCGTGAAGTGACTGGTCATTGGAGTCAAGGCTGCAAAAGCCAAGAGTGGGCAGGTTGTGAAGAGCATAGGTGCTGGATCTGCCCTGGGAACTTTCATTCTTCTCCCTTGACCTCCAGAATATTTTAAAATTCGAAGTCTGACAATGGAGACTAGAGAGTCTTCTAGAATGCTGGATTGGAAAATATGAGAAATAATCAGGTGACATTTTGGTGGCAGTGGCCTTGGTGGAGATTCTTCTCCTTCCTCCTCCTCCTCCTGCCCCTCTCCCTCCTCTTCCTCCTCTTTTCCTTACAAAATAGCAAGAATGCATCTTTTTGTAATAATTTTGCAAACAATAGTGCATAGAAGGCCTAGACATGGGGAAATTCGAGTGCCACTCTGTACTAGTTTTCTATTCAAAAACAAAATTCCGTTATCTCATAGGCATAAAATGTTAATGAGCTGAGCCTCTGTGCCCACTGGGAACCACCCATGGTCCAGCTCTGCCATAGAGAGCTCTGGAGATTGCTGAGCAGAATGTCAGAATTCAAGTGACCTCAAAGCCCTATTGTGACAAAGTGTCAATGGGGATGTTCACACTCAGGCCTGTGACCACAGGAGAAGGAGCTGACCCACCAACCCTAGATGATTATGGAGTCTTTGCAAACTAGCATGGTCTTGGGCTTGTTCTCTCCTGAACTGAGGCTATGATCCCATGGGAAAGTAGGAAAATCTAATGTGAAATCTGTGCCCTGCACCAGTTGCAATATCTGAAAAGCCACCGCAATGGAAAATGACTGATGAATCCTGTTGACGCTGATGAGCTAGTACTCAGGTCTTAAGTGCCAAGACCAGGTTAGTACGCCAGTCAGGCTAGACTAATCAGAGTGGCCAAGCTATTTCGTGCATCCAGACACAGTCTGGATCCCCACAATAAGTAGACTCTGGGCCTGACTTTTGGTGAATCACTGCCTCGTACACAGGGTTAATTCTAAAACTTTGCTGCCAACCTAAGCACCTTACTCCTCCAGCTTTTAAAAGACCAGGGTAGCAGGCATCCAGACTTTTGCAAGCTCACAGACATAAACATTTTTCTGAGCTCACATATGCCCATCCAGGAATCACCTTCATGCATTTCAGAAAGGGATGTAAGAGATCAATGAATTGAATTTTGGCAAACTTAAGCTTCTTACACTTGAAACTAATTTCTTCAAAATCTCCCAATCTGTCTCAGCTTTTCTCCACCTACGATCTATATCAGATCTCCCATTTTTGATCCCTACCCTGCCCCCACCAGTCACCCACAAAGTTTGTTACTTTCTATTTGCCCAGTCTGCTCTCCCTTTCTTAAAATGTCAACCACTTTTTCTCTTACCTAGACCCTTATCCCTCTAGCTCTTGTGGCTTTGGCTTCTTTTTCATATTATCTAGAACTCTTTCCCTAACAATTTCTAGAAAACACAAATAACTCCTCTTCTTTCATTTTCATTTTCGTAAATATTTATCAAGAGCCTACTTTATGTCAGTATTATGTGTTGTGAAGAATATAAAGGTAGGTTGGGGCCCCTGTCCTAAAGAACTTCTAATTTAAAGAAGTTAGTGAAATAGACAAGTATACCAATAAGGCATGGTGAAATAAGTGCTGAATCAAGGTTGAAACCCTGTTTTTTGGGACCCTAAGGAAAATGGGGCTGACAGTGACTAGAGAGATGAGAGAGACTGAAGAGTTTGCCTTTGAATTAAGCCTTGGTGAATGTGAATGATCTTTTATTTCTGATGGTTTTCAGCACTTGTTATTCTTGCACGGTAGCATTTAATTAAATACAATGTGACAGTCTTTTAAAATATATGATTTGTTTCATGCCCAATTTTGCCAGCCATGGTAGAGTGGGGGGGGGTGGGAAGTCTGGTCTCCCTGGCAGAGAATAAACTCCTTTAGTGCAAGCCCTGTCATCTTTTTCTCTTGTATTCCTCAGGTACACAGCATGTGCTCAATTAACCCTGGTTGGGTCATGGGCACATCATCGTCATTGTCATCATCATCCTGAGTATCAACAGATTTGGTTCCTTCAAAAAATCTGAAGTGGAAGAACCCAAGACTTCCTTTAAAATAGGGAGTGTAGTTTAGAATCATAATAGATAATGTGGTGCATTTCAAGATACTACCGTTCTCTTTAAAGCTATTGAACCACTAGAGTCTGCCTAATGCCCCCAAAGGACTCTCTGCAGAAGCCTGTTTAGAGACATTGAGATCTTGGCACCTAAATCTAGAACCAGAGTAACCTGATGTTGGTGGCCTTAAATCAACCTCTTTCAGAGCCCAGCTAACTCTGCCCTATGGTCTCGTGTAATCAAAGGGGAGGATCGTTTAGAGCAAATGGGCAAAGCCCACATGGGAACTTTGAACAGTCCCTGTTACCTCTAATTCCAGACTGAAGCTGTACACGATCACAGAAGCATTTTTCTCTATTTTATGTACTTGGTATTCAGTTGATGCTTGTTCTGTTACATGGCGAGCTGTTTGTGGCCTCAGGAAACTCAGGTCTCTTGACTGATGATTTTTCCTAGGAGTTGTTATAGCCAATCTTCTAGCTTGATAAAATTGTTGGAAAGGATGGATGAACCATTCATGGGCAATCCCAGGCAGGAGGAAGTCAGTACTGTAGTCACCTCACACTGGAGTGTCAAGGCCATATTAATCTCCAGCTAGATGAGGTTTTCTTCTCAGGAGGCTCCTTGCCTCTCTCAATCTTTAGAAGTCAGCAAAGCCAGATCTTGGTTTATTAGACATCAGTATATGATGATTCTTTCTGCTACTCACCCTGCACAATGGGCCAGAATTGAGGGCTGGCCACTGCAACATCTCCTCATTGGCTCCAAGATTCAGCTATTATGTCATGCAGCAATGCCCTTTGGATCAGGAAAGCCTCACTGTCTAAGGACTTGATTTTCTGGACTGCTAGCTTGTGTTCAAGGATGTTCATTTCCTGAGAATGGCATTGAGCAGTTTTAGGAAATGCTGATACAACTGTAGCAATTTTTCCCAATTTGTTCTTGACAGAGAACTCTCTTCAAAATTGAGTTGGCTTCTTTTCTTCTTTTTTTTTTGAAAATGCTGGTAAACACAATTAGCCTCATTAACCTCAGTTTCTGTTTCATAACTGAAAATTAGCCTACAATCACTGGTTTGCTGGAAAGCACAGTTATAATTAGTCTTTGACTGATACGAAAATTCTGCCTCTTCTTTAATTTCTCTGACATCTCAGTGCATGTGAAAACATGTCTGAACTCTCCCACACTGACCCTGGGGAGGTGAGTAAAAAATAAATCCAGTATTTAAATCAAGGATCTCAGGCTGAAACATGAAAACCAATATTCTTGCACATGGAAACTGGAGATGAGGAGGCATTTGTTGAAGAGGCAACGATGAGAAGGTAGACTCTATGAAGTGTATTCCCAATGCCGCGTCTAGGTGTCTAAAGATGGTGCTAGTATGCTGATGAATCAGTCATTCATAGGCAAAGTAATATGATTACTTACAGAAAAAGGATCTGGGGAAAAGTAGTTGCTCCCTTGGCACAGGTGAAGAATCACTATCTCAGCCCTTTAAATCCATTTGTTTACCAGCTTTTCCATACCATTCTGTGGGCAAGAGAAGAAGTCACATTTCACAATCAGTCTTGGCAGCTGTTCCTTTTCAGGCTAGCTCCTGAAGACTAGACTTTCAGGTCTTGTGATCAGACAGCTGGGATGATTAGTCTCCTGGAGAAACTCCATGGCCATCATTCCTCCAGTAGCTGGTAGCCTTAAAAAGGGTCCAGTTCAGGAAGGATGGGAATGTTCATTTCCTTTTTATCAACAGACAATCTGCTGAGATAAAGGGAAGGTAATCTGAAGTAGTTCAACATGGTCTTTGGGTCTGAGTTTAACAGAGTGTTGTCTGGGAAGCCAGACCACCACGGGCATCCATTTGGTGAGCCCATCAATCTGGATGCATCACTGAGATGGCATATCAAGCACACATACTGATGTGTGCCCTTCTGGGTTGTTGTCTGTGGGGACAGCATGATAGAGATGACTATCTCAGTGCTCAGAAATCCTTCTGTGTGTATATGGGGGTGGGTGTGAAGGGCAGCAGGTCCTTAGGCTGAAGCATGTATGACTCCAGATAAGCTCATGGTGTAGTAGTACCCAGAACGGGGAGGTGGGGATCTATGTGTGGCAAACATCTTTTCTTTTATTGATCTCAGTTTCCTCTTGATGGAATGAGTAGTTTGGAGGTTGTAATCCCTGACACCCACCTAGCTCTGGCGCTCATTGAGTAGATACAAAGCAAAGCCCTAATCTCCAGCCTGAACAAACAAGCATTGGACTTCTTAACACGGACAAGATTCCTTCCTTTGTCCCCTTTACCTCCTCCCCACACTACTTTGTTCTCTTAACTCCCACTAAAGATACTTAATTTCCAAGTTGTCTCTCTATAGACCTAAAATATGCCCCCCGACAAGCACGTGCTCAAGGATTCTGAGTTGTTTCCCTGCCAGTGTGGACTCTGGCTGGAGGCTGTGAAATGAAGTTGAGCTGTTCTGTCTCAGTGCCCAAACTACAAATTAGAAATCTTATAATTCAAATTGAAGTTCTCCTGTGTTACTCCCTGCACCTCTTATTAAGCCCCATAATAGTGAAATAAAAGAGTCACTAAGTCAGGAAATAATCCAGGGCAGTAAAGCAGCTTTTATTAGGCACCTAAGGCATCAGATGCAAATAAAGTGATGAGAGAGGAAATTAATATTATTTTCTCTGTGCTCGTTGGAGAAAGTGGTGTGTGACCCTTGACTGAGTAGCAATATCTCTGAAACATCTTCCTTATTCTCTTCAGCACTGTTTATGTGAGAGGCTCTGTCTATTCAATAACCAGGTTGGAAATGATCAGGTCCAGCAAGATAACTGGATCTAATGACTGAAAGCTCCACGATAGAAGTGTCTGAGTTGACAATTCTGTTTGAAGAATTCCCAAGAATGGGCAATTTAGGAGCCACTTAGTCCCAAGAATGACACTGAGACGCTTCCTTGCAGAGACATGTTTTTATTTAGCTATTCCCCACCCGATTCCACCTTCTCTCATGGCCTCACAGCCATATGCTTCATCCATTTCATTTTCTGTTCATTTCAAAGAAGCATCGCATATCCTGCAGAAAGGGAAAAGAGCTTGAAGGTGGTTATTTTGACAAGACACTCAGGAATAGGGACTTCCCTCTTCCTCTGGCATTCATTTCTTGCATGCTTCTTTTGGGTAATTAAACACACAAAGGTCACCTAGCATCCTGGCAATTACAGGAAGTGGGAGGGGGGAACATAAAGTAAAAGCAAACAATCAATATGAGGAAGTCAACACTGCGTTTCTGTTTTTCTTCCAGTTTCTCTAGAAAGAGATTAGTTATTTATTGATTATTCATATGCCACCTACTTCCCCAAAGATTTTTGAGGCAGTCCAATGTGATAGCATCTCAGTAACACCCGCATGCTCCTAAATTGAGTTTCTTAGCAAAATAACAACAACAAGCTAATACAAATATCTAACCTGAGTGCTTCTGAGTTCCAGTGAAATAAAAAATGTGTCTCAGCAAAAATATCTGTATTCACTTGTTCCAGCTCCCTGTTCCACCAGCCAGTCATGCTGTCTTTATTTCAAGAAAGTATTTGCTTCCTTGCCCTGCTCAGATGCATGTGTTAAAACAGGTGAAACTACAAGGTTTGACTCTTTCCACGTCTTGCACCCCTTTGGTTCAGCCCAGTGAGGAGTGCAAACTGTATTCCATAGCCCCAATGTCTAAGGAGGCTTGTGTCAGAATGAACCCTCTTTCAGTAGGGCTGCTTGTCTAGAGAGCAACCACCCTTCCAAATCCATTCTTGGAGCTGATATCATGATAGGGGTCATTTTGAAACTCTGAGCCTTTTTTATTGAACTGAGTTATTGCCATTCTGCGAACATATCTTGGGCTTTCTGACTCCACGGTTTTATTCATGCTATTCCTTTAGCCTGAAATCCTCCATGTTTATACTGCCTGTCACAATTCTCCTCATTCTTCATGGCTTTGTTGAAAGATGAACTACCTCGTGAAGCCTTTGGTATCAGTTATGAATTGTCACAATGAAGCTGAGTAACAAATATCCAAACAGTGGTAGCAAACTGCAGTAAACATTTATTTGTCCTCACAAGTCTACAGGTCTCAGCTGGGTTCACTCACGTATCCACAGACAGCTCTGTGATGGCAGAAAGGTCTGCTCATCTTGGCTGGGCTCTCTCACGTGTAAGGGGGTTGGCTGGCTGTGAGGTAGCCTCGGATGGCCTTAGTCGAGACAACTGTGCTTTCCTCCACATGGTCTCTCATCCTCCAGCAGGTTAGCTTGGGCTTGGTCTCATGGTGGTGACAGCGTTCTGAGAGAAAGAGGCAGTGTGCAAGGCCCTTTGAGACTTGGGCTCAGAACCGGCATGCTATCCCTTCTGCTCCTTTCTATTGGCCAAAGAAAATCACAAGAACAACTTGGTTCCAAGAGTGGGGAACTAGACTCAACCCCTTACAGAAGGAACTGCAAAATCACATTTTATCAGGCATGGATAGGAAGAATGAAGAGTTTGGGAAATGTTTGCCATCCGTCGACCACAACCTTTTTGATTGCCTGGTTTGAAGAGGTTTTGCTTGTGGTTTAATTTTACTGTTTTGATAGAAATGTAAAAACAGAATATAATTTGGGCACCTGCTTTATCACCTTTTATGAGTCCCTTAAAGTCAGAAGCCATGTCTCCTTTATTCTTTGGGTCTCAAGTTGCTTAATTCAGCGACTTGCCCCTTTAAAGCATTAGGCATGTTTACGAATAGAAACAGTGTACAAACAAGGCAAGATAGAAAGCATAAGCACCCAGAATTTAAAATGTGGACTGACCTCAAAAGTTAACTCTATCATCCTGTCCTGTAGTAGTATGTAAGCTGCTCTAAATGGAAAGCCAATAAAACAATTGTCTCAAAATGCAGAGAAGTTCCTCCCGCAATGAATGCCTGTTGCAAACAATGCACCATCCATGCACCCTAACACTCCAGCTTTAATCTTCCAATTTCTTAGCAGACAGAGAACAGCCATTTCCCATTTTCACCTTAGCCTCCACTGTCTGCCTTCCTCTTCTCACTGTGATTCAACTACACCTTTCCATTGGTGACAATGACTTCTGCTTAGCATCCCCAGTAGGGAACAGTGCCCGAGTGCCAAGAACAGTGCTCTGCACATAGTAGGTGCTCAGTTCTGCTTGTTGAACACATAGATGTAGGAGATTCCTTCCACCTGAGTGTCTCCAGGTCCCAGCGAATTGAGTGTTTTCTGGCTTCTCTGATGTCTTTCTTGTCTTCCTTCCTGAAACATTGCTCCCGAGGAAGTCAGACCACCTCAATGGTCAGTGGAAATTGAGTTCCCATCCACTCAGTATCTTCCACTCAAGTTTTTGTCCAGAGTTGTATTTTAGGAAGATAAAGCCAATCTAGTGGGAGAAGAGGGAAGAGGAGTGAGTTCTGCTCTGAAGAGAAGGAGAAGATTGATCCTCTATTGATTCATCCTTTTTTTTTTTAACATCTTTATTAGAGTATAATTACTTTACAATGGTGTGTTAGTTTCTGCTATAACAGAGTGAATCAGCTATACGTATACATATATCCCCATATCCCCTCCCTCTTGTGTCTCCCTCCCACCCTCCCTATCCCACCCCTCTAGGTGGTCACAAAGCACCGAGCTGATCTCCCTGTGCTATGCGGTTGCTTCCCACTAGCTATCTATTTTACATTTGGTAGTGTATATATGTCCATGTCACTCTCTCACTTCGTCCCAGCTTACCCTTCCCCCTCCCCATGTCCTCAAGTCCATTCTCTACGTCTGTGTCTTTATTCCTGTCCTGCCCCTAGGTTCTTCAGAACTTTTTTTTAGATTCCATATATATGTGTTAGCATATGATATTGATTTTTCATCCTTCTCAAAAGCTCTTCACTCTGCAGAATGGAATTCAATTAATATTTCAGGTTTTTAATGAAACTTCTTCTCATATGACTTCCTGTTGCCATTCATTTGAGTTCTAGGTCTGTAGAACTCAGTAGTAAAGAAGGTCTTTCATAACCAGTATATGTCCTCGTGGTTCTCCTGGTTTGGTTTAATTCCCCAGCATATCACTGAGAAAGAGGAACCCATTTTTCCTTTCACCCAAAGAACAGTTTGAGGCCATTAAATATTTTATTAAATAAAATAAATTTTATTTAATCTGTAATTCTGTGCCCTTTACTGTTAGTCATAGGTTAGGATGTTTTTAGTCTCAGTGTACAACCCAGATTCTCCCTGAATTATTTTTTTTAAATTAGCCCCTGCAATGGTTAATTTTATGTGTCAATTTGGCTGCACCATTGGATGCCCAGATATTTGGCTACAAATTATTTCTAGGTGTGTCTGTGAGAGTGTTTCCAGATGAGATTAGCATTGGATCTGTAGACTGCGTAAAGCAGATTGTCATGCTCAGTGTAGACCTCACCCAACCCTTTGAGGGCCTGAACAGAACAAAATAGTGAAAGAAGGGAGAATTCTCTCTCTCTCTTTCACTCTCTCTCCCTGTCTATCTGACTGCTTGAGCTGCGCACTGGTCTTCTGTCCTCAGATTGGGTCTTGCATCATTGGTGCTCCTGGTTCTCAGACCTTTGGACTCAGCCTGGAATTTCCACCACTGGCTCTCCTATATCTCCAGTTTGCAGACAGCAGATTGTGGGACTTCTTAACCTCCGAAGTTGTGGGAGCCAATTCCTTACAATAAATCTCTTCGTATATAGGCAATGGGTTCTGTTTCTCTGGAGAACTCTAATATAGTTCCTTATCGTGATACGACTATGGCTTTGTGACTGTAGAACAACCTGCCGTCTGGTCCCTTCTGGTTATTCATTCTCAACTGTCAGCACTTCTCCATCAGCAGAGGTCAACACAAATAATTAAATCGATAGCTCTGCGTGACTTCTTACTTTTCAGGATGGTCTACTATTCTCTATGACTTTCAAGATTCTATCTTTCCTGAATTTGAGTTTTCCCTGAAATTTAGTCTTTCCTATCAGAAGAGGACAGTTTTCCACGTTGCCTTTTTAAATAGGAAAACATTTCTCCCTCTCCAAATCATTTCTTTTCTTTTCCGTAGTCAGAGTCTATTTGAAATTTTATATCGTACTTTTAAGACCGGCAGACATGGTTACTAAACCCACTATTTAGAGTGATACATTACTGGCTAAAATCTTTACAAGGGTTTGTTTCAGAATGTTTGAAAATGAAATAAAAGGTAGATTTAATGTAGAATTTTGTCTATAATTATTTATTCCTAATAATTTCCCAGAGATTTTACCAAATTTTACAGACCTCTCTTTTTTCTCTACTTGTCCTTATCATTTGAGAGAAAGCTTTATTCTTCAGACAGCTAAAACAACATTCATTGAGCAACTTCTAGGTGACTGGTACTTGCATTAGGTACTGAGGACCCAAAGATGAATGCCGTCAGGCTGTGCAGGCAACATTTGTGCGTCTTCCTGCCGCTCACATCAGAAGCCTGGGGTTCCTGACTAGGGATGCTGGGTGAGCCTTTCCCACTTTCTTTCTGCTCCCTCTGATGGCACAATGATGTTTTGAGCGCTAGACGTTCATCTAGTTACTGAATAAGATGTTGAACAGGTTCCTTTCTTGCTACCAGGAAGTGATTTTAAAGAGAAATATCACTATTTTTTCCCCTGCCACTTTTGAATACTAGGCTGTGGTCATTCCCAACTTTATGCTTTATCACGATCCAGGTAGTATAATCTTTATACCATCACCTAGGTATGCTCCCTTACTTTTTCTGGCTGTGTTTTCTCCCCTCTTGAAATTTAGATTTTCTGTTCCCCGTCTGCCAACCTTTCCCATGAACTCTCAGGCACAGAATTTATTTCAATTTTCTGTAATCTCGCCTTCTAACACCAATAAAAAATCCACCTATCTCTGTGAGGCCCTGCTGACCTTTGCTTCTTATCAACTTGACGTATTTTTATTTTTTGTCTTTAGTTTTTAACATATCTTTGCTTCATTTCTCTGGCCGGGCTTCCTTTTGACCAGTGTTGTACCCTGGCCTCCTACTTTTGATTTCTCAGACCCACACCTTCCCCTTCTGTTCCTTTGCAGAGGCTCTTCCACCCCCAGGCTCATGTTCACGGCTCACGGCTCCTGACTTTCTCACCAGGGTCTGCTATCTGCCTAACTGCCTGGGTCCCAGCTCCTCCGGGGCTTGTTCTACCTCTGGGCCCTCACCCTCCTCCTCCTCTTGCCTGTGCTCCCCAAATTACTCTTCCTGACCTGACTGTGCAAAGCAGAATTTCCAGAAGCTGGAAAGCCTCTTTACCTGCCCCACCCCATCATCCGTCCCTGTGACCCCCTCATTGCAGTGAAGCACTGGAAGTGCTGATTTGTTGGACAGGATTGAGAAATATTTGTGCTGCCTCTGGCCTCTGCCAGGCTCAGTGTTCCCTCTCCATTCCCTGCTCCCCACCTTCTCTTTATCAGCTACTGGGAAACTATTGTGCCATGCAAAGAGATTTGTGTACTATTTTATTTTGACAGTTCCAACCTTACAGAAAAGTCATAAGAAGAGTAGAAAAACCTCCTATAGGATCTTGACCCAGAACCCCATTCAAATTTTGCTCGATGTCTCTGCAACATCCCTTATAGCAGAAGGTCTACACAGGATCAACCATTAAGCCTGCTGTCAGTCTCTCTGGTCTTTCAACCGGCTAGTTCCTTAGTCTTCTCTAACCTCCATGACCTTGACATTTTTGAAGATTGTCAACCAGTCATTTTGTGGGATGTTCCTCAATTTGGGGTTTCCAGTGCTTCCTCATGATTAGGCCCCAGTTATATATTTTGTGGAGGGAATATCACAGATGTTGGAGTTCTTTCCAATACTTCCTACCTAGTGGCACATGATGTCTATTTGTCCTGTAACTGGTGTGAATTTTGATAATGTGATTGAGATGGTGTCTGCCAGGTTTCTCTATTGCAAGGTAATTTTTTTTTCTTTCTAATTAATCAATATACTGTGGGTGACATTTTGAGACTATGTAAAATCTTATTCCTCATCCAGTTTTTACCCACAAGTTTTAGCACACTTCAGCACATTTCTTGCCTGAATTACTCACTACTATGATGGAAATGGTGTTTTTTCCAATACCTTGGTTCCTTCTACATTTATTAGTTGGTTTCCTCTCCTCGGAAAGAACTTTCTCTTTCCATTCATTAATTTATTTATTCATTTATTTATATCAGTGTGGACTCATGGCTTCCTATGTTCTTCAACCTGTTGTAATTCATTCTCAGATTATTATTTATTTTGATGCTCACATTGTCCAAGTTTAGCCAATGGAAGCCCCTATATATGTGGACTTTTGGCCTGTCCCCATCATTCTTTGACCATTTCTTTACTTACTGTCACAAAAAGGTGTTCTAGACTCATCTTGTGTTTTGTTTGACCCAGTCCTGGGGAATCAGAAATTTATGTATTTATTTATTCTCTATCTTTCCAACTAGATAGAAAACCATGAGTGCTCACTGATACTTCCAATTCCAATCCAGCATTACAGGTTCATTCCACCTTCCCCTGTTCTATATATGTACTTCCCTTCTCTGAATGTGAGAAACCTGGATCCCAGCATCTCCAGTCTCCTCACCTGGCACTACCCCCCTGGTTACCCTTGCTTGGGCCTGCCTCCTTCAGATCACCTACCTATTTGGGTCCGCCTTAATGGCTTTTTGATAAAGGAAGGAAAGAAAACAATAAACGGTTTTTAAAGAAGGGAAGAGGAGGAGCAAAAGAGCAGTGCTAAGAAGTTGTATCCAAACTACATTTGTTGGGCTTCCCTGGTGGCGCAGTGGTTGAGAATCTGCCTGCCGATGCAGGGCACACGGGTTCGAGCCCTGGTCTGGGAAGATCCCACATGCCGCGGAGCAACTAGGCCCATGAGCCACAACTACTGAGCCTGCGCGTCTGGAGCCTGTGCTCCGCAACAAGAGAGGCCGCGATAGTGAGAGGCCCGCGCACCACGATGAAGAGTGGCCCCCACTTGCCGCAACTAGAGAAAGCCCTCGCACAGAAACGAAGACCCAACACAGCCAAAAATAAATAAATTAATTAATTAAAAAAAAAAAGAATCAGATTTATATTAAAAAAAACTACATTTGTTATTTCTTCCTTTGAATTTAGACAATTATTTCTTTATCATTTACAGAATTATTCTAAATAGTTTCAAAATGTATCTTTGACTATTTTGCTCTAATATTTTTATTCTGTTGACATTATGTGTTGTTTTTACAAATAGTCACTATTCAATTGTCTTTGAGAATGGATAGGAATACGAGATACCCAGTTTACTGCTGTGAAAGAATAACTTCTGTTTTGATTAACATGTGTTAAGTTAAACTGTACAAACATCCACCAAATCTCAGTGACTTAACACATTGAAAGTTTAGTTCTTGTTCATGCTACAGGTCCAAAGCAGGTAAAAAGATGGGGATCTCAGAGACCAAGATTTATGGAGGCTTCATTTGTAAATGGATTCCCAGGATTTTCGTAGATTTCCCATTCTCTGGAAAAAACAATGACTAACTGCACCTTGCTTTGAAAGTTTCTACCTGGAAGTTAAACACATCATTTCTGCTCATATTTCTTTAGCCAGAGAAAATCACATGACCATGCTTCCCAGGAGGTGGAGAAGGCATCGCTACCATGTGTCTTGAAAGAGGAATGTATGAAGCAGTTGGAGTGTCCCCCCACAGTGTCTTTTGACAAGGGACATCAAGGCCAGGGCTCCGACTTTGGCTCTGCCTTTTGCTACCAGCCTGATCTTGTGTTGTTTCTATTTCTTTATCTGCAGGGCAGAAAAACCTAGCTCATGTGGTTATTATTAAAAAAATAATAAAAGTCCTTTACAAAATACAATACTATAAGAATGCATGAGAGCATCAAAACTACCATTTCTAATAGTAATGTCCACAAATGGCAGATAATCTCCCTGGGAGCTGTGTAACTCAGTGCATTCCATATTTCAGGGGATGATGAGAACATTCTTTTTTTTTTTATTATAAAAGTAATAGATGCTCAATATTTTCCTATATTTTTACTTAACCTTAACCTTTAAATATTTTCATATAGCTATAAATTCTTTTTAATATCTTTTTTCAGAGCCCACTTACTGTTTTCTAATTAATTAAACATCTATCTGTGCCTGGGCATTTAGGTGGTTTTCACATTCACAATATTCATGGTGATTTAACTCTGCTGAAGAGGAGAGAAGAATTCCTTGCTTTCACTATACCGGTCCTGGGCCTCAAATTCACTCCTCATCTTTCCTCTGTTTTGCTCCGTATTACGGGTCTCAGGGTCAGTTGGCTGCTGGCTGAATTCACCTAGTGAAGGCACTGCTAACAGGAGATTGCAGGACAGGGGAAGGAAAAAGCCCAGCTGTTTCTCTCTTTCCACTCTCCCTTGGGTGCTTTCTCAGCAGCAGCCATGCCTCCTCCTCAGCTCCCCTCTCACCAGACAGGTTCCCTCCACATGATCCAAGCCCTTGGCTCCAGTAACACATTCCTCCTCCTGTCTCTCTTGCCCAGGTGTGACAGTGGCTTCCTGCTGTTGTTAATCTCTGGGTTACCGCAGCATCTCCAGATTGGAGCTCAGCTCCTCCATCACTTGCATTACGAATTCCAGGCACTAAATGCTCTGTATTGGAAATACTTGAAGAAGTTGGTGTTATCCTGTCTAGACTTTCATTTATTCCCACACTGGGACATTACAGTTACCGTCACATTTTCTTTCTGCCCAATCCCAGCTTGTGATTATGGACTATTTAAACTCAAGAAACAAACCTATTAAAACTAGTTCAAACAAACACACATAAAAGAGGTAGCCATTGGAAGAACAAACGAGCAGCACACATTACCCATAAGCAAGAATTACAGCCGGGAATCACAAGGAAGTACAATTCAAAACTGCCCTCCTTCATCTTTTCTCTCTGCAGAACAGAGTAAACAGACACCACAGAACAGAATAAACAGAGTACCTCAGAGGAAGTGGTACCCACAGCCCCAGTTCTACCTATCTTCTCCAACCCAGTGGTCAACATGAGCTAAGTAGATCTCTGTTTCTCCATTTCTTATTTTCAAGCCTTGCTTGTTTCAGGTGCCCAAACCTCATGCAATCATCTGTTAGCAGGAGTGGGGTATGGACAAGGTCACACCCTCTACTGCTTACCCAGCTGGGGTAGGGGAGCACGGATTCTCTGAGAAAGGCCATGAGAGGGGCTGGCCCCTTGACTAGCATGTCCTCAAGCCTATTACTTAGTGATACTAAAAGCCATATGGACTTACTGTTTCTGGTGATGTGGCATATCAGTGCTACAGAGAAACGTCTCCTAATACAGGACACCTAAAACTGCAGGATAAATTATAAAACAACAACAACATCTTTTTAGTTCATGGCTGAGCCGGCAGTAAAGTTAGGAAAACCACTGGGATATGAAATGAAGAAAAAAATTCCTCTATGAATGGGAGGAGTGAGGGAAATGGCTCAAGAGATGTATAGATATGGGCATTGGTGATCTTTTATTATATAAGCTTGGTGGTGAGTATAAGTGCATTCATTTTATTACTATTATTTAAACTAAATTAAATAGGTATGTTTGCATGTATGATATATTTAATGAAGTAAATAAAATATAAAATTATATAGATATAAACTGGAAATACTTCTAAATCTCAGTTCATAATTGGCCAAAGCTTAGTTTTGAAAGAATAAAGATTTTTAAATGTATTTCCCTTGTTCTGTTTCTGTTATTGCTGCTACAGAAAACCATGCACAGCTGCAAATCTCCAGGTTTTTTCTACTCTAATATGCAAATTCTTTGTAGAATGATTGCTATGAAATGCCTCCTTCTGCTTACTGCTGTGGTAGGAGGTTACTATACATTTTCTTATCTTTTTGATGAAAAGAAAGTCATCTGGGGAATTCCCTGGAGGTCCAGTGGTTAGGACTCTGTGCTTTCACTGTCAAGGGAGCAGGTTCAATCCCCAGCTGGGGGCTAAGATCCCGCAAGCCGCGCAGCGCGGCCAAAAAAAGGAAAAAAAAAAGCAAAAGTCATCTGTGAGACTCTTTCTTACGCCTTGAAGGTCAAGCACACCACTTGGCCATAGCAGCTGTGGATGAAATACGTTCATTTACCATCTCACTAGGCTTTTGCTGTTTAATAATTCCTATTCCAAGTGAACTCACTAGGCAAGAGATGTCCTGGGTCTCTCCATGAATCACTCCATCTTGGTTTCTATTCTGCTCCCTTTGTTTATAATCTAAATGTCCATCCCCCCAGCCCTACAAGGTCATCCAACCTCCCATCCAGTCCCCTTTTGTATTTTCAGGAGACAGTTGTCTCTTGATCTCGCCGATAACTGGAATATCACAGAACCTCTGCTTTTACACTCATTTGTCAGAACAGTGGGTTTCCCATTTTAAGTGTTTATTTTTTAACTCTCTCATCACTCATCTCTGCACTTCTGTTAATATTAGCCACAGTAGGAAGTCAGGGCAGGCTCTGTCCTCAGTCATGGTCCCTGACTCTTCAATTTGGGTCACCAAGTGTCCCTCAAAACATGGCATCTTTATGCTGTCCCTGGGATCAGCCTTTCCCCAAGGGTTTACCTCTTGCCACTGGTTTTCATATGGCATTTGCAATCGTGTACTAGAGAGAATCATAATAGCTAGTGAGAGTTGATGGTTAAATATTCAGGAATTTTGTAATCCAGTTGTTAAACTATTTGCAGCTTGAAATTAGTCATGGTGGGAGCGTTTATACCATGGAGATTGGCAAATACTATAAACCAGGGCTTCCCTCGCCTCCCAGAAAGCCAGTTTACCAGCACAACACTGCATTTGGGTAATTAAAATGAAAATAAAGAAGTATTTTTGTGAACATGGATAATCGGGAAATTTTTATTCTTGAGAACACTTAGAAAATGTTCTTTAAAAGTTTCAGTCAAAAAGTCACCCAAACACGTAAAGATTTTCTAGAGGAAACAAAAAATGCTAAATGTAAAGGGAAAGAGTTGATAAACTAGACTATCAAAATTTAAAACTTCTTATTAAAAATACTGTTAAGAAAATGAAAAGATATGCCACAGACTACAGAACATATTCACGATATGGCAAAGAGCTTGTATCTAGAATATATAAAAGCTTCTACAAATAAATGAATTTAAAAAGACAAACAATTCAATAATGAAATGGGGAAAATATTGGAATAGACACTTCTCAATAAAAGAGCTGCAAATGGCCAATAATCACATGAAGAAAGGCTCAACATCATTATCATCAGGGAAATGAAAATTAAAACCACAATGAAATGCCATTTCACATTTACTAGAATAGCTGAAATCAAAGAATGTGTCCAGGATGCAGAACAACCAGAGCTCTCATACTCTGTTGGTGGAAATGAAAAATGTTGTAATCATTTTGGAAAACTATTTGGCAGTTCTATATAATGTTAAACATACACCTACCTTTTGATCTTGCCATTCTACTGCTATCCAAGAGAAATTAAAACATACCCTCAAAAAAGGCTTACACAAGAACTTTTTTATAGCAGCTTTAGTCGCAATAGCCCCAACTGGAAACTACCCAAATGTCCATCAACAGGAGAAAGAGTACACAAATTGTGGTACGTTTATATAATGGAATACGACTCAGCAATAAAAATGAACAAGTCCTTTATGCAAGAAGCGACTTGTTGAGCAAAAGAATCAGACACCAAAAGACTATGTACAGTATGCTTCTATTTATATGAAGTTCAAGAACAGACAAAACTACCCTTTGAAAAAAGAACAGTGGTTACCTTTCAGGGGATAGAGGTAGTTGCGAGTCACTGGAAGAGGACAGAAGGCAACTTTCTGGAATGATGGAGATAGTCCATCATTGTCTTGATTAGGGACGTGATTACACAGGTGTATACATTTATAAAAACTCATTATCTGTGTGTAAATTAGCTCAATAACAAGACATAAAAAGAACAGAAAAAACCCCTCTCCCAAAATAGTAACTCAAAGAACGCAACCAAAATGAAGCAATCTCATCAAGTCTCAGGACAATGAAGAAGTAACATTTTACCTGGTTTAATGATGGAAAATACGTATCATCAGATGATATCACACAGAGTGTCAGACCTTAAGACAAAAAGAACAGAGAGCAGAAAGCAATTTAACCTTATACCATTACACATTTAGCATGATGGTACACTAAAGCTTTCCACCAATCATTTTATTTCAGCTTAACGGTAACCCGGGAGTAGTAGTTTAATTCCTGGCCTTAAAAAAAAAAAAAAAAGAAAAGCAGTTTGGCCTGTTTACTCCTATTGGTGGAAATAATAAATCTAATAAATCATCGCAGCCTCCCATGCTCCTTGGCTGGCATTAGGCTGTTGACTGATGGTGTAGCCGCCAGGCTCGGCAAGCCCTACACCACCAGGCCTGCTAATTGCTGCACAGCCAAGTAGAGATTTGAAGACGAGATTAGAGGAGAGGAGTTAGGGAGTTGAGGAAGTCTGCCTAGGAATCACAAGGATGGCAGAGGCAGCTAAATCAGCATTGCTTGAACTAGATGTGGTTAGTCCTCCCTGCCGTGCCCCCATCAGCAGAAGCAAGATTCAGTGGTCATGGGACGTGGTATCCTCCAGCCCTAGACTTCTGGGTTAGCTTTGATTTTACTATTCAAGTAAGATAGCTCTGGACTCTTCGCTGCAGTCTGCCTGGTTCTGGGCTCTCTCTTCAGAACCCACCTATAGCCGCTACCTCATTCGGATCCCACCCACACCCCAGCATCATGCAGGCTTCTGACCCACTCAGAGCTGAGGCTTGTCTCTCCCTTCAAACCCAGTCTCATTCTTTAGGCTCAGACCTCCTACTTGAACAGGTGTACACAAGGGAACGGTTGCCTGCTCCAAAATGGAGTTGCCTGAAATAAGTATTACTCAACCTTTTCCTTAAGGACGTATTTGAATAAACTATGTTTAATGAAAAAAAAAAAAAAAGAAGTAAGATAGCTCCAGCCCATCCCTCATTTTGACTGCCACACCCTTAGTACCTTCCTGGACATTCCTGAGAATGCCTGGGTGGTCCCCATGTGTCCTTGAGTCACCTGTGAACACCCTCTCCAAACCTGGCTCACTTTCTCAGTGCCCTCTGGCATCTGGGGTCCTGGCACCTGCAATGTGAGCACAGCCCACCCAAAGCAGGGTTGTCACCAGGTGTACCCTAAACTAAATGGTTCATCAAGCTGTCTTGAAGGCGGGGAAGCATGGAGAGGGATTGGAGCACATACTGGACACAGAACCCCACTGGCTATGGAACAGCAGAGTTGCCGAACACTTGGCATTGGCCTCCCCATCATCATGGAGCCCTCTCCTCAGACCTGGCTTCCTCATCTTATCTCTGGGACCTATGTTTACCTTATTGAATCCCTGGCCCCCCCCCGCCCCCGGCCCCGCTCTCCTCCCTCCGTGACGGAGGCTGCCACAGAGGAAATGAAAACCTCATTTCACATGAGAACAAGCTCTCAGTCTCAGAATTGCCTTACTGTGTACTGTACATTAAGTTCTTTTGTCTTGACAACCCCATTCCGGACCACGTTCTTGCCTCCCTAACCGATACCCCTTTAAATAAAAGAGCAGCCCCGGCCTGCCCTCACTCATGACTTCTGCACAAATAGTCACCCCTCCCCATTAGACTGAAAAGCTGCCTTCAGTTTCATAAAATAGCATTTTTTTCTTCCATTTAATTCATTTATTATACACTTTGAATTGATTTTCCTCATGCTGGTGCCATTTGGGCTAGATATTTGTGGAAGCCCAGCATTCTCTAGAGCACAGTATAACCTGGGTTAGATGGACATTGAGGAGAGGATACAGCTAATTCGTGTGCTGCCTGCATGTCCTCTTGCCTGGCTCTGGAGCCACTCTTTGCCTTCTTATTTTTTAATAAATTTATTTATTTATTTATTTTTGGCTGTGTTGGGTCTTCGTTTCTGTGTGAGGGCTTTCTCTAGTGGCGGCAAGCGGGGGCCACTCTTCATCGCGGTACGCGGGCCTCTCACTATCGCGGCCTCTCTTGTTGCGGAGCACAGGCTCCAGACGCGCAGGCTCAGTAGTTGTGGCTCACGGGCCCAGATGCTCCGCGCCATGTGGGATCTTCCCAGACCAGGGCTCGAACCCGGGTCCCCTGCTTTGGCAGGCAGATTCTCAACCACTGCGCCACCAGGGAAGTCCTGCCTTCTTATTTTTCAGGTCTGACTTTAATTTCTCTATTTTATGGACGCTGAGAGTAGATGAGCTAGTGTCTGCTATCTGGCACTAAGGGCCTTTCCTCCAGGCCAGCGGGGCCCATGCATACGAACCAAGCCAGGGGGCATCAGCTCTGGGCCGCTGAGATGCCACCACTCGGCAGCCCTCGAGGAGCCCACACATTTGTATGAAATGCTTTTCAGCTGGTCTATCGTTTTCACACCAGCTTTCCTGTCCCATCCTATGTGAGGGTCCTGGTGGAGGAATCAAGATTCTCCTTAGCTCGTCGAACGCTTCCTGACCACTGTTTTCTGAACCCTGGTTTCCCAAAGCAGGTTTGGAATAAGCTTTGCCAATTTTTTTCATGTAAAATAGGAAAACGTCGAGGCCGGTTTCTCTTAGCTCCAACTTCAACTGCCCTTGTTTACACTGTGGCATACTCAACCTCCACCGAGCTTGTGACGCGTAGGTGAAGCTGGGACAGGGAATGGGCTTATGGCTGCCTGGCTTGGCCGGCCTGCAAGTTTACAGGCTGAGGCCAACCATAAACAAACCTGGATTAGCAGTTTCAAACAGGCTTAGCAAAAAGAATAAATGTTTGTGATAGAAGAAAACAGTACTGACTAGAGTATTTTGCCTTTAGACATTCTCCCATGCCTTTGTCTTTCATTCCTGAGCCTTATTACAATATTTACAAAAATGCCAGGCATGAGCATGGGCCTGTGAATTTCCAAGTTTACTAGCCTACTGTCTTTCTTTCTTCCACTGCAAGGAATTAAGAAACTGGAGCTGAAAATGAAAATGTTCACTAGCATTTTCCACACCAGTGCATCAGCGATGACTTTTCCCCCACTTTTTTGCCCCCCAAGTAAATAGTGCTAAGAATTGCAGACATCCAGCTCAGCTTAGGGCAACTTTTAAAGCCTACCACCAGATCCCCACCAAGATAAGCAGGCCCCATGCTGAGACGCTCCACAGTCAGATACAAGAGATGACTGGGACTGATGATAGGAAAAGAGGAGAGATGCTTTTAAAAAATAACATAATTTGGCTCCCTGAGAAAAGGAAAGGTAAAATGCAGGTGGTGTTCCCTCTTCTCTCCCTTGCTTGCGTCCCTGGGTGGAAGCGTTAATAGGCTTAGTGCTTATTAAGGTGAAATCAAAAAGAGAGAAAGACAGAGGAACTGCATGAACAAGATTACTAGAAACTCAAAGTTTGAGAGTTTCCAGCTGGCTCATTTATTTCAAGAAGGAAATTTAAGGAGTGCTGGAGCCCCTTTCTACCTTCATTCAGCTTTAAAAGGAAGAAGTTTCTTCTTAAAAGGAAGTTTCTTCTTTAAAAGGAAGAAGTTTCTTTCTTCTTCTACATTTCTTGCTATTTTAATAGCAAGAAATGTAGAAGGTGTGATCCAAAATGATGGAAACTATTCCATTTTTCACTTCAACAAGCATTATTTTACTTATTTTTTTGAATTTTATTTTATTTATTTTTTTATACAGCAGGTTCTTATTAGTTATCCATTTTATACATATTAGTGTATACATGTCAATCCCAATCTCCCAATTCATCCCACCACCACCACCACCCCCACCCCCTGCCACTTTCCCCCCTTGGTGTTCATACATTTGTTCTCTACATCTGTGTCTCTATTTCTGCCCTGCAAACCGGTTCATCTGTACCATTTTTCTAGGTTCCACATATATGCGTTAATATACGATATGTGTTTTTCTCTTTCTGACTTACTTCACTCTGTGTGACAGTCTCTAGATCCATCCACGTCTCTACAAATGACCCACTTTTGTTCCTTTTTATGGCTGAGTAATATTCCATTGTATACATGTGCCACATCTTCTTTATCCATTCATCTGTCGATGGGCATTTAGGTTGCTTCCATGACCTGGCTATTGTAAATAGTGCTGCAATGAACATTGGGGTGTATGTGTCTTTTTGAATTATGGTTTTCTTTGGGTATATGCCCAGTAGTGGGTTTCAACAAGCATTTATTGAATGCTTATTACATGCCCAGCACCATGCTTGAAATGGGAACCATTAAAGACTTAATCAATGGAATATTACTCAGCCATATAAAAGAATGAAATAATGCCATTCGCAGCAACATGGATAGACCTAGAGATTATTATACTAAGTGAAGTAAGTCAGACAGAGAAGGAAACTATCATATGGTATCATTTATATGTGGAATCCAAAAAAATAATGATACAAATGGACTTATTTACAAAACAGAAATAGACTCACAGACATAGAAGACAAACTTATGGTTACCAAAGGGGAAAGGAGGGGTGAGGGATAAAGTAGGAGTTTGGGATTAAAATGTATACACTACTATATATAAAATAGCTAATCAACAAGGACCTACTGTATAGCCTGGGGAACTATACTCAATATCTTGTAATAACCTATAATGGAAAAGAATCTAAAAAAAGAACATATATATATATATAAAACTGAATCCCTTTGCTGTACACCTGAAGCTTACACAACGTTTGTAAACCAACTATATTTCAATAAAAATTTTAAAAAATAGACAATCATAGATTCTGCACTTAATGTCTTTATAACTTAATCTCTGTAAAGATGAACCAGAGCTCCTTGTGAAAGAAGGCTTTCCACTTTCTGGACTGCTGAGACAGTCTGGGATGATTCACATGCATCGGACCCTACCAACAGTTAAAAGGTCCTGTTGTGGGTCATATCTGAGTCTCTGCAGTGGGGTAGCAGTGATTTTAGAATCCAGTTGACCCACTCTAATTTTGGAGTTGTTTATGTTTTTGCCTTTTTTTCCTCGACATCCTACATCTGAATTGTTTGCACCACACTGGCATCACTTATGTGGAACGCTAACCAGATTTGTTTCCCACATTCGAGCTCAGTGTCTCCATATGTGTTGTTAAGAATCATCTGGTTCTAAGTCACTCAGACTCTCTTGGCAGAGGCTCAGGGCAATTGAAAGCTAGTACGTGCTTGTTTCAAGTCCTTCTGGTTCAGGACTCCCTGTCTGTCAGTCCAGGGTATCTGCTTAGTATCTCTATATGTTATATCTCTAAAGATGCCTTGTTGAAAAAAAAAAATCCCTGGGTATACTCACCAGCATAGTAGTCAGTCTCTTCCAGTTATTTGGCTTTGTTTTATGTTGAATGAATACAAAGATTTCAGAAATAGTGTGCATTTTAATTCAAGTTCAGAACAGACTGATGTCAGAAAGATCTGCTAGAATTCTTCCCTTTGAAAAGAATCTGGCTATGTGATACTACAAGCAGCTGTAGATGGCCATGGTATCCACATTGCCTTTTTAAAGTGTGTGTGTGTATGGGGGGGGGGTTGGAAAGTTGGAATGGAAATGAAACTAGACATTTCTGCAGAAATTAAGGAATTACTATTCACTGGTATAATGTCAAATCATAAGTGACCCCTTAGTAGCATCAAAGCACATCACTTGGAAATTAAAAAATAACCACCTCAGTGAGCAAGCAGATGTATTTACTTAGCTGAAGTATCCGAGAGTCCTGTGACCCTTCCAACTAACCCAGACTGCCGAAGACAGGGCTCCATGTGCCCATCAGCCCGAGGAGGGACTCAGGAACCTCCATCGCCTACAACCCATGGGTTCTGACAGCAAAGTGAATCACTCACTTCTGGGGACGACAATGACTTGTTTACTTTTCACTGAATTGAAAATTGAAGATATTTCATAATAGGATCTGGGAAAATTTGCCAGATGTTTCATTCTACTGTGTTCTTCTGGCAAGTCTACAAGACATAATGCTGAGAAAGGCTAATAAATCAAGATAGGTATGAAAAGCTTAGGGACAAAATTCATAAAAACTCAAAATGCAGGAGTTTCTCTAGCTGCTCAAATATGAAATTTCCTTATTTTTGATGCTTCCAGACGAGCTAATATAAACTGTAGATCTCACTCTTACTCATTTCTCCTCTCCTCTTCTTTTCCTCCTTCTCTCCTTCATTTCTGCTCTAATTTTTCCAGTCTAAGAATGTCTAAACCTAGAATAGGAAAATGTATTATCTAAATTACTCAAAAAGGATGATCACATGAATACATAACCACAACTTTGAATGTAGCTTCAGCTTGAGGTCTTGCTCACTTGGCCCAAGGAAAGGTACACAGGAACAAAGCTTGGGATGCTTTAAAATAACAAATTCATTTTGCCGGGGACAAGCACTGAATGGAAAGCTTTTAGCTTATTTTCCTTTTCTTCCTCCCCAGATTTTTGAGGTGCTAATGAACCGTGGCACTGAGTAGAGGAACAGTGGTGCAGACTTTGTATTAGTGATCTGTTACTTTGGACCACTGTCATTATCACAGTGACTATAATACCAGTTGTCATAGTTATCTACCGCTGCATAACATCACCCCAAAATGCAGTGGCTTAAAACAACAAACACATTATCTCACAATTTCTGCTGGTCGGGAATTTGGGAGTGGCTTAGCTGGGTGGTCTGGCTCAAGATCTCTTGTGAGGTGGCAGTCAGGTTGTTGACTGTAGCTGCAGACAGTGAACGTTTGACTTGGGCTGGAGATTTGCTTCCAAGATGGCGCACTCACGTGGCTGCTGGCAGGAGGCCTCGGTTCCTTACTCTGTGGAATTCTCCACAGGCTGCCTGAGAGTCCTCATGCCATGGCAGCTGGCTCCCCCCAGAATGAAAGCTTCAAGTGAGAGAGGGAAAAGGAACAAGCATGAAGCCACAGACTCTCTACAATCTAGTCTCCAAAGTCACATGCTATGTGCTTTATTTTATTTGTTGGAAACAAACAGCAGAGTCCAGCCCACACTTAAAGGGAATTAGTTTCCATTTCTAAAAGGGTGGAGTAGCAAAGAATTTGTGGACTTCTCTTAAAATCACTTCACTGGTTGAGTAGAATTTCTAATTTGTGCAGTTGTTAGGGAGATATCAACAAATACCATGCATTAAAATGAAGAAGAAAAGGAAGAAAGAAAAAGAAAAGCATAACTCTATTCCTGTCACTCTTTATCCTGCCATTCACTTCCATCTGAAGCCCCATCCCCATCCCTTAAGCCATTCTGACATTGCTCATGGCTTTAACTAACTTCTCCCTAACTCCAATGGTTGATCTTACAATTGTTGAGATATTACAACATTCCTAACTTCTTAGGAAAAAGGACCCAACATAGGCAGAGCACCAGGTACCCTTGATGCCTAGAGTCATTTGAGAGCTGAAAATCTATGAATTCAGAGGACAAGGTAATGTGATATGTAAGGAGGAGAGAAATTCTCCAGTTCTCCCACGTTTGTGATCTTCTCTTACCTGATGTCTCCTAGTGTTCTGCGAGGCTTTGCTACGGCCTCCCAGAGGATTCCCTTGGTCCCTTCTACTGACAAGAGCAGGCAACCTCTGTGGGGTCAGCATATCTGCTTTCTCACTCATCTCTCCTTCTGCAGCTCCTCTGAGCTTCCTGGGTGCAATGCTTCCAGCCTCTGTTGAGGAATAGTCATGGTACTACATCACTCTTTGCCCATTATTATCCAGACTCTGCCCATGGACATCTTTACATCCCACCAGGAAGTCTGTCCTGATCAGCCGTTCACCGACTTCCTTTCATACTTACAACAGGCAAGCAAAGTGGCTCCAGGGACCAGCGGCTCACACAGTGCAGTCAGTCCTAATGGCCTTATCACTCGGCTACCTGCTCCTCCTTCCCAAAGGGAATACCAGTTAGTGTATGTGAGCCAGAGAGTCTGGCTGAACCATCCTATTACTGTTTTATATAAAGCACTTACCGAATTCCTAGAGGGAAGAAGAGTCTCCAAGGGGGACTTGTCTCATTAAACCGCTGCTTGCTTTCCAAGCAGCCAGAGAGGATCTGAGAGGTGGTGAGCAGAGAGGCAAGACCTTTGGGGGGCTTGGTGATGCTAATGTGCTAAGCTGTGGGCACGTGGGCCGTGTAAAGGGGAATAACCTCAGAGGGGAAAACGAGAAATGTGCTTCTCTCCTTTGTCCCCTTTAATGAGGTTGAAGAAGAAACAAAGACATTTTTATCGAGTGATAAAAATACACCCAGTATCAAAGTTTCTAGGTCCGTGTACGTAAAAACTCTTTATGATTTGTTCTTTCCTTTCTTTCTTTCTTTTTTTATTAAATAAAGAAAATTCTTCTGTCTCTGATCTATAGAATTCTCTACTTAGCCCCAGATAGATAAAGAAAATGGCTTCTGAAAATGTGGTCTTTTAAAAGCCTGGAGAAGAAAGAACAGAAATTTCTTTAAAAGGCTTCTGGCCATGATGTCTTTCAACTCTGGTTTATAGGAACCATTCACAGGAACCCTCTGGAAAATGGCTTTTTGCTAAGACAGCACCACAGAAAACAAGCCAGCTCCCAGGTTGACAGGATGCTGTCTGCAGAGAACTTGGGGATTGCATTTGCAAAGCTTTGCAGAACAGACTGATGCATCTGGATGCAATGTACACCGGGTGTCAAATCATTAGGGACTTCATTCTATTGCCAAGGCTAAGTCTGCAGAAAGAGGAGAAGGAAGCCCTAGGCACTGTGGAGGACAGTTGGGGTAGGATGATTTCTGAATCTCATTCTGCCCCAGAATGGGGCTGGCAAACTTCTACTCCCCCTACCCCTTACCAAGCTGCTCAACACAGAGAGGGGGGAGTCCAATTCTCCCTTCTCTAATGTGGGGGGTTTAAGTAAACATTTACACTAGGCAGTCTGGGGAGGGGTGTGTGTGTGTGTGTGTGTGTGTGTGTGTGTGTGTGTGGTAGTATGTTGTGCCCGTGTAGTAGCACCACCTTCAAATATCTGAGAACGCCTGGATATCTACGACCTCAGAAAAGTCAGGCTGTACTTTGAACAAAATGCTTTGTTGATTTTCCTTTCCCAGGATGTGATTTCTTCTTTTGGTGATGGTGCATAGAAGCACAGTAATTAGGGCTGATGAGCCATAGTCCTTAGGGCTGAAAGCAAATATTTACTTGCTTCTTTAGGGCATTTGGTAGAACTCTTTTGCCCCACCCACTCTGAAGTGAGCTGTGGCCATCTGACTTGCTTTGCTCACTAAAATAAGGATGGAAATAACTGTACCATCTCCTGCTGAAGCTTTAAGAGTTACTACCTAATTCACCACCTCTTCTTTTACCTGCCAAGGTGACTGGCAATGGTCAGGTGATGGTGGCTTCGAAAATGGAGATGACTTGGAACAGAGCCCCTGCCAGCCATTGATGGACATGTAAGGAGAGTGAGAAGCAAGTATTTACTGTCATAAGCTACTAAGATAATTGCCTTGCTTGTTAATGTAGCACAGCCTACGCTATTCTACTGGACTCTCACAATCCCTTCTGGGAAGAGGGGAGCTTCTAGCTGTCAATGGGAAGAATCTGTGTTCATAGCGTCTAGAAACACCTCTCTAGGGTTTGAAAAAGTCCTTCTCACCTCCAGTCCAAGGAAATATATATTATCGAGGACATAGGAAAGAACCAAGTTTCCATAAAACTTTAGCTATATATGATTTTATTGTGGGGGAATAGAGAATTAACCAATTTTTTCCAATGCTTTATTAAAGTTTATGATGAAACTGATCTGCCTTTCTTCCTAGGCCTGTGGGCAACCTATAACCCCTATAATATATATATATATATGCTAGTCCCACTTTTTATCTGAATGTATTTTATCCCTTGAACAGGATTGGGTTGGAAGATCATGAGCTAATCATGCTTCAGCAATGATGAAACCTGGCAGCATTCTTGTCTAGAGCATAATTATTTTCTTAATGAACTCTTACATCTGTCCTCTGCAGGAAATACTTCGGAAAAGATCTACTTTAGGACACTTAAGAGTAAACAAAGTGTTGTAGGAAGTGGCCTATCACAATTTTATTCTCATCCAATGGGAGGTAGGAAGCACAGTGTGTGTGGAGTCTGTATAATAAGGTTCCGTATACAAGATATGATTGTTTTAAAAATAGGCAAAACCCTTGGATATGCATGGAATTATCAGCCTGAGTTTCCTAGAGCAGAGCTTAAGGCAGGGTTTAAATGCTAAGGCTTCACTGGGGGTATACAATTCCAGGGCACAGAGAGTAAGGCAAGGGAAACAGACAAAGCAAGTCAAAGGCAGTGGTTTCTGAGGCGGCCACAACTTCATGAGAAAGCACAGTTGGTTGCTCCAAGGGCTCTGGAGGTGCTGTGAGGAGCCCCTGTACCTCAGAACATTCTGTTGAGGGGAGAACAGGAGTGGTGTTTTCCTGGTGGTTTCTTTCTGCCTCCTCTGCCACTTACTGGTCAGGTGTGGTCTCTCTGGGCATCAACCCATCCCTCACCCCCCAAACACACACTGCCAGGCTGTGTCACTCAGCCCTTCTGGGAGAGGGCCAATTCCTAGCCTCGTGCCCTGGAGTTTCATTCGTGCCCCAGAATGTGGAGGACCTGAGCCTTTATGCCTCTAACAAGGTCTGTATAGGGCCTGAGCTGCTGCCAGTGGTGATAGGAAACAGGGTGGCAGCAGCAAGGGCTCTCCACTGAGCAAAATCCAAGACCTGGGGACATTTGGGGCAGAGCGAACTGGGGAGATGCATAAACTGAGTCCATCACTGGTACTTCGTATTTAAGTAAAAGAAGTATATGTCTATGTGGAGACCATGATTAGAGTCCTTGAAATTTTCTTATACGTGGGCAATTGAATCCTTGTAATTATAGACGAATGTCAACTTGTTTTGGAGGGCTGTGGAACTTCTCAGCAGAAAGCAGCTTGGATAAGGTTTAAGATGAAGATATTACAAGCTGTGTCAGAACTAGTATACCTCGAATGTCCAGATTGCTGGAAATCATGAGACCCAGTTAGCCTACTGGAAACTTTGAGAAGGTGGGATCTGAGTCAGTTCTGCAAGAGTGGTCAGTAAGTCCTCTGTGGCAAACTTTTCAAAGACAGAGGGCCAGAGATGGCACTCATCATACTACAACCAAGTGGGGCTTGCTAGCACACATGCATGCACACACTCAAATAAACACACAAAACCAAGGCATTAGGTTACTGGGCACTGAAATAATTTGAATAGTAGGTTATGCCTACTTGATACCAGAAATCATCCAAATATCCAAACTGTGGGTATCATATACACCAATGAGTATGACTTCTTAGAGTGCTTTCCAAGATGCAGGATGATCTGGAAGTAAAGATCTGTACGGTCAAGTACGTTTGGAACTGCTATGTACATTGCCTTGTCTTGGAACACTTAAGTAGCATGAAGGCTCCGAGATGTCTTACGGTAAAGCAGCCTGCTTAACCTAGCCTTTCCCATACTTATTTCATCACAGACCACTCCTTTTTGCATAACAATTATCCACCTCCCAAGAAACTTGAAATCCTTGGAGAACACTTTTTTAAACTCTTTTAAGAAAGGCAGTGTGGTTTGGTAGGAATTCAGGTGGCTGAGAGCCTGAGAACTGTGCCCTAGGACTGCTTTTGACATTAATGCACCGTGACAAGAAAATCGAGTCACATAACCACACCCTTCCTCAGTTTCCTTGCTTTTCAAATAGAGGTATGTTACAAGGTAACATGTAGTAACAAGGCAGGATGTTACAAGGTCAGCAGGGAGACCAGATGAAGGAATGGTTGTGTTTTGGAAAATCAAAAGGAAAGAGAAAACAAGTGAACTGCTCTACTCTTGAAATGAACGTTGTGGTCTACGATGGATTCAATAAGCACCCTCCTTTTTTTACAAATGAGTCCTGTGCTGATCTGAGCAGATTTGGCCTTTACCAGCAGGCTCTCATAGAGCTCTGTGAATGCAGAGCCAAGAAGAGCAGATGTTGAGTGGTTGCCAGAGAGAAATGAGGAAGCCCCGCTGCCAGCTTCCCCCCAAAAATGTAGGTGCTTAGACCATGTTATTCAAAACCAGTTCTTTGAAGGCACTAAGTGCTGAATAAATATCACTAAAATATGTGTGTGGATTCTCTGCTTTGGAGCTAGGAAATGAATAATTGAGTTCAGGGTCCACCCCATCACATATCTCTTCCTGCATATGCATATCTTCCTGTATGTTCCTTCCGGGTAGAAATGGAAAGAAGAGTGTGAATCATAAACCCCTAGAATGGCAGAACAGGAAGGAAATCTGGGGCTCATCTTTTCCTCTCTCCACTTGACAGAACAGTAAATTGAGACCCAAGAGCTACACCAGTCAATCCCGGTCAAGATGACTATTGGGGGCGGAGCTGGACAGTTCCCTTCATCCCAAGCCAGTCCTCTGCCACGACACCACGACACCACAAGCCTCATTTCCTCCTCCCCAGTGATCTGAAAACATGACTACTGGAGACCCACTAGTGCTTAAATATAAATGAACCACAGGGCACATTTGTTAAGATTGCATAAAACCTCCAAAGAGCAGCCGTGCAGCAAAGCAGTCTACCTACCATTTAAACCGGCTCTTCTAGAAGAGAGTTATGTGGAAAGTCCGAGGAGAGATGGGCTGAATCGTGTTGGGTTCCTTAGAAGCAGAGCCTGACACAGGGTAGGGCAGGCAGAGAAGCTTAGTCAGGGTGTGGCTTATTAAGGCCCGGCCTTGGTCTGATCTATGGGAGAAAGGTTCTGGAGCACATGCCACACAGAACAATTGTCCCCTTTTAGGCAAGGAGGTCGGCTTTCTATATGCCCGTGTATATCAGGCACTGGCTGTGGGCCTCTAGGGAGGGTGCGTATCTTCCTGGGCAATGCAGCTCCTGTCCTCTGAGGGTGGTTTTCTGGAGAAGAGGCCAGCTATGGGTCATTAGCACAGTAAGTGGGATCGGGGCACCAGCGGGTTAAGGGGATCTGGGCCCAGCCCCCTGACCCCCGTTCCCACCCCATAGCATCTACTGCAGGAGTGGAGTGTGGATGCAGGAGAGAGAAGAAGGTTTAACAGGGCAGAGAGAAAAAGTCTGGTCTATTGTCATTCCCTTGGACATGGGCGTTTGCTCAGACCCTTCAAGGCTGGACAGAAGAGGCAATCAAGTGAAACCATCAGAGGAATGTGTTTGTCTTTGTTTCTTTCTGTGGTCATGGTCAGAGAGCTAGGTCCCTCTCAGCTTCACATTTCCTTTAAGGTTTCTCCTGCATTTCAATTGTAATGATCTAAGCAAAGTCAACAAGAAGAAGGACAGGTGTGATGATATCTCTTGATGCCTTGGCAGCCATCCTTGACCCTCATGCTCCTCAGAGAAGCCATCCAAAACTTTACCATTCTGCAGAGTGACAGGACAACAATGGCTAGTACTCATGGAATAAAAATGGGGAATGGTACACTCCTACTTTGATAAATTGGAAGTGTTTTTCTCGTGCCCCATCTCAGTTCTCTTTGGTATGTGAACTTGTGGTTCCAGGACAAATGAGATGGCAATGTTAATTTATTGGCACAAAGGTCTCTAAAATTTATGTGTCAGAAGGTCTCTAAAAAACAAACACATTCTTATCATACTGTGAAGAAAATATTAATTCTTTGTTTTGGAGAGCTTGAGCCATGATGCTGTGGCATAACGTTTTATTGATGGGAAAAGCTTTAGGATAATTCTTGCCCAACTTCTTCATTTTAAAGTGGAGGAACCTGAGGCCCAGAGAAATGGAAATGATTTAACCAAGAGCACAGAGTTAGTTCATGGCAGAAACTGTAAGTAGTATTTTAAAAAAACAAACAGACAACAACAACGACAAACCAATGAGGCTTCTATTGGGCACCAAAACGCCAAAGCTTGTGCTGGGAACCAAACATACCAAGTTGACTAGGACTCAGTGGTTCCCTCCGGGAAGGAACAATGCACTAAGCACTTTACAGCATGTGCTCCATTTGAAGTACACAGAGGTTCCGGGGGGATCCTGGGAGTCAGATACCATAAGATCGACCTGGGGAATTTAGGGGAAGTCTTTTCAGAGGAGGGGATATTTATGTTGGAACTTAGAGGCTGAATCAGATTTTGAAATTCATGAAAGGGAGAACAAAGAAGGGTAAAGAAGACACCCCCACCATATGCACAGCCTGAATGAAGGCAGAGAGAGGGGAAGGAATGGCACTTTTCAGCTGAAGGCACAAGTGAATCTGAATAGCTGCACAGGAGCGCTGGAAGGGACTCCAGGGGAGAAATGGTGTGGGAGCTCCAGGTGTGGAAATTAAGCCCAGAAGGTGAGGTAGGAGAGAAGGGAATGAAGACTGAACTCCCAAAGCGGACTTGCCCTATGAGCAGTGATTTGAAGAGCAACTATTAGGACCTCTTAACCGCAAAATCTCTCTCTGATCCTATCCAGCACCCTTTTTAGTCACCGTGCTTAAAAGTCACTGTTTAGGATGTATTCCTTTGGGTATTGAAGATGTCTTTGCCTTAAGTAAGCCCTATTAAAATGTCATGCCCCTGAACGAGATAAGAATAATCCGTCAGGTAATACCTCCAGAAATTTGTTGACAACTAAATGACAGCTAGCTGAAAACAAGACCTGGAGGAAAGAAAACAGAAGAGACACGTGCTGGGAGGGAGTTGGGTGCTGAGAGAGGAGAAGGTGCTGAGAAGGGAGGATTCAAAATTGTGCCTGTGGCTGACCCTTCCTGAGAATGGTATGTGCAGGCCAGATACGGGGTCAAAGTGAACTTTATCTGAACTTGAGACTGATGGGTGGTGCCCAGAACCCCAGTTCTGAGGGGAAAGTAACCTGTGTAGACAGGAAAGTGTCCCTTCAGCCCGTGGCTTAGGGAATGAGAGTGCAGCTTCTAAATATGCCCACCTGATTTGGTTTGCAGGGGGAAAGAGGGAGTGCTGACTTACATAAGACTCTAGTTTCCCTTCTGCTTACAGGGAAACATGATGACTGTAACTCCAAATTTGGATATTCTTAGACTCTGTTGGGAATCTGCAAACTGGTACAGCATTGACATTAAACTTGCTTCAGTCATCTCCATGATATGCATTGCACTTATCTCCAAATTTGGATGATATTGCCTGCCCATTCGATAGTAACAAAAATGTCACATGGCTACTAAGTGGCAGAGCAAAGCTCTGAAGCCATTTCTGTTATTAAACCATGAGTAATATCTGCCAGTTGTAGCCAACCCCAAGATGGCCCCAGTATTCATGCCTGTGTTAGAGACCCCTTCCACAAAGAATAGGGCTGACCTATGTAACCATTAGGATACTGCAGAAAGGATGGAACGTGATTTCTGAGGCTGGGTCATAAAAGACAGTGTGGTTTCCAGCGTGTGTTCTTGGATCACTGGCACTGTGGGAAGCCAGCTGCTGTATCACAAGGATTCAGGCAGCCTAGGCTAGACCAATGTGGTTAAGACCTAACGTCTCCTGCCAACACCCATGTGACTAAATCATCTTGGTAGAGGGTCCTCTGGCTCCATCAAGCCTTCAAATGACTGCACTCCCAGCAGATATCTTGACTGCCACCTCATGAGACACCCTTAGCCACTCTCAAATTCCTGACCCCAAAATACTATGGATGATAAATGTTTATTGTTTTAAGCCTCTAAGTTTGAGGGTAATTTGTTACACAGCAGTAGACATCTAACATATTGCCTAATACAATGAAATTTGGGATAAAATGTAGGAGGACCCTGAGAACCAATACATATTACTTTAAGAAGAAAAGATGGTAAGACAGCTGAAAAGTTGAAAAGTGACCTGGCTGAGCACAGAAAAGAAATGGAAGAGAAAGTCAAACTATTGCAAAGAAGAAAGTCACATAAAGAAAATACAAACAGTGAAAGGAAATCGAATGCAAACATTGTTAGAGACATGGATAACAGGCCTGAGGGAATTATCACTTTAGAATCACAATATAATTTAAAAAAATAAAGTGTTACCAATAAAATGAAAAATATGAAAGGCAGACAAAAGGTAATCATATATATATGTATATAAATATACATGCATATATATAAGATAGCTGTTTATTATATATATTACATATATATGGCTGGTGTTCATGAATAATAATAATAGCTAATATTTATATAGTACTTACTAAATGTCAGGCATTTTCTAAGGCTTTTATTACCTCATTTAATCTTTATAAAAGCTGTATAAAGTAGGTCTCCATTTCATGGGTGTTATGGGCTGAACACCTGTGTCCCCCTCACCAAATTTACATGTTGAAACCCTACCCCCACCTGCACCTAGTGTGGCTGTATTTGGAGATGAAGCCTGTAAGGGATTAATTAAGGTTAAATGAGGTCATGAGGCTGAGGCCCTTAATGGATTACTATCCATTAAGAAGAGACCCCAGAGAGCTCTCTCTCTCTCTCTCTCCACCATGTGAACACACAGTGAGAAGACAGCCATCTGCAAGCCAGACAGAAGATGCTCGTGAGAACCCAACCTCGCTGGCACTCTGATCTCAGACTTGCAGTCTCCTGAACTATGAATTTCTGTTGTCCAAGCCACCTCGTCTATGGTATTTTGTTATGGCAGCCCAAACAGACTAACACAATAGGTGAGAACAAGGCACAAAGAGGTTAAGTAACTTATCCAAGGTCACCTAGAAGGTAGGCAGCAGAGCTGAGATTTGAAACCTGAAGTCTCAAATGTTCTCAACTGCTGTGCTATACAGCCTCTCATATGTGACACAAAACAAATGGAGTCTTAAAATATTCAGAGATATAATTTTAAAAATTTTATTAAAATGTTAGCAGTAATAGGAAAATATGGCATTTACTGTGTGTCAGGCTGTACAAAATAGCATACTGTGTCAGCAGAAAAACTGATAGAAAGTGATCTACATCAAAGTAACTAGTGACAAAGTTTAAAAAAAGAATCTTGTGGCATCCAAGCAAATCGTAATCACAAGAAAAAAAAATCTGAGTGACCTTAAACTTCTCCATAACAACATTTAATGATAAACTACAGTTGAGCACTCATGTGAAAAATCCACATGAAAAATAAATAATTTTGATTGTTTTATTTTTATGTTTACCTTAATTTACACTTTTGGTCCAAACATATTCACATATTATATGAAACTACATTTTATGTTTAATTCTTTGTCTCACTACTGTCAATATAATACAACTTATATGAAAATCTCAACTATATAAATATAATGTGATTTGGCTTAAGTACAAAAAATAAATACATAATACTTTGTAAGTTATGTACGTCTTTTATTACTCATTTATACACCAAAACACATCAGTAGGAGTAAAAATAATTATATTCACTTGTCTATGATAGTTCCCAACTTTTAGCCATATAAAAAAACTATAGTTTTACATATTTTTCAGTTTGGTATTATGAAGGTATATTTATCAGGGTAGGAAGATAAAGAGAATTTCATTTAACAGTTAGCATTTATAACAAATATTTAGGCACAGGATAAGTGAGTTTTTGTTTTACTGTCGCCACAGACCTCACAAATGTTAAGGCCAGACTGAATAACATAATAATAATAATCATGAGATGGAGAGAAAGAGTAGGATGCTAATTTCCTTATAATTTATAATAAAACATCAATAAACACTGTTTAAAGTTAAAATAGGGAGTTTTTTCCTTTTTAAATGATTTTCAGTCTCTTCATGTTATCCATAATCTTCACTTTCAAATTTTAGGCATCTTTTAGAAACGTTAAAAAATTTTATCTAAAGATCAATATGTTTTGTTTTATTATATTTGGGTATATTCTGCTAACATTTATAAAAATTAAACTTAAAACATTTAATACAAATAGCTCGTATAGTAACTTCATTTTTGTGAAACTTGTCTCCCAACCTCGTTCTATCTGTATGTGAATCTCTGGAATTATGGTCCCTAAAATTCCCTGCTGCCTCTGTTAGAGGCTATTTCTTACTCAGCTCTCTGTACTCTGTATGCTTGCTTTTTTTTTCCCCCACCAGCAGCTATCATTTTCCCCAAAATAAATAAATAAAACAGCATGTGTATATATGTGTTTAGAGAAAACAAAGACAGATTAGCTTTGCCTACCATGGCACGGTAATTACTTGGTGATTTGTTGAATTGGGGTTCGCTGGCTTGATGAGCTCAGCCTATGTCACCTCATTTAGATTCTGCTTGAGGTGACGTGCATCATCCTTGCTGATTTGCATAGCACCATATGCTGCTCAGACTGAGCCTTTGCACGGTATGAAATAATTCCTTTTGACAGGAAAACCACTATTACAGCAGGTAGGCTAAACTGGGGGAAAACTGTAATCAAATTAAGGAAGCAGTAATTAGACAATTAGGTTTACCCCACCACCAAATGCCGGCACTTATCTGTTCAGGATATCTAGAGAGCACTTTGTTGGGAATGGCTTGAGGGCCACTTAGAACATTACTGCAGTGTGAATGTGAGACCTCCTGAAGGTGCTTATTCATAATCTGTTTAGTCCTTATTGGTGGCATTAAGTCCTGAGTTTTGCCGTATTTTGAAGAATGAACATTTCGGTTCGTGCCTCAAAACCCCAAAGTATAGCCCCAGGACGAAGGATGCAACTACAAATTGGCTTTTCTGTTTAGCCTGATGGCTTCATGCATTAGTTTATTAGTCACATGTTTAAATTTTAGTGTCACAGGTTGATGTTTAATTATCTGGCAGAAAGATACAGTTGCATACTCTGGAATATAATGTTCAGATGATTCTTCCTACCTTCCGACCCTGCCCCCTCCTCCATCTCCCTTCTGTGCTGTCAACCAGCAAGCCAGTTCAGTAAGCTGCAGAGCAAGGATGTGATTTTATAGTTATCTCATAGACATCCTGCTCAAGTGGGCTGGCCCCAAGACACTAGTAATCCCTTTACATTCAGAGACCTCACCCTTTTCCTTGATCAGCAGGAAACACTTGACTCCTACATTCCCTAGAAAATTGCAGCTTTTCCCCCTTCCCCGATGTGTGCTCCTGAACAGACCTGAGACCCCAAGCCAAGGTGAATGCCTGAGATGAAAATTCACTCTGGAGATGACAGGATTCCAGAGGTCAGAGTTCCATGGGATAGCTCCTCTGAGAGTAAGGGAAACGTCTGTTCTTTTTTTTTTTTTTTTAATTTATTTTATTGAAGTATAGTTGATTTACAGTGTTGTGTAAATTTCTGCTGTACAGCAAAGTGATTCAGTTTTATATATATATATTCTTTGTCATATTCTTTTCCAGTATGGTTTATCATGGGATATTGAATATAGTTCCCTGTGCTATACAGTAGGACCTTGTTGTTTATCCATCTTATATATAATAGTTTGCATCTGCTTCTGTTCTTAAGGATCCTGAACAATTCTGAAGGAGGCCATGTTGGCGGGAATGCTTTTTAATGTCTCCCGAAGTTAGAAGGAAAAAAAATCAGAGTGTAATTGTGGGGTCTGATGGCTTTTTTATAACCTGGGTCTTTAGGAACAGTCAATTAAGGTTTACCTGCTAGAGTATTTTGCAAAACAAATCAATATCTCATTTATTAAAAATTAAGAACCCATAAGCTTCTAATACATGGGTCAAAAAGCAGGGAAGCAGTGTAGCCATGAATGCTTGGGGGACTAGGAAAAAAAAAAAAACATACATTTATGATTCTAAATATACCACAAGGTTCAGGGTGTTGTCACACTGCACTGCGTGGCATCAGCATAATCAGATTAGCTTACTTTTATTTTAAGAGTTGTAGCCCATAGTTAGGTTTGATTTGCATTCTGTTTCTTCTAAATCACAGGCTCTAGTCCTGAAAGCAGGAGAGCAAAGAAGGAACTCACAGAGGCTGGAGAGAATAAGCAGGCTACTGGTCTTCTTTGACATGGAATAGAAAACAGAAAACATGACAAGAGTGGAAACTTTCCTTATTGACCTTTCCATTTGTGGATTTTGAGTGGGTTTCTCCACCAAGGAGTTCCCCACCAACGCTGGGAAAAAAACAAAACAAAACAAAAAACCAACAATACGGTTCCTCTTCCCCTCCCTATCCTGTAACTGTAAGAAGAGCAAACCACTGGCATTCCACAAATGCTCAGGGCTGCCCATTCCACAGCCACATCCCTGATTGGCTCATCATATCAGTAACTTTAGATACAGGCTCTCAAACTTGCCTGGGCATTTGAATCACCTGGAGAGTATTTTAAAAACACTGATGCCTTGGTCCCACCCCCCCACCCCCCAAATTCTGATGTAGTTGGTATGGGGTGCAGGTTGGGCACTGGGATTCTTAAAACCCCCTACGTGATTTTGATGTGCAGCTAAGTTTGAGAACCACTGCCATAAGTCAGCAGTTCTCAAAGTGTTGTCCTCGGACCAGCAGCATCAGGATCCCTTGGGAGCTTGGTAGAAAGGCAGACTCTCTGGCCTCACCTCAGTCAGGCTGATTCAGAAACTGGGGGTGAGCCCAGCAACTTGTGTTTTAACAAGATCCGTAGGAGATTCTGATGCCTGCTAAAGTTTGAGAACAATTGCCTTAAGTAAAGAAATTCTTTAGACAAACTGTGTTGACACCATTTGTGGAGTAACATTAACATCTCCCAAATTGTCTTTTTCAGGAAGCAGCAAGATCGGATGGAAAAACTATGGGCTTTGGAGTCTGGCCAGACCTGGGTTTGTGTCTCAACTCCATCTTTTGTGAGCTGTGTGAGCTTAGACAAACATGCAATTTAACCTCTCTGAGCTTTAGTCTACTCAACTCTGAAACAGTGGAAATTTTATCTAACCCATAATGTTGTTGTGAAAATTAAATAGGATAACAACATCTAGAACTGACTCATAGAATACTTTTATTCAGATCTGACTTCCCTGCCCTTCCTCCCTTCCATTCCAAAGTTTAATGAGCAATAGGAAAAAGTGATGAAACCTCTCTGAGCTGGGAGTCTTCACTTTCTCACCAGTTCCTAAATATTCTTTCCTATCCTCTTCTAACTGCATCATTTATTTTCACCTGAACCAGCAACACAGCATGGGACTTCACCATCAGGCAAGTTTCAGGAACTGGGCTCCAGCTCTTAGGCCAATGAAGGAGAGTCTGCCTGTGGCCTCATTGGTTGATGAGGGACAAAAAGCATGGCGGTCACTCAAACCCAGGCAGACCCTTCCACAGAGCCCCAAGGGCATAGATATTTATTCTCAGAGGCACTCTGAGTCCTTAGAAGTAGTTCCCTCTTTGACTCAGGCAAATTGCTTAGTTTATTCCAATAATTCCCCTGTTCTGACTGGTTTGTAGAATTCATATTTTAACAGAAGGGATTTAATTTCCCATTGTTGCCCAAGGAAAAGGCACCTAAGCACACTCCAGGACAACTGGGTCCATGCAGTGTAATCGCTGAGAAGAGCAGTATCGACAATTAACATCTGAATAGATCATTATTCTTTAACTCATAATGTCTTTAACTCCAGTTCATTCTCACAAGTCAGTGAGAGAGGCATAATTATTATTGCCATTTTACAGATGAAAAAACTGAAGCTCAGAGAGGGCAAGAGACTTGTCCAAGGTCATGCAGATAGCAAACAGGGGAGTCATCTTTCTAAACTACCCTCCACATTCTCTTAATTACTGTGCTGCTGTAATAATGATAATAAATAATAAGAACAATATAAACACAAAGAGCACCTGAGAGATGCATAGACTTGGCGACTAGAAACAGGTGCCCTAATATTTATGTCAAAACTGCTGGATCTAGAGTAACTGTTTCTAAGTCTCTCTTCTCCACCTACCGTTCCCTCCACTATCAGCCCCCTCCCCTCATTGATTCCAGTATTTTTAGTCCCTAGAATAATGAGATCGACTTCATGGGAATACCTAATCATATTTTCCAAGTTTAAAAGCACTTGCTTGAAAACAGAGAGGAACTGCACTGAAATTACCGGGTGTCCCAGAACCACTCTTGTTGAAGGAGCAGCTGTAGCAGCAGTGTCCCCGGGAGAAGTGCAGTATCTCAGGGCTCGCCCCACACCTACCCAATCAGAGCTCCTGTTGAGCCAGACCCCCAGGTGATTTGTCCTCAGTCTGCAGCTCTGAACCAACTCCCAGGTGATGCCAAACCCTCTGGTCTGTGGACTCTGCTTCCGTAGCTGGGTCCTAGCACACCTGTCTTTCCCACTCCTCATTCCAGCACTCTCAGCCTCGAGTCTCAGTGCTGTGGCAGAGTAGATGACACTGATTTCTCTCCTATGACCTTACACCCACTCCCCACTCCTCCTGCCAACGCCCTCCACTTGAGCCCAGGGGGAGCGCAGGGGAGGCTCATTAAGTCCCTCCAGGCAGCAGCCCTGCAGAGAGTTACGTGGGGTTTACAGCTGCAAAAGGGGTGCACTGTCTCACAGTGGGAGTCCCTCAGCCCACCTGCACGTGGCGGTGGAAGAACTTACCTATGAAGCTGGTCTCGGTGTCTCTCTGTACCCATGGCTGGGATAAGCTCCAGCTCCGGTGGATCTCATGTCATTCAGGAGGATGGATGGTTCTAAAACCACATCAGGTGGATATGGCATATTTTATGGAAGGTTTTGTAGAATGTTCTCACCACACACACACAAAAATGGTAATTATGTGAGGTGATGGATGTGTTAACTTAATGTGGTAATCATTTCACAATATATACATGTCTCAAATCATCACATTGTAAGCCTTAAACTTACACAATGTTGTATGTCAATTATATCTCAGTAAAGGTGGTAAATTTATTTACTGATTTAGGGATGGTCTGTAGGTTCAACTTCTATCTACACAATGACTCATGGTCTTTTATTTTCCTTAGTTTTTATTTTCTTTTCAAAAGATGGTTTAACTTTTCATCATGTTATCTGAGAGATTTAGTCTCATAAAAGACGTGGTTAAATTGATTATTAATATTTTTCTTTCACATATAAAATATAGATACATATATTTACACACACATTGTATACAGATACACACAGCTACACATACTTGCAGTTTCTCAATGTGTCCTTTCTTACCTTGGAACATTTAATCAATAAGATCATTTTTTTAAGATCATTTTTAATTTAAATAATTTATTCTCTTCTCAGTGCTATAGTGGTTGTCCTTAAATAGTAGGTCTAAATATTACAGATTATTTTTACATTTCTGAAAGAAATCATTTTAAAAAGTAGAAAGGAAAGAAAAGAAAAAATTAAACATAGCATTGCTTTAAACACACTGGAATCTATGGCTATTATTAAAAGTTTTCACCTCATTAAGGGATGCTGAGTTACACTACAATTCAAACTGAAGTTTAAGTAAGATCATCGAATAGCTTCTTTTTCTTTAATAATTTCTTCCCTTCATAGTAGTACCATTTATGGTGAAATGCAGTATTCACATTTCTGAGAAATAAGTTGAAGGAAGGAACTTGCACAAGATGATTACAAATGATGTTTCCACTAAGGATGTCCATGCCTCTCAAGGTTCCGGTTTACAGTTTAAGCACTTATAACCCAAAGGGAAAAAAGCTTGGGATGCTTAGCCTCAGTTTCCAGCCTGAAGCAGGACTATTTTGTGGATGCCCTGAGGACCTCTACAAAAGCCTGTAACTGGAGCTCAGGAGTACGTACTACTTACCTCTTCCCACTGGGACTGAAATACAAACTCTGTAAGTGCAGAAGTAAGGTAGATGGAGCAGAATAAAGAAGATTATTTTGCATCACTCTTCCATTGTTTTCACCTTTCCTTTTGCTAAGTCGGCTGTCAGTAGCTAACCGATGTTTTATTTTTAACTCTGTTTCTTCATTAAAAAAAAAAAAAAATCCTATCTATATAATGTGCCCATCTCAGGCTTCACCAGCCAATAAGCACAAATTGAGTTTTAATACACAAATCGTAATGGCTCCAAGCCCCTTTCATATTTAACTGCACACCCCAAGCCACTCTACCCCCAGGGTAATTGGCCTTGTTATGGCTCATCACTGCTGCTTTCTAAACCTCTACTCTGTTTCACGGACACTCTGCAACACTCTGCAACCCTGCCTTGTTGTTTCTGGGCAGGGACCATTCTGATTCTAGAATACAGCTGCTGTCTCTGTTGCTGTTGCCTGAATCCTGCAGGAATTGAAAATCAACTGTTCTCAGGGAAAGTGGAACGCTATCTCCTGAGGGTGCCAGAGATCCTTATCACTGCTCCTGCAAAGTCAGAAGCTGAGGGTGGGGCTGGGAAAGTTGAGGGTGGGGCTGGGAAAGTTGAGGGTGGAAGACAGGATTTCCTGCAGAACTTCAGCTTGAGCCTCAAAATATCACAGCAATTAGTGATCCAGCTCTTTCCTCCTCCCAGGGTGGTGGGTGTGAGCCTAGATCAGTAGCCCCCAGGCTAGCCATTCCTCAGAGACACAGCTCTGAAGGTGGAAATCTGCTTGCATCTCTACAGTAGTGAGTACTGCCTTCACCTGTCTGAGGTTGAAGTGGGTGCCAGACGTGCTTACTTTTGAAGTCAAAGGTAGAAAATGACTTCATTTTCAGTCTGAAAGGGAGTAAGGTTCCCAGAGCAAGATTACATGAGCAGCCCTCAAGTACTTAGGCATATATTCTTTCAATGTATAAACACACACACACACACACACACACACACACACACACACTGCTAGTGTAACTGGATATGACTAAATTGAGATGGGGGCAAATTCTTTGACAGGCTTCCCAAGGAGAAGTGGGACCTATCTGTCCTCTCCCCACCCCTCCCCGTGACTCTGGCTGGCCTGTGTTTGACTAGGAGAATGAGTACCATGGAAGTGAATCTACGCTGGATCTGGCCCTGGCTTTTAAGAGAGCTGGCAGCCTCTGCCTTGACCTCTTGGAACCTGGCCCCAGCATATAAGAAATCTGACTACCTTGCTTGAGAAACTATGTGCAGAGGCCCTAAGACTCCACGGAAAGGCAAAGTGTCCAGCTGAGTCCAGCCTTCCAGCCATGCCTGCCAAGGCCCCAGGCATACGGCCGAAGCCTCTGGCCCCTCCAGGGAAAGCCAGTCACCAGCTGAATGCCATGAAGTGACCCCAGTCAACTCGACACGTGGCAGAGGAATCGACCAATTCCTGACCTATATAAAAATGGTCATTGTTTTTTTTTAGAAATTTATTTATTTATTTATTTTTGGCTGCGTTGGGTCTTCGTTGCTGCGCGCTGGCTTTCTTTAGTTGCGGCGAGCGGGGGCTACTCTTCGTTGCGGTGCGCGGGCTTCTCACTGAGGTGGCTTCTCTTGTTGCGGAGCTCGGGCTCTAGGCGTGTGGGCTTCAGTAGTTGTGGCACACGGGCTCAGTAGTTGTGGCGCACGGGCTTAGCTGCTCTGCGGCATGTGGGATCTTCCCGGACCAGGGCTCGAACCCGTGTCCCCTGCATTGGCAGACAGATTCTTAACCACTGTGCCACCAGGGAAGCCCCTGGTCATTGTTTTTAGGCTGGGGAATATTCTGTTATGCAGCAGTAGATTCCTGGATCCCTGGATAAGGACAAATTCTATAGGAGCATCTGAGCTGTGTTCAGAACTCCATTACCTTTCAAGACCTTGGCCCTGTCCCTTGTCTGTCCCTCCTCACTAGACTCCTTTCCACTGGCTGCAGACCCTCTGGGACCCGCAGATACATAGACATCATGGGACCAACCAGGGTTATTAGAAGAGTTTCACCTTTTCTCCTACTAGTTACAACTACTATATGCAAAGAGAGATCCTCAAAGAATTGGAGACCCATCCTCTGTCTGAGGTGGACGTGAAACTGGAGAAAAAAAGTAAATATTTTCAAAGTTTTTCTTCTTAGTATTTGAGAGGAAAGAAAATATTCAAGGGTGTGAAGTGCATGAATAATTAGGGTGCTTGAATCCTTCCTTATTTTTCCTTTGTAATCATTATGTTTTCTCTCCACCAAACCTCAAGTCCTGAGGCCTGCACTGCATTTCATGATATAAATCCAAATGTTCCCAATTATTATTCTCCGTTAGAGGGATTTTCTCCTCATTTTCTCTTTCACTAAAGAGAAAACGCTAAAATTAGCATTCGTAGCTGGAATCCGTAGCTCACTCAGTATGTTGCTCTAGCTCTGAGTCAGATGCTAAGAACACCTTTGCAATCTGGTTCCCAGGGTGTCGGCATTGATGTGCTGTGCCAGGGCATCAGTGTGATGCTCAGAGATGCATAGTTCTTTCTATTCTAAGAGGCTACATTTGACGGTTTATAGAGCAGCAAGACACAGCCTAATCTTTACCTGCTGACAAATGAATGTGGGGGAGGTGCTTCTAGATTCATGTCACTGACGCTCAAGATCAGTGATCAGCTGAGTTTGGGTGCAGCTTACAGCAGCAGTAACTTACTGGATCCTGGATCCCCAAATGGCCTTTTCATTCGATTTGGGCCTGAAGAGATCTTTTCTTAGTTGGCTAGAAGCAAGGAGGTTTCAGGAATTTAACGTGTCAAAATTACCATGTCCCATTTATCTGGGATCTTTATTTTCTGATCCTCTCACATCAAGTTTTGGAGTATTTGTGAGATGTGTAGAAAGAAATCCAGTCTGAGGAAGAACTGAATGGGCTAGTGAGGACTTGTTGTTTCAAGTTATAGAAAAACTAGGGTGACCATATGATTTATTATCCAAACTAGGACACTTTGAGAGTGAAAGGAGGCACTGCCAATAATTAGTCCAGGACAACAGGTATAAACCTGGACTGTCCTGGGCAAACGGGTCACCTTTCCACCCTTAAAATACCCCAATTCAAGTTGTCTTGAGCAATCTGGCCCACAAAACAAGAACTCCAGAGGTCAGGTGGGCTTTGAAGCAGTCCAACCAGTTTCTTCTAATGTCTCCACTCTGCCTTCTGGATGATAGCTTTATCCTAAAGCTGGTTCTTCTGTGGTCATAGGACGGGCGCCGGGAGGAACCGGAGCTCCATGCTGCTGCTTTCACATCTGGCAACAGGGAGAGCACTTCTGTCCCGGCCTTACAAGCAAGGATTTTGAGGTTCAGACACTTAGGTCACGTGCCCACTGCTTATAAATGACATGGCCCAGGAAATGGAATGCCTTGATTGGTTTCCATCAACAAGGGTCCCCCATTTGGAACTGTGAGTGGGTCAGTTTCTCACAAATACTGGGGCCCTTTGGGGATGAGTGGCTTTTTTGTTTTTCATTAAAATCTGGGTGGTATTAAGAAAGGAGGTGGGGAGGCATACTGGAATATAGCAGTAAATGTCAGCTCTATTGGAAACAAACCTAAAATTTAATAATTTTAGGCTGTGGGTAGTTAAGAGGGAGATTTCCCAGGTGTAAACCCAGGTTTTACCACTTACTAGCCATGTGATCTTGGACAAGTTGTTTCACTTAAATCTCATTTCCCCAACTTGGAAAATGAGATAATAATAGTATCTGACTTCTATGGTTGTTATGGGGTTAAATAAGATAATATAACCAAAGTGCTTATGACATTGTCTGGCACACAGTAAGTGCTTAATAAAGATTAGCTTCTATTGTAATGGTCATTTAAGTGACTCTCCAGAGGGATGTTCATGGGAATTTGTAAAGAAATCCTAAGGCATCAGCAATAGAGAAATCCATTCACTTGGCTGAGGAAGAAATAATGAAGGCAGAAATAGGAGCTAGAGGAAGTAGCAGAGTGAGGGCTGCATATGGGAGAGGGAAGCATGACCACAAATAAGCAGAGGAATAAAGTCGGGTTTCAGAAAATTTTAACTGGTTCCCATCCAAGGTGAGTCTGTCATCCTTAAACATTACAATAGACTCTTATAAAAGCCTTTTGCAATGATTCATGGTCAAGAAATTCTCCCTTATATTCAAGATAAATCCTTCCGGTTGTCACATAAGCCCGTTTTACGTCTTTACACAGGCTAAAACATGGGTAAAGATTTAACAGACATGGAGAGCTAAGATGGAGTTAAGAGATGTTGTAGAGAAAAGTGACAAGGCTTAGTGACATCCATTGTTTAGTGACAGGGAGAAAAGGATAGTGTCAGAAGCAGGCCTGTAATGGTGAGCATGAAAGATGAGGGAGACAGTGGTATCTGTGACAAAGAGGGAACAGGGAGAGGTTGGTCTGCTGGATAAGGAGTTGGATTTATAAATGAAAGATTGTGGTATTACCAGGGCTTTGATAGTAAAATCAAAATGGTGCCAGAATAGTAAAGAAGACATTTTTTTTTCCTTTCTGTCCCTTGCTAGATAAATAGGTAGTTAAAACAGAGAGGAGAAGGGAAAATGTTGTCAACAATGAGAACTTTTAGCAATCTGTACACATGCTGGCAAGGTTTATAAATTAGAAAATCATCAAAAATGGATATTGTAAAATCCTACTTTTTGGTGTAGGGGGAGTGGAGGGGGGATCGGTGGCTTTTCTTTTTTTTTAATTTATTTTAAAAAATTTTATTGAAGTACAGTTGATTTTAAATGGTGTGTTAATTTCTGCTGTACAGCAAAGTGACTCAGTTATACATATATATATTCTTTTTCATATTCTTTTCCATTATGGTTTATCACAGTATATGTATATTTTAACATCTTTATTGGAGTAAAATTGCTTTAAAATGGTGTGTTAGTTTCTGCTGTATAACAAAGTGAATCAGCTATACGTATACATATATCCGCATATTTTCTCCCTCTTGTATCTCCCTCCCACCCTCCCTATCCCACCCCTCTAGGTGGTCACAAAGCACTGAGCTGATCTCCCTGTGCTATGTGGCTGCTTCCCACTAGCTATCTATTTTACATTTGGTAGTGTATATATGTCCATGCCACTCTCTCACTTCATCCCAGCTTACCCTTCCCCCTCCCCGTGTCCTCAAGTCCATTCTCTATATCTGCGTATTTATTCCTGTCCTGCCCCTAGGTACTTCAGAACCATTTTTTTTAATTCCATATATATGTGTTAATATATGGTATTTATTTTTCTCTTTCTGACTTTCTTCACTCTGTATGACAGACTCTAGGTCCATCCACCTCACTACAAATAACTCCATTTCGTTTCTTTTTATGGCTAATATTCCATTGTATATATATGCCACATCTTCTTTATACATTCTTCTGTCGATGGACACTTAGGTTGTTTCCATGTCCTGGCTATTGTAAATAGTGCTGCAATGAACATTGTGGTACATGACTCGACTCTTTTTGAATTATGGTTTTCTCCAGGTATATGCCTAGTAGTGGGATTGCTGGGCCGTATGGTAGCTCTATTTTTAGTTTTTTAAGGAACCTCCATACTGTTCTCCATAGTGGCTGTATCAATTTACATTCCCAGCAACAGTGCAAGAGCATTCCCTTTTCTCCACACCCTCTCCAGCATTTATTGTTTGTAGACTTTTTGATGATGGCCATTCTGACCAGTATGCAGTGATATTTCATTGTAGTTTTGATTTGCATTTCTCTCATGATTTGTAATATTGAGCATCCTTTCATGTGTTTGTTGGCAATTTGTATATCTTCTTTGGAGAAATGTCTATTTAGGTCTTCTGCCCATTTTTGGATTAGGTTGTTTGTTTTTTTGATGTTGAGCTGCATGAGTTGCTTGTATATTTTGGAGATAAATCCTTTGTCAGTTGCTTCGTTTGCAAATATTTTCTCCCATTCTGAGGGTTGTCTTTTCGTCTTGTTTATGGTTTCCTTTGTTGTGCAAAAGCTTTTACGTTTCATTAGGTCCCATTTGTTTTTGTTTTTATTTCCCTTTCTCTAGGAGGTGGGTCAAAAAGGATCTTGCTGTAATTTATGTCACAGAGTGTTCTGCCTATGTTTTCCTCTAAGAGTTTTATAGTTTCTGGCCTTCCATTTAGGTCTTTAATCCATTTTGAGTTTATTTTTGTGTATGGTGTTAGGGAGTTTTCCAATTTCATTCTTTTACATGTAGCTGTCCAGTTTTCCCAGCACCACTTATTGAAGAGGCTGTCTTTTCTCCATTGTATATTCTTGCCTCCTTTATCAAAGATAAGGTGACCATATGTGTGTGGGTTTATCTCTGAGCTTTCTATCCTGTTCCATTGATCTATATTTCTGTTTTTGTGGCAGTACCATACAGTCTTTGCCAGCTACTACTGTAGCTTTGTAGTATAGTCTGAAGTCCAGGAGCCTGATTCCTCCAGTTCCGTTTTTCTTTCTCAAGATTGCTTTGGCTATTCGGGGTTTTTGGTGTTTCCATACATATTGTGAAATTTTTTGTTCTAGTTCTATGAAAAATGCCATTGGTAGTTTGATAGTGATTGCATTGAATCTGTAGATTGCTTTGGATAGTACAGTCATTTTCACAATGTTGAGTCTTCCAGTCCAAGAACGTGGTATATCTCTCCATCTGTTTGTATCATCTTTAATTTCTTTCATCAGTGTCTTATACTTTTCCACATGCAGGTCTTTTGTCACCTTAGATAGGTTTATTCCTAGGTATTTTATTCTTTTTGTTGCAATGGTAAATGGGAGTGTTTCCTTCATTTCTCTTTCAGATTTTTCATCATTAGTGTATAGGAATGCAGGAGATTTCTGTGCTTTAATTTTGTATCCTGCTACTTTACCCAAATCATTGATTAGCTCTAGTAGTTTCCTGGAAGCATCTTTAGGATTCTCTATGCAGAGTATCATGTCATCTGCAAACAGTGACAGTTTTACTTCTTCTTTTCCGATCTGGATTCCTTTTATTTCTTTTTCTTCTCTGATTGCTGTGGCTAAAACTTCCAAAACTATGTTGAATAATAGTGGCAAGAGTGGGCAACCTTGTCTTGTTCCTGATCTTAGTGGAAATGGTTTCAGCTTTTTACCATTGAGAATGATGTTGGCTGTGGGTTTGTCATATATGGCCGTTTTATGTTGAGGTAAGTTCCTTCTATGCCTACTTTCTGGAGGGCATTTATCATAAATGGGTGTTGAATTTTTTGAAAGCTTTTTCTGCATCTATTGAGATTATCATATGGTTTTTATTGTTCATTTGGTTAATATGGTGTATCACATTGATTTATTTGCGTATATTGAAGAATACTTGCATTCCTGGGATAAACCCCACTCGATCATGGTGTATGATCCTTTTAATGTGCTGTTGGATTCTGTTTGCTAGTATTCTCTTGAGGATTTTTGCATCTATGTTCATCAGTGATACTGGCCTGTAGTTTTCTTTTTTTGTGACATCTTTTTCTGGTTTTGGTATCAGGGTGATGGTAGCCTCATAGAATGAGTTTGGGAGTGTTCCTCCCTCTGCTATATTTTGGAAGAGTTTGAGAAGGATAGGTGTTAGCTCTTCTCTAAATGTTTGATAGAATACACCTGTGAAGGCATCACGTCCTGGGCTTTTGTTTGTTGGAAGGTTCTTAATCACAATTTCAATTTCATTACTTGTGATTGGTCTGTTTATATTTTCTATTTCTTCTTGGTTCAGTCTTGGAAGGTTGTGCTTTTCTAAGAATTTGTCCATTTCTTCCAGGTTGTCCATTTTATTGGCATATAGTTGCTTGCAGTAATCTCTCATGATTCTTTGTATTTCTGCAGTGTCAGTTATTACTTCTCCTTTTTCATTTCTAATTCTATTTATTTGAGTCTTCTCCCTTTTTTTCTTGATGAGTCTGGCTAATGGTTTATCTATTTTGTTTATCTTCTCAAAGAACCAGCTTTTAGTTTTATTGATCTTTGCTAATGTTTCCTTCATTTCTTTTTCATTTATTTCTGATCTGATCTTTATGATTTCTTTCCTTCTGCTAACTTTGGGTTTTTTTTTGTTGTTCTCTCTCTAGTTGCTTTAGGTGTAAGGTTAGGTTGTTTATTTGAGATGTTGCTTGTTTCTTGAGGTAGGATTGTACTGCTATAAACTTCCCTCTTAGAACTGCTTTTGCTGCATCCCGTAAGTTTTGGGTCATTGTGTTTTCATTGTCATTTGTTTCTAGGTATTTTTTGATTTCCTCTTTGATTTCCTCAGTGATCTCTTGGTTATTTAGTAGTGTACTGTTTAGCCTCCATGTGTTTGTATTTTTTACAGATTTTTTCCTGTAATTGATATCTCGTCTCATAGAGTTGTGCGCAGAAAAGATACTTGATACGACTTCAATTTTCTTAAATTTACCAAGGCTTGATTTGTGACCAAAGATATGATGATGTATCCTGGAGAATGTTCCATGAGCATTTGAGAAGAAAGTGTATTCTGTTGTTTTTGGAGGGAATGTCCTATAAATATCAATTAAGTCCATATTGTTTAATGTATCATTTAAAGCTTGTGTTTCCTCATTTGTTTTTATTTTGGATGATCTGTCCTTTGGTGAAAGTGGGGTGTTAAAGTCCCCTACTATGGTTGTGTTACTATCGAGTTTCCCTTTTATGGCTGTTAGTATTTGCCTTATGTATTGAGGTGCTCCTATGTTGGGTGCATAAATATTTACAATTGTTATATCTTCTTCTGGGATTGACTCCTTGATCATTATGTAATGTCCTTCTTTGTCTCTTATAATGGTCTTTATTTTAAAGTCTATTTTTTCTGATATGAGAATTGCTACTCCAGCTTTCTTTTGATTTCCATTTGCATGGAATATCTTTTTCCATCTCCTCACTTTCAGTCTATATGTGTCCCTCGGTCTGAAGTGGGTCTCTTGTAGACAACATATATACAGGTCTTGTTTTTGTATCCGTTCAGCCAGTCTATGTCTTTTGGTGGGAGCATTTAATCCATTTACATTTAAGGTAATTATCGATATGTATGTTCCTATTACCATTTTCTTAATTGTTTTGGTTTTGTTATTGTAGGTCTTTTCCTTTTCTTTTGTTTTCTACTTAGAGAAGTTTCTTTAGCATTTGTTGTAAAGCCAGTTTGGTGGTGCTGAATTCTCTTAGCTTTTGCTTGTCTGTAAAGGTTTTAATTTCTTCATCGAATCTGAATGAGATCCTTGCTGAGTAGAGTAATCTTGGTTGTAGGTTTTTCCGTTTCATCACTTTAAATATGTCCTGTCACACCCTTCTGGCTTGCAGAGTTTCTGCTGAAAGATCAGCTGTTAACCTTATGGGGATTCCCTTATATGTTATTTGGTGCTTTTCCCTTGCTGCTTTTAATATTTTTCCTTTGTATTTAATTTTTGATAGCTTGATTAATATGTGTCTTGGCATGTTTCTCCTTGGATTTATCCTGTATGGGACTCTCTGTGCTTCCTGGACTTGATTGACTATTTCCTTTCCCATATTAGGGAAGTTTTCAACTAAAATCTCTTCAAATATTTTCTCAGTTCCTTTCTTTTTCTTTTCTTCTTCTGGGACCTCTATAATTCGAATGTTGGTGCATTTAAAGTTCTGCCAGAGGTCTCTGAGACTGTCCTCAATTCTTTTCATTCTTTTTTCTTTATTTTGCTCTGCAGTAGTTATTTCCACTATTTTATATTCCAGGTCACTTATCCGTTCTTCCTCCTCAGTTATTTTGCTACTGATTCCTTCTAGAGAATTTTTAATTTCATTTATTGTGTTGTTCATCATTATGTGTTTGCTCTTTAGTTCTTCTACATCATTGTTAAACGTTTCCTGTATTTTCTCCATTCTATGTCCAAGATTTTGGATCATCTTTACTATCATTACTCTGAATTCTTTTTCAGGTAGACTGCCTATTTCCTCTTCATCTGTTTGGTCTGGTGGGTTTTTACCTTGCTCCTTCAACTGCTGTGTATTTCTCTGTCTTCTCATTTTGCTTCACTTACTGTGTTTGGGGGTCTCCTTTTCACAGGCTGCAGGTTTGTAGTTCCCATTGCTTTTGGTGTCTGCCTCCAGTGAGTGAGGTTGGTTCAGTGTGTTTTGTAGGCTTCCTGGTGGAGGGGACTAGTGCCTGTGTTCTGGTGGATGAGGCTGGATCTTGTCTTTCTGGTGGGCAGGACCACATCCGGTGGTGTGTTTTGTGGTGTCTGTGACCTTATTATAATTTTAGGCAGCCTCTCTGCTAATGGGTGGGGTTGTGTTCTTGTCTTGCTAGTTGTTTGGCATGGGGTGTCCAGCACTGTAGCTTGTTGGTCGTTGAGTGGAGCTGGGTCTTAGCATTGAGACGGAGATCTCTGGGAGGGCTCTCGTCGATTGATATTATGAGGGTCCGGGAGGTCCCTGGTGGACCAATGTCCTGATCTCAGCTCTCCCATCTCAGAGGCTCAGGCCTGACACCCAGCGGGAGCACCAAGATCCTGTCAGCCACGTGGCTCAGAAGAAAAGGGAGAAAAGCAAAAAAAAAAAAAGAAAGAAAAATAAAGTTACTAAAATAAAAAATAAATTATTAAAATAAAAGAATAAAAAAGCAATTAAAAAAAAGGAAGAGAGCAACCAAACCAATAAACAAATCAACCAATGATAACAAGCGCTAAAAACTACACTAAAAAAAATGGACAGACAGAACCCTAAGACAAATGGTAAAAGCAAACTTATACAGACAAAATCACACAAATAGCATACACATACACACAAAAAGAGAAAAAGGAAAAAAAAAAATATATATATATAAAAGGAAGAGAGCAACCAAATCAGTAAACAAATCTCCCAATGATAATAAACTCTAAATACTAAACTAAGATAAGCATAAAACTAGAAAGAAATTAGATGCAGAAAGCAAATCTCAAGTCTACAGTTGCTCCCAAAGTCCACCGCCTCAGTTTTGGGATGATTCATTGTCTATTCAGGTATTCCACAGATGCAGGGTACATGAAGTTGATTGTGAGGATTTAATCTGCTGCTCCTGAGGCTGCACGGAGAGATTTCCCTTTCTCTTCTTTGTTCGCACAGCTCCTGGGGTTCAGCTTTGGATTTGGCCCCACCTCTGCATTTAGGTCACCCTCTGGCATCTGTTCTTCACCCAGACAGTAGGGGGTTAAAGGAGCGGCTGATTAGGGGACTCTGGGTCACTCAGGCCGGGGGGAGGGAGGGGTACAGAATGTGGGGCAACTCTGCCGTGGCAGAGGCCAGCATGATGTCGCACCAGCCTGAGGCGCGCCATGTGTTCTCCTGGGGATGTTGTCCCTGGATCACGGGACCCTGGCAGTGGTGGACTGCACAGGCTCCTGGGAGGGGAGGTGTGGATAGTGACCTGAGCTTGCACATAGGCTTCTTGGTGGCTGCAACAGCAGCCTTAGCATTTCATGCCCGTCTCTGGTGTCCGTGCTGATAGCCGCGGCTCTCACCCGTCTCTGGAGCTCGTTTAGGCGGTGCTCTGAATCCCCTCTCCTCCTGCACCCTGAAACAATGGTCTCTTGCCTCTTTGGCAGCTACAAACTTTTTCCCGGACTCCCTCCTGGCTAGCTGTGGCGCACTAGCCCCCTTCAGGCTGTGTTAATGCAGCCAACCCCAGTCCTCTCCCTGGGATCTGACCTCTGAAGCCCGAGCCTCAGCTCCCAGCCCCCGCCCACCCCGGCGGGTGAGCAGACAAGCCTCTCGGGCTGCTGAGTGCTGGTCGGCACCGATCCTCTGTGCAGGAATCTCTCTGCTTTGCCCTCTGCACCCCTCTTGCTGTGCTCTCCTCCGTGGCTCCGAAGCTTCCCCCCACCGCCCCCCATCCTCGCCAGTGAAGGGGCTTCCTAGTGTGTGTAAACTTTTCCTCCTTCACAGCTCCCTCCCAGAGGTGCAGGTCCCGTCCCTATTCTTTTGTGTCTTTTCTTTTGCTCTACCCAGGTACGTGGGAAGTTTCTTGCCTTTTGGGATGTCTGAGGTCTTCTGCCAGCGTTCAGTATGTGTTCTGTAGGAGTTGTTCCACATGTAGATGTATTTTTGACGTATTTTTGGGGAGGAAGGTGATCTCCACGTCTTACTCCTCCGCCATATTGAAGGTCCTCTGGGGTTGGTGGCTTTTCTTTGCTTCTCAGGGACTTTGGTAAAAAAAGTGATACTTTTTTGCACCAGTCAACAATCAAGCGAGCCTCCTGCCTTATAAATATGGTTTGAATTGTTCACGCATGTGCAGTCATTTTAGATTTTGTTTCCCTATAGATTTTCTGGGATATGAGTCTTTCTTATGAATGGTTTCAGTGAAAGATAAACTAGGTTATCCGAATTTTGGTTATTAATATAATTGCATTAAATGTAATTTCTCAAAAAATTAAATACATTTTCATTACAAGAAATTATTTGAGGTTTTTTAAATACTTAATTTAACTTGTTATACACATAGCATCTGGTCACGATTTTGCATCAAAAATAATAAAGAATAAGGACTTGCCTCTGAAGTTTGTACTTTGATTTGTAAGTAGAACTATCTAGTCGTATAATTGGTAGAAAATTGAAATCCCAAAGAGGATTGTGTTCCATGAAAAGGAGAGACTATGAAAAGAATTTTTTTTCTTCCTTTTTGGTTCTCCCAGCATGCTTTGCTTGTGTCACAAACTATGGATTTTTCATATATAGTACTTACCTTATCTCCATTATCAAACTCTCCATTATCAAAAAAACGTACTTTTTTTACAAACAGTAGTTGCTCAAAAAATGATTGCAAATGAATGAATGAATGAATCTATCATACTTGAGCAAATCAATTCATAGTCCTGAATATTTTCATGAGAAGCATTGAAATATTATGTGCATTGATGCAAACTTATGGACACAGTGAAGTTGCATTTTATATTTTAAAATAGATCTGGTCCTAATTTATTTATATGTTTAAGAATTTAATTCTTACTTAACCACTTGACCTACTACTGTCCACTATTCTCAATTATTTAACAACTTAAACTAACACTTAGTAAGTATGTAAATGGAAAGCACCCTAACATAATGCAGGTGTCTTCCTAAGTGCCAATTATATGCCTCAACATTCCCTTCAATTTGAATGTGTTAGTAAGAATCTAATTACACTGGTTCATAGCTGATGGAATTACGGAAGGTTTCTCTCCTACATACTTATTAGACCTCAATAAGTGTTCCTTTACAATCTGTCGCTATTCAATTACCAAGTAATAACTGTCTTAATGAATCTAATTGAAATGCTTATTTCAGACTCCTGTCACACACAAAGAAGGAGGCTTCACTTAGAGTGCTTCCCCTGGATGGGACCTGACTTGTTTATCCAGAAAGAAGTGACTTCACTGGGAAGAGGGTCAAGGGGCAAAAGCTTTTGCAGAGTTTCAAGGGCATTCATTTCTCCATCATTCAAGTATCATAAAACTTAAGCCAGAACTTTGCTACTCAAGCCCATGCCTACATGAATCTTCACCCAGTCTTCAGCTTGCATTTTCCCCTTACAGTGAGAAATGTTGGTTTAGCTTTTCTCAATGAAGACAGAATAATAATAAAAATGTAAATACCAATAGCTAATATGCATAGAGTACTTCCTAGTGCCAGAGCTGCGTAAACACTTTACATATAGAAACTCATTTAATCTCCACAAACTCCCTAAGAGGGATATATACTGTTATTGTACCCATTTGACAAATGAGGAGACAGAGGATAGTTTATTTTTTCGAGAAGGACAAATTTGCACAGCTTATAGGCTAATAAATGGCAGAGATTGTGAAGCAACCCCAGGTCAACTGGCTCCACTGCATAAACTCACAAAAGCAAGACTTGAAATGAATGTTAGAGCTTAGTTGATGCAACCTCTTGTTACTCAGGAAATTGAGGGTTCAGCCTTACACAGCAGAGAAGGGTCTAGTTCCTGACCTCCAGTCTTGTGCACTCTGACCTAAACTATGCTGCATTGCTTAAAAACAACAAAATAGTTACGAAACCAAAACAACAACAAAACCCCTTGAGTTAGATGTTCTATTTAACACTCCTTCCCGCCTCCCTCCCCCTTTCTGTAATTGTTGTTTGGATCAGCAAATGGGTTTTAAAACTCATTTATCTCAAGGTGATGATAGAATTTGTTTGGAAGAATGTATAAGAGGACAGCCCAAAACATACCACAGTGTTTATTTTTCTTAAGGAAGAAATTTAAATTGTATTAGTCCAAACAGGGATGTGAGGTTGATTCAGGGAATTGCAGATCACTGATAGTTCACAATTTCTATGCAGATTCTGTGAGGCTGCACCATTGAAAACCACCCTTGGAGAACTGGCTTGGCCACAGAGCTGCTGACACACGTGTGCTAAGCCCAGAGACTCACTGAAAGTCAAGTTAACCTCAGCAGGATGTGGTCCTTCTCAGTTTGTGTCCTCATAGTCATGGTGATGGGCAGTTATCACATCAGGGTTCAGCTCTGGGACATACGCTGCATGGATTTTCTTCTCCAAAAATGATAGTGTGTTCAGGAGACACCACAGTGATTGCAAGGATTTCTGCTAGGAAAATGTCTCTGTGGAATTTACAAGGATTTTAGATACACACACACACACACAAAACTATCTGACAAGAATAACAACACTTTATATAAATTAGCTAGGTTTGCTGAAGCAGCGCCTTATATACAGGTGCAGTTTTTCTTCTTCACCCGTGGTCCATCTCAGTGGTGATTGGTGTCATTGCTCCAGCTATAAACGGCCGGAAATGGGAGTGCTCAGGCCTGTTCCTGACCCACGTTGTCATCTGTGCAGCATTCTTCGCATTTTAGGCTGTGATATTTTCCTCCAGACATCTATGCTTGTCCATGCTGATTCTAGGGGCTTGCTTTAAGACTCCTTTTGCATTCACTCAGGAACAGTTTGTAAGGAGCAAGAGTCCTCATATCTACCCAGTGAACACAGCACCAAAATTACAGAGACTTCTAACAGAACAATAATTGCTTTTCTGTGGAAAGAAAACAACACTACAGGTGTAAAATGTATTTACCCTCTTGAGGAAGCCCTGAGTTTCTCCAGCCAGCCAATGGAATCACTTTGGGTTCCAGGAATGTGCCAAGCACTGTACTAGGTTCCCTGGCTCAAGGCCTTACAGCCTATAGTCTACGGAAAGCTCCCAGGGAGGTCCTTACAATGATGTCCATGGGAAATTCGCAGTGGGGAACAGGGAACACAAAATGGAGAAATGAGAGTTTAACTTAATCCTGTCCTTCCTGAACAGAAAAAGCCCAGAACAAGGCTTCATATAGATCTCCAGCAGGCAGGGACCGGTTCTGTGCAGAGAAAATGGTTTGTGAAACAAAATTAAAGAATTGCCAGGAATTTAAGTACAAAATTGATTTTTTTTTAAAGCAAATGGCTACTTATACGTATAGAAGGATCATGTGAATTTGAAATCTTTTCATCTGAAATCTTAAAATATTTTAAATGTGAAATTGTGTAGGTGCACACTATAGTTACAAGCAGTAAATTTAGTAGAGTATGTGGACATTTTTTTTCCACAGGGGAATAGATCATATAGTCCTTACAGAACATACGCAGCAATCTGTATTTTTATTTGCTTTTTTTCAAGACAGTGCGCTGTTTGGTTTTGAACGTTTACAAGGGTCGTTTACTTATCAGATGTGACTATTTTTACTCTGTTGTTGCTTTAGGGTACACGGTGTCAACAATCTTTGAACGGTTGCCAGAGGACCACAGTCTTAAATGCAGTCTAGAGAGTGATTCACCAGGTTTGCACTTGCTGCTGGGCTGCTCCTTTATTAGCGGCCCCAAGCATCTCTTAGTGAATCTTCCGCCCTGGAGAATTTCACTGCATCTCTTCCCATTCTCTCTTTCTGTCTCTCCCTCCTCTCTGTGTCTCTCTGTGTCACTCTCTCTTTCTCTGTCTCTCCTTTTGCTTCCTCTTGGTTCTTTAATTTTCTTCATAAAAACATCAGAATCAATTTTGAGACTCCCTATTTTTGGTCCAAAGAGTTGATATGGATAGAATTGAATGATCTAAGCTCTGGATTTGAAGATCTTGATAAAAAATGGAAAGGAAATAATCCCAGGGTATTAGGAGATACACACAGTGTAAAGGGAGCCTGGGGTGAAGAAGGAGAATTTCTCTCGTTCATTCAGCATATATTTACCGAGTATCCAGTCTGTTCTGAGGGCAAAGCCGTGAATGAAACAAAGTCCTCACTCTGTGGAGACGCATTCTGGCTGGATAAGACAATCAGATAAAATACCAACAAATAAGGAAATTCTGGTAGTAATGAGTGTTATGAAGGAGATAAAAAGTGCCATTAGGGCTTAGGAGGAAGGGGTTATTTCAAGTAGGTAAGGCTTCCTGTGAGAAGTTAACACTTGAACTGAGATCTTACAAGCTGTGCAACTTTAGATAAATTATTTAAACTTCCTGAATCTCTCAAGGATAAAATTAAAGGACTCAGCTCTTAGTTTATTGTAAGGATAGAGGAGAGGAAACTATATATAAAGTGGTCCAACAAATAGTAGCTGTTTTTGTCATTGACAAAATACTGTGTCAGGATCCGAACAAGAAACTGACAACACACTCAAATTAAGATTTCTTGAGTAAAGGTTAACAGAAAAAGAATTCATAAAATTCTTTTGTAGGGAAATGAGTGCAATATCTGGGGTCTAGTAAGAGCAGACAGCAATTCTCATCTCTCGACCCAAAGGAGAGAACGTAGTGTGGTTACTGGCACTTAGAGGCAGAGAGAGCCACGTGGAGCAGGCCCCCAGGCTGAGCTCAAACCTTCGGTTCCGTGGCTTTGAGACATTTGAGGGTCTATCAGGTGCAGGGCTGGGTTAGGCCATGTCAGGTGTTACAAAGATGTGCTACATATGGAGTCAGCCACCAACAGGCTTACAGTCAAGGGTGGGAAATGACTAGTACATGTGCAATTTGGTTGCAACGTAGAAAACAACAAGGGCCATAAAGGGAGTTCAGAGAAAGACTAAGGAGTCCTTGGGGTCAGATTTCTTCCAGCCAACAGATCTAGGGAAATGCCATAGAGGAGGTGGCTGCGTTTGCCCTGGACCGTAAAGGATGCACAGGGGCTTCCCTGGTGGCGCAGTGGTTGAGAATCTGCCTGCCAATGCAGGGGACACGGGTTCGAGCCCTGGTCCGGGAAGATCCCACATGCCGCGGAGCAACTGGGCCCGTGAGCCACAACTACTGAGCCTGCGCGTCTGGAGTCTGTGCTCCGCAACAAGAGAGGCCGCGATAGTGAGAGGCCCGCGCACCGCGATGAAGAGTGTCCCCCACTTGCCACAACTAGAGAAAACCCTCACACAGAAACGAAGACCCAACATAGCCATAAATAAATTAATTAATTAATTAAAAAAAAAAAAGTTTCACAATGTCTCTGTCAAGTTTAAAAAAAAAAAAAAAGGATGCACAGGATTCACACATGCACTGGTGAACGGTGGTGGGAAAACCCTACACGTGCAGAAACTAGGAAGTTTTGTTCAGCTGGAGCCTCTGGCACGCAAAAGGGATTTAGATTTTGTCATGTCTGTGAATCTGTCCTGTCAAGCCATACTTCCCCTTCCCTATGTCGTTGACCTTCTCATTTTGCTCTTGTCCTCTTTTATAAGAGGAGGATTTGGGTGGAAGGGCAAATGGGAGTGAAGTGAGGCTCTACGAGGTACCAGAAAAGTGCGCTCAGCCTCGACTTCCCAGCCTCTAACTCAGCCTATTCCAGAGATCACTTGACAGGATGGGAAATAATGAGGAAACGAAACAAAATAACCCCAGAGCAAAGGCTATTTACTTTATCCCTTAAACCCAATTCTCCTGCTTCTCTCCCCGTCTACCAAGAACCAAAAGCAGAAAACATGGGAAACAGAAGGGAGAGAGATTCTAGAGAATGTTAGCGTGGCCTATGTCCTTCAGTCTGCCACTACCAGTTTCTGTGAAAACCTGTTTCATTTCACACCCCACCAATGTGCACCCACTGCCTTGTACTTGACTCAGGTACCTGTCATTGGCTACAGGGCAGCAGTACTTTCCAATGTGCTGTACAGTTCCCCAGATTAGAGGCTCTTCTTATGCACAGGACAGCGCTGCTTAGGGAAAGATAGATAAACTGTCCTGGACCTTTTTGTCTGTTTGTTTTTTGTTTCTTCATTCACCATGGAACCCCATTTAAAGTGGAAAATTTAAGCTCAGTGCATTCCCACCAGTTTCTCTAGGTGTTTTCATGCTGCTCAGCAGTAGACACTCACTAAATGTCCATTGAATGAATGAATGCATGTTTGCAAAAGGGTACCTGGGTTAGAGAACTATCATAATTATTACAATGTGTACACTCTAATTGCCATTATTTGTTTATTTATTTATTTATTTTTGCCTGCATTTGTTCTTCATTGCTGCATGAGGGCTTTCTCTGGTTGCGGCATGTGGGCTTCTCATTGCAGTGGCTCCTCTTGTTGCAGAGCACAGGCTCTAGGCGCGCAGGCCTCAGTAGTTGTGGCACGCAGGCTCAGTAGTTGTGGCGCACGGGCTTAGCTGCTCCGCAGCATGTGGGATCTTCCTGGAGCAGGGATCGAACCCATGTCCCCTGCATTGGCAAGTGGATTCTTAATCACTGCGCCACCAGGGAAGTCCTCTAATTGCCATTTAAATTTTTATTCCTGGCCCTAAGTAAGCCTTGAATCCAATGGCGGGGAGTGGGGGAGGGGGGAAAATACTTTGTTCATATTTGAATCTCCAGCAACTGGAAGACTATATATGGTCCATAATAGGCCCTCAATGAATTCTTATTTGAATGAATGAATAACTAAATTACTGAATGAATAGTATTGGCTTCTAAGTATGACTTAGGGAAATGATAGGAGATAATGAGGACCCATCATTGAAGCCATGTTGGGAAGGGACTTGTATACAAATAAGGAAGTTGGGATTTATAACTTATTCTTTTTGTTATAGGAAATGACTGAAGCTTTTTAAGCAATCAGGGAGTAATTTAGTAACCAAAAGCTGTTTTAGAAAATCATGCTGATGGTCACGTAGAAGATCAGTTGGGGGGTGAAAAGACTGACGTGCACCTAAGCTTTTGTTGCTTTCAAAAAGTGATAATGAAAACTTTAACGACCAAGGGCTTTTTAGTCCAGACATAGATGTGGCTGCCTTAATTCTGTTTTCTATTAACGGAAATAAATGTACTTTACCGACCTTACACAGTCTAAGAGTGCTGTATAGTTTTAGAAGACAAGTCCCCATGAAATTAGTGTAAACACATTTAATGTGTTCAATTATCTATCATTTCAGTAAATATAAAGTCACAAGGAACTTCTAGATCCTTAATGGCCACCAAGACTATCCTCAAACTCAGAATAAGAAATGCTCCCCTTCTGAGTTTTTAACATCACTTTGGGAAAGAGAGTTCTTTGATTCCTATGGTCCTTTAAAGTGTTGGACATCCAATTGCATGATTTTGTAGCCACTCTAAGATTCGAAGCGTTGGACTTATAGAAGCAGATTGTTTTGTTTCTTTCTGCCATCTGTGTTGTGGGCCCCTGATGGTCACAACTTAACATACAGTTTCAGTCAACCACTTGGGATTTTCTCCATCAGAGTTAACTGAAATGTGTTGGCCTATAGCTGAGGCTACTTCAGGTCCATCAACTGTGCTTTTTGCACCTCTAAAACATCCAAACACCTCTTTGTTACATATCATCATAAATATTGATTGCTCACTCTGACAATATATGGCTATAAAATTTTTACAGCTCCTTCCATCAAGCAGTGGGGGTCTTTCCTCCCCTCCCCGCTGGATCTGGGCTAGCCCTCTGACTTGCTCTGACCAAAGGAAGTGACAGACATGATTCTGTGTGATTTCCAAGCCTCTGCTTAAAGCGGCCTTGGAGCTTCCACTCTCACATTCTTGGGACTCTACACCTTGAAGCAAGCCTAAGATAGCCTCTTTGAGGGAGAGACAGGGAGAAAGACATACAGAGATCCTGTTATAATAGAGGTCCAGTCATCCCAGACATCCCAGCTGAGGCCCAAGGTATGTGAGGCCATCAAAGACCAGCCAGCCTCACGGCCAGCTCTACCAGCTGATGGGTTGCAGATGCATGAGAAACCCCAGCCAACATCATGTGGAGCAGAGGTGAGCTGTCCCACCTGAGCCCTCCCCAAATTGCCAGCCTATAGAATTGTGGAAAATAATCGTTGTTGTCAGCCATTAAATTTGGGATGTTGTGGTAGACAAAATTTTAAAGATGCCCGCCCCCCCCCCACCCCAAGATTCTCATTCCCTTCTTATTTAATCAAATACTAATATAGGTACTGCTGTGAAGGGATTTTTCAAATATAATTAAAGCCCCAAGTAGTTGACCTTGTGATAGGGTCCTGATGCAATCATTTAAAGTGCTGAAGTGAGCACTTTAAAAGCAGTGAGTTTTCTTTAGTTTTTCTTAAAGGTTTTCTTAAAGATAGAGTGGCGCCACATGACAAGGAATTACTGACAGCATTTAGAAGTTGAGTGGCTCCGGCCGACAGCCAGCAAGGGAGCTGGGGCCTCAGTTGTACAACCAAAACTGAATTCTGCCAACGGCCTGAAAGAGTTGGAAGCAGATTCTTTCCTAGAGCCTCCAGGTAAAAGTCCAACTCAGCCGAGAACTTCTTACAGCCTTGTGAGACCCTGAGCAGAGAACCCAGTCGAGCATACCCACAACACTAACCTATAGGATCATGTGCTAATAAGCATCTAGTTTGTGCTAATTTGTTCTGCAGCAATAGAAAATTAATACAAGTAATTTATTTCAGATGACGAATACACATACTAACATTTTCATGACACACAAGAAAGACATAACATAGAGCAGGGAATTTTAATTCTGGCTGAACATCAAAATCTTGTGGAGAGCACTTTGAACATACCAATGCCTGGGCCCACCCCAGAGATGCTGACTTAATTGATTTAATTGTTCTGGGATGTGGCCCAAGCATTGGTAGTTTTGAAAAACTCCCCAGGTGATTCCAATATGCAGCCAAAATTGAAAACCACTAATATAAAACAAATTATGTATGGGCAAATAGATAGATGAGAGAGATTTCCACCTCATCACTCCTCCACTGTGAGATAGCTACCTTAAGCATGTTGGTGACTCTATCAGTTAGGGTGCTTTCAACTGGAAGAAACAATATCCCATCAGCCATGGGACAACAAGAATATTAATCTCTCCCTTAATAGGAAATCCAGATATGAGGGGCTTCAAAGTTGGTGAGTTCAGCAGCTCTATATAACCATCTTTCCTCTGCCTCCTTCAGCACGTGGGCTTTTCTCCCAGTTTACTTCATGGTACCAAGATGGTAGCTGCTGATTCATGCACCATATATCACTTGCCACCATCCAAAGGAGGGGAGCTTCTCCTCATGTATTCCCTTCTATTAGGGAAGGAAAACTTCCCCAAAGCCTTCCCAGACTTTTGCTAAGGTTCTGCTGGCCAGAACTGGGTTACATTTCCATGTCCTCACTGTCAAAGAGACTGGAAAAGAAGTACTCAGCATGTTAAGCCTCTGTAGTGGGAGGTGGGCTCTCCTAGCAAGTTCGCAGCAGGAGAAGATGGGTGGAAGTTTACTGGGTAGACTACCAACCACCTCGATTCTTTCACGCACACCCTTATTGCTCATATAAAGATACATGTTTATGTATCTCTATATACATGTTCCCACATGAATAGAATTACATCATAGATGGTCTTTACTGCGGTCATTCACCCTCTCACATTCTATTATTGTTATTATAATAGTTTTAACTTATTCCGTTTTAGTCCAATAACAAATGTTCACACCTGGTGTTTATCCTTTAGTAATTTTCTCAATGCATACATAAATCATCAAAAATGCATATACTAGGACTTCCCTGGTGGTGCAGTGGTTAAGAATCCGCCTGCCAGTGCAGAGGACATGGGTTCGATCCCTGGTCCCGGAGATCCCACATGCCGTGGAGCAACTAAGCCCGTGCGCCACAACTACTGAGCCTGCGCTCTAGAGCCCGTGCGCTACAACTACTGAGCCTGCACTCTAAAGCCCACGAGCTGCAACTACTGAAGCCCGCATGCCACTACTACTGAAGCCTGTGAGCCTAGAGCCCGTGCTCCACAACAAGAGAAGCCACCGCAATGAGAAGCCCGTGCACCGCAACGAAGAGTATCCCCCGCTCACTGCAACTAGAGAAGGCCCACACACAGCAATGAAGACCCAACACAGCCAAAAATAAATAAATAAAAAATAAAGTAAATTTTTAAAAAATGCATATACTTATGTGTTGGAGAGGGGGTGTCATGGTTTATTTACCAAAAGAGGATCATATTGTATATTACAGCAGTTCTTTCAAGCCAAATACATGCAAAACACAGGTATTTTTCTTACTAATCTCTAAATATTATCTATTACTGCCCAACTTTTCTCAGTTTTCCCTCTCATTCATCTCTCCTTTCCACTCCTTCAACTTTTATCAGAGTCCAATTAAAACTGAGTACATAGTAGCTTACCTCATACTTTGTTGTTTGGGATGTGAGGGCAACATAGTTATGAAGCAAAATATTTTCTAACTAGTCTTCTGTCTTTCAACTAGTTGCTTGCACTTAGAAAAGTTTTCTGGATATTTGCAAACGAATCAACGGACAAAGGATTAATCTCCAAAATATATAAACAGTTCATGCAGCTCAATATCAAAAAAACCAAACAACCCAATCAAAAAATGGGCAGAAGACCTAAATAGACATTTCTCCAAAGAAGACATACAGATAGCCAAGAGGCACATGAAAAGCTGCTTAACATCACTAATTATTAGAGAAATGCAAATCAAAATTACAATGAGGTATCACTTCACACCGGTTAGAACGGGCATCATCAGAAAATCTACAAACAACAAATGCTGGAGAGGGTTTGGAGAAAAGGGAACCCTCTTGCACTGTTGGTGGGAATGTAAATTGATACAGCCACTATAGAGAACAGTATGGAGGTTCCTTAAAAAACTAAAAACAGAACTACCATACGACCCAGCAATCCCACTACTGGGCATATACCCTGAGAAAACCATAATTCAAAAAGAGTCATGTACCACAATGTTCATTGCAGCTCTATTTACAATAGCCAGGACATGGAAGCAACCTAAGTGTCCATCGACAGATGAATGGATAAAGAAGATGTGGCACATATATACGATGGAATATTACTCAGCCATAAAAAGAAACGAAATGGAGTTATTTGTAGTGAGGTGGATGGACCTAGAGTCTGTCATACAGAGTGAAGTAAGTCAGAAAGAGAAAAACAAATACCGTATGCTAACACATATATATGGAATCTAAAAAAAAAAAAAAGGTCATGAAGAACCTAGGGGCAAGATGGGAATAAAGACACAGACCTACTAGAGAATGGACTTGAGGATATGGGGAGGGGGAAGGGTAAGCTGTGACAAAGTGAGAGAGTGGCATGGACATATACACACTACCAAACGTAAAATAGATAGCTAGTGGGAAGCAGCCGCATAGCACAGGGAGATCAGCTCGTTGCTTTGTGACCACCTAGAGGGGTGGGATAGGGAGGGTGGGAGGGAGGGAGACGCAAGAGGGAAGAGGTATGGGAACATATGTATATGTATAACTGATTCACTTTGTTATAAAGCAGAAACTAACACACCATTGTAAAGCAATTATACTCCAATAAAGATGTTAAAAAAAAAAAAAGGGAAGGGGTCAGTGGGAGGGGCGAGGGGAGGAACCACAGGGAATTTTGGAAAGGGGTGTGGCTTTTCTGACAGCCTTAATTGGCATGCTGTCACAGAGGAGAGGATTTTGCTCTACTAATTATTTTGTGTTGTCATTGCCGTAACAATCTCATTGTCCCCAGAGCTACCTGTTCTCTATTCACGCGCTTCCTAGCTTTCTGTTATTCTGGAATCCAGGGAAGAGAAGACAAAGGAGAAAATGGGTCTTTCCAGGTTTCTGTGTCTGTGCCCTTTGAGAATAAGACCAAGGCTGACGCAGCTTCTCCATTCTGAGGTCCTGCTCTGGACTCTTAGCATCTACTCACGCCCTGCTCAGCTGCTGCCCGGGCCGCTCTGCCTGGGTCCTAGTTCTTTCCTCGGAAGCCTCTTTTCTGCCTTTTGGGATTTTCACAATTTTCATATTTCACCACGTCAGTCCCAGGATCTCCAGCTAAAAATGAAATACACTGTTTAAACACCTTGGAAACCAAAGGACACCAAGGTCGATAACCACTGGGACATCTCTCTCCCAGCTAAATCAAACCTTCCCGGAGTTTGTTTCCAGCGGTGGACCAACGTCACCTTTTCTTGAGACCAGAAAACTAATCAAAGTCAGGGGCTGTCTCCAGGAGTTTTTTTTTTCCTTTTTTGAAACAAACTTAGAAGAATCTAAATTAAAGACATTTCTCCAAAATATATGTTTGAATGAGGCACATTTCAAAATGTTAGTTTTAATGATTACAACCAGTTTTTAGTATTTTGTGTGTTTCTTTCCAGACTCCCTTCTATATGTATACTTACATTTAAAATAATTTGAATTCCATTGCTTTCTTCAGTTAAATATTTTACCATTTTCATTAAATAAATTTATGGTAAATATTTATGTAAATTATGCCAGCTTCAAGAGTTCAACTGTTTTTCCTCTCTGGAGATGGGTTGCATAGGTAATTGGAAATAATAGCTTAATAAGTCCCAGAATTCAGATGGGCTTATTCAGGGGGCAGCCTTCACTTGGGCAGTCTGAGAGGCTGTCATCAAGTCAGGTTGAATCTTAAGGTTTGACTTCAATTTTATCAGTTGCTGTAGGTTCATAACTGACCAACAAACAATCCAGATTGCTTAGACTAGCTAATGGTCCTGTCTCTCAACCTGAGATGTCCTTGAATTTTGGAGCCTAACTCAAATTCCAAATGCACACTAACACCTGAGGCTTTCAAGTTTGCAAAAGTACCCCAAGGTTTCCATTTCCTTTTTACACTTTCTAAAGCTCTCCCAAACCATTCAGAATGTTAAAGAATTCTCTAATCCTCTTATTTGGGAACCTGATTTGCAAATGCTAAGTGGTATACGCTTCTGCTATGTTTATTAGCATTAACGTTTGCAATTGTCTGGTCAGTCCCTGCCACCTGGCTTAGAATAAAACCCTGAGGCAGTCATCAAATTTGCTCCTTCAACAGACATTTTCTATGTTATTATTCCAAGCCTCACAGAAGGCTAGGCAGCTCAGATCATCAGAAAACATTCTCCTTTAAGATAAAGTGTGATTCCTATAGGTCTCCCAACCATAGGGAAAAGTGGAAAAATTATAACCGTGTTTAACTCCCAATGTACAACCCCAGCTCAATATGAAGAAATTCCAAAATAAGAAATAAAGTGAATTTGCCCCCAAAGACTCTCTGACAGTCCACAGATGTAGATCTGGCAGGATGCCCAGAAACTTAGATGGGTACAATTTGGACACATCAGGTTAGTTTCTTTTAACATCTCTAAATTCATCCTCTCTGGTTGCTTTCAGCCTACAGTACTGCATCAGCTCAATCCAGGGATTTTTTTTTTTTTTCCAAATAATTGATTTGGCATGTTCATTATGATAGCCAAGCATGTGACTGATTCACTAAATGTTTCATTTTTCACTCCGTATTTGGCACATACCCCTGGATACTGTAATTATTCTACCCTTTTTGTCTCTCCTCATTATACATGAAACGCTGGAGAGATGCCATTCTTTCTGACTGAACACTGATATTCTCTTTCAGCCCTTTCATGGAGAGTGTTGGTTTGTGCACAGGGCCTGAGTGTGAGAATATGTGAATTAGCCCTGATTTGTGAATTGGCTGTCATCTATATTTCCATAGCTGTCACAGCCCCGCTGATCTCAATTTCTGCACCTGGAAAATGGGAATGATGAAGGTTATTCCTTTCCAACAAAAAGCTTGTTGAGAATTAACTCATAGAGCTCAAAAGCACCAGGAAAATGTAAGAGGAAACCATTCACCCAAGCCAAGTGCTGACCCTCTCTCAGCTTCCAATGGATGTGCTCATCATAGTTTCTAAACAAGAAAAAAAAAAAACCCAAAGACCCTCAAATTAGCACTGTGATTGATTGGTTGATCAACTGTGAGCTCAGTGTTTATGAGACACAAGGGTAGATATACAAAATGTACAAGGCAGATCTCATCTTTTAAGCAGAGTCAAGTGTCCCCTGGAGTTGTTACATTCAGAGCAGCAGTCTGACCACAGTTGTGGCAGCAGCAGTGGTGGCTTTCCAGATCAGTGCTGTCCAATATAGTACTTCAGTGGCATTGGCTACATTCCAACTGCTCAGAAGCCATACATGCTAGTGGCTACCATATTGGACAGCACAGAGTCTCCACCAGCATAGAAACTTCCACTGGACAGGGCTGTCTGACACTGACAAATCTTCCCTCTCACAACTTCTCTAACTGGCCCTAAGTCAATCTTTACAGTAGCTTCAGGTGAGTCCATCTCACACAAATGAACAACAGTCTGAATTAACAGTGCATATGAAACAAGTGCCATATTTTCATACTTTCCTTCACCCAAACCCAGCACAAGAGGCTAAGATAAGCCAAAGTGCATGCTACAAAGAGATTTATCAACCAATAATCAATACCTAATTCTAAAAAGAATTGTATCATGGGACAGGGTCTAGAAATAGTCTATTTTCCTTAATATGTGAGTCCCAGTTGATTCATGGTCTGAATATCCAGGGTTTGACTGCCCTCCCCCAACCTCTCACCCCCTGATTCCTCTGTGAATTAAAGATTGATTTTATTATCTGTCCATTTCCTCCTTGTTTATGGTATAACATCTATTTGATAAAGAAGGCAACGTTAGCAGAGATTTAAGTGTTTTGCATGCTATATATGCAAAAAGGGTAAACATCAAATATAGACACAAGCTAAATGGCTTAAAATGCATTGTTTTCATGCCTTATTTTATTGCCAATCTCATATATACCTCACATCTAACAGGGAACAGGGCTCACACATCCATAAAAAGCTTACAGACCAAGCTATTGAAAGAGTAATATTTAAGCGTAGCATTCATAAAATAGCTAATGGTGCTATAGAGTTGACAGATACCACAGAAGTGTCAGAGAAATGGATGTTGAACCATCTCCTTTCAAAAATGAGAAAACTGAAATCAAGAGAGGGAACCCTCTTACACTGTTGGTGGGAATGTAAATTGATACAGCCACTGTGGAGAACAGTATGGAGGTTCCTTAAAAAACTAAAAATAAAGCTACCATATGATCCTGCAATCCCACTACTGGGCATATATCTGGAGAAAAACATGGTCCGAAAGGATACATGCACCCCAATATTCATAACAGCCAAGACATGGAAGCAACCTAAATGTTCATCAACAGAGGAATTAGTAAAGAAGATGTGGTACATATATACAATGGAATATTACTCAGCTGTTAAAAAGAATGAAAGAATGCCATTTATGGCAACATGGATGGACCTAGAGATCATCATACTGAATGAAGTAAGTCAGAAAGAGAAAGAGAAATATCGTATGCTATTCTAAAAAGAAATGATACAAATGAACTTATTTACAAAACAGAAACAGATTCACAGACTTAGAGAAAGAACTTTTGGTTACAGCGGGGAGAGAAGGGTTGGGGGGGAGGGATAGTTAAGGAGTTTGGGATTGACATGTACACATTGCTATATTTTAAATGGATAACCAACAAGGACGTACTGTATAGTACAGGGAACTCTGCTCAGTATTATGTAACAATCTAAATGGGACAAGAATTTGAAAAAGAATAGATACATGTATATGTGTAACTGAATCCCTTTGCTGTACATCTGAAACTAATGCAACATTGTTAATCAACTATACTCCAATATGAAACAAAAGTTTAAAAAAGAAAAGAGAGAGAGGTATAGTGCGGCAGTTACTTGATGGGTAGTGGAGTCGGGATTTGAACCCAGCTCCCAGACCTGGACCCAGGACTATTTTGGACCCCTTGTTCTTTGCCCTCCTCTGAAAAGGAGGATGAAGGAGATGAGCTGGGAGGGGAGGAGAAGGGAGAAAGTTGGCTTCTCTCAGATGGCAGGAAGGCGAGTTCTCCTGGTACCTGGCCAGCACCTAGGCCACACAAGGCCCACTACTTTGCACGTGAGACCCCCTTCCTTCTTAGCCTGAACCAGCATCTCTTGTGTTGCCATTTCCCAGAGTAACCTAAATGCCAACCAATGGGATCTCTGGAACCAGAGTACGGGTGGTGTGTCTTGGTTAATTCATTTTCTTTACAATGCTTTCCTTATGAAAAGCTCCAAGTTCTCTAACTCCATTTCTCTCAAATGGCATCTAAGCATTTATCTCGAGGATTTGTAGGTGTGGTTTTAGGGGTCTGTAAATCCCCTGAAAACGGAAAATGAAATTCAGCTCTCAGTCCGTACCATTCATTAAATTATCAAAGATGTCCATGATTGAAACACGCTAAAATTTGCTATAAAGGAAGAAGAGAAAAATGCACTTTTTAGAAGAAAAAGAAAATCACTGAACCCAGGAAAACTTGTAAAATGGCCAGAGGTATAATAAACAGCAACTTAATAGAAATAGCCCATAGAAATGAAAGAGAATACAATGCTCAAGAAGCCCAGGGAGAAGCAAGGCTGAAGATACATTTCCCTTAATTGTCTCTTCCTTCATTCATTTGTCTAAACCCAATGACAGCAGCCACTAACTAACTCATGCCATGCTAAGGAAAGAACTAAGTGGAATCATTACTTTACCTCCCATTTCCATATTTGAGGAACGTTATCTCTTACTACATTCTTATTCAATTGAAACAATGGAATTGAGAAATGCCCTATACCAAATAGCAAGAAATGTTCACAGGAACCTGATTGACCAGCTATAATTTTAGACTAAAATATTAACAATTTCACACGAGAACACAAATCATGAATTTTACAAATGCCTGTCGAACTAGCAATACGTGGACAAGGGTTGGCCTGAAGCATGTGACTGTTGCTGTAGTACAGTTCATCTGGTTTTCTGAATTATACGTTTTCCAGGGGCTCTGCCCAGCCTTCCAAGATGAGAATGGTGGTGTAACCATGACCTGATGGCAAGTATTCCAGGTAAGAGTATTTTGGTATATTTTAAAAGAAGCTCTCAAGGATGTTGATTGACTTAAAAATATTTTAAAAACACGATACCTTCCAGACCTCTTCAACATCAAGAGGCAGGATATAATGATTTGTATATTTTATTTTGACTTTACATGCGGTGTTAAAAACCCAAAGTACATATTATTTACACATCCACAATACAAGTTTACAAGATATCTATACATGTTAAAGTACTCTATAAAACAGTATAGAGCCACTTCACTTTAGGGTTACTTTTTATGCCGTACCATTAAAAAAGATACAATCTGTGTTTACCTTTGCACAAATGGATAAAGCATTTAAAAATTAAATTAACAGGATACAGACTAGATTTTATGTTAGAAATTTCAACATAAATACTGATAGAACTCACATTACAAACTACAAGGCAGCACAATGTTACAAAATGTTATCCGGGTTCACATAGAGTTACTGTTCCACTTTCCGCACGCTGGGATTAATATTGGTAAGGTGAATTCAAACAGGTTTGTCAGCGATGGACTGAGTAGTGTTTATCGTTGGTTGGTTTAATTTATTATCAATCTGTAATATTTTAGTTTCAAAGCTGAAGTGTTTCAAGAACAGAAGTTTTAGCTTTTGAGCTTCCAGAGACCTCAGGGAATCGCGTTCTTTATTAAACAATATTCTCAAAGGAAAAGAATAACTGCATCCATATTCTACATTCTGCATAAAAATGCTCTGGTCTTCTGCAACCCATCTCCCCCAAGTAATAGATATTATCAGGAAAACAGCTGAACTTACTTGTCTGACTAAGTCAGGAGCATTCCTCTGTCTTGATACTTTCTAGATGAGGTTCAGTAAACCGTGGTGTGCAGCATATTAACCGAAATCGTCATCAGGGTTGCACATCATCAGCTCTAAGTGGCTTCTGCAAAACTACAAATAAATGACTCCGTATGGTTTCCGCAGGTGTCACATTACCCAGGAAACCTCATTTGACTTCACATTATCACTGTTTCATCCTTAAGAAAGTAGGAGTGGAATGTTTATCATGGCAAAGGATGTAATGCAGCTATTTGGATAGATTGTTTTACAATTAACTGTTCTAGATTGTTGTTAGGATGTTTTAAAAGTCTTTTCAGGTGCTGGTTGAAAAACATTTACAACTGGCACTCAGTAAATGATGTGCTATACTGAAAACACTTGACATATTTGAGTACTTCTATCATTCTCATGAATAAGGCACAAAATGCACAGATTTAGGTAAACTCACATGTAATATGTACAGTATACTGTCATTACCTGCATGACTTAGGAGAAAATTCTCACATCACACAACATAGACAACATGATTGCACCACTGTTAGGTTTTCACAGACTGTTTCTGCTAAGCCAATTACAACCTTCTCACATCCCCTTCTTTTGTCTTCTGTTTTGTGTGTGTGTGTGTGTGTGTGTGTGTGTGGTTTTCTGTTTTTTTGTTTGTTTGTTTGTTTGATCTTGGGGTTAGGGGGAGTTAAAAGAAGAGGAATTTTACTACATGGGAGAAACCAAACACAATCAAAATAAAACCTCGTTAGTGTGTCCAAGGTTAAGTAGAGTGATTCGGGCTTGGATTCACAGTGGACAGGTGAATTTTACTACTGAATACTGGTGGATAAATCAAGGATACCTCTTATCATCTCCATCTCCTTAAGCTGGCAAGACTGTTATAGAAGTTTTAGTGAATAGCAGCACAAAATTACTTAGAACTCTTACATTCTGGCATTGGGTAACACGTAAGTCAAGTTAATCATTTTGACCGTCAAAATCAGCCTCGGTTTTCTTTCTTTCTCAAAGCTGAACCCAATGGACTGCTGTGGGAAGAGGTTATTGTCTCTTGTTCAGTCATGTGCTGTAAACAACTCCATAGCACAAAAAGATGCCATGGGCACCTAAACAAATCCTAGTGGGGACAGAACGCACACACGCACACACACACTTACACTTACACGCACACACACATGCACACGCAACACAGTTCCTTGGTGGCATGAAAAAAATGCCACACGTAAAAAAATGCTACAGTTTGGGTCAAAGACTGAATTTTTAGCAAATTGTTTGGTAATCTACAACTTCTTTTCTTTGAGACATTACCATTGTTTTTTGACATTTGTGCAAGAGGCAAGGTGAATGCATACATATTAAAATGTTCACATTTAATGGGAAGACCACACAGAATGGCAGTCTAAGTTGAACCCATTTTCAAGTATTTGCTCACAGACAGATTTTTCTGAGCACTGTATCAGCTCTTTGTACTGGTTACAGGTAGCCCCTTGGAGCCACGTATCTCTTTAGTTTCAAACAAAAGAAATGGAATGACCAGCACCTTCCTTTGTTTTCAGGCAAGTACACAGAAGCCTTGCTGCAGTAGCTACGTATGGCAAGTTCTGATGTTGCCAAAGTTAGGAAGAGTTTCTTTGGCCACTTGGTTCTCTTAAGATACAAGCGAGTCTCTTGTCTTAAGGTACTCTTACAACATCATCCTCTCAACAACATGGACAGGATAAAGCCACATGGGGAAGAGCACACTTGAGGCCTAGTAAGTATATTTGTTCAGTGGTCTGACAGATGTGGTTTGGGGAACAAATGAAGGCTTTGGTGGTACGTCAGGTTTTAAGGACGGTGTCCTCTTTAGTCCCGTCCTGGGAAGGGTGCCGTTACTGGTGTAGCTGCTCTGTCTGGAGAGGGAAGGCTGCAGATGAACACTCACTGGTGTTCCCTGAATATAGTCCACCTTCGCCCCTGCGGGGGCGGGCATGTAGCCTCCATGGTTCATACTAGGCTGTCTAGATAACAAAACACCATTTGGTGAACTTAAGTTTTTAGGCATAGCAGATATAGAGTGCCTCTGGGAGGAATTTTTATGATAACCCCTTTGTCTTTCCAGAGAAGTCATTGGGACGCCGGGAGTGGTGGGGACGTCCACTCGCTTGGTTGGGCTATTTCTGGGGAGAGTTGAGGGAGGAGAGTAGAGTGATGCCTCGCGGTTAGGGACCTTGGGCGGGACCTCAGACATAGGTCCCACGGGATCCAGCATTAGGGTCTGGTGGGCCATTTGGATGTCTCCCATGATGGCTTTGGGGTTACTACTTGGGTCATTGAGATGCTTCAGGAGATCGTTGAGGGTATTTCTGGAATCCACAGAACGCCGGTGATCTCTTTTACTGGATGACTTTGTAAGAGGGTGGTCAATGTTTTGAAGTTTCTTTTCAGCTTTGTGAGCATTGGAGTTTGAGAAAGATGTGTTGTAGTCATGGGTAGCATTAGGAAGGACAATGGCACTGGGGATATGTCCGTGACTTAGTGGGGAATGGGGTGGAGGACTAGAAGGAAAAAACTGGGGGGTTTCTTTCCTTGAAGCCCCATGGCTGTGGGCCTTGTCTGAGTGGCTCTTCATGGCCTGCAGGGTCTTCTGGTGAAGCACAGGTGTAGACTCAGGTGTCGGGAGAGCAGCCAGCTCGGGAGGTTGGCCTCGATGGTCCATGACCATGGATTTCGTATCTCCATTGGGTGGCAGCTCTTTCCGACTGGTCAGCAGGTTACTATACAATTTGGGAGAATCTATATTCTGTTGATATTCCTTGACTGGGCTGTCAAAGAGACCATTCAGCTTGGCAAAACTTCCACTGGAGTCTGTGCACGACTGGGCAGATTCTGCATCTTTATGGATCTTTCTGTTTTTCCGAACAAACATGTCACGATAGCAGTATACTGCCACACCTGCAATGAATGCACCCAAAACAAAAGCTGCAAAGACACAGGTGATGAGGACATTCATGTGGACCATTTGGTTGGACTCTCCAGATTGGACTTCCCATCGTACACCTGCAGTAGACACACAGGAAAAGAGTCTGAGTGAGGAGCTTCTTTAAAACAATATTAGCCAGCAAATGGCTCCCATTGAACCAACACTACCTTCACATGGTCCATATGCTTAGCTTGGAGGGTGAGGTGGACTCCAAAATTCCATATTTTTTTCTTTAATCCCAATAGGATCCCCAGAGACATTTATGATCGCTACAAATACCAGGATAACTCTAATCTTCCACTGATCTGTATTTGTCTTTTCCCCTCCAATCCCTCTTAAATAGTTGTTACACAACATTCAAAATTTTAAGAGTTTCTACCTAAAAATTAGAGCTAGAAAGTATATATTTTCTAAGTGGCCCATTTTAAACTCATAAAATGTTTTTTTCTCATGATTTTCTCTTAATTCATAAATCAGGATTAAAGGGCAGCTACTGGGATTAGGGCAATGTATGAATTGGCATAAATATATTTTGCTAAAATAATTATGCTAATACAATTATGCTATCTTAATTAGAATGAAAGTATATAGTTCGTTCACAAACTAAAAGCATCTGCTTGGTCACTGTTAGCTACAAATATAGCCTTTCATGTTTACTTTGATTTTTTTTTTTTTCATTCCATCTTGGAGTGAAGCATTCTTGAATTGCCTGCTATGAAAGAAATCCAGACAGTCTAAGGAAATATACTATGTTAAGTAATATCATCCAATTGTCTTAAGATATTTAAGAAATATTTAAATTAGACTAGAAGAAGAAGAGTGAATTAGTTTATAATTATTGGGATTTTTAATGCAACCACAGACATCTAGACATGTTAGTTTAAGAGGTATCCAAGTCTGTTACATGCTACAAGCACAGCTATCCCAGAGTAAGGTAAGTCAGAGTGATTTGAAGATTCTGTTGCTCTAGGTTAGTACTAAGGCCTTTGAACATTAGTTGTTTTTAACCAATGTTGAGGGCTATGGAATTCAGTGGCATTGTGAAAGACAAAGAAAGAAATGTAGAGAGAAATGGAATTACTAAAGAAAATAAAAGAGGAAGAATGATTATAAAATTGTTTACAATGAAAACAAATAAAACCAAAATCAACAGATGTAAATCATAAATGACAATGCACTGCTATAAAAACTGATTGGAAACCTGATACCACAGTTTAGTAAGCACTAAAGAATAGATTTTTTCCCAGAGTGATCTGTCTAACAAGGTAACTCAGCAGACAGCTCTTTGATAAATGCTTCTATTATGGGCTGAAAATGATAGTTACGGAGAAGCACTCTGTTAGGTTTTAGTGCTTGTGGCATTCAAACAACTTCGCGCCTCCCTTACTTTTCAGATTGCATTGTAAATTGCAGCTAAACAAAAGTCTTCTGGGAAAGGCTCCTCAACAAAACATCCGATATCAGGATATTTGCAATTAATGAGTTTTGTTTTTGGATATCGCTGGGGTGACCCTCGGAATTCTCTGAAACCCAGCAGAGTGTAGCTTCTTCAGACAGAAGCCAACACGGATTAGACTGTCTGAGTGGCTGTTTCACCAACTCCTTCTTCAACAGCTTTCCGCCTCTTTCATCTGCTAAGGAATGCACACTCCACGTAACCACAGAAAACCGGTGTGACTGTGGCCAGTGGCGGCAATGGTAACAACAGAGCCAGCTCCGTCCGGCTTCACCTCCACACGTTCCTCAGAGACATTAGGAATCAGGTTTCCACTCAGTGAGAGATGAGTTCCCTGGTGAGGCCTTACCCTTTGGGATACCTGATAAAGGATCAGTAAAATCAGAAGTGTTTGGGTCATCTTGAACTACAAATTTCCGGGAGCTGGTCAGTTTAGGTCTCCAGGTATCAATCACTTTAGGTGTAATTTCTGGGATACTTGCCATTGTGGTAACATAAGATGAAGATACCTCCATGTCTGTGGTGGCAAACAGATTTTTATTAACATGGGTAGTGACAGCGGATTGCTTCTGACTGGTCTGTTGTATTTTCAAGTAAAGTTTAAGCAAATTTTATGAGAAAGCCTGTTCTAGGATTTTATAAAAACACATCCAAGGAGATTATACCAAATCCTTTTCTTGCAAGGGAAAAATATAAGCTAAAAATGAACAATAAAGACATATTAAGCAGATTTCGAACTTGAAGACACTGAAAATACTCCTCTACGAAGCCTCTGCGGTGATTAATGACACTCATGGAAAAGGTACGATGAATCCCAAAGACTAATTGCTAGTTTCTCATCCTTTTGTGAGACAACATCACTTCTTTTTTGTGTATATATTTTTAAAGCATTTTCATAGATGGTTGGAAACTGTATTGCCTTTACTGGGGAACCTACAGTGTAACGTCATCAGAAAACACCTGATTAGGTCTGCATAAACACTTGATTTTAGACCTGACAAAGAGGCTGTCCTGCTTTACCACAGACGTCTCATCTATCTGTAGATTACTGACTGCACTGAGGGCTCACCACCCATGGTAAAGCACTGAAGCAGGGATGAACCTTGTCCGTGCCTTCCAAAATGCCTGGGGAGTTTCTTCCAAAGAGTTAGCAGCAACTCATGCAGAAGAAATGGCATTTACAAGCTGAATAAGGATGTTCTGATACACAAGATCTTCCATCCTTTTCTCCCCTCTGAGGAATGAAACTGCTGGTAAGTTTTAGAACCAGCAATAGGATCGGGAGTAACTTAACCTCTTAGCGTGTCTATTACTGATTTCTGCCAAGTAGATTTTCCCTCAAAATGTAAGCATATGATCTTAGGTTAAACCCCTGGAGACCCCAATTCAGACTGGTGCAACAGTCACACATGAAGACTCCAAAACGGATGCAGACAAGAGGGGCACAGGGAGCCCGGTGAACATCTTAATACATCAGAAACCAGCTTCATTCGATGAGAACCTTTTTCACACCACTGAGACCACAACATTCAAAGGTTTCTGGGATTACCACAAACCATTCAGAAAAGATCTCTCAAATTTATAAATACACATTTTGGGGAAATGTGTATTTGTTTACTAGGTCTTAGGAAAGGTGAGGAGAGAAGGGGTAAATAATGAAATTCTGCCATCCATTAAATACAGATGGCCAGAGGGAACATTCACAATGCACAGGGGTGAGAGAGAAGAAAGCTTGGGTGGACGGACGTGCAGCTGGAATGCAGCCTATGTTAATCCATTGGATTTTTCTTAAAGGATGTGCCTTGGTCAATGATGGGCTGTAAACATGCTATACAGGGTGAAGTGCTGAATAAGAAAAAGTCTTTCGGACCATCAGGGGGGTTATGAGTCAAAGCACAAAAATGAAGGGCTGCCAAACTGTGCAAAAGGAGGGGAGAAGGGGCTGAAAATGCTGAACTGAAGGAAAGAAAAGGTTGTTAATTCAAAAAAATGAAAAAAAACTAACCAGATGTTGGACCGCCAAATATTTTGTAATCTGGTGTAGTTGAAGTAGGCAAAATTTCTAAAAGAATTAAAGGAACAAGTAATCAGTAAAAAGTAACCAAAAGAAAGCAAAAATTTACGAATTCCAATTAACTCAAAAAGTCAAAAGAAAGGACTATAAATTAAAAGATTAACCTACTGCTTAGACTACCTTTCTCTAGATTTCCTACAAGATTGTAAACGGTGAAGGAAACAAAAAAGTAAGATTCTTCTCTAATGTATCCCCATGACCAAATAGCTCAGCTTTTGTGAAGTTTAAGTTAAATGCTAGGTGGCATGTGTCCTGAGTCATTATAAAAGGCTGATTGTAAAATAATGTTCACGTGCAAATGTGGTCAAAAAGAAGCACCAGGAGGGAAAGGAAGATTCGGTCTTACCATGGCAGTCCCCTAGATGGGCTGTGTTGCCATATTCCGTGTCCTGTTCAAATCCTCCAGCGCTGTGGTTATGGAAAGCAAAGAAGTCTTCAGTTAACAGCCTTCATAGGAACACAAGTGACAACCAGAGCAGAACCAAGAACACAGATGGATTAGTAAGAAGGAGCAGACAGAAAAAAAAAGGACATTTCAACGTAGCTTGCTAAAATGAGTATTTCTATTAAATATTTGGTAACTAGAATGTTTAAGAGAGCAGAAGAGAATTGGTTCCTTCTCTCCATCCATTTCCCGTAGGTATTTCACTGTCTACAATCTCCTTTCCCTCTCACAGCTCCAGATTTTCTTTTTTTTTCCTTCTCCCACACAAAACAAACAAACAAACAAAAAACACAAACAGAAAAAAGGAAAGAAAGAAAGAAAAGTAAAGCAAAAAAGAAAAGTCGTGTTATTGGAAGTTTTCTAAAATTTCTAGCTTTAGAGTCCCTGGAGAAGATAGAAGCACATCTGGAGAAGATCTCAGCTAATGTGACAAAGTATACTTACAGCATCCCTGGGGTCACTTGACCACAGGCCCCTGGGCTTAACCAGCCACAGTACGGGTCTCGAGATGCAATACAAGACCTGTATAAAACCAAACAGAATGTAACTTGAATTTTCTCATCATCAAAGGTAATGATGCTGTAAGACCCGGGATAAGGAAAGAAACATCAGCCTACTTTTTACATGATCCATAACGCTCACAGCGACTGAGGGGGATGCGGATAACACAGCTAGAGAACGCCACGTATAAAGCATGATGATCTTTATCCAACTGGAGTGAGATGACCTTTCTGTCCTCCTCATTCTCAGCATTGCACCTATATTGTGGGAGACATTTTGAACATATACGTTTAGTAAGTCAAAAGCTACAGGAACTATACAAGGCAAGTGAGGTTTGGTTTTTGCAATTATTGAGAGCTGGGGAGGCGTTGAGGAATACTCTCAGTAGCAAACCAGGCACGCACGTAGTTTAGGAAGTAATAATTATGTGATTCATCTTCTACTGCTCTGCATGGCTGGTTTAATTTCAGGCTGGACAAAGGGTTTTTTAAAGATTGGCTTCCCGTTCTGATGATCGAAGGGAATTGCATTTGTGAAGAGCATGTTAGACTATAGGGAAGAAAAAGGATAACGTTTTAATGCATTTAAATCTTCCTGTGCTAGATATTTCTGGATCTCTCCTTAGTCTTCTTTGCTCCATTTCTCTCATCTATTTCTTGTTTGTATTAATGGTCCACGTAATTTTTTATATCAGTGGTTAGAAGAATTATGGTGTACTGTGTGTGTGTGTTTGCAATCAACTGTCTGCTCCATGTAGCATCCTGAAATACATCTGCAAGGTAAGAGGGTGGTGGTAAAATATCCTCATTTTCCATAGGTGACAAACAAGGGCTGAATTATTTTTAAACTCATCACCGTCCACCCTCCAAGCCCTAGTGGACTCAGGAAAACAACAAACCCGGGTTTTATTTCAGTGAGGAAAAAAACAAAACAAAACAAAACACTAATATGCCAAACCACTGCTAATTTAGAGGGCTGAAAGGAAATGACTAGATGAAACACACACTGGAAGTACTAAAGAGTGTTCTCGTAAAATATACCTACTTTGCATGGTTGTACGCTTCAATCTCTTCCAGTAACACACTGTCATTCAAAGAGAAAGGACTGGTCTTTGCCAAAACTTTAAGTACCATGCCAGCTTCCGAGCCAACAAAGATGACTGTGTAGTTCTGGTGGGGTCCAGCAGAATGGTCAACGGCAATGGCCGTCAGTCTGTACCTGCCAGAGGAGGGGGAGCCAGGTCAGGGGGGGAGGGCAACAGGAAGGGAAGCCACTGGATGGGAGAGGGCCCGTGTTTCTGCACAGTCTTACCTGATCCGAGTCTTTGTGAACCAGGGCTCGTCGGCAATGGGTGGGACGGCAGAGTCCATCAGGGGGTGGGATTTAATGAACGACAGGGTTTCATCTGGGAAATCGATGGAGGTTTTATAAGCTTCGGCAAGCCCATGCTTTGCACAACAGCCAGGCCTGAAAGGAAAATAGTGTGTTTTGTCCTCCCTCACAATTTGTATCTAGGGATTAAGTGTCCATTCTGGAAGAAGAGGTCAAGAGAGAAAGGAGAGTGAGCCAAACCAGAGGAGCGATGCTATTTCCCTGAACTCTGCGGGCTCTCCATATTCAGGCTCTCAGAGTCATATTCACTGACTTTCTGTCTGTAGCGCTGCACAGGGACCCTTCCTGGAGTGGGAGGTTGGCCTAGCTGCTCTCTGAGGATGGATGCTTCCCGTGACCAGAGGGTTTTGTCAAAGACAAAAATCCTCTCCGTTTTTTTTTTCTTACCTTGGCTTCGGTACTTTGTCTTCAGGGACTGCTGTCCAAACGGAATCTGGAGTTTTCTGTTCTTTAAACCGTCCTCTGAATACTTTTTCAATGTCATCCATGCTAAATGCACAGACTGCAGACCCAGGAATGCTGAAAAAGAGGAACAGTATCAGGCAACAACGGGCCTGTTCTCGGCTCCCACAAGCTAGATATGGAAGGCCTTTTGAAGTGCCAGGGATCTGTTCTCACCTGTTGAGCTGTGTGGTAAACACCCCGACCACAGTGGGGATGCCATTGATTTGTATTATGTCTGTGACAGACTGCAGAACATCAAAGTAGAAAAATGAATCTCCGGGGACAGAACAGTTAAGCCGAGCCTTCAGAAATGAAGTCCAGTGTTTCTCCAGGACCCGCTGGGAGCCACCCATGTCGTTTTTACATATGCGGGCCACACGGGAATATACAGCCTGCCCACGGGACAAAAGCAAAGCAACGGGGTTATGAGCATGCAGGAAGAAGAGGAACAAAAAGCTGCCAGATAAGGGAGGGATGAAACATGCTAAAGATACATGTGGTTCAAAAGACTCCGGCAGCCTTCTCTCTAGGGATCTGTAGAGTAAGAATGTAAACTAGATTTATCTGTGAGCAAAAAGGGCCATTCTCCTGCTCTGCCAAACAAGCTCCATAAGAAGCTCCATTCCCGTACTTTGTCCCCCACTTAGCTTCCCATATTGTTAACAAAATGCACCATCCTTAAACCTGGCATAGAAGGGGCCGCAATATTTTAGAATCATATGGGCTTGTACTGAAGTATTCAACATTGAACAGGGGCCCTTACTTTCCATGCTGCCTTTTGATGCCGAGAAAGAATAGCTATCAATAGATTTCTAAAGAGTTAAAGAAGCATCCATAGCTCAAGGGAGCCTGCAGAACATTCTCTGTAGTAACAGAAAAAAAAAATGAAATCTTCTCAAGGCCCAAGGCTGCTGTTCCTACTCTGGCCATTGTGCAGGTATTTCACAGCAATTATTCTCAGGATAAGCAACTCACCTCTCTGCACTTGGCCCTAAATGCTTTGAGTGCTGGAAAATATGCAAAGACTTTACCAAAGTGGGCTCAATTCCATGCAGTATGAGTGCACAATCATATACTTGCCTTGCCTAAATTATTATGTTCTACAGCAATTTCTCGAAAGAAGAAATAAACATAGTTTCCATATTCTATGGCATGAAGAAAGTGTGGCTCTGAAAGAGAAATTGAAAACAAACTGGTTCCTAAAGGATAATTCAATTAGTATCAGACCCTGACTGCCAGGCATGACTGACAGATGTCACATTGCTACATTCAAGCGAAGGAGAACTCTGATATGCCAGCGAGTTTGTGGAGTCCCAGTATGGGTGTGTTGAAGCGTCAGGGAACCCAGAGTCTTTAATGTTAGCTAATGGACTAGAAAAAGCCTACAGGGAAATGAACTACAACAAAGGTCTTTGTTTCAACAGATTTATTCATTAACCTGTAGTTAACTAGGGAAGGAAACTTCTTACGTTGAAAATAAAAAATCTTGATTTCTAGACTCCAAAGATCAAAATAACTCTGCAGATATGAACTAACGATTCCCAGGGTTAACTTTCCAGGGTAGGTAGATGGAAGTGGGCAAGGATTATTACATGCATTTAGAGTTAGGCAAATGGCACACAGAATTGAGATGTTTTTTTTGAGGTCACCTAGGATAAAAATCTACTTTCCTGACATGGCTACCGGTCTCCTCATCCCCCATTAATGCTCCCGTTCACAACCAAGGCAGCCTATACCTGGCTCTAAATAAACAATATAAAGTCATGCACTGAATTTCCTGATGCCCAGGTCTCCTGTTCCCACTCGGCCATGCTACTTCCCTTGGTGATCTCACAAAGCTGTTCTTCAAAGATACCTTTGATCCACTTCGAATCATATTTTATAGTACGAAGGGCAGATCCATCGCCCATGCTTCGATAAATAACAGCATCACTGGCCAAGAAGTCAGCCACTGTGGCAGAATACAGCTTCCCATCTGAAACCAAAGTTATAATTTAGATAAAATAGCCATAATTATCCTAAGTGTGTTATCTTATATAGTGTATTATATCCTTTGGAGTGATTTCACCTCCATTATTGCTACATATACAAATAAATCTAAACCCGATGCTCATAATCAACCTGTGACAGGTTGACCCACGGTATTATCTAAGTTTACGGATGAGGGATTGAAGCATCAAAAAGTTAAGCAACTTATTCAGGGTCACTGGCCTAGTTAACAACAGAGTCAAGTGTCAGAATACTTATAATATGCTCACTTTTAATTCCTCTTTTTTGAAAACTTGTTCATAGCTTTTAGTCTTTGAAACACCTGTGTCAAGGTAGCTATCCTAGTTATGAGCTTTTTTCTTCCTTTAAATTCCTTTTGCACCTTCAATGTCATTAATCATTTATATTCATTACACTAAAGAATCTTACCAGCGAAAAGGGCAACATTGGTTTGTCTGGCATCAAATGGGCACCTTGCCAAGCCACTAATTTCTTCCCCATCATACTCTAAGGTATTCAACTACAAAAGAAAAATAAATAGCTAGTGTCATATCTGTTCAATGTACAAGTTTGAAGGCAATACTGCTTTATTTGCACTGAAATTCTATGGGAAGAATTCTGTCTTTCTTCCTCCATAGCATTAGAGACAAAACAAATTACTGGGTCTATAGGAGAAAGGATTTGACGCTAATGACATTCCAGTAAAGGAAGAAAAGTTGATTTAAAAAAAGCACATTGTATAAAATATACTTACCCTATAGTATCTACACATGGGATTAAAAGCATTGGTGCCACAAACAAACACCATCTCATCGTTTCTCGGAACAAATACTTTAATAAAGTTGTGGCATTCATCCTAAAGAAAGTAACAATTACATTAACATTAGACATTCCGTATGCTTACACTGTGGGCTCAAGCCCCCACAGAGACTCAATCTAGTAGGCACTTGTTTGTTTCACTTACTTTATGCTTGCCTTTCATAGCACAGTTTTCTCGATCCTGTTGTCTTGACCGCCATGTCAGTTTCTGTATCAATCAAGCAAACCAAAGTTCAATATTTTAAATATTGAGGGGAGAGGGACATTACCCAAGTTGTGAGGGAGTGCAAATAAATTTGCCAACTGCACTTGCTCACCTTGTTTGGTATTACTTCTGTTTTGGGGATTTCATTTAAGTTTACTGTATAAACTTGATCCCTGTTGGAAACAAGGCAGTAAGTCATATCATGTAAATACATAAAAATGTTAAGCTGATTCTTATTTTATTTTTACAGATCTGCTTTTATTGTGTTTTGGAGATCATCTGGATTTTCTCTGTCTCCAACAAAGTCAACAAAGAGTGCTTTTTCATTACTGAGATGCTTTTATATATCACTGTGGTTAGGGAGCAAAGAAAGCTTTTCAGGCATGGGTCAAACTGCTACTTGCTATTAGCACAGACATACTTCTAATATTTGCTTGAATAATTCCAAGTTAAAAAAGAATAAAGAAAGATTTTTTTCTCCTGCTGCTTTAGGAATAAAGAATGGTGTATGATTTCTTGATGGCAGTAATAAAATAAGACTGCTAAAGGTTTTTGCTATATTTTGTTCCTGGTACACAACACTGACTCTTCCAGGTGAATATTTTTTTGGCTACTTGCAATTTTTGATCACAATCACATATTAGTTTTTCATGAACTAGACACATTAATGCAAGCACCGCAAGAGAAAAGAATTTTAATCTAATAAACCAACGAGAGGAGAATTACCTGCCAGCAATATAAAGTGTGTCTCGAATTTTCAACATCAGCTGAAAGTCCAGCCTATGCTGTGATTCATTGCCTGAAGGGCGTCCTCTAAAAACCGGATATTGCCTTGAATCTGCAAGTAAAAATGGGCTAAACCATCAGTCAGGATTACGGAGCTGAAGAATCGATATACAGCATTGATTAGCTGTATATACTAGTTGTAAAAGGGTTTTAACTAAATTCCTCTCTTAAGGTCTTTAATATGAATGAATAAAGGACAGTGAATGTCAGCAAATGGTCTTTTTCTTTTAACTGAAAACATATAACCTATATATGGGTTGCTTTAGAAAAGCACCTAACTAAACTGTCCCATTTTCTCCAGACACTAGGAAATGATTATGGATAAATTAGTATGTAACACATTATAAAGACATAAAACTCTGTCTCTCTTTCTAAAAACGAATATGCTTAGAAAATCAAAACCAAAAAAGCTTCCTTCTTAGAAAAGGAGAATGTTCTTTAGATTACTTACAGTGATAGTCAACAGTATTAAGGGGTTCATCGTCTTCAGGAAAGCTGACTGCTCTCAACTGGGAAATCATCAGAAGTAGCATGTAGGCACAAAGCAGGAAGAACCTCATGGTGGGCCAAGATGAAATCAGAGCAGCCCCTCCGCAGAAATCCCACTTAGCTACGGGAAAACAGAAATAGTTTGGAAAGATCTCTGTGCTGTGATGAAACTGTTTTGTCATTTGCAATCAGCTCAATTTTCACCACCAGCTCTCCAATGCCCCCTGCTCCCAACAGAAAGATGGCAGTGGTGGAGGAGGTATCTCTGAAAACACAGGCCAAAGATGGAATCATGCCAAGTCTGATTAAAGCATCTGGTGAGCATATTGAAATCTTAGGCCAGTTTGCAAGAGTTTTTGAGGTAACTACATATGTTATCACAGCAAAATCACCAGAACCACAAACAGAAATGCTGGTTGCTGATAAGAAGATGGGCAAAGTTAGGATTAGAATTTTAATTAAACTCCAGTCTGCTTCCCTTCCCCCATCCCTGAAATAAATCCAGTACAGCTCGCCTCTGCCCCCTCCCCCCTAAAATGCCCAAGCTGCCTCGAGAGTATCCAAGGAGCTGATAGTCCTGTTGCCCCTCACAGCCCCTTGAGGCTTGCCAAATTCCCAGCATTATTTAAGCCCTATCCCTAAATTCTTAAGTAGAACAGTTCCCCAAGCTTAGAAAGAACAACATGAAAGTAATGACTTGAATGACCTTGAATCAGGGTGAAAGAGAATTAAAAGAAATGAAATGATTTCATGATCAATCCATCAAGCAGAGAGGGGCCAGGATGAAGCAGCACAGCTGACACCAGATGACTGGGGAAGCCTATATTTTTACATAAAACCATTTGGACACAAACCAATACCCTAAGTATGCCTGTCCTCTTAGCTTTATTAAGCTTTAGAGCCATACAGGGCCTTAGGGACCATCTAGTTCAACCCCTTCATTTTTCAGATAAGAAAACTAAGACCTGGAAAAATTAAGGGACTGCTGAATTTCATGGAGCTATTTAGGGCAAGATCAGGGTCCAGACGTCTCACATCACCTGAGTCCCCACCCAGGCCTTGTCCATCAAATTACATAATGAAATTAAATGGCTGGGGTTTTTTTTCTTAGAAAATACAGCACTCCAAAAAAATCTTTGGGGGGGTAATGAATACACTCATTATCTTTACTGAAGGGATGTTTCATAGGTGTAGGCATATGTTAAATTTTAACAAGTTGTACAATTACATATGTGCAGTATATTGTATGTCAGTATCTCAACAAAGCTTATAGCATTAATTGTACAATATTAGCTGCAAAAATCTTTAAATGTTATTGATTTATTAGAAAAATAAATTAAGGCCCTACTGGGCCAACGGGTATTTCTGTGAAACTGTAAAACCTCTGCTTCGCAACAATATCACTCCTTCTTCAATAGAAACTGTCACTTATAGCTACTATACTGAACAGTAAAACATTTAGCTTTAGCCTCAATCTCATATATCTAAGAACGTTAGGTGTGATCATGAGAATCACTTCAAATTCTGGGGGAGTACAACCACTCCACCAAGTACTTACCATGCCTCTTTCACCTTCTTAATGTCAAAAACACAGATGCACACACATGCATTCTATACAACACTCTCAGTATTTGTCTTTCTAACTAGAGTAGAAGCCAAGTATGTATATGTGCAATTTAGAATCCTAGTTTTTCAAAAAGAGAGAAAAATATTGCAATACGATTTTTCTCAATGGGCAACTAATCCAGCGGTAAGTTAACACACTTGAAATACTATATCGCTTGTATGTGGAATCTAAAAAAATGGTACAAATGAACCTATTTACAAAACAGAAATAGAGTCACAGATATAGAAAACAAACTTATGGTTACCAAGGGGGAAGGGGGACTAAATTGGGAGATTGGGATTGACATATACACACTATTATATATAAAATAGATAACTAATAAGAACCTACTGTATAGGACAGGGAACCCTACTCAGTACTCTAATGACTTATATGGGAATAGAATCTAAAAAAGAGTGGCTACATGTTTATGTATATGTATAACTGATTCACCTGACTGTACAGCAGAAACTAACACAACATTGTAAATCAACTATACTCCAATAAAAATTAATTAAAAAAATAAAATAAAAATGCCCTGCAAAAAAGCCTGGAGGACCGGGCCCTGCGGCAGCATCATTCTATACTCTAGTTGAAAGAGTGTGGACTTTGGTGGCAATGGGACTGGGGCTTGAATGGAACTCCACCACTTACCAGCTAATCGACCTGGGAAAGGTTCTTCGATCTCTCTTAGCATTAATTTCTAAAAGAATTAAAAGCTTGCCACCTACAGCTTCTGAGCAAAGTTAATCTTCCTTGCCCACTTCCTACAGGACACCATGTATATGACCAAGTTGACCTTAAGAATATGAGCAAAGTCTGGGAAAAAGATATCCTAAAATATTAAAGCTATTTGGCCAGTTTTTTTCCCACAAGTGGATAGTTAGTTTAAAATACGAAACAACTGTTTTTAGAATAAATTTTACAACTTGAGCCTATTTATCAAACCTAGAAAAAAAGTAAAAAGCAATCACCAACAATCCTACCATCTCAACCCAACAACCGTAATGATTCGTTTTAATCTTCTTGCCACACACACATATTTTCAATCATGACAAAATGACCTCTTTCAATCTACCATTTTTCCTGAAGCAGCATCTCCTGTCTTGCTTTGCCATTTATAAAGACCCTAAAGAAGATGTGGTATATATACATATACCACATATATATGTATACAATGGAATATTACTCAGCCATAAAAAAGAATGAAATAATGCCATTTGCAGCAACATGGATGGACCTAGAGATTATCATACCAAGTGAAGTAAGTCAGACAGAGAAAAACAAATATCATATGATATTGCTTATATGTGAAATCTACAAAAGGAAAGATACAAATGAACTTATTTACAAAACAGAAATAGACCCACAGACATAGAAAACAAACTTATGGTTACCAAAGGGGAAAGGGGGGGGATAAATTAGGAGTTTGGGATTAACATATACACACTACTATATATAAATAAACAACAAGGACATACTATATAGCAGAGGGAAGTATACTCAATATTTTGTAATAATCTATAAAGGAAAAGAATCTGAAAAGGAATATATATATATATGTATAAGTGAATCACTTTGCTGTTCACCCGAAACTAACACAATATTTGTAAATCAACTATACTTCAATAATAATAAAAAAAAAGACCCTAGACATTGAAGCAGTGTAAAAATATGAAATGTTGCCCTAGGAATTAAATTCTGCTATTACATCAATCCCAAACTGGATGTTTCTGCTGGGTATCAGAGGAAAAAATCAGAAACACCAATGAATCCTAAAGAAACACAGAAATATCCGCATGAACCCAAGAAGGTAGTTCTGTGAATCTTTCTCCACTAGGACAGGTAACTGAATGGTTCACATTATGTGGGCAGAGCTTCCATGCCCCAGACAGCAAGGCAGGGAGGGGCCCTCGCCGGGAAGAGAGTCTTTCACAGCTGTGATTCCAGCATTGACACTGAGGGTGGAATCACTGCTGACTCACTGGCAAGCACCAAGCTGCTAGCTGAGCCATCATTTCCTGTAACTCATTCATCTGACACTGCAGAAAGCAATTTCTCCCTATACCCCACCCCTCCCCAATCTCATCCTCCAAAAATAAAACCCCACCACTAATTACTTCCTGTCCCTGCATAAAGCTTTATTTAAAAAATTACTTTCAGATTTCCCACAGAACTTATAAATGGAAGCATTTAATGTAAAAACATATATCAAAGCAAAGCTGAGTAGGGGAGGTAAGAATCTGGAAATACCCAAGAAAAATGTACCAGGAAGGAGATTTATTTGCATGTAAACCCCTCAGACTACCTTGTTCTCACCTTATTTAAGGAAGTATCCCAGGATTCCAGGGCTCGGTGAAATCATCAAACCAGTTACGTGGAATGAAGGCAAGACAAGAGGCAGGACAAAACGTTGGAAAAGAACCTAGACCTTGAGGTTAGAAAGATCTGAGCACAAACTTGCTTGTGCCATTTACTTCCTGGCTCTGGAACCTTGTTTAAGGTGAATTAACCCTTTAAACCTCAGTTTCCTCATGTGTAAAATAGGAATAATTACCTTTACTACCTCATAGGTTCTTCTGGGGATTAAATGAGATAATCTATACAAAACGTCTAACACAGAACCTGGCCTATAATAAATCTCTAGTAAATCTTATTGAATATTATCATGACTATTATTGTTAGATCTTATTGTGCAAAAGGGCCAAAAAAAAAAAAAGAGATATGTTTACTCTTTCATATTGTACAGCTATTTATGTACAACTGTTTATGTACATCATCATAACAATAATAGAGGTATTCTTAGAGCATAAGGTACAGCTTCATAGACATAGATGCCTCCAAGAAGGAGGAGGGAACCACCTTCCTCACGTGTAACCTTATAGTAAAGAACATACCTATATGAGGTTATTCCTTTCAGTGAGAGAGCAGGGAATCTGAGTAAGTATATTTTGGATTTTTTTTTTGTATGGGCTTCTCCCTTACATTCTTGATTTTAAACCTAAATATAATGAGGATAGCTCTTAAAAGGAGTTCAGAGCTGCCAAGATAGCCAGGGCTTGAGTGACAGAGACTATAATTTTTTACACAAAATGCTCAACATTCAAGCAGCAATTACTAGACATTCCAAGAACTAAGATTAAGAGAGAAAAAAGACAATAGAAAATAGGACCACAGGTAACCCAGGTATTAGAATTCTCAGATATAGTTTAAAAAAGTAACTATGTTTATTTTGTCCAAGAAAAAAAGATGACAAGATGGAGAATTTCACCAGATACCTAGAATCTATTAAAAAAGAATTAAATATAAATTCTACATCTAAAAAGCACAGAACTAAAGCTTCTTAATAGATGTGTTTAGCAACATATTTCTTATAGCTGAAGAAAAGATTAGTGAACTGAAAGATAGGTTAATAGAAAATACCACACAGAAACATGGACAGCAAACAGGTTGGAAAAAACAGACCAGAGAGTAAAAGACACATAGGATCTTGTGAAAAGATGTCACATATGGGAGCCCCTGAGAGTGAGAAGAGAGAGAAAAATGGACAGAAGCAATAACTGACAAGATAATGGCTGCAAAACTGATGAAAGACCATAAGGCACTCATTAAAGGAGCTCTAAGAACTTCTAAATACAAAGAAAAAACACACTTAAATATATCATAGTCAAGATGCTAAAAATAAAAATTTTTTAAATATTAAAAGCTAAGATAGTTTACCTTCAAAGAAGCAGGAATACTGATGGATGACTTATCAATAGAAATGATGGAATTCAGTAGACCACAGAATGACATTTTTAAAGTGCTGAAAGAAATTACATTTCAAGCCTAGAAGTCTATAATCAGTGAAAATATTCTTCAAAAATGAAGCAAGATAAGATGTTTAAGATAAGCAAAAACTGAGAGATTTATTGTTAGCAGGCTCAAACTAAAAGAAATACAGAAAGGAAGTTCTTTAAGCAAGAGAATTTATACGGTTGGTTAATACAAGTTCTTTTTATGATTACAGAATAGTGGCCAAATTTGAAATTAATGAATCCCAGATAGAGAAATTGATCTATAGTCTGTCTCTCTCTTTTTTTTTTTAAAGGGAACGCTATTTATTTATTTATTTATTTTGGCTGTGTTGGGTCTTCGTTTCTGTGCGAGGGCTTTCTCTAGTTGCGGCGAGCGGGGGCCACTCTTCATCGCGGTGCGCGGGCCTCTCACTGTCGCGGCCTCTCTTGTTGCGGAGCACAAGCTCCAGATGCGCAGGCTCAGTAGTTGTGGCTCACAGGTCTAGTTGCTCCGCGGCATGTGGGATCTTCCCAGACCAGGGCTCGAACCCGTGTCCCCTGCATTGGCAGGCAGATTCTCAACCACTGTGCCACCAGGGAAGTCCCTATAGTCCGTCTCTCTTAAAGCTATATTAGTTCAAAGGAAATGAGAATTCAGAAATGCAGTAGGCCTACTTAATTTTCTCCCCAGTCCAAAGAACCCAGAAAGAACCATGCTGATTTTAAATCCCTGGCTCTCTTCTGGAAATGCTACTTCTCAAAGAGGAGCAGTTTAGACTCTCACACTCCCCCTACACCTCAGGGTCTGACAGCGGAGTTGCTTCTGCCCAGTTTCCCAGTATTTCTTCTAGACTTTGGGCCTCCATCCTTTTACAATAAAATCCTGTGCTTACTTGAGGTTCTGTCCCTCCTCCTTTCTTTTAGCTGATAACTTCCCAGTCACTTTCTCTAAGAAAAACATTTCAAAGACTTTAGCAGTCCTGGTCCATGGTTCCACTCTTGGACTCATCAGCTATAGCTTCTTCACCTCAAAAATCATGAAGTCAAGCACTGCATGCTTTGATCCCAAACTTCTGTCCCTCCAGCTTGTTTGACTGCTTTCCCCAGACTACTCTTCCTTCTCGTCAGGGCCTTCAGTCTACTAACTGCTCTCCTTTCTTCTCCTAACTTCTAATCCATTATTCATCCCCAGTCTTGTCATACCACTTTATCCATCTTATATGTAATATTCGGTAGTCAACCACTTCAATAATACTTTTGCCTGTACTCTAGACTCCCTCATCCTTTGTTTCTGTGTCAGACTTTCTTGCAAAGTTTCTACCTAGGATGAACACAGCCTTCTGCACCTGCCCCAGAGCAGCTGAGCTGCTGTAGGGAAGACAACCACGGTCTACGGCAATTTGGTATGTACTGATGTCACAGAATTCTTGACCACCAACTACAACTCACACTATAAAACTGTGGGGATCCTATGTTTCTCTACTAGATTTGCCCACACCCCAAATCAGTAAGTTTAAACTTTTCCCATTCACCTCAAGGCCCTCATCTCTTCTCCCTCCTCATAGCTGCTTCACATAGAAAATAAACCGTAAGTTAGGAACTTCCTCAATCCTTCCCCCTTCCCATTACCAAGAACATCAACCTATATGCTTCGTCATGAAGCTTTTCCTCCCTCTCTCCTGTTTTAAGCGGATTTCACTCCCCAACTCCCCTCCGTGTGTTTTAAACCCAACTCCTTCTGTTTTTCCTGGAACAGAAAAAAACATGGATTATATTCTTCTCTTCCGGCATGTTCTATAAATTTTTATTGCTTAAATATTATCCATTAGCACTTAAATTTGCCCACACCCCTCTCATCTCAAAAACAAAAAAGGTGAAAAAGCTCCTGTCACCCCAGATCCTTCTCTAGTCACCGCCTATCTCTTTCTTTCCATTCGCAGACACTGACAAAAAGTTTTTCATTCTCACTGTTGTCATCTCCTCACCTCCCACTCAGTCTTCTACTTCCTCTGTTCTAGCTCCTCTCTCAATAACGCCTTTTAGTAAAAACACTGATGACCTCCGGGTAGCTCAATGCAATGGATACTTTCCAGTCCCATCTCATGTAATCCCTCAGTAGCTTTGGACGCAGTTGACTGTCCACAGCTTTTTAAAGCACTGTGGTTCCCTGCCTTCCCTTTTACCACATTCTTCTGACCTTTTCCCTACTTTTCTGTCTGCCCCTTGTTTGTCTCCCATTCATTCTGTAGATGAAACAAGAATGAACTTTTCAGAATATAAACCCCATCATAGAATCTCATAATCCTCCAGGAACTCCCTATTACTCTTAGGAGAAAGTCCAGATCTTTGCAATGAGGCTTTAAGGCAGTTCCTGTTCTGAGTCCTGGCTCCCTCTCCAGCCTCATCTTGAGTCTCTCTCCCTCTTTACTCATGCTTCTACCACCCTGGCTATGGTTCTGGCCCTGGAATGTGTCCTATGCTATCTACTTCCACCAAGCCTTTGCTCCTCCTTTCCCTCTGGATGGCCCTTCTTGCCTCCCATCCTTGGCCTAGTTAAGTCCTCCTAGTTTTTCAGAGCCCGAAGAAGAGTCAGTCCCTTGGGACAAGCAGGTCTCACAGTTGTCAATACTTGATACAACTGTGAATAAACTGTAAATGAAGGAAGAAACAAAAGAACTAGTCATGTGTCCTGAAAACTACCAGCTCTGCTAAATCTCTCAGGGCAAGATTAGCAATTTGGATTCCTGTCTGATTTAGATTTATTTAATACTGTTAAACAAAACAACAACAATAATAACAGAGAGCAGCAGACCCAGGGAGGATGATCACCCTAGGTGCTCCCAAATAGCATTCATTCTTTTATTTGAGTGTGCTGTGAACCGCAGGAGAGAAGCGGGGTGGGCCTGGAGCTGCAGCAAAGGGCACCATTCACTCCACAGTCTATGAAATTCCAGGGGGCACTGTCCACATTGCAGTCCATGAGAAGGACGGCCCATGGAGTTACAGGAGTTATAGGTCTAAGGCCTGACAGCCCCACACGACAAAACGGAAAAGGAGCAATGGGTTTAAGTAGATTGAAAAAGAACAAAGAGAAGGAAGTTAATTGCTATTCCTTGGAACCTACCAACACACGGAGGGTTGTAATTGAAGGTCAACTACAAAAGAGAAGTTTATGTTTATAGAGCATTCACGTTTCTAGATACTAGGCAGTGCGTTCTGTGTAGGGCTATGGATTTTAATCTGTGCTCAACATCAGTATTTAATTGGTGTGACAACCAGGCTGACAGCATAACCTCTGGAGTATAAGAAGGTGAGAAGAAGAGATGATGATACAGATTCCAGAAGACCTCTTAGCGGAGTTGGGGCAGGGTACTGTGGGCACTTCTCAGCAGCGTGGGTAGCTACTTACATCCAAGTGATTCTTGACTCATGGAGTCTCTTGGGAGAGCATCAGCTCTCTCATTTAAGGAAGCTCTACTGTCACCCCCACTGCCACCATCGCCCCCTTGGCCCGATCCTCTCCTGCACAAGGGCTTGGGGACCAGGGCACCATGTATGAACAAATATATCCTCCCTGACCCTGGGCCAGGAAGAGGTTTCTGAAAGGCCCTTGACTTTGAGACCCTTCCTCCCTCTGGGAACTTGGGTGCCCAGGTGAGAGGAAGAGGTTTCCTGCACTGTTCTGTTAATGACACTTGAACAACTTAAAACATTGCCCTCTGGCATGTTGAGGAAATGACAAAGCAGCTCTCTGACTCAGCCCCCCACCACAGCTGAAGCCCTGCTGACACACCAGAATCTGTAAGGACGTACATTCTGATGGAGCAGGGAACAGTCAGTCTGGAGGATTGGGAGCTTGGAAGCATAAGGAATGTCAGGGCTGCTTCTCCCACTGACACTGGCGGCAGGGGAGGAAGGGACCAGGCACCAGTAGATCTGGGGTCATGGACTTGCTCTGTGACCATGGACAGGAAACCTCACTTTTTGGGCTTGAGTTTCTTCATGTAATAAAAGGGAGATAGATTGAAAGTGTAGGAGCACTTTTTCTCAGAGTCCAGGACCTCCTTCTGAGGGCTGGAGGGCAGACTCCAACTTCCCTGCCTGCTCAGATAAACAAACATCCTGGTGTAATACCCACCGCTCCCATGTTCTTTCCCCTCCACATACCAGCATCTCAAGTGGCTCGCATCACAAACAGTATCTCCCTGATCCTGAGGCTGCCTCCTTTATCCCCCTGTCTCTCACCCCTTCCCCAGCCAAACTGCTTTGAAGAGAAGTCTCAGCCCACTGTCTCCATTTTCTCACTCTTTATTAAATTTTTAACTCACTTCAGTCTAACTTCAACTCTTGTCCATCAATCACCTTACGGTCAACTCCAGCTCAATCCTCTTTTTTTTTTTTTTGGCCGCGCCTCGCAGCAAGTGGGATCTTAGTTCCCCGACCAGGGATCGAACCCATGCCCCCTTGCAGTGGAAGCGTGGCGTCCTAACCACTGGACCGCCAGGGAATTCCCTCAATCCTCATTTTAAATCTTCTTTCATCTCCCTGAAGTATTCAGTCATGGTGGTCCCTCCATCAGATCTTGAAGCTCTACCTTTGGCTTTCATAGTTATCTCCTCACCTCTCTAGCTACTCCTTGTCAGCAACCTTCCCAAACTTGTCCGAACATGCCCACCCTTAGATGTGGTTCTTCATGGCTCTGTTCAGGCTCTTTGAAGATTCACCCACATTATGCACACCTTCTTCACCACCACTGATTCATTGATGAATCCTCACCCCACATGCCCAGCAGAGATCATACTTCTCTGCTCCAGATCCAGCTTGCAACTCTCTTGCTAGATATTTCGGCTCATAAAATATAGACAACTTAAATTTGGAAGGTGCAAATCTGAACTTCAGATACTCTGTCTTGACTTGTACTCCCGCTAAATTCCCTACAGAGGGCAGGCTCTGAGCTCCAAGTGCTTGGGTTCAAATTCATGCACTATCACTTACCAGCCATGTGACCCTGGGCCTGTCACTTCACCTCTCAAAGTCTCAAGTTTTCACACATAAAATGAAGATAATTTTTAAGCACTAATATTACAATGATTTAATGAAATAATCTGTGTAAAGCACGTAGCCAAACCCTTTGCACCTGGTAAGGATCCAACAATTACAATTATTATTATTATTGTTGCTAGTAATATTTTTAAGATCCTACTCAGTCACTGAAGCCTTAAACCTGGGAGTCACCCTAGATCTCTCCCCCTCCATCATCCTGTTTCCAACCTGTCAGTACATCCTGTTGATTTCTCTTTTCATTGTTCTAGAATCTACCCTGAACTGGTTTCTGCCCTCCTAGACTTTTAGTTTATTCCCCACAAAGCCATCAGAATAAACTTTTCAAAGCACAAATAGCATCATGTTACTTCCTTCTCTAAAAACAATTTTATGGTTCCCGAAGGCCTCTATGATAAGGTCCAAATTTATTTCCAGGATTTACAAGGTCCTCCACAATTTGATTGTTGCCAGCTTCTCTGTTTCACCTACTAATGCTTCCCAATCTTCATCCCAAAGCAGTGTCTTCTACACATACTATTCTCTCTCAAAAGCCCTTCCTGGAAATTGTCTACTTACCAGATCAAAATGTCCCTGGCCTTGGCCCCTTTCCCATTCTTCCAACTACCCCAAATCCTGCTCCCCTGGGTGCTCTGTTCCCCTCAGGATGACTAATCATACTATGATACTGGGTAAAGACTTCTATTACAGAACTCACCACCTCATCATAATGTTACTTATTTTCACATTTTCCCTACTAAACTGGGCTCTGCTCGAGACAGAGTACGTCCGTGTTTGTCCTCTTTATCCTTTGCATGAGGCACAGGGCCTGGAATGTAGGAGGTCCTCAGTCATTATGTAAAGGATAGAGAAAAAAAGAAATAGATGGGGGCTGCACACGTGGCTGACTCAGCTGCGGTGGCACAGGTGCCACGGCTTGAACACCTTGTCACCATCGCCCCAAACACCTGGAGTCTTGGGTCTACCATTTCCCCGCGACAGCAGTAGCACGTAACCCTCATCCGCCCCAGGCGTTTCCAGGTGCTCCAAATCTAAGAGGTGCTTGCAAATGGCCAGAGATGCCTCCTTTCACACCCTCCCAGCATTAACAAACTGCTCTTTGATCCGGGAGGCATGGGCAACACCGGCCAAAAGAGTAAGTGATTTCCGTCACCCCCCCACTGAAATTCCGCCTCATTTTGCAGCTTTCCCAGAACAAGGAGAGGAAAACTGAGCTGTTCCTGAAATTAAAGAGTGGGGTGTATGGAACTGGCAGAGAAGGAGGTCTGTTGACTCCCCACTACCCAACAAGGAAAAATAAAATAAAAATCAACCTGCCTAATGGCTGACTGATGCTGGAGATTCTGCAATGGGAAATTCTTTTCTTTGGCTGACGGACTTTTTTCCAGTTATAAAGTATGTAGTGCTGGAGCGTAACATAAGCCAGAAATCAGTATGAATACATTTGTAAGATCTTTCCTTGGGGCTAGATTCTGATAGAATAGAAAAGAAAGAAAGGTGGCAGTTGACACCATGGAAGGCAGAGAAGGGCACACTGCAGGGTATGGAAGCCTGTTGTGTTCTTTATTAATGCCTTGCTTTTATAATCAATGTCTTCCTAAAAGTTGGGTCAGTTTTGTTTATTTTAATTATATTTTACATGCATGAGGAAAGCTGGCTATTTAAAGAAGGCTTCTGAAAATTAAAGCAGCTCTTATGTAAGGTTTTCATTTTAAGTCTAGGTTTTCTTAAAGCAAAGCATACCAATATCTCCATCAGTAATGCTTCTGGTCAAATATTAATAATTCAAAAAGGAACTGCACTTAAAAGGAATTGAGCAGGAAGGGACAGAAAACAGGATCTAACCTGTCTCTGCCAAATTCTAAGCAAATCTGAACAGGAATCCCAGAATTCGACCTCTGATCAGAACCGTGGCTCTGGGGAGCGTAATTCTAGTGACACCTTGCCTACAAGATTTTGCCTGTCCATCCTAACGCAAATCGCGTAACATTTTAAAGCTAAACTGACCTAGAAACAATCTTCATTTAAAGTGAAAATAACAAAAGAAACTAATGAGAGGATGAGCCCCATATCTAAGCAGAGAGAATCTGCTACCCGGGCAGATGACAAAACACATCAACTTCTTAAGAGATCAAGATGAGGACTAGCTTTGTGAAAATATAAAATATAGGAACCGTCTGCAATTGAAAAAAAAAGAGAGAGAGAGAGAGAGAAAGCAGAAGGTTGCTGTGGCAGAAATGAATACAACGGTGTGTCCTTTTTTCAGGGAGGACTGCAGGGCTTTCAAGGCTAACTAGTGACAAGAGACATTAAAAGCTTTTCCTGTGTTATCTCCTCCACACGCGTGGTCCCAGCCAGGTTTGGCTGCTCCCCTTTGGCCTGAGGAAAGGCACCGTTCTAGACAAAGGAAGGGCTCCTGGTTCCAAGGGATGATTGAGATGCCAAAGGACTCAGCCTGTCTTTGGAACATTGGCTTATTCTACTAGATCACCTGCTGGGGCTGCCATATGGCCTGCGCAGACATTCTGTTCAGGCTAATAGGGCCTGGGTCCATGCCTGGTTCTGCCCTCTGGGCTGGGACGACAGAAGTAGAGCATGTTTGTTCTGTTTTTACTGACTTGTCTGATGCCACCACTATGGAGCCATAGCTTTCAATATCCTGTATGGTGCCTCTTTTAGGTTTTCAAAGAACATGAACAATACCCAGGCAAGGGAGGACTGAGGTTGGGCTGCTGCTACTATTCCTAGGAGAGAATGAGGAGATAAATTAAGGGACTTAAGGTCCAAGAGTGGTAAAACTGGTGCAGAACCCAGATGTCATGAGAGTCTATTGATGTATGTTTCTCATCCCTGCCAATGACAGGAATTTGCTCTACATGAAGAAGCTAATGTTTTCCTGTTTCATCTTCTGCAAATCACCTCACCAGAGGTTCCCAGATGATGTCATGATTTCAAATAGCTGTTGAAGGGTTTACAGAAGGGTTAAATTTAACAACCCAGAGAAAGCAAAGTAGACTTTAAAAAAATTTGTAAAGCCAAAAATTCCTGGTCCAAGCGCTATGGTTTCCAGTTGCCAAAAATATGGCCTTTGTATTTGCCCTCTGTATTTGAAACCACAGTAAGAGCTGCTTGTCTATGGCAAATGCGGAGAACGATTACTAATTGTTCACAAGGATCTACAATAAAGCACTACCATCATCTGCATTCCATTAGAGAATTCAGTTCTGACTTGTTTTTAAAAATCCACTTCCTGGGTGAAGAGTACATGGGACCTTACTATTGTTGCAACTTCCTGTTAGTTTATAACCATTTCGAAACAACTTCTAAAAATGTTATTTTGTTCTACTGATGGAAATGAGGTCCCCTGGTGAGGGTTCAGCCAACAGACCTGGACTAATAAATTGGCCCAAGTGAATTTTTATGGCCAGGAAAAGCTCTGCGAGGGCCCAGCCTGGGCCTGAGTCAGTTCACCTGTGACTCGCCTGTAGCTCTTTGTCTGGTCTCCGTTATCTATCATATCTATGAGCTTTTGAAACCTCTGGGGTCCACAGGGGCAAAATGGGAGTCTAGGTAAATCGATGCCAACTGCTGAGTTTTACTGAATCTATTCAACACCGAGCGGGTATGAGAAAAGTTGGGCCCTTCCTCCTCTGGGGTGGGGCCTGAGGGAGTGCTGAGCACTGCAGTACCATGATTGTGAACGTGAACTCTGCAGCCAGAATGCCTAGGGAGGAGACCAAGCCTGGTCACTTAAGCAGCCTCGGGCAAGCTGCTTAACTGCTCTGTACTTCAGTTCCCTGTGAAGTGGGGATGACTAGCAGCTCCTCGCAGAGAGATGCTGTGAGGCCTGAGTGAGTTACCTGAAGAGCAATCCCTGAGCTCCTGTGATCATGTTCCGTGATCAGGTGAGTGCCAGGAAGCCGGTGCAAGGCTGCCCGCGGCACCACCTTGAGGAAGGGCTGCATGGTCCATGCTATTGCTGGAGATAACTATGCCTCAAAGGTTATACTACCCTTATCTACATTTATTCTCGCCTCTCCTTATGGGGATGCTAATTTCACCCCAGACGTCAAACATATCAAACACACCTAGAGATAACAGGGGACTGAGCAATCTAGGTTCTACTCTAGCAGCCAAGAGGCCGCACCTCCTCTGGCTTCAGTTTCCTCATCTATAAATGAAGGGTTGGGCTAGAACATCGACCATCTGTAAGGCCCGTCTAAGTCATTAGATTTTATTGATTCTGAGTTTGGCGCCTGGGTCGAAAAAGGCTCTTTACTGAAAGTAACAGAATTCCCAATTCACACTTCTAAATTTTTCCTATAGCGCTGGCGTTGCCTAGGATACAAAATGCATGTGCTCCCTCTGAACCCCAAGACAGGAGAGCTGTGATCGCTGCCTCTGATCTATAACACCAAACCACAAATGGGCTTTGTAGTACAAACTGACTGATGTGTTGAACATGGAATGTGTCTCCACTGGCGCGTATGAATGTGGATGTGGCATTCTGACTCTATGCCAGATAGAATGGCAGAAGGTGCATTTTTTTTCCCCTCCTCACAATCACGTGGTCTTGGAAACACTGACTTTTGGTGCTGCCCTCTAGCTTCCCTGGACCCAGGGGTGAGGTGGTGCAGCCCCTCCCACTGGTCAACAGATCATTTCCAATTTCTTCTTTAAATTGTGTGATATGCTTGTGGGAAGCTCAGGTCACATACACCAGGAAACTCTAGGTTTCTTAGCCCCTCTCTGTGTCCCCAAATGTACTTTGTACCTGATCTGATGGAGGTATTTCACTAACTTCTGTGTGTGAGGGTGGGATCAGGAACTCCCAGCTCTCAGTGATAAGTCTTCCCAGACCAGAGAGTTGGGCAAAGAGCTGTTCACTTTTATAGCATCTTGCACTTTTTAAAGCAAATATACCTTATCTATTTTGGTCCTTAAATGTTTAGGACAGAAATTATTATCTCCACCGAACTCCATGTCAGCTTCAAGAGAACAGAAGTTAGGTCTATTCCGTTCTCTGCTTTATCTTTATAACCCACTGTGGTGTCTGGTACCCGGTCTCTACTTAGTGTTGGTTAAGTTAGTGAATGAATCTCCACCGTATAGATGAGGAGGTAAAGAACTGCTTGAGGCCAGGCTGTTAATAAAAGGCTTCTGGGTCATCTGTCTCTAGGTCCACTGCTCTTTCTATCACCTTAGTGGCTCATCTCAAGAGAGGCTCAAAGTGGATTTGGATAGAAAAAGAAAAACCAGGTTCCACAGTGACATTCAGCGGTGAGCTTACAAATATGAGGCCCAAGAGGGACCAGAGGTCAGCATTTGGATGTCAGTTCTCTTAGATGACACCTCTTTCGGCACCCCAAACCATGGGTATATGAATTCACTGAGTTCTAATAACAAACCTGCTTCTCCTGTCTCTTGGCCTTTGCATGTGCTGTGCCCACCCCCTCGAGTGCCTTTCTTGTCCTTTCCTCTTCCTTTATGTGGCCAATTCCTAATCAGAAATCACTTCCCACCAGGCTTTTCCCTCTTTTCCTCCTCCTGGCACCAAAATCTGGGCTCACCTTTATCGGAGCACATAGCACACAATATTATATTTCCTTAGTTTCTCAACATCCTCTCCCCTCCCCCAGCCCCACACTGTGAGTTCCTTGAGTGTAAGGACTGTGTCCTTTACGTCCGTAAATACATTCCTTAAGAAGTGGTTGGTATATAGGTTTTTAATAGTTGTTGGTTAAATGAATTGATACATGCAACTCCGTTATCTTTTGAAGAAAAAAAAAACTTAAAAAATCTCCAAAGAGCACTTCTCCCACTCATGGTGAACTGCTAGCAACAGGTCATCCCCCAGGTCGCCAGTAACAAACACAGACACACACCAGCATGGAATGATGCTGCAGTATGCAGGGAAGGTGTTCTCTCTTACAGCTGCTGATCTGACCACAGTAAGACTTGGGCCTCCACTGATTTTGCTATCGCTGGGATGAATATATAGGACTTAATGCACCAATGATATTCTCTGTCCCATTTCCTACAATGACCAGTGCCTTGGACCTGGGGCCCCAAATTCTATCCCTGTCACAGGCAGCATCCTGGGGAGGTGCAGAAAAAAGTGTTGCTTTACACATGCAAACGGGCTGAACATTGTTGCAATTAGCCTGGTTACCTTTGGAGGGAAAAGTGTGGCTGCCTTTCTTTTTCACCTCCTACCCTTATTACAGACTCACAGCTCCTTGATAAAAAGGAAAGATTATAAAGCCAGGGGAGATGGAGGGGTTGAGGTGTTTTGTATAAAGGATACATGGACAAAAGTGGGGTGACAAGCAGATTCAGTAGAGAACCCTAATCAGTACTTGGAGAAAAAAGATAGGAGGGACCTCTGGGTTTCCTCCAAAGTGGTTGTGTCTGTACCAAGCTGGGGAGAGAGGGAGAGCTGCCTCTTTCACGTTGGATTATACATGCTAAGGTCCCAGAGAGCCCTCAGGGTGGTGGGAACTCAAGTAGCGGCAGCCACTAACAGGCACGATCTTCAACCCAATGGAGGTGGGGCTACTCCTTTCGAGGTGCCCTAATCAAAAGTTCCCAGGCCCTAAGCCCTGTCTCGAGTGATCATTTATACCTTCTCTGCTTACTGTGTCTTTTGCAGCATCCATCCTGCCAAAGGGAGAAGCAATGGAAGCCACTGTGAAGCAGAGGGATCCCGCAGCAAGGGCACCACCCGCATGTGTGGGATACAGCGGCCTCCCACGCTCCCAGGCCAGCCCTGTTGCCTCTTTGGAGGTGAGATAAGGGGGCATCGCTGCTGACTAACTCACCATGGTTTTTCAAAGGGACAAGTGAGAAAATGTGAGTAAAAATACTCTGTAGGGCTTCCCTGGTGGCGCAGTGGTTGAGAGTCTGCCTGCCGGTGCAGGGTGCGCGGGTTCGGGCCCTGGTCTCGGGGGATCCCACATGCCACAGAGCAACTGGGCCCGTGAGCCACAATTACTGAGCCTGCGCGTCTGGAGCCTGTGCTCCGCAACAGGAGAGGCCGCGATAGTGGGGGACCCGCGCACTGCGATGAAGAGTGGCCCCCGCTTGCCACAACTAGAGAAAGCCCTCGCACAGAAGTGAAGACCCAACACAGCCGTAAAAAAAAAAAAAAAAAAAAACTCTGTAAATTGTAAAGGTGCTATCCAAGTGTGAAGAAGTAGTATTATCATCAGTGCTTTATTTAGTCGCAGTTTGCCACAGCACGGTACACGGACATCGCTTCTGCTTCTGTTCAGATAAATATTAACATGCCTATTTCCCTGGATGCAGCTACTCTGCAAGGCGAGGGCCTTGCTGGGCCTCCTGCTGTTCTCTGGACCAAGAACACCTTCCATGGCTTCTCCTCCGACTGGCAAGTTCCTATTCGTCCCTTAGGACCCTTCACCAGTTTGAGCCCTTTTCCATTTCTCTCCTTTCACAACACTCCATCCATTGCGACTATGGTTTGACCATGGTGGGTAGCACTGGCCATCTACATGCTTGTCTTTCTGATTAGACTGAGTTCCTTCCTGGAAGGCGGGATCTATGACTTCTTAGTGGAAATAAGTTCACAGGCCAGTACATGAAATATTTACCATGCTTGCTCCACTAAGAGAGCAGGGTTTGCTGGGTAACATCTCCTCTTGTGTTCATGGGACACACCTGGAGTTATGTGTAATATGCACATGCTAGAAACTGGAAAAGTAGAGATGATACTGATCACAACAAGCCGTGGCTGAATGCTAAGGAAGCATGGGCATTGTGCTAAGCACTCCCCAGGAGGCTGGTGCTATTTTCCCAGATTTTCAGATAAGGAAATACAGAGATAATCTGTCTCCAGTCACAAAACTAGATAGCGGGGCTTAAGTCAATTTGACTCCAATGTGTGTCGTCTTAATCACCACACCAGAGAAAGATAGTGCAGAAGAGACAAAAAGGAGAGGAGAAAGAAGCCTTTGTAATTTATTAAGAAAAGCACACTGTCATGTTTTTAGCTTGATTTATTACTGTTATTTTAAGATATGAGCAGCACTCGTCTCTTCTTCTAGTCTAATGACCTAGCAGGTAACTGCAGCAGACAAATAAATAAAGATTCCATGAAACAAAAAACTAATGAGAGAGGAGTTTCATGCCGGAAGCAAGCGAAGATCCTGTCTCCCTAAGTCTTGGGAGTTGGTTTCCACCTCTTCTTCCTACCTCCACCTTTGAAGCGGTCAGGGGCCTTTTCCTTACCATCCCTGACCCAACATCAGAGCCTTCAAGTTGTTTCTGGGGGTGACAGGGCAGGGATGCAATGGGGACCCACCCCCAAAGTCAGGGAACCTCCTCGTTCAGGTGTTCCTGCGTGGACACAAATTGAGGGTGGAAAGCCCGCCAGGCTCCCCTCTGCTCCTTGGTCCCTCAGAGATAAAGTCTCCCTTGGGACTCTCTTCCTTTAAAGATCCTGCAGGTCACGCAGAGTGGATGGCGGTGGGGGCACGTAAGAAGGCCAGTCTCCACCTCTGAAGGCTTGTCTACTTCTTTTAGTAGAAAAGTGGAAACTCTTATCCACAGCCCACCTCAACCCTGAGAAATGGCTGAAAAAGGGGGTCACTGTGGAAACCTGCAGAAGGAGCCATGAGAGGATGGCCCATTTTCTCACCACGCCTGAGAATAAACACCCTCATACAATCCCGTGAGGAAATGGACTTGAAAAATACTCTGGTTCCACCACCCATTAGCGGTGTGACCTTGGAAAAACTACTCCACCTTGCATTTGTAAAAAATAGAAAATAATTGGACTATCTTAAAGGATTGTTTTAAAGGTTACAGGCTTAATATTCAGAAAACCTTTAAAACTGTACCAGTCAAATAAGTGCAGTAAGTATTAGCTATTATTATGGTTATTGCTGCTAGTATCATTATTAGCATAACTCTGTTTCTGTGGCCCCTGCCCTGTGATCATTTAATCTTTTCTGAAGACCACCTCTGGTGATTTCAGTGTCTTCTTCTATGTTCCAAATTCTCTCTTGGAATGTTCTTTGGAAGACTGGACAAAGAAACTGCCTTTCCCTTTGCCTGGCACTAGGAATAGAAACACCTAAATAAACCACTCAGCAATCAGGTGAGATCCTCATAAATGCGACTGTCAGCACATTAGATGATAAACATTTTGCCACTATAAATGCAGCAAATATACTTAATGTCATTATTTTTTTTGAGATGAATCACATACTCAGGCCCACCTCTAATATCTATCTTAAAAGAAAAGAGCCATGACACAGATGATTGAAAGCCCCGAGACCTGGCTTCCTGGGGAAGGCTGGGGAGTGGAAGGAATGCTGCTAGATTTCCACAGTGGAAAAGTCAGTCAAGAGACACCAAACTGAATGACTGAATTCCTTGTTGTGGGAAAGGTGAGTTAGGTAAATGGAGAACTCACTCCTGGAGTATTCTAGAAAGCAAGGGTAGAGGCCAGTGCTATAATATAATACCTCCCAGTCCATGGTGTTTCAAGTATCTAGATTCTTAGCCTTTCAAAGAGCTAGAATACTGTATGGCAGTTCAAAAACATGGTCCCCAAATATTTTTATACTGTTCCCATTTAGAAGTGGGTGTATAGATCCTTCCTTTGAATCTGGGATATGACTGCCTGAATAACAGAATATGGTAGAAGTGATGTTATATCACCTTCTGGGCTCAGAACATAATGAATGGGCAGCTTCCACTTTCTGTTTCTTCAGACACTTTTTGAATCCAGCCACCATAGTATGAGGAAGCCCAAGCTGCCTATGAAGCATTCATGAAGAGGCCCATGTAGAGAGGGACTAAGGCTGTGGCTCTCAGCCCTAGCTGATCTCCCAGATGATAGGCAACACCCATGGGCTTCCCACATGAGTGGGCCAACTTGGAAATGGATCCTCCAGCCCCTAGTTGAGCCACCCAAGTTGATACAATGTGGAGCAGAAATGAGTCTCTCTGCTGAGCTCTGCCCAAATTGTAGATTCATGAGTCAAATGAATGATTGCTGTTATTTTAAACACTCGGTTTTGGGATGGATACCGCATGTTTTGGGGAGAATCCTTTCCTGGATCCTTTAAGGTACTCTCTGTGGCCTGAAATATTGCTTTTTTTGCTTTCTCCTCTTAGTCGAGCTGAAGACTGAAATTAGCTGTCAGAGCTGGATATATTGCAGAGACACAGGAAGCTGTTGGTCAGAATGTAGATGCTATGACAACTCCCAGTCTTCAGATTGTCTTTCTGTGTGTCAGGCAGGACTAAACTTGTCCCTAAAATGTCTTATCTCAGTTTCTTAAAAAATCAGGCTTCTTGTTATTAATCAGAAATGCAAATTACATCAACAAGGTACAATTTTACAAAATGCAAATACCTTTTGTTTTTTTCTTAAGGATAAAATTTAATACTAGTAAATTGGGATGAAATCAATATATTGCACATGGCAGGGTAAATCAGTACAACCATTTAGAAAACAATTTGGCAATGTGTACACACATGCTCCCATCCATGCATGCTAACAATACTAACCCTGACTCAGTAATTTTTACTTCTAATACTTTATCCTAAGCAAATGATCTAAAGTAAGAAGAACAAAAAAAGAACCTGTTAGAGGAAGATGCTTATTTATGATGGTGAAAAAATTGGAAACAGGTTAATTTTCTAAACATGGAGTAGTTAAAATAAAAGTATATTACACCAGTCTCATGGAATATTATGCAACCATTCAGATGATAATAATGAAGACCAGTAATCCTCAGTTTATGATGTAATACCAAGTGGGAAAAATCAGAATATAAAATTGTATGTCCACTGATTACAACTCTATAAAAACAGAGATACATATAGACAAATATTAAAAGAGACTAAAGACAAAATAAGTGATTTTAGGATTTTTCCCCTTTAAAAACAATACTTTGTATTTTTTTTAACATTATAAGAGGAGAGATGGAGAGATGATCAATTAAAAATATAAAGTCGGGACTTCCCTGGTGGTGCAATGGTTAAGAATCTGCCTACCAATGCAGGCGACATGGGTTCGAGCCCTGGTCCGGGAAGGTCCCACATGTTGCGGAGCAGCTAAGCCCATGCGCCACAACTACTGAGCCTGTGTGTCACAACTACTGAGCCTGCTCGTCACAACTACTGAGCCTGCTCTCTGGAGCCCGCAGGCCACAACTACTGAGCCCACGAGCCACAACTACTGAAGCCCACGTGCCTAGAGCCCGTGCTCCGCAACAAGAGAAGCCACTGCAATGAGAAGCCCGCACACCACAACGAAGAGTAGCCCCCCGCTCTCCTCAACTAGAGAAAGCCTGAGTGCAGCAACGAAGACCCAACACAGCCAAAGATAAAATTAATTAATTTAAAAAAGCACAACACTTAAAAAAAAAAAATGTATATATATATAGCCACCCTCCAACCCAAATAAGCTGAGCATTTTCTTGATGAAGGCACTTACTGCCCTTCTGTTGACCAAAGCCAAGAACTAATACTTGGATCCTACGAAATATGTCTCTTGGAATATTATTTTAGATGGTAACTTCCTACAGAATAAGTCCTCTGTAATTTTAAATATCATATTTATACTCTGGGTGTTCAGTAAAAGAAAATGGAAGTAATTCAGAGATTTCAGTTAAATTAGCATGTCATAATTTTGGCTTTGCTCTTCTCCCCTTCTAACCTCCTACTTTTTCCTTCCTAGGGCTCCAAAATATAAAGTGCTAAAATAAAACCGGCAACAACAGTTTCTATTTTTAAAGTGAACTTTAATCTGATTTTCACAAAGATCCATGCCAATTCAAAATCGCTGCTGTACTCTTGGTGCTAGTAGTATGGTGATTGCCTTTTGCATTAACAATTAAGAATTCTAGTCACACAGGAGAAAGAAAACCTGGCTTAGACTTCTCAGTGGTCAAGTGCAAAAGCAAAAGGAGAACTGATTGCAATTGTGTCCTTGGATATTTAAAGCCAAAACCATTTTTACCCCAGTTGTTTAAATATTGGCATCAAGGTCTCCTTTCTCTAGTCTAAAAACATGCACAGGAAAATGGAGAAGAAAGACCTGGCTCACTCAAATTCCAAACTTCCTCTTAAAGCCTGGTGAGCAGAGTGGCAAGCAGTAAGGACGCTTTCATTGCCAGCCTTCTTGCTGGAGTTATCACCCTACTTCACTACCCGCCATGTAAGTGACATTCTAAGCATTAAGTATACTTTTATTTGTATGTGTAGCACAACATTAAATACATGTTTTCCTAAACTAATTTCTAAGCAGAACTGTTTACATTTTACCTTAAAGATAAATGGCTGCTGGAACACTGAATCCATTTCAGAATTTGGTCACTTTGAGCCATTTTTCTTAGTCATAAAATAAATACCAGAGCAGATAAAGATAATTCTGTAATTCTGCCTCTAGGTGTTAGAGTAACAAGAAGTCAGACTTCAGCTCTTTCTGTGGCCCTTTTTGAATCAGCCCACTCAGTGCTAATACAAATGTAAACACATCAGTCAGCCAACCATTAGGGGCTGAAGAAATATCTTGGGAGCTAAAATATAAACTCCCATTTGGTTCCAAGGCTCCTAAGCTAATCATCTTATTGCACACAATAAAACAGGCAGAAATCAAGATGTTCTCTACCAAGATAAACTAGAATTAAATGAGGTTAAATTAAATGAAAATAAGTGAATAAATGAACAACCCCTAAACTGAGTAACTTTTAGGAGGCCCAAAGACATGATACTTCCAGCTCTTGAAAGTAGAAAAAATTACCATTCTCACTCTCTCACACACACCCCCTAAACTGAGTTGTTTAAAAGAATCTACATTAACACCTCTTGATCAATGTCAAAGTAAAAATTGCTTAATATTTAAGCAATGAAATCTGTAGCACCAAGGCTTTGATTTTAATTGGCTCCTGGTACTGTGACTCACACTGGAGTTGTTTGTGGGCTTTTAACATTACAGAACAGCTTCCCATCTCTGCTCAAACAGGCCAACAACATGCGTGCGAAGTGGAAAAAGGTCCACTTAATGATGCAAATGTTTAGGTGGGTGATTAGAGACACTTTGACCATCAAATTGTCTTGTGATCTAAAATTTGCTCAAGTGGAAGGCAGCTCAAGGCAGAACTGAAGGTCTATCTAAAAATGATGACTGCTACATCTCAATTAACTTAAAGTTGTTTTTCTTTGATATGTCTTTATTTATTTCAGTTTGCTGGTGACCTCAACTTGATAAAAAGCATGAGTATACCTGAAGTCTGTGCTTGTCATTAAACAGCTACAAGTTTTAATACAGAATTTGCAACACTGCTCTGAAGTGTCATAATGACTGAATCAGAAAAGATCTCGGTTCTCACACAGGGTGACTGCAGATTCATTGGTGGTACCTTGGAGTGACTGGGTCTCCAGAGAACTAGATATTTGGACCACCATGAGTACAGTGGTGTCTTCTCTACAAGTTAAAACTGAAGTTTAAGCCCACTCAGTATATGCCCAGAGCCAGCATTCCCCCTGGCACCACACTGTGGGGTCTGTTTTAATTGGCCAGTTGCCCACGTTAGTGGGCTGCTTAAATAGTTTGATTATCACCTTGTAACATACAAAATGAGGACTGTAAATTAGAGAACTCTTAAGGATGCCAATATTTGTATATGAGAGCTTTAAAGTCTTGGATATAGATTTTTTTCTAAGTGTGGCAAAAATACTGGAGTGAGTTACATCTCCTCTGGGATATTAGCATAAAATCTATAGAGAGGAAAGGACAATCCAAATGAAATGAGCAGAATAATGCCAGTGTTCAGTCAATTCGATTTTATGTTGTAAAATCACTAAACAGCATGTAGGCCTAGTCTAGAGGTCAAAAGTTTCAGCTACACAGCTCAACTTCTCAAAAAGAGTCCTGACTGCAACTTTCTTTTCTTTTGGTCCCATAATCCCCATATCCTAATTTTGAATTTTGAGAGTGTGGTCACCCCCGTTACAATCCAAACCCAGGGCGGACATCATTTGACACTCGTGTCTTACTCTCCTGAAGTGTGCAGATTACCAGCAGTGACCCTGGAGACCATGTCTATTCTGCCTCAGTTTACAACTGAGAGAACCAAGGCCCAGGGAAATTAGGCAGCTTGCCTGAGAGTGCGAGGCAGTGGGAACTCAGACCCTGTCAACTCAGATCCGACAGAATAAACAGCATTGGTGAAAAGGAGCAATCAGGCCAGGCTACCTGATTCACAGGGGCCAGTGCAAAATGAAAATGTGGGGCTCCTTATTCAAAAATTATTAAGAATTTCAAGATGGCTAAAGCAGCACATTCTAGGCATTGGGCCCAGTGTGACCGCACAGGTAACACACCCATGAAACTGATCCTGGATGCAGTTATTTCATTATTTACTAAACTTTGACTCTTTGAAGGCCAAGGGGAAGAAAAGCTCTTTGAACACTGGATATGTTCAAAAATTATCTATTGTGTGGATAAGTGAATGAATGTGTGTATGAATGAGTGAGGGAATGAGCCTAGAAAATTACAACTCAGACCCAGGGTCAGGTTGAGTTGATACAGTAAGTCACTGTGAGTAACTTGGTCCATTATTTAAGTGATGCAATTCATAATCTGAAAATACTTCACAACATAATAAAATTTCCTAGCCCCAAAATAAATAAGTTGCCAGAACCATGTCCAAAATGTGAGCAGCAAGGTGTACATGTGGTAGCATTACCGTGCTTTTATGTGCTCAAGAAATGCCCCTTCTTAGCAGAATTGGTCTTGCATTTTGTTTTTTTTTCTGTCTCTTTGTGTGTTTAGAAGTAGCCATCCAGATATATTTTATGGAACCTATCCATGTGCAAAATCTACAAAATACTTCAGATATGAGTATTTCACATTGCCAAGCATCCTTGATTGGAAAACAGTAGTAATAACAAAACTATAATTTACTGAGTTTTTTATTATGTCAGATACCATGCTGAATGCTTTGCATATATTTCCTCCTGAAGAGAGACCTCACCATAACATCTCTATGAAGTAGATATATTTTCCTGATTTTCCAGTGAGGAAAACAAGGCTCCAAGAGGTTGAATGGCAGAATCAGAATCAGAATTTGACCTTAGGACCATTTGGACTCCTGGAGACTAATAGTTCTTCGGAAGGTTGGGTATACACAGAACAGCAGAGCAAGGGCTACTGCTTCCTTTAAGGAATGAGACTTTTATCTGATAAGGACTGAGTGAAGTTTCCCTTTGGTGAACAAAAATGCAGCCATAAAACACTGAAAGCAGAAATTTCTGATACTGAAAATCTAGGTGGTTAATTTTATAGCTTACTGCAAAGTCGTACAAAGACAGGTAAAGGAGGAACCTCCTTATCCAGATTTTAGGGGGCCTTAGGATCTGATTTACTGCATTACTGTATCAGGAAAAGAGGCTGAACAGTACAGAGTGAAGGAAGACTTAGCCAGGCTAAGATTTCCACTCAGGTAGTCTGCAGTATATTTCATTAAGGGACAAGAAAGACAAAAAATGTGGGTAACTTTCAGGATTATAAATTCACATTTATCTCAGAGTTGAAGAGAAGAGAGTTAGTGTTTCTGTCTCTACCTCTCAAGAGACAAAAGTGGCTTCATAATTATGGCTTGTATTTATTATGATGTTTCAAAGTGTTAATCTGGCAGGGGTATCTTACTTCTCATTTAAAACAAGTCACAGGGGGGGAAAAAGAAAAAAATATGGGAGCAAATTCATTTGATATATTCTGTCCACTTGTTTGTAGCACTGTCCTCCAATGTCATATCTTTTATATTTTTTAACTGCCTAATTAAATGAAAATGCTGTTCTAGGGACATAAAATTTTCAAATAATGGCAGAAAAATATTTCTGGCCAAACACTAAAGTTTTATAGCTTGAAAGCACTCATGAATACGTTTATGTCATGTACACTGTGTGTACATAATATGCATATATAACAATGTATAAATACAAATAGTTTGTATTTTGCTCATGTATCCACTGGTAAGCCAGTCTGATTTTGTTCATGCATCCATTGGTAAGCCAGTCTCCTCCATGTAAGTCGATTGTGGTGGTCCCATTCTCCTGCCCAAGGCTGCTTTAGGTTACAGGTGTGAGCAGGTGTCATGATTCTATCAGTGGGAGAGTCTGTACTAGGAAAGGTTTCTTAGGGACTCTTGGTCTCTTGATCTGCTGGATTCTCGCCTGGAATGTGCCAGTTTTACTGGGAACATGAAAAGAGCTAGCCAAGGGGAGGTTGACAGGATGAGAATCGCAGAGAATATAGACAGCACCTGAGTCTTTGATGATATTGTTAAGCCAAAGAATTAATCAACCCTGGAGCCACCCCATCTTAGGACTTATTATTATTGACTTAATGTTATATTTCCTCATTGTTCAGCAATTTTGAGTTGGGTTTTCTGTTATTTGTAGCCAAAACCAACATGACTGAGCACCTATTGTGTTCTAGGACCTAGCTGGCCAATTTCCATGCATTCGCTTTAATTTATTTCCCATCTCTTAAGGGACATTTTCTCCATTTAACAGAAAAGTAAACTAAGACTTGGAGAAGCTAGTGATATGCCCAATTTCTCACATCTAGTTAGCAGATAGGGGGCAGGATTCCAACCTATGTCTGTCTGACTTTGAAAAGTTATTTAAAACCTCTGTATGTGTTTGTGTGTATGTGTGGTGGTGTTCTATTTTTATGTATGTCCACATTTATACATCTACGGTGAAGGTGTTATCTGTAGTAGCACAATCATTCATCACATTTTTGAGTCTCTGATAAAATAGTTAAAAATGTTAAAAATATTCCCTCATAATTGAGGGAATAGCAACAAAATAAAGCAAATGGTAAGAACTGGCAAAAGTAATCATTACCAAGTTTCCTTATCCATTAGGAGTTACTTATTTTCAAGCTCGGTTCTGAGACACTGTGCCAGATGACATCTGCATTAAATTACTCATCAATCTGTATAGAGATCATTAATGAGTGTGAGTGCTTTAAGAGGGATATGTGTCTCCAAAGAAAATACTGAATCAAAGACGGCGAATTTGTTGTATAGAGGCTACCATGCCCTCTCCCTTTTTCACAGAAGACTTTGCAAATCAGTCAAGGCATCCTTTTTCTCCTTGACCTCAGGTGTAGCCCCATAAGTTTCTGCAACACAAGATGCAACAGCTACTACCAATCAGGTTTGGCTCTCTACTTTGAAACTCATTTGCCCTGTCTGTCCTACACATTCCATGGGGAAGTGGCTCTTCAGGGAAGTAACTGAAAATTACAGGGAAATTGTGCAATGGTAGCGTATCAACCCCTGAGAGCTGACTGAGGTGCAATTACTGCTAACTGAAAATATTATCTATGTATTTCTGAAAATTGAGTCTAAAAACTATATTAGCAGCAATGAAGTTTAAGTGATCTTGAAAGAAAAGGGCAAAGTGTTGTAAAATGTAAATGGCAATAATAAATTTGAGACGTTGGACTACGTGTGTGTCTATCTCTTTGTACAGATAGCTATATGCACATTCATGAAGTGGATTCATATTTTTTTAAATCACTATTAGATTTGCTACTATGAGGCAATTAAAATATGAAGATAAATATAACATTAAGGAATCCTACTACTAGAAAGAAACTTGGAAATCATTTAGACTGTCTCTGATGCCCATCCCGACCTCACTTTGTTCTAATGAGAGCACTAGGGCCAGCAAGGCCAGGGCCTTGTCCAGAGCTATCTGGTGGGCTAACAGAGGAGCCAGGCCAGATTTCCAGACTCCAGCTCTGTCCTCTCACACCTTTTCAGTGATGGGTGCACATTTTGAACTTTAAAACTACATTAAGCCTCAGAAATCAGCAAAGTGTGTGGCAAAGAGAAGAAAGAGAGAGAGAAGAAAAGTAAGAGAGTGGGAAAGAGATCTCTGATAACTTTCTACAATTCTTAGCAAAACACAGGCTCCCGATTTTCTGACTGACCTCTGAGGACATCAAGCCTCATAAGTTGGAGATGGTCTTGGCTATCAGTGGATGGGCTGGGGTAAGTGCTACCTGAGGAACCACATCCAATTGGCCAAGAGACACTGCCAGAGACAGCAAAGGATGGTCTGCTTATATCCATCACCTTTTGTCAATCATCCTTTGCTGGACCAGTAGCTCCATTAAAACACCTTTGTATAGTCCTCCAAAATGGTCCCCTGGTCCCCCAAATGCTCTTTATTTAGTCACCCCATGAAAGACAACTGGATTCAGGGAACCTGTCAATTCAGTTACCAGGTAAATAATATTCAACCTCACAAGAAAAAAGTGAATGACTATATATATAGAATGCTTAGTACAGAGTTGGACATGGAGATCAGTAAGGTTGATTTCTGTGTTGTTACTGCTAAAATGATATTTAAAAGCCCCCAACTGATTATTCTAAAAGTAACATGACCCTCCTCACTACTTATGTTCTGTGATTTTATTTTTTCTTTCACTGACTGAATTGAGGAGATTTTATAGTGAGTGGTTGAGCTCATGGGCTTTGAAGTCAGACAGGCTTGGCCATGAATTCTGATGCTGCCATTGTGTGCTCCTAGCAGGTACTTAACTGTGGTAGACAGAATAATGTCCCCATCCATCCCCAAAGATGTCCACGCCCTATCCCTAGAACCTGTGAATATGCTATTATATACAGAAAGAGGGACTCTACGTATGTGATTAAATAAGAGATCTTAAAATAGGGGGATTTTCCTGGATTACCTGGGTGGACTCCATGTAATCACAAGGGTCCTTAAAAGATGGAAGAGGAAGGCAGAAGAATCCAAGAAGGAGATGTGTCTATGGAAGCAGAAGACGGAGTTATATGATGGCTGGCTTGGAATTTGGAGAAAGGGGCCACAAGCAAAGAAATGCAGGTGGCCTCTAGAATCTGGAAGAGGGAAGGAAATGAATTCTCCCGTTGAGCCTCCAGAGGGAATACAGCCTTGCTGACACCTTGACTTTAGCCTAGTGAAACACATTTGGGACTTCAAACCTCCGGAATTGTCAGGTAATAAATCTGTGTTGTTTAGACATCTAAGTTTGTAGTAATTTGTTACAATAGCAAAAGGAAACTCACTTATGCTCCTTGAGTATCTGTGCCCTCCGGAATTGTCAGGTAATAAATCTGTGTTGTTTAGACATCTAAGTTTGTAGTAATTTGTTACAACAGCAAAAGGAAACTCACTTATGCTCCTTGAGTATCTGTGCCCTCATCTATAAAATGGGAATAAAAAAAGGATGTGCCCCAAAGGGCTGACATGAGGATTAAATAAGAGAATGCAAATAAAACTCTTTAGTGCTTGGCAGAGATGAAGAACTCAATAAATGTTCACTGTCATTATGCATGATATCATTATATAGAGAGGAGATTTATATATTGTGATTGTAATAAATGGTGATTCCATAAAGTATAATTCATTGTATCATAATAATCCCTTACATTTGAGCGGCACTTATCTGGTTTTTACGAAGCCCTTTTATCAACAACATCTTATTTGATGCTCGTTATAATTGTGAGTCCACAGATGAGGAGACAGCGCCTCCGAGGAGATAGTGCTTTCCTTAGGTCACTCAGAGAGCCCACTATTGGCCAAAGTTGGAGTCTAGGTCATCTGATTCCAGATACAGTAGGCTGCCAATTTCATCATGTGGTTTATAGAAATATACACCCAGGGTTTGTAGAATCTTAACATAAAACAAAAATGATAAGGCCAGATGATGGGGTTGTTCATCCCACACAAGACCATTTCCCATGTGATCTCATCCAGCGGCGTTTTTTGCCAGGGCCTCCTGCCCCAGCTTCTGCAAGCGTAGCCCGAGGCCTCTCTGTAATGCATCTAGTCAGTTGTGCAAAGCACAAGGGAAAAGATTCCATCCTGACCGCAGCAGGCAACAACCTGATGCCCTGAAGCATGAAGTTTGATTACCCTTATCTCAGTTTATCATTAAATCAAAAACTGTTGCTATGAATACTGGCCCAGGACTCCATTTATGAAATGATATAGACCAGTCAGCAGAAATAAGTGAGTGTCCTTTTTCTTTCTTAATTTCTGCTCACCGTGAAGATCTTTTGCAAACTAGAAAAAAAAAATGGCAGCTTTGAGCAGATTTTATTACTTTCTTACTCTTTCATGAGCTGGCCAGGATGCCTTTGGCTCATAACCACTCACCCTGTGCTGTAGGCAAGAGATTTGAGATCTACTACCTAGTGGCCTGCCAACACTAGCCTTGAAGTCTAGCACCTGGCTTTGATGGGAATCTGAATTTTAGCAAGATGCCGGGCAATTTGCAGGTGCACTGATGTTTGAGAAACTCTGGCTACACCAGAGCATTGTTTCTCAAATTGTGGTCAAGAGACCATAGCATATGAGTCACTTGAGGAGTTTGTTGAAAATGCTGACTCCGGGGCCCCATTCCAGACCCAGCAACACAGACCCATTGGTGCTGGGGCCCTGGGAATCTGCATTTTAGCCCTATGTGAGTCTGATAAATTTTAAAGTTTGAGGACCACTGGTAGAGATCAAAGATGTGGGTGATGACAGGAATTGTTAGGAGAGGGCCTGAACTTCCATGGTGTTATTCAGGTTTTAATCAGACTAGGGAGCAACCAGCATAGAACACATTGTCATTCAGCCCAACCAACAGAGGAAGCCAGATTTCTGACATCATGAATCTGAAATGGCTGATATCTGGGTCAGGGCTAGGCAGCTAGGCGTCAAGGTCTGAGGTGACTCTCTAGGCCCCTGGAGCTCTCCTGCCAAATTCCCCTTTCCAGTCTGGCTGAATCTGTGGCAAGTGTGGTGGGTGGTGGTAGAGAAGAGCTGGTTGTAAAACTGGCTTCAAGGTCTATATATCAGTCAAGGAGATACGATAAAATCACATGTGAAAAGACTGCATAGTATAAGGGCTAAAAGCACGGGCCTTGGAGCCAGACTGCATTTACTTTTACTTAACAGACACTGAGATAAATACAGCACTCACTGCTAGCCAAGCACCATTCTAAGTGCTGTTCAAATCTTAATCCATTTATGTCTCACAACACCTACCAGGTGGGTACTACCATCATCATCCACCTTTTATGTCATGAAACCGAGGCTCAGAGAGGTTAAGTAATTTGCTCAAGATCACACAGCCAATCGATCACACAGCCAGGACGCACGCCCCAACAGGCTGGCTCGAGTTCATGTCCTTAACCACCCTACTAAGTTGCTTCCCATGGACCCAAGTCCCCTGGTTCCACCACTCATTAGCTGTTTGACCCTGGGAAAATTACTTAATCTCCCATCCCTTAGTTTTTCCCCTGTGTAAAATGAGGATATTATTAATAATAGTACCCACCTCAAAGAATTCTGATCAGATGATTTAATATATCCACTTAAAAGAGTATAAGGGCACATGGTCAGCCCTTAATAAATGCTAACTCTGAGGGAGCTATCAGTCCCACACTCTCAAGGGTAGCATGAGGATTAAATTAGGTAACATATTTAAAGTACTAGGCACAGTGCCACGGCACCTGGTAAGCACACGGTGAGGGCTAGCTGTTATTATTAGTCGAGCTGAGCCAGGCCAGTTTATTTTAGGTTTTGTCTGGAAAGCAACTGTGCCCTATGCAGGGAGGCAGCACGCCCGTCACTTCAGAAAGTAACTGGGTAGGAGCCAGACTAATTCCTAGATCCAGCAGGTTCTCTGCTTTACGTCACTGGAATATTCCTGAAAAGTCCCTAATATTGAATTTGTATATGCTTAACCCTTTTCCCCCATTGACCTATTTTATAATTTCTCATTGATCTTTCATTGGCAGTGTTTCCTCAGACTTAAGAGTCTTCTCTCAGACTGTCTGTCATGTAACCATTAACTTGTAAAAGACTTAAACATACCAGGGAAAATTGAACCACTGGAGCAATTCTTGGCAAAGCAATTGGCTTAACCATTCCCCAATGTAATTGTTTTCATTTTATTTTTCCTTTGTTATGTATTCACGTGCTTATACTACAGAGAACTTCAGGTCTTTCCTCCCAGAAAGCTTATCACCTCCACCTCCAGTATTAAATTTAATCGTGGATTGATTACAATTTACGTTAACTCAAGGGGTTAATGATGGCTTGGAAACCCTCATACCCAAACAGCCTTGCTTGGAGCATGGCTGGGCACGGGGGGTAGGGGAGAAAGGTGAAGGTGTGGGAGTTGGGAAGGTAGGGTCGTGGAGAGGCATTGATGGGGGGTGAATTTATCCTGAAAGCTCAGACCCAAAAAGGGATGCTGGATCCCCAGGGCCTCTCAAGGATGGGGTTTTCTAAAAGGAAGTATTAGTAACTCCAAGTTGCTTACTGCCACTTTTTCGCTCGTTCTATTAGGAAAAGGCTGCCATAGCTCTAACCCCATTGCTTGCGAACTTTACCAGGCATGATAGGTTATAACTACAATCGAATGAAAAGTTAAACTCAATTAACATGTTTACTAAAATATCTGCACCACGTTTACTATGTGTCACGCACTCTTCTAAGTTACAGCCGTGAACAGGCAGTCTAACCTCATGGGGCCTGCGGGCTCCTCTACCGAGCACCTAGAGTCCAACTCATGCCTCTCGCACGGTTTCCACAAGTTTCTACTCTCTCTTCCACCTCCTATCTCCACATCCTCCCCAAACCCACATCTATGTATGCAGCTTATTCTTTGTTATAGAGTCTCTGTCTAGAGTCTCTTCAAGTTAAAGCAAAAAATGAAGCCCATGAAGCAGCAACCTTCTAGCTTGATTCTGCTAAATCCCTCTGTGGGGGGAGCCAGCTTGCTGGGTAATTCGAGGCAAATCACACGATCCCTTGCAATATTCCCGTGTAACACTGAACCAGTTGGCAGTTGATGTGGGGTTTTAGCTCTGATCACGGAGCAAACTCCTGAATCATTACAAGATTGATCCCATTCATTCTGATGGCTTAAGCCGCAGGGCCATCTGCTGATCGGCTAAGTACAGTAGACCAGAGACACTCAATAAATATTTGTAGATTGCACGGCAAACTGCTTCTTCACACCTGAAACGCGAGTCTAGGTCAGGACCCAAACGTGGACAAGTGACCTAGACCCCTACCCGCATCCCAGGGCCTTTGCCTAAGCTGTTCTCTATGCTTGGAATGCCCTCCCTCTCACCACCTCCCCTACTGCCCCTTGCTGTCCACCTGTCCAAATCCTACCTAGGTCAAGGACCAGCTCGAATATCAGCGGCTCCACAAAGCCTTCCCTGACCACCCTAGCCAGAAATAACTTCTCACTCCTCTCAATTACCATAGGTCCGTGTGTGTTTTCTGGCACTTAAGACACTCGCCATTTTATTTTGGCTATGTGGGTACCTCGTTTTTTCTACACCACTTAGTAAGAGCCTTGAGCTCTGGATCCATGTCAGTTCCTCTTTGAACCGTTTCCCCACCCTGGCACCTCCTTGCACAGAGCCAACACTTGGTAGAAGTTAGCTGAATGAACAAATGGTTACCCCAGCAAGGACAATAACAGAAGCAACTGCAACATTCTGTATCCCCCCTTTTGCTGCCTGTCTTCCTTCTTCTTCTACAGCTTTTAAAAATATATTTACTTGATCCACCAATTACCCACAGGAGGTTTGGGGACTTACGGATAAACGTAGACAACTCTGCAGACCAAAAAGTTTCCAGAGACCCTTCTAATGACAAGAGAGGCCTAGGCCAACGTAGGCGCTGGGGGAGTCTGAGTCCCTGGTCTGCTGACAGCCGGCTCCTGGGAATGGAAGTGTTATTTTCTCAAAGAGCTTCATCTGCTCTCGTTCATATGTGCCAGTTCCTCAGCTGAGTAGAAACTCCTGACTTTATTTTTAAATACAGACTCCAATAATAGGATAAGTAATTGCAGATCTTCCTGAGGCCTTATTATACATGTACCAACATATTGGACTTTTTAAAACCCATATTTCTTTTCCAAAAATGTATGTTGAAAACCTTAAATTTCAGCATTATATGTAGTGGTAATGTGTATTTGTTTTTTTTCCCTCCCATAGGAATCCTGAGTAAAAAAGAACAACAGGGCTTCCCTGGTGGCGCAGTGGTTGAGAATCTGCCTGCCAATGCAGGGGACACGGGTTCGAGCCCTGGTCTGGGAAGATCCCACATGCCGCGGAGCAACTGGGCCCGTCAGCCACAACTACTGAGCCCGCGCATCTGGAGCCTGTGCTCTGCAACGGGAGAGGCCGCACAGTGAGAGGTCCGCGCACCGCGATGAAGAGTGGCCCCCGCTTGCCGCAACCAGAGAAAGCCCTCGCACAGAAACGAAGACCCAACACAGCCAAAAAAAAAAAAAAAAAAGAACAACAAAAAATGCGGATGCATGGGTGACAATTTCTCAACAACGTATCTGATTATTCACAGAGGTGAAAGGATTCTCTCTCAACCATAAGTAAGAAAAACGTATATTGCAGTATAAATGCATAGTCAAACTTCAGTAAGACAATTTCCATCCTCGTGCCACTAATGCTTGAACAGCTGCAGCCCTCACTGTCTTTGCTGATGGGGCCCATAAATACTCCTGGGAAATGGGACAGAGATACATAACCGATCTTCACCTGCCAAGATCAGGGAGATGAATGTCCATCGCACCCTGACGCAGAAGCACTTTTTTGGTGGCGAGTGATGAATACTGCCATTTGTCCTATGCCATGCAATCTTGGACAGGAAAGCCTAACACGGAGACAAATGGTGGGAAAAGATGCTGTTCTAGGACACTTGAAAAGAAGAGCGTGTCATTAATTATCTGGCCAACAGGAATAAAAATGAAAGAAGAGTACGCCAATAAGATCTAGTTTAGAGAAATGTTAAAACTTAAGAGCATACCGATTCTGTACATATCATTTCATTCAATACAAAGATTTCCCTCAAAGTATGACTCTTTTATTGAAAAAACAAGGTCAGAAATATCAGGGAGTCAGAAGATTGCAGGGTGATCTATGTTCCTGGAAACAATTCAGTGCAGTGATGACATGGTGGGCTGAGATGTCAGGGAGACCTGAGTTCAAATCCTGACTCCACCACTTCCCTGCTCTAAGACCTCAGGAAAGTGACCTGACGTCTCAGGAGCTTGAGTTCTTCTTTCGATAAAGCAGTGATAATAACAGACTCTGCCTCCCCAACCCAGTTGTTTGTTACATGACTTAATTAAGATAAAGATCTTAGTGTGTGCCTAGAAATTAGTAAGCAGACTAACAATAAGTGTAGTTGTTGTGGTTGCTGCTTTCTCTTCTTCCTCTTCCATCATCATCATCCGCAGGAGCATCACAGCATCTCAGCTGTTTTGTGGCTGACTTCATTAGTAAACATTAGGAAAAGAGGTGAGAAGACTATCTCCCACCAAAATATGAGGCAGTCTCCCCTTCCCACATCAAACTCCAAAAGCAGTACTTCTAATTATAAAAGTCTTTTTTTTTTTTTTTTAAAAGCTTGGCAACATAACTTAATAAACATGTCCACCTAATTCATGCCATTCTTGCTTTAACAAGCAATGACTACTGTAACAGATATCTTATAGAGTAAAAAGAAGAAAACAAACCAAAAAATGTGATAGAAAGCATTGGGTTCCGTTACTCATGGGTCCCAGATTTAGGTACATCACACGTTCTTTGTGAAAAGAGATGAAGCAATGATACTTTCAGCTCTCCAAAGAACTAGACAGGGTCTTTTTCTGCTTTCAGTCATTTGGGATCACAGGCTAAAAGCTATTTCGTTCTTTTCTTCCCCCTTTCAATAGACTGAGTTCTGAAGGTCTAGGATGAGCGGTGTGTGAATGACTCCTTCTAATTCTGTAATTCTGGTGGTTTAATCGTATCAAGTCTAAAGAGGCTTTCCTATGGGTCACGTAAGGTTGAGGCAAGTCCGCTCTTAAGTGGAACATGCCACTGCAAGCCAGCAGGGCCTTTCTGCAGGTGTGCCCCCAGAAGTGGGTGAGGGGCCCAGCACAGGTTGGCAAACAATGGAAACCTCCTGTTCTGCGTGTTAACTTTAGTTACCACAGCCAGGCAATGTTGCCAGTGGTGTGGAAGAAAAAATTGCTGTAGCCAGCTGTGTTGTTCACAGTCGGATGGATTCTGTGTAGCTCCAAATGGTGATAGAGCCAGCAGCCTGTTGTAGCCAAGGACAGAATGATGGATGATCTACATACTGTGTCCAAGTAGAGAGAATGGCAGAAGTTCACTTCAGGGTTGTTAAAATGCTAATCTGGGTGAGTTAACAAAAGCTTAATAGAAAAGAAAAGTTTGAGAAAAGTATACCTCGTGCGGTATCTAGTGGACCACTGATTTGATCACTCTTGGTTACATAAACGGTTGCTTTTCAAAGTAAGAATGTTTCCTAGTTATCCTACTGGGAAGAGTGGAAGCAGCTTCACTTATCAGCTGCACTGACACTTGTCAGGGTCTGAGGAGGAAAAGTTAGCCCAACAATAGCCACCTTCACTGAAAAGGGTTATGATATGCTTAAAATAGTTACATGATTTTCATTCTCTCTACATGTCATGGGAATAGATCAAAACACACTTTTCCCCCCCACAACTGGAAGTTGGCAGCTGTTCACAAAATAAGCTGCAACCTAAGACACTGGCTTTGGTAGATTTTAACTCTAAGTCTCCATTCACATGAGCCATTGAAAGCGAGATCTCCTGCTCCAATGACAGTTTCAACACGTGAATTACACGAATAGTACATTGCATTATTAGTGTTAAAGGCAGGAAGATTGGCCCCCTATAAATATGTGGTATGGATAATCTTGCCTTAAAATCTTTAGGATGAAATAACATGCTTCAAAAAAAGATGCAGATTTACATTTCTTGCCAAATGATCCAGTTTTGCCATTCTCTGTTTCTTTGGATTCTTCTTTCTTACTTAAGTTGAACATAGAGAAACATGTCTGCCTCACCTGATGTTGGAACATTGGCTAGCATAGCTCCTTGCAAACGACAGGGACTCAATAAATACTGACTGGCTGGCATACCTCAAGCACTTCTTGCTTCCTCTAGAAATGAATCTAGAATGGGCAGGTTTAAAGTCTATTAACTTAAATAAAAGGTAATATTTTATCTTGTAATATGCTAAGAAAGGAGTCCACCTCCTACGGGTTACACCAATAATGGTTAGGCATTCAGCCAGGCTCTTAACTCTGCATAAAATGCATCAGAAGGGTGAAAAACGACCCTATTTCAGATGCATTTTTCACTCTTTGTCTCTTAGTGAAACTCAAATGCAAGAACAATGACTAAGCTAATTACCAAGGCTTATTATGATGGAGCAGCAAGAAGTGAAGAACTTCTCCAGTTTCAATAAGTCCTTAACAATTATGGGCATTTTTGTGAAACAAAGCTCCAATTCCTGCTTACTTTGTCTGTGTGCCTTTCATGCAATAGAAACCACCACACAGGATTCAGGGGCCTACTTACCCAGAGCACAGTTACTGGACAGATCCTTCCCGTTTAGCAGGCAGCCAGTGAACTTAAGTCCACTGGATTTCTAAGGAAGTTACCCTCACTCTAAGGACTAATAGGTTTGCGTCACAACCATCTTTCAAATCCATCCAAACGAGGGGAGACAAGACCAGATGGTGCTATTAGAGGGCACCTAAATAAATAAATAAATAAATAAATAAATAAATAAATAAATAAAGAGAAAGAGGGCAGAATGCCCACAAATCTAAATCAAATTCAAGTTAACTAGCTGTTTGGTGAAGGAGAAGCCACGATATTCCAGGCACACTGTCCTGCATCACAGAAATGTTCCTCAAAAAAGGTTACCTACGTAGCATCCCTAACAGAAACAAGGACAGGCAACAACTAGAATCCAATAAGAAATAGTAACTGGCTGTTAATTTCACCAAATGTACCACTGGAAGAAAATGGTTTGCTAAACAACACCATTTGGAAATCTCAGGGTTATTTATTTGTCTTTCTGAGAGCACAGTCTAGGGACCTAAATCAAAGCATGGATACTAACTTTAAAAACAAAACTCAGCTATGTTTATTCACCTCAAGATGTTTAAGTTCATGGTAATATAGGCCCAAATCTCGGAGCTTACTTGGCAATTTCTTTTCATCTAAGCCAGCGTAAATGTTTGTGTAATATTTGCCAGCCTGACAGAATATGCCTGTCACCCACTACATTAAATGTGACGACACACAACTTAATTTCCTGACTTAGATATCAAAGAGGGCGAGGGGATTTTTTTTAAACAACATGAATAAACCAGCATCAAAACCTATTGTTAAACCACCAAAAGAATAGTAAAATCCTCACCTTGAGCTGTCTGGGATAAGATTTCTCAATTCTACAAGGAAGAAACCTTGAAAAATTTCTCCAAACAATTATTTCTCCAATTCTGAGGGACGGAGACCAAACCAGATTAAAAAATATTAAACCTTTCCCCAGGACTTCAGCCTTGAAATAAAAGCATCCACTTTACTGCTCCAAATATCAAGTAGAGGGAAGGACAATCCTTAAAAAGCAACTAAACATTTTACTGCAGACTTAAATTCTTAGGAGCCAGAAGTTCTTGGGAAAATTGCCCTACACGTTTCTTCTCCCAAGTAACTGGAAACACTACCGTTATTTTTAAGGGAAAACCGTGGCCCATAGTGATGGACATAAGGTCCGATTATTGTTTGCAAAGTCTGTATATCTATAATAATGATCTACTGTTCCTTCTGTGTGAATCTCCCAGCTGAACGTGGTGAGGAGTGGGGATGCCGGAACTTGGGTTGCTGACTGGTCACCTCAGAATCAGGAGTACTACTCTGGGTTCGTATAACACCGCTACTTCACTCCTGTCTAGCTCCATGACATTGAGCTCTTTACAAGATCGGGATTTAGAGAATCACCTGACAGCAGCGGTCCCGAGAGCTGATTTAACAAAACATTTTCAAACTCAGTTCTCATCCACACCTTCAAGTCCTTTATGACCTTTAGTTTCAATCCAAGAGTTATACACGACAGAGGAAGCTTTAAGCCCTTCCAAATTACCCAAGGCGGCTGCTGGTATCAATTTCTGCAGACCAGGAACAAACATCATTGCTGTCAAGACGGGAGATAAAAGTTTCCCTACCTTCCGCCTCACCATCCCCCTGCCAGCGGCTGCCGACGCGAGCGGCGGCTCCCTCCCGGCTGCAGAATGCCTCTCGCCGCCGGAGAAGGGGCTCATGCAAAATTGACTCTTCCTTATTTGTTTCCATCCATAATTGATGGGTAGATGAGAACGTAACACATCTCAGCGCTGGGCTCTTGCCGCCTGGCGGAGACCCTGTCCAAGACGTTTCCGTAAATCATTTCCAGCCGGAGAACAAAGCACGGAAAGTTGCGGGGGAGAGCGGCCGGGAGGAGAAACGGGGCGCCGGGTGGGAGGTGGGTAGCTCTGGGCCCCGGAGCCCGCCTGCGGCGCGCTTGGCCAGCAGGGGGAGAGGGAGGGTTGGGAAGTGGCCGCCCTCCGGGCAGAAGCCGGTGCTGGAGCCTGGAGGGCTGGGGGAGGGCCGAGTCCCCCGAGCCCCCGCCCCTAGCCAACAGGCGCTACCGGTGGGCCGTCCGACCCGGGGGCGCACTGACAGGTAGCCGGCGTCCGCCGTGAGCCGCTCGTCCGTCGGCGGCTGAGCTGCGCCCCTTCTCCTGGCGCGGGCGGGTGCTCGCCCATCCACGGCTAGCCTGGCCCGGCGGTCCCAGAGTCGGCTCCGGGGCGGGCGGGCGGAAGGCGGCGGCGGAGCCCGCAGCCGGCTCCTTCAGCCTTGGCTCGGCGGTCGCGCGGGCTGGGGACGTGGTGCCCGGCACCGAAGCAGCCGGGTTCCCCCTGATAACGTGCGGGGGATCGCGGAGCTGGCGCTGCCTGGCGAGAAACTTTTGCTGGCTCCCTCCTTCCGCTTTTTTTTTTCCCCGAGGGGGGTGCACAGTGTTGAGGGGCCCCCTCCCCGCAAGCCTCCAGCAGTGCGAGTTTTGACGCGTCCGCCAAACCTCTCCAGCCCTTTGCGCGTCCCTGGTACGGCAGGCGGAGAGAACAGCTTGGAAAAGAAATCAACTCTCCAGTGCCAACACACACGCATACGCACACGTACACATACACCAGAAGCAATTCAGCCTCTAAGGATCAGAGTCCGATCCCCACCAGGCGCCTACAGCATTAGCAAATTTTTATAGGGCTGTCTTACCTCATGGGGGGGATGGGGGGGAGGCTGGTTTAGGGGGAAAAAAAAAAAAAGCTTGCACGCTCAGGGAGAAAAGAAAATAAAAAATAAAGAAAAAATTAGGAAAAAAAAGATATATCCCTGTGTCTCTACGTTTTGGCTTCTTCGATATAATCCTGAAACTCGCCACCGCTGTGGCGAGTCCTTGCAGCAGCGGCAGCGACAACGACAGCAGCAGCGGGACGGAGCGGGAGCCAAACAAATCGAGGCACGGCAAATGGTGTAATTCGATCCATCTCCAAGTCAATCCATCAGGCGAGCCGGAGCCTCGTTCCCTCCCCGCACTCGGCAGCTCGCGGCGCGGGGCCCATCCCCGGGCGCGAACGGCAGGAGGCGCGGGCGGCCCGGCGCGCTCGCCCTCTCCCGAGCGCCGCGGCCAGCGCCGCCTGGAGGCCCCCAGCCCGGCGCCGCGGCCCGGCTGACCCCTCGGTGGCCTCCGCGTCCCTCCTCCCCGGCGCTCTGCTGCGCGCCCTCCCTCTCGCCACCTCTGAAGAGCTGCTCCTTCCAGCAACTCGCAGCGCCTCAGTCATCCAGCTCGCGGTGGCTGCTGCAGCCTGAGAAGCAGCCTTTTCGCTTTCCTACCTCTTTCCTTCTTTTTTTCGCTCCCTCACTTTTTTTGAGCTTTCCTCCAGACATTTAGAGGACGAGGCGTTGCAGCCCAGAGGAGCTGCAGGCACAGTTGCTCCGTAAAGTTAGGCCTTAGTTTCCTCATCTAAGATTTATTTTTTAAGCACATCCTTACAAGTCCACCCCCATATTACCTTTGTCGTCCCCCGCCCCAATTTCTCTTTACAACCACTAAGCAAAACAGCTAGGAAGAAGCAATCAAACATTGTTTTATCTTTATAAAATACAGAAATTGCCTACTAAAAATCCCATTTCTACTTTGAATGAAAGCCATTCAGTACAGTATAATTTTGCAGGCTAATGAGCCGGTTTTACAGGCAAGTGTGTCATGTAATATGTTCTGGGAGAAATGAAAATGTCCTTGAAGTGACATCATTTCAAATTGACTGTCACAAAGGAAAGGAAAAAAGTCACATACTTAAAAACAAGAGGATTTTAATCCAAACATCATATCCAAGAACAGGCTGTGTTTTATTAAAATTTCCAGTTGACTTATGAATCACTGAGGGGTCTAAATGGCTGGAATGAACCATGATGCCCTCGTTTAAAGAAAAAGAAAGACAGGAGCTTTTCCGCCAAACTTTTAATTTTCATTTGAGTATGGTTAATTACCGTGAATGAGAGGAGAAGGGGGCAGAGAAAGGATTTTCCTTTCCTCAATGGTTCCTGCTTTCTCCTCAGCACAGTTACATGTTTACATTTAGGAAAAATACCCTGTGCTGAGTTATTTCTAAAACTTCCACTGACAGCCTTGAAAAGGAACTCAAAAAAGACACCCCAAGGAACTGCTGCAGGACTCACCCGGAGAACTGTTTCCTCGCTAGTTAACATTTTGTTACCAAAAGGAAGAAGGAGGGAGGAAGAAGGGGAGTCTTTTAAAATACAAGCTCTCTTCCCGCTGTTCCTCCCATTCGAAGTAAGGGGTAGGGGGCGGAAAGAACAGCTTTGGCAACACAGCTTTGTGATTTTTCTGTTGTTGTTAAGGCTTTTGTTGGCTGGCTGGCTGGTGTTTTCAGGTTGTGCTGGGCTCTGACATCATTGCAAGTTACTTGGCAGTCCGGGCCCTTTCCCAGCCAACTTCTGACCCAGAAAGCTGTGCCTGTTTTACTGGTATCCAGTCATTCCGTATTTTCTCCATCAAGGGAGCAAGCCCCGCTGCAGGCAAAGGGCTCTGTGCACTGAATGAAGATGCAAGAGGGTGACCAGTGGTATGACGAGGAATCCTATCGCCACCCACCTGGAGGCAGAAAACTTATGAACTGTCTTCTGTCTGCAGTAGCAGAGAAGAAAAACAAGTTCAGTTCTCCAGATTCTTGAATTCTTTGCTGAAATTCTGCGATGGCCAGCTTTACAGAGCGCCACCCCAGAGAGTACAGTTTACCTGAGACTGAGTTCTTAAATTCAGGAATAAAAAAACCTTTAGGTTGCAGAAGAATATGCTGATAGGTTATTTCGAGCCAAGGATTAGATATGTTTTCAGTCTAGACCTCAGAGCCAATCCCCACGTTTGGTCCAATAGGGAAAGAGAGGTAGGGAAGTGGACTATCTACTGACATCAAAAGAATGGTACCCTTTATCTTTTGGTCAGAGCAAGATATTACTCTTAAAGATTCATCATTTTCCTGGTTCCCAGAACTAGCATTTGGTCCTTTCAGTTGATTTTACACACTTAACCTTTTAGCCCTGTTTACTTCTCCAGCTGGACTTTCCCCCCTCCCTACAGTATGCTTTTGGCTCTCACTTAGCATTGCCCTGCTAAGTGCAGTTCCCCACTAGGTCACACTGTTTCACGTCTCCATGTCTTCACTTGTGTCTCTGCTTCCTGGGGTACTCTTCCTCCATTACTGCATGTACTTTAATTTCTGCTTTTCTTGACTTTTAATAAAAATTTCGTTTAGGTGTCAGAATTTCCCTCATCCCACTAGCCCCCAGGATGGGTTTAAGCACCTCTCTTCTGTGCTCTCCTACCAAGTTCACTTATGTAACTTATCACAGGGAAGGGAAGATAACTGTTTAGGATGACTTCCTTACTGGGTGCTTCTTAACTGCTAGGATCTTGTCTTATTTACCTGGATAGCCCCAGTGCCTAGCACAGTGCCTGGCATTTAATAGACACTCAATAAATACTTGTTAAACAGATCTGGCAAGGAAACCCACAACTTTCTCACACTCTTTTATGTGCTGAATCAGGGAGTATAGTCATCTCTAGATTGTATGCTCCTCCAGAGTAGGGATTTATTCATTTGTGTCCCCAGGGCAAGCATAGTATCCGTGTAAGGATGTTCACTGAATGAGTGAAGAATGAATAAATGAAGAAAGGAAGAAGGAAGGAAGGAAATAAGGAAGATTTTGGCTCTTTTCACACCTAGAAAGAATACTTAAAAGTGGTCAGTGCTTTACATAATTAGTGGTTATGCTTTTGCCGTTATCGCATATCTCCCAGGAGTGATAAGTAGTAACTTTATTTACAGTCTATTTTTTGTTTCTCTGTTTACTTTAGGAAAAGTTCAAATTTTTACTTCTATGTTTCATTTCCAATCTAGTTTTAAGAATAAAATGTATCTGAAAATTATAGAAAATCTGTGTGTAACAGTCAATAAAATTTTATCAATCATTGGAGAGTACCACTCCTTAACTATTACAGTTATTAAACAAAGCAATAGTGCTTACTATCTGCCAACGTCTTTTAAGCATTTTATAAGTATTACTGCTTACAACAATTCTCTGATTTAAGTACTATTATTATCTTCATTTTGTAGAAAAGGAAACTGAAGCTTAGAGGGTTTAAGGTACTTGCCTAAGGCCACACAGGTAGTAACTGCATAGGAGCTGAACCCTAACCTCTTACTTAGTTGTAATAGTGGTTAGTAGTGAGGTCACAGTTAATAGCAGTAGTCAATAGTGAAGGCTTTGGAAACATTTGACAACCTGGATTCAAATCCAGACTCCCCCCCTCTCTTGGGATAATTTATTTAACTACACTGTGCATCAGTGTTCTCATCTGTGAAACAGGAGTCATAACAATACTTCAAATGGATTTTATGAAGACTGAATGTGATAATGCATGTAAAGTGTTTAGCATCTTACTTGGAACATGGCAAGCACTGAATAAATATTAGCCAATGTTATTATACGTGCCCTGTAGGCAGAGCAATCTTGGAATCCTGCAGAATTGGATTACAAATTTAATCCAACCTCACACTAAATGTGAGACTTCGGGTGAAAGCACATGGTACACAATAGGTTTGCAAAACATTTTTGTTCCATTCCATCTCCTTCTTTCCCTCATCTATGTATATATGACTATTAATTCAGCTACATACACTACTTAGTATCCAGTTGATATGAAATAACATTTTATATGAATTTTAATGAATCATACAGTTTAGAATGTAGAATTTCATGTTTCAAAATAAAAAGATATCGGTATTGAAATTTCAAAGGTAGCTACAGCTTCTGTGATTAATTTGGAATGCACATATAGTAATCCTTGCGTTCGCACATTATAGAAAGTGCTTTCAAAACTCTCCATGACATGATAAATCATTAATAATGTAGACCCAAATCTCGGCATCTGCATGGGCACGGCTGGTCTCCTTATTTCAGCAGTCTGCATATGAAAGTGACTCTGTCAAGACACTTCACTTCAATGAAACATATTTATCATGGTAAAGCTTAAACCTCAGATTTTACTGACATAATTCATTTCTATTATCATGTACTATGATAGTACACCACCACAGCTATGCTTATGTTTGGAATGGTAAAAACGTGCTTTTGTAGTCATTGTGATTGCTCGATCTTAACATGAATAATTTTGCTGTGCACTCTGAGTAAGGGGAATGCACCGTGCATGTACGGAAATAATAAATCAGTTACTTATCTAGTTTTGCTAATGACTCCTCAGGTGCCACTGTGTGGAAGGACACTGAGTGCTCAAGCCAAATAAAAAGAATCAGGCTTTTTTTTTTTTCCCCATCAAAAAGATGAACAGCAAACAACCTTTAATAATACTAGCTCTTTTGAAAACAGACAAGAGGCAGGAATGCTATCAACATTTTATCAAAGATCTTTTGAACAAACAGAAGCACAATAAACTTTTTGGATGAAGGGTGAGTTGCTTAATTTTACTTATATATACTTTGGGAAGGAATACTTAGGACACAGGGAGGTCAGCTTATATCCTGGCAGATGTAAGGAAGCGGGGACTCTGTGTAAGTTCCTGACAGCCTTCTCTCCACAAATTTACAGTAACCAAGCCTCTGACCTTGAAGAATTGGGACCGAATAATATCTTTTAAATGTTAGAATGTCCAAGGAGAAAGATAATGAAAATGAAAATAATCAAAAGGGGCAGAGAATTAGAACATTTTATCTGTTTTAAAAAATATATAACTTTTTATTTTGTTTTTAAAAATAGATCTCCTTGCCTAATATTATTTTTTTTGCTTGAGCCAATGTTAAAATTCAAATCAACAAAGGGAGAAGAAACTGTGGCTAGCCAATATTTGGCTAGCCACAATAGTATCACTTAATTCTTACCACAGCTCTTGGAGACAGGCATCATTTAGGAACAAAGAAACCCATCCTTGCTTAAGTTAACCATCTTGTCAGGATTTTTAGACCTTGTAGATGATGGAGTCTAGAGTCTAATACAGGTCTGTTTGGCTCTTAAGCCTAATTTTCTTTCTAGGACACAATGCTCTGAAAAATGGAAAAAGCATAAGTTTAAAAAAAAATGTCTTGCATAATAAAGGAAACAAAAACATTAAAAAACCTTGTCACATATAAACTAGTGTCAGGAACTCTTCAGCAGGGTTTACAGCATGGTTTAAACCTCTATACATTATATGCATTCTATTACCCATGTAACTCCCTTGGATCGCTTGTAAATAAAGAGATAAAAGACCTGTTTAGCAGCATGTGAATTTATATTAAAATCAACCTCACTGGTTAAGCTACAAGTATTTCAATTAATGGTTAGGGCTATATGATCATACCTTTGGCAAAATAATAATAATAATAATAATAATAATAAGGGCCGAATATTATTATTATTATTATTATTGAATGCTCTAAGTACAGGAACTTCTATATGTTAGAGCCAATTCTTTGCCAGAAACCACTAGGGCCACCTATTGGTTTAAAAAAAAAAAAGACTAGGATTCTGGGTAATTCCTGTCTTTCCAAATAAAGGCACACAAAGGATACATTTTTTCTTTCCTTTTGCTTTCTCAGATAGGATGCTTACTATTATGGACATTTTATTAATATTGAATATATTAGAGTCATTTAAAAAATTACACTGCTAGTATGAAAGGGAGTCAGGAAAGTATGTGTACAGGTGACAGGAGGAAGCTGACATTCTGGGATAAAAATCAATAGCAAACACTGTTAGAGTTCCGCTGTAATTATAGGAGTTGTCTAAAATCCCCAATGCCCTATTAAACTGTGATAAGTGGCAAGGCCCAGTAGCACATGGGAGATACATCTGGCTAACAAGTGTTTAAATCTGGGTCTGGGATATGGTGTCACTGAGTCAGCAATGGCACAAACTAGGTGACAGGAGGTAATGCTTGCTCCACCAGCCCCAGTTACAGGGGTTTTATTTGTGTCCTAGAAGGAGGCTTGGGAGAAACCTACAACTTATCTAACCTTAGGTTGGTTCCACAGAGTGGTCTGCACCCATGTTCTCCTCGTCCCCAGATCTCTCTGGCCTTTGAACCTAGAACATATCACTTGTTGACAGTCTGCAAGGAAAAACAATAAGGCCTATTACATTTTTATAACAGACTTTCGTACCAGGGTGGCCCTAGTAACCCAGTTAGATTTAAACATTATCTGATTCAGTTGACTATGGGCCAGGATGGGCTCCTCCATGGCTGTCTTCTACAGGCTTGAATTGTGATGGCTGCTGAAAAATCACTTCAAACTTATATTATCAAGTAAAGCTTTAAAAAGGAGCCTCACAGAGTTTGCCATTGTCTGAATTTGTATTTCAATTACAAAGCTAAAAGAAGAAACTGTTGGCTAAGAGCCTTTCTGGAAAATCCAGAAAGGTCCAGAAGGACTGTTTAGAAATTTTTAACAGTATCACACAGCCGTTAAGTTAGAATATTTCGTTATAGTATATTCAACAGTTGACTTTTCAAATATTACTGCATCTGGATCCACGCGCACACACACACACACACACACACAGACTGTGTAATTTTCCTCCAAGAGTCCCTATTTAAAGGCTTTGTGAGTTCTTTTACTATTTTAAAACTTGGGGAATTGTGCTCATAACATATCCCAATATGTTCTGAATTTCTGGGTCATAATTACAGAATAAACAGATTCACTTCTCATCACAAATTTTAATTACGAATTCCATTTATGCAATTATTTGCTAATGAAAAATAGCTGCTCAGTACCAAAGCATACCATTAAATATGTTTACTCAAAATTATGTTTTCTAAAGATAGTTTCCATAGGTCAGTTTCTCATTTTTATGTCATCAACCTAATGTTAAAATAAGAGGAAAATACTTATCTCTTATTTTATCGAGCTACGTGGGGATTCAGGAGAAAAAGATAGTCTAATAATTGCTGGAAATAAATTAATTTAATGTTAAAGTCTAATTAGTCATGATCTCAGCTCTTCATAATTGTCAAGATACTGAATTCTGTGATTTACCTTTGTTTAGATCACTTCGTGAAGATACCCGATTGTCCATTCATTGGCTGGGCTTTTGCCTAGAAAAGGGGTCAGTGGAGGCAATTATTTGCCCCACATTTATTTATTGTGCTTTAGAGAAAACTACCCCAATCTGGGTTACTGATTCCTTAAATATGCTCTTGGTTCCCATGTGATAGGAGAACACTCAATTTGTTTGCTTTTGACTCATTTGCCAGCTTTTATGCTGATGAACAAAAAATATAAATAAATGAACAAATAAATAATCCATTTTGATATCAGGCAAGTGTGCAGCCTATTGAAGGGAGATATTTCTAGAAATTTCAAACAAAGTTAACCCTTCCAAGTTAAACTGCTAAACTGCTAGAAACATACAAAGCCTGAGATAGACTACGTGCAGCAAGGTTTCCCCTGAGAGACAGTGAGTTTAAAGGGAACAAAAATCAAATCAGGGCATTACAAAATCCAGTCAAGGTGACGAGAAGATATCACCCAGAGAAGAACATAAGTGAAGTGGAAAAGGGCAGGATCATTCACTCATTCATCCTTGCATGCATTCATTTTACCATTATTAATAGCAGCAATCTGCTTTGTGTAAAGCAATGTGCAGAGATAAATGAGAAATATCTCGCATTTAGACAGCAACTTCAAGTTTGAAAAGCAGTTTTATCAGTCAGAGTCCTGGCAGGAAACAGATGGCACATTTGACTTGGGTAATTTGAGGAGCCTTTAATAAAGAGATTATTTGTAAAGGTGTGGGTAGAGTGCAGGGAACCCACAAGGGAGAGTTACCCTGGGGCCTAACTTCCCCTAGGACCTAAGCAGCCAGAGGAGGGAGCAATTAGCAGAACCTGGAGACATAGCAGCGATGTGGAGAGGACCCCCTTGCTTAGAGGTCAACTTCTAGAGACAGAGAGCAGAGAAAAAGGACAGAGAGTGAATCTGGTGGAGCAAGTGGAAATTCACTATTTAATTTTATTTTGAGCCTTAAAGAACACTAAGTGGTAGGGATCTTAATTTTGCGAATGAGAAAACTGAAACAAGGAGATTTGTTCATCATAACTTAGTTACATTAGCAGAGCCAGACCCTGAACCTGAGTCTTCTGAATCTCAGGCTGGTGCTTATCACACTGTCTCCCTATTTCCTGCCCTTGGGACTTCCTTATTATACTTATCTCACCATATCACATTATTTACATGTTTTATCACATACTAGACTGACCTTATTGAGAGAGACAAGTAGGTCTTTGTATCATTATTGTCTAGAATAGTGGCTGGGACTGGAATCCTGGAGACATTTGATGGATGCAATAATGAGTGAGAGGGTGCGCATCCTAACTGGAGAGACAAAATGTGCAGAAGCTAACATCATATATGGCAGTAGATGCTGAATCCAGAAGTAGAGAAAGAGTGCTGTAGACAGATGGAAAAAGGGGGTGGGACTAATAGTGAGGTTGTAAAAGACTTCATGATGCAGGGTCACATGAGCTGAGCCAAGCACTCTGAAAGACGAGTGTCAAAGGTAGAGGACTATAACCAATATGGACTATGGAACAGCGAAGGCGGGAGAGGGTGGCGGGGGTGTGGTGGACTTGGGGCGTGCCTGCCGTTCCTGGAGGCAAAGGAGTAGGAGATGTGACCGGAAGGACGGGCTAGGGTTCTGTATGGGATTTCTGAATTGGCATTTGCTGGAGTTCGAAAGTTTTTCTCAGGGTGCTTAGAAGCCATAGTTTTTTTCCTTTTTTAACATCTTTATTGAAGTATAATTGCTTTACAATGGTGCGTTAGTTGCTGCTGTATAACAAAATGAATCAGCTATACGTATACCTATATCCCCATATCCCTTCCCTCTTGCACCTCCCTCCCACCCTCCCTATCCCACCCCTCTAGGTGGACACAAAGCACCGAGCTGATCTCCCTGTGCTATGCGGCTGCTTCCACTAGCTACCCATTTTACATTTGGTAGTGTATATATGTCCATGCGACTCTCTCACTTCATCCCAGCTTACCCTTCCCCCTCCCTGTGTCCTCAAGTCCATTCTCTACATCTGTGTCTTTATTCCTGTCCTGCCCCTAGGTACTTCAGAACCGTTAGAAGCCATAGATTTTTGAGGAAAATATCATGCTAATCTAGGTTGTGCTTTTGAGAGACAGCACTCAAGCCAGAGGGAAGCACAGCTTAGAGAAACAGGAGGCTTCCGAAGTAAGGATGCTAGTATAGGGGTCATGACAGAAGATGACTTTAGTGGTGGAATCAATGGAAAAGTAGGGTTATATACCAGTGATGCACCAGAGTGGGCTGATATTTGAATGTCAGAGGTAGAGATGTGGGAGATTTTTCCAAGTTTCTCTGTCCGGCTGAATTTAAGAAAAGTTGAATTTTTGTAAGAGATGGAGACACAGGAAGTGGAGCAGGTTTGCAGGGGGGATAACTGAGTTTGGTTTTGGCTAAGTGGAGCTTAAAGTGCTGGTATGGTGTCCCTGAGGGGATACCCAGCAACAAATCAGAAATTCTTATTAAAATTACAGCTAGTGGGCAGGGGAACTTTCTATCTTCCAGAGAAACACCAAAATCGAAATGAGCCAAATGCTTACAAGAAAGTAAGAGGAAATCATCGAATGACTTGTTTAGCCCATATATCCTCTGAAGTTGCACGTGCTCAGAAACATTGAGGTGAGAAACTTTTACCCTTCCCATTTCTGGACTGTTTCCTCCAACATGGAAACCATACAATGTACAATTATGGAGTTATTCCCATTCCTCAATCATGTCTTACAAACACAGAAAAAGTAGACCCAGCAATTCATCATATCTTATGTAATACTTTTTTGAGCTGACTGTTCAGTGCTATCTTTTCAGCCTGACACTTTTACTGAAAATGCTGATACTTTTAAAACTTTTCGTGAAATTATCCAAAATCATCATGTTAGATTTGCTAAGGGAACTTTTCTCATTCTTAGTGTGGTGTAGATGAGAAAAATGTCCAAAAATTAGTTTACTTAAACCGTTATCACTCCAGGTAAAATTAGGCATCCTTAGGCTCTGATTATCAATACTTGCTGCTAAAGTCTAAATGAACTTAGAGAAATACAATTCAGACAAAGCTCTATGACTATAACCTGGGGAGCATCACGGAGAGCTTGCTTTGGAGCCGTGTGGCTGACAGGGTCTTGGTGCTCCGGCCGGGTGTCAGGCCTGAGCCTCTGAGGTGGGAGAGCCGAGTTCAGGACACTGGACCACCAGAGACCTCCCGGCCCCATGTAATATCAAATGGCGAGAGCTCTCCCAGAGATCTCCATCTCAACACTAAGACCCAGCTCCACCCAACAGCTAGCAAGCTCCAGTGCTGGATGCCCTATGCCACTGTAAATATTTATGCACCCAATATAGGAGCACATCAATACATAAGGCAAATGCTAACAGCCATAAAGGGGAAATCGACAGTAACACAATCATAGTAGGGGACTTTAATACTCCACTTTCACCAATGGACAGATCATCCAAAATGAAAATAAATAAGGAAACACAAGCTTTAAATGACACAATAGACACGATAGATTTAATTGATATTTATAGGACATTCCATCCAAAAAAAATAGAAAACACTTTCTTCTCTACTGCACATGGAACATTCTCCAAGATAGATCATATCTTGGGTCACAAATCAAGCCTTGGTAAATTTAAGAAAATTGAATTCACACCAAGTATATTTTCCAACCACAATGCTATAAGACCAGATATCAATTACAGGCAAAAATCTGTAAAAAATACAAACACATGGAGGTTAAACAATATGCTACTAAAAACCCAAGAGATCACTGAAGAAATCAAAGGGAAATCAAAAAATACCTAGAAACAAATGACAATGAAAACATGATGACCCAAAACTTACGGGATGCAGCAAAAGCAGTTCTAAGAGGGAAGTTTATAGCAATACAATCCTACCTCAAGAAACAAGCAACATCTCAAATAACCTAACCTTATACCTAAAGCAACTAGAGAAAGAAGAACAAAAAAACCAGAAAGTTAGCAGAAGGTAAGAAATCATAAAGATCAGATCAGAAAAAAATGAAAAAGAAATGAAGGAAACAATAGCAAAGATCAATAAATCTAAAAGCTGGTTCTTTGAGCAGATAAACAAAGTTGATAAAACATTAGCCAGACTCAGCAAGAAAAAAAGGGAGAAGACTCAAATCAACAGAATTAGAAATGAAAAAGGAGATGTAACAACTGACACTGCAGAAATACAAAGGATCATCAGAGATTACTACACACAACTATATGTCAATAAAATGGACAACCTGGAAGAAATGGACAAATTCTTAGAAAAGTACAACCTTCTGAGACTGAACCAGGAAGAAATAGAAAATATAAACAGACCAATCACAAGTACTGACATTGAAACTGTGATTAGAAATCTTCCAACAAACAAAAGCCCAACACCAGATGGTTTCACAGGAGAATTCTATCAAACATTTAGAGAAGAGCTAACACCTATCTTTCTCAAACTCTTCCAAAATATAGCAGAGGGAGGAAAACTTCCAAACTCATTCTATGAGGCCACCATCACCCTGATACCAAAACCAGAGAAAGATGTCACAGAGAAAGAAAACTACAGACCAATATCACTGATGAACATAGATGCAAAAATCCTCAACAAAATACTAGCAAACAGAATCCAACAGCACATTAAAAGGATCATACACCATGATCAAGTGGGGTTTATCCCAGGAATGCAAGGATTCTTCAAGATACACAATCAATCTATGTGATACACCATATTAACCAACTGAAGGAGAAAAACCGTATGATCATCTCAGTAGATGCAGAAAAAGCTTGCAACAAAATTCAACACCCATTTCTGATAAAAATGCTCCAGAGGGTAGGAATAGAGGGAAACTACCTCAACATAATAAAGGCCATATATGACAAACCCACAGCCAACATCGTTCTCAATGGTGAAAAACTGAAACCATTTCTTCTAAGATCAGCAACAAGACAAAGTTGCCCACTCTCACCGCTATTATTCAACATAGCTCTGGAAGTTCTAGCCACAGCAATCAGAGAAGAAAAAGAAATAAAAGGAATCCAAATTGGAAAAGAAGTAAAACTGTCAGTGTTTGCAGATGACATGATACTATAAATAGAGAATCCTAAAGATGCTACCAGAAAACTACTAGAGCTAATCAATGAATTTGGTAAAGCAGCCAGATACAAAATTAATGCATAGAAATCTCTTGCATTCCTAAACACTAATGATGAAAAATCTGAAAGAGAAATGAAGGAAACACTCCCATTTACCATTGCAACAAAAAGAATAAAATGCCTAGGAATAAACCTACCTAAGGTGACAAAAGACCTGTATGCAGAAAACTATAAGACACTGATGAAAGAAATTAAAGACGATACAAACAGATGGAGAGATATACCATGTTCTTGGATTGGAAGAATCAACATTGTGAAATGACTATACTACCCAAAGCAATCTACAGATTCAATGCAATCCCTATAAAACTACCAATGGCATTTTTCACAGAACTAGAACAAAAAATTTCACAATTTGTATGGAAACACAAAAGACCCCGAATAGCCAAAGCAATCTTGAGAAAGAAAAATGGAGCTGGAGGAATCAGGCTCCCTGACATCAGACTATACTACAAAGCTACAGTAATCAAGACAGTATGGTACTGGCACAAAAACAGAAATATAGATCAATGGAACAGGATAGAAAGCCCACAGATAAACCCACGCACATATGGTCACCTTATCTTTGATGATGGAGGCAAGAATATACAATGGAGAAAAGACAGCCTCTTCAATAAGTGGTGCTGGGAAAACTGGACAGGTACATGTAAAAGAATGAAATTAGAACACTCCCTAACACCATACACAAAAATAAACTCAAAATGGATTAAAGGCCAAAATGTAAGGCCAGACACTATCAAACTCTTAGAGGAAGACATAGAACACTCTATGACATAAATCACAGCAAGATCCTTTTTGACCCACCTCCTAGAGAAAGGGAAATAAAAACAAAAATAAACAAATGGTACCTAATGAAACTTAAAAACTTTTGCACAGCAAAGGAAACCATAAACAAGGCGAAAAGACAACCCTCAGAATGGGAGAAAATATTTGAAAATGAAGCAACTGACAAAGGATTAATCTCCAAAATATACAAACAGCTCATGCAGCTCAATATCAAAAAAACAAACAAACCAATCCAAAAATGGGCAGAAGACCTAAATAGACATTTCTCCAAAGAAGATATACAGATTGCCAACAAACACATGAAAGGATGCTCAACATCACTAATCATGAGAGAAATGCAAATCAAAACTACAATGAGGTATCACCTCACACTGGTCAGAATGACCATCATGAAAAAATCTACAAACAATAAATGCTGGTGAGGGTGTGGAGAAAAGGGAACCCTCTTGCACCGTTGGTGGGAATGTAAATTGAGACAGCCACTATGGAGAACAGTATGGAGGTTCCTTAAAAAACTAAAAATAGAACTACCATATGACCCAGTAATCCCACTACTGGGCATATACCTTGAGAAAACGATAATTCAAAGAGAGACATGTACCACAATGTTCATTGTCGCACTATTTACAATAGCCAGGACATGGAAGCAACCTAAGTGTCCATCGACAGATGAATGGATAAAGAAGATGTGGCGCATATATACAATGGAATATTACTCAGCCATAAAAAGAAACAAAATTGAGTTATTTGTAGTGATGTGGATGGACCTAGAGTCTGTCATACAGAGTGAAGTAAGTCTGAAAGAGAAAAACAAATACCGTATGTTAACACATATATATGGAATCTAAAAAAAAAAAAAGGTTCTGATGAACCTAGGGGCAGGACAGGATAAAGACGCAGACGTAGGAATGGACCTGAGGACATGGGGAGAGGGTAGCTTAAGCTGGGGCAAAGTGAGAGAGTGACATGGACATATATACACTACCAAATGTAAAATAGATAGCTAGTGGGAAGCAGCCGCATAGCACAGGAAGATCAGCTCGGTGCTTTGTGACCATCTAGAGGGGTGGGATAGGGAGGGTGGGAGCAAGAAGCAAGCGGGGAGGGGATATGGGGATATATGTATATGTATAGCTGATTCACTTCATTATACAGCAGAAACTAACACAACATTGTAAAGTAATTATACCCCAGTAAAGATGTTAAAAAAAAAAAAAGAAATACAATTCAGTGGCTTCTTCTCTCAGTTATCTTGGACAACATGAACATCACCATTTTACTTGATTTGAAATGTTAACATGAAATATAATAGAGAGTGGATCATTTCAGAGTAAGAAATCACATCTTGACAGCCAGCTGATGAAATTTTATAACAATAAAGATTAGATAAGTTCCAATTCTCTTTATGAAAAGTTCTAGAAAAAATAGAATATGACTTTAATACTTCAAGGACAGTTTTCCTTTTTATTTAGAAAAAGAAAGGTTATGAAAAGTGAGTGTGGGGGGCCATGATCATCATGATATTATGTAATGGTCAGGGTGAGCTTTGAAGTAACAGTATTTTCAAGAAAATTTATAAGGTAATAGAGGATTAGAAAAATGGCCACTTTATTTTTTCTTATCGTGATTAGTTTTCATTTATATTATGTACGTCATTTGAAAACATATAGTGTTTTCATAGTATTTAGCGGGGAGAGAGAGGAGGGAAAATGGGGAGGGGGGCAGAAAAGAAAAAGTAGAGCAAAAAAGTGAAAGAAAAGGAAGACAAATAAGAAATCTAATTAAATTTAATGACACATTTCCAAGAAAAAGATATAGTCTTTAGCAACATCTGCAGTTTCAATTTCTAAACTGCAGGTACTTACATAGGTAGGTACTTACATTTTTTTCTTTTTGTTTTATTATTTGCCATTAATAGAAGAAGAAATAAAATAGATATAAGTATTTGTTAATTTCATGCAAACCATTTCAAATTACACAGAATGTTATAGAATGTATGCTTAATTACATAAGCAATCTTTGTATTAAAAACATCACTTTATTGCCCTCTATAAACATTTTATGAATCCATTTAGTTTTCGGTTAAATTAAGAGGAAATGAAAGGCAGGGATAAACTACAAAGGATTCTTTCCTTATCTTTTAAACCGACTTCATTAAAACTGTAATTTAGTGCGATGTATATCTGAGCAATCCAAGAGTAGAGATGGGACAAAGCTACACTTGTATTAGTCAGTCAAATGTTAAAAAAGTAGTGTTTGGCTTTTGATGAATATTTAATATGCCCGAGAGCTCTCAAGATTCCACTTTAGCAGTGAGATCTGGAGCAGTTTTCAACAGGGACTGAATTGCTGATCTGGCCTCCTGAGCTCCCTCTACCACTTTTCTCCCTCTGATATTCCTTAAGTTGCAGAGAGGTAGAGAAATACAACATCCTGTTGCCCAAACAGTCTCTTATTTGTGCTCAGTAAATGGAGACAATTAGGAAAAGGACTTGGGGACTGAGACAATCCCCACTCTGGGGAAGGTGCAGGTTCCCCTTGGTTTGAGGAGTATGGCTACCCAGCAAAGGTTTCTGACTCCCTGGTAATGGCCTTAAGCCTTGAGGGCTTGATGGAAAGCCAGCCTTTCTTCATACTGCAGCAGAGAATTTGGCCCTGATTGGAACATCCCCTCCCTTGCCTCTTGATCAGCCCAAGTCAAGACAGTTCTTGTGGGACAAGAACACGGGACTTTCACAGAGGTCTGGCCTTAGGGATTCCTACAATTCAGAGGGATTGGGAAAAGCAATGATTGGGAAGGCCTGGTGTGATTAACAAGTGACTGTCTGGTTAAAGTGGGAAATGGGGTAAAAAATCTTGGGGGTAAAAAATCAGGGAAGAATGAATTCTAAAACCCTCTGCCAAAGATTATGGAAATTATTAAACCATACATTGCTTTATTCAATTATTTTCTCAGGGTGAGTGCAAACAGCACAGATTTTGGTGTTTTGCTTAGCTTTGGTATCCCAACAATTCCAAGTTTCAGTTTCCTCTTCTGTAATGTTGATATAATGTGTAACATGAGGCTATCATTAGGAGTAAAGTAATTAATTTTGTGAGAACATATGTAAGTGTTATAGAGTAAAACTGTAAAAGCCTATATTAAGGTTAGATATTAGTAAAGTTCAGAGACCAACATGGTGGCCATACAGCACCATGGGGTGCTTTGTTAAATGTTATGTACCACACCTGCCTCTCTTCCTTCTCCATTACTGACCTGTCTCTCTAGTGTCCTTCTCTCCTCTCTCATGAGCACCACTGCTTTAGTGACCCACTGTTATACTGCGTCTCATAAGTTCCTCCGAGTAATAAAGAGGGTAAAAGAAATTGCCTCCAGCAGTGAGAGCTAGAAAGCAGGGGCCATATTTGTATCCCTAGTGCTTAGGTCGGTGTTTGGCTAAATACATATTTATTGAAAGGACAATTTGAGTGATAACACAGAAATTATTACCAGAAAGGTGAATGTACTTCTACCACTACAGTACATCTGTTAAAAACTTGAAATACATCTTGAGTACAGCTCTGAAACAAAACTACAATAGGATAATGCTTTAACATGATCAAATGTAAACTGCTCAAATCGAAATCCAACTCAGTCCTTAGTGGTAAAGTCCAAGAATTCCTCTTAAAGAAAAAAAAAAGCCATGGACATCAGTCATCAATTGTTACTATTATCTACTGTGATTTTGAATGTGCTGCCCAAAGCAGTAAATCAAGAAAGTGAAATATAATCATCAATATATTAGAAAGAAGGAGGAGAACATGGTGAAAATTTTAGAAGAATAAGAGAGTTTAGCAAGATTAATAGTTCATAAAATAATGAAAAAATCACGAGCTTTCCTATAAGCCAAATACCACACAGATATTGCAATGTTTATTGGGAAAATATTCCATTCACAAAGGCTAATTACACATAGGTTACCTGAGGATAAACTTGGAAAGAAATGTGCTGAATGTATATGAAGAAAACTGTAATGTTTTTCTAAGGAACATGAAAGGAAATGGGTAAATGAAGAAGATTTAATTCCTACATAATAAGTCTCAATGTGATAAATATGTCTATGATCTCTAAATTAATCTCTAAATACAGTGTAATTGGAATTAAATTCCCAACGCTTTTTTTTGGTGTTGGGTTACTGAAGACTACTTTAAAGAACACTTAGAATTATAGTATACGGCTAGTTTGGATAGTTCTGGACAAAGAAAATAATCCTTGCCTACTCATGTAATAACATGTATTTTAAAGCTACAACTATTTTACATTTGGTAGTGTATATATGTCCACGCTAAGATAGGGACGATGGGAGGGAGAGGCAAGAGGGAGGAGATATATGTATATGTATAGCTGATTCACGTTGTTATAAAGCAGAAACTAACACACCATTGTAAAGCAATTATACTCCAATAAAGATGTTAAAAAAAAAAAAGCTACAACTAAAACAGCCCTACAGTGATGCAGGAAGAAGCATCCAAGTCAATGGACCAGAGCAGAGGATATGGATAGACACACATTTTAATGTACAAATTAAATTCATCCTAATATGCAAATTAAACATAAATATGGTAGCATTTCAAGCAACAGCAAAAGGATAAATTATTAAATACCCAAGCTGAAACAACTGGTTATCCATTTTGGAAAAAAAGCTGGAATTCTCTTTCACATTTGATTGCCTACCCAAAAAATAAATTTCTAATGGATCAAATATCTAAATTTTAAAAAGAGATTATAACAAAGTGTAAGTGATTATGGCCACAAACCTAAAGTAGGGATAGAGTTTCTAAATGTGACACAAAACCAAAAATCATAGAGAAAAAGACTGATATTTTTACTATAAAAATACAGAAGTTTATATATAATGAAAAACACAATAAAACTTGAAAATACTAACTAGAAACTGTTTGCAAGAACAAAAGTATTATTATTTTTTAAAATAACAGCTGTATTGAGACATAATTCACATGCTAAAAAATTTATTCTTTTAAATTATATAATTCAGTGGTTTTTAGCATATTGATAGAGTCGTGTATCCACCACTACAATCTAATTCCATCTCATCACCCCTAAAATAAACCCTGTACCCCTAAGCAGTCACTCCACATCCCTCCTTCCCCTGTCCCTGGTAACCATGAATCTATTTTCTGTCTCTAGGTTTGTCTATTCTAGACATTCCATACAAATGGAATCATACAGTATGTGGCCTTCTTTGTCTGGCTCCTTTCACTTAGCACAAAATTTTCAAGGTTCATGGTTCATCCATGTTGTATCACATATCAGTACGTTATTACTTTTATGGTTGAATAATATTCTTTTGTAGGATAGACCATATTTTGTTTATCCATTCATCAGTTGATGGACGTTTGGGTTATTTCTACTTTTTGGCTATTATGAATAATATTGCTGTGAACATTTATATACAAGATTTTGCATGGATATATGCTTTCATTTCTCTTGGGTATATACCTAAGAGTTGAATCGCTAAGATAACCCTACATTTCATTTTTTGAGGAACTGCCAAACTGTTTTCCACATTGGCTTCATAATATTATATTCCTACCAGCAATGTATGAGGGTTCTAATTTCTCTTTCTAACCAACATGTGTTATTGTCTGTCTTTTTGATCATAGCATCTTAGTGGGTGTGAAATAGAATCTCACTATGGTATTGCTTTGCATTTTTTAATGACTAAAGATGTGGAATATCTTTTCATGTGTTCATTGGCCATTTGTATATTTTCTTTGGAGAAATTATTCAAGTTCTTTTGCCCATTTATAAATTGGGTTATTAGTCTTTTTAATTAATGAGTCCTAAGAGGTCTTTATATATTATGGATGAAAGCCCCTTATAAGGTATATGATTTGCAGATGTTTTCTCTCATTCCATGGGTTGTCTTTTCACTTTCTTGATGGTGTCCTTTGAAGCACAAATGTTTAAAATTTCAGTGAAGTCTGACTTACCTGTTTTGTATTTTGTTGTTTGTGCTTTAGTGTCATATCTAAGAAACCATTGCCTAATCCAAGGTCACAAGGCATTATGTTTTCTTCTAAGAGTTATAATAGTTTTAGCTTTGACATGTAGGGCTATGATTCATTTTTGAGTTAATTTTATATGGTGTGATGTACGGGGTCCACGTTCATTCTTTTACAAATGAAAGGACTAATATTCTTAACATATTAAGTGCACTTCAATAATAAAAAATGCAAATAAGCCAATAATAAAAAGGCAAATGATATTGAGCAGGTAATTTCAGCCAATTGACCTATAAAAAGGTAACAATTTCATTAGTAATCAAAATGCAAATTAAAACAATGAGTTATCATTTATATTCAATAATGTTGGCATTAATTATAAAGAATGATAAAATCCAAAGTTGAATGTGTATGGGCACATGAGCGTTCTTGTATATATTGGTGGGAGCAATTTGACACTATGTATCTGAATGTAAGATGTGCTTATCCTTTCAACCAGAAGGTCCACCTCTGTGAATTACTTCTTTTAAAAAGAATTAGGCAACTGCCCATAAATGTATGTATACTTAAGTCTATTTATGATAGCAATAAATTCCAAACAACCTAAAATATCTATTAATAGGAGAATATTTAAATGATGGTGTATTCAGTCACTGGAATACCAAAGAACTATTTAAATATTAACATCTCATGTTAATATTTTGTGCATAGAAATACATCTACTATATACTAATATAAAAAGATAAGCTGTAGAACCTCTTATTTCATATGTTTTCATTTTTGAAAAACAAAACCAAAACGAGGAGGGTGTGCGTCCGTGTATAAATCAAAATGTTAAAACTCCTAAGTTTTTAAAACAGGTAATTGTCTTTCTTCTACACACTTCCATGTACTATCAGAAGTACTCTTCTTTCATTGAGTAGGGATTAATTTTATTTGCATCCAAAACTTAATCTTCATTAAGAAAATCTAAAACCTTGTAAAACTTTTCAATATGTTCCCACATAATGACGCACACATAAACCTACCCCATCCTCTCCAAAAAACAGAGAAAGAAAACTGGGCCATTATTTAGCGTTGGACTGAAATGTTATTCTTATCTCTACTAATTGATTTGGATATTTCAGGGAGGGTTTTTTTTGCCAGATTTATCTAGATTATTGTATTAATTTTCTACTTTCCTTTATGAAAATATAAGTTCAAAGAGTAAGAGCCATCTTACAGGCATCATTTTTCCCTCCAGGAAGTTTCTGGAAGTTGTCAGAAAGTGAGTTGTTTAATGGTGGGTTCTTTTCTCTTTTTCCATAAAAATAGTGACATATATGAACCTTTACAAAGAGGACCAAAAATGTGTTATGTTATTGATTATGACATAAATAACAGCTGTAGCCAATGTCATAAATTCAAATATGTAAATATGCATCTTTATATTTACTTTAAATAGCAAAATTATATTTCAGGTCCTATAAAAATAGCATGCAAATATTTTTATTGATTACACAAAAGGCCCTGAAGTGCTATAAAATGAATGTATAGCCTATAAACATACAATCCACCAGGACATAAATTACAGTTAGCTAAAGCTAATGGGCTAGCTACAGTAAACATTAAACTCTTGATTAACAATTGTACACCTGCTTTAGAATTTAGAAGTTCTTCTGGAGGATTATTTCAATAGACCGTGTCTATTTTAAAAAAGTTGTACACGGAAATATGAAATAAGAACTTTTTACTCTTAATAATAAATTCATGGCGCTGTATTCAAAAATTTTCCATCTGTCCTTTTCTTTAAACATACACACACATTGCATCATAGTCATTTTGGGGAAGCACTGACAAACATTGTGCTATAAGTGGGGGATTAGAAAGTAGGAATATCTCGAATTAGGTTTTCTGGCTTTTCCTCTGTTTTCTTTTCTCCCCTAGATGTTTCCTTTCCTTTCCTACTGAACTGATGTTAAATGTAAGAGGGCCACTTAAGCTACATGTGTAGGTATGGCTTGGACAGACAGCCACTACTCTCTGTTTCTGGTAACTTATGTTTCCAGGATTCAGTTTTCTGATATGTTAATAAAAAGAGTGCCAAATATCTAAGGTGTTTTTAGAGGTAATTTGGTATAGTGGAAAGAGCACTATATAGAGACAAATGAAGCTGGGTTTATATCCCAATTCCTTGAAAACATTACCTCGATGAGTTTTAATGTTCTCATGTATAAAATAAGAACAATGCCAATCCTAATAGGGTTGTTAAAGACTTAATGAGATATCATTGGCCAAGCACTACCATAGTGCTTGGCACATAGCAGGCTTGCAATAATTATTTGGTCTCATGTTCTTTTACCTAAATGCTATTGAGGTAGGAGATAGATGGGCCCCAGGACTGGACAGCTGGTATCTGTCAAGTGGAGTAAAATTGGAGCTCTGTTTCCCCCAGACACTCCAAGGACAAAGCTAGTGGCGGAAGCTGAGCTCTGCTGAAGTAAAGAGATAAGATGACCACTCCTGAGGTCCAGGAAAACTTCCCTGTCTGCACATGCGCAGGAAGGCGCCTTGGAGGTCAAAAAGGGAGGGGGCGCCACCCCATAATAAGTGTGGACATACCCCCAAAGGTCTCTGCGGTGGGATCCATCTTAGCCAAAAGTTGCACACGCATGTTTGGGAGGGTCCTAGAATAGGTCAGGTGTGGGAAAAGAAACGAGATAATTGGCCAAAGGTAAACAAAGATCCAGAAGGACTGTCCTATGTAAGTGATTTAAATCACCTCTTTCATTAGGAAGGATGCCCATACCCTTTCTCTCTGGGTGTGTATTTCTGCCTTGCTTCAGTCTTAAATAACTGTTTCTCTGTGTGCTCTCCCATATGTTGTGCTGGGTCTCTAATAATAAACTTTGTACCTGTGTTTACAGTTTTTGCCTCCTTGAAACATTTTTGCTTTCAAACAGGGTAAGAACCAGGGAACTTTGCTTCTAGCCTCTAGGCCCTGGTGGACCAGCGGCTAGGTACAATTCCTGGACAGGGAACTAAGATCTTTCTTCAGGACCACTCACTGCTGTCTCTCTGAGATCATTATGATTACGTAGGGATTAGTTTCAGAGGTGAAATATAAGTGCTCATTGAATAGGATTGAATAAGAGGAGAAGTGAAAGAAAGGCCTTTGAAAGGCTGGCATCGGCTTACCCTACCCATCATCTCTGGTCTGGGTACAGAGTAGATGTTCAATAAATTATATAGATAATTAGCCAAAAAAGCAATTTAGTAATTACTCTTTTTTCAGATTCTCCCTCTTTCATAATCATAGTCACTTCCCTTGTGCCTGCCTTTGCTCTCACAGCCATTTTTAAACTTTATTGAATGATACAGTGGACAATGTCACAGCTACTACTCTGTGGGGTAGTGGTAGGTCTGGACAACCATATATTAGGGACACAGTTAGTCTCTAGTTTGTGGGAGGCAAGTAAGTGTTATGTATTATGCCAACTCTGATAGTGACTACGTGGGATGCTGCACTGGCAAAGATGCTATGGTTACAGAAGGAAGCATGGGGAAAGAGTACTATGATTGATTAGTTATGCCTGCCATGGGTGCAGCAAGAAGGACTAGATGCCTGTGTTCCATGTATTTTTATTTCACATGTGTGAAACAGCTAAATCAGAGGGAAAAATGGAGGAAGGGAAAAAGTAACAGGTGATTTACAGACAGGAAGGGAATAATCAAGTTTATAAATGTTTCTCATTTAGTAGATTCACATTTTTAGGTCCCATCCACATCAAAAAAAATTCATTTCCCTCTTGAGAAGTTTTCCTTGGTAGGAAGATTTTAATAGCCATGCCTTAAAGAAGTCTTAAGAAAGTTTTATTTTTTATTGCTAGAGGTTTTACAGTAGAAGCAAAAAGCATTTATAAAATTTTATTCTTGCCATTGGAGAGTTTGAGCATTTTGTCTGTTAAATAATACCTTAGTTTACACTGGCCCTCTTTTTCTCATTTTCTCATCTCTTCCATTGGTTACATAAAGATAGAGGAAGAACACCTTAAATAGTTTGCATTTAAATGTTTATTGATCATCTCCCCGACTTCATCATGAGCACTGTCCAAATATTAAATTTCATGGATTATGCAAAAAATATGTAATCCCAAAGGGATCTCACCAAACCCATAGTTTAATAATAAAAAGTAGTTATTTTGAGGGGAAATGAAAAAGTGCACATAGTTTCTACATGCATATGTTAAAGGTCAAGTGATTTTTGATAGAATAGATTGAAACCTGAACGGATTCTAAAGATCATCTATGACCAAGTCTTCTAATTTACTGATGGGAAAACCGAGGCTCAGGGAAGTTAATGATCCTTTGGCCTTAGTGAGTGAGGTAAACATCATATTGAAATGGAATCCAAGTTTCTTGGCACTGAGTCATAGCATTTGCTACCAAATGTTACTGCCCCTGAAAAGAGCTGTGTCAGAAATAAGATGGTAAGTATATGTAGTAAGATGCTAGGAGGCTTATCTAAGGGAAAGGGGTAGGTAGCTTGAGGTGGAAAAATGAAGAAGGTTTAATCACTGTTACACATAAAATTAATAAGAATTAATCTCAAGTCAGCAGAGCTTCTCAATATAGGAAAAAAGATTTTGAAAGAGACTGAGGGACATTTGAAAAACAATGGGCTAAAGGGATTTTGGAGTCTGAATTCTAACAAATGTAGTTTATTGGATTATTATCTGAAAATAAGTAAAACTAGGATCAACCTTGGAATCCAATGAGTGTTAGCCAATAATCAGCCAATGGGAAAACCTCTCCCACTAGCAAATGCCACAACCTTTGCTAGTGGGAGAGGAGAAGAGGCAAGAGGTTAACTAGGGCAACAACCCAGCACTGTGGGCACTCTGGGTGTCCTGAGAAGTTCTTATGGGGAGTTCACAGAGGAAGGCAAGGCAGGATTTGCTCTTTTTAGGAGAGTAGGGTAACTGCTAACCCTCAGAATACATATCAGGATACCTCTGTGAACAGTCATGGCCTTCCTGTGCTTCTCTGCTGTGGCAGCGAGGAGAGATACTCAGGTCCCTACATCCTGTTCTCTTGTCTCCAGCAAATTCACAGACTTGCATTGCCCTTGCCTTTCTTGCACAAGGGAAGTGCTGCTGACACACCCTAGCATGTTCTTTAAAACCTGGGCCTGGTGTGAGAGTGAAGAGAAGCAGTAAATACATCCTCTTCCTATTTGGTAATTAGATAATTTTATAAAATTTATTAGACACTTATGAAGTGACAAGCACATCACATAGTAATAGCGGCCTGGGTAGGACTAACAAGGTGATAATGATTGATTACTATGATAATGATAATAATAGCAGTTTCCATGTATTGAGTCCCTATTGTGTCAAGTACTTAAACAGATACTTTACAAATGTTAGTCTTTATAACAAATCCATGAGAGAGGCATTATTATCACCAGCATTGTATATATATATCCATGAGATGTGTAGGCTGTCCCTAGAGCAGTGGTTCTAATGCCAGGTCTGTCACTACCTGTGTGACTTAGAGAAAATAACTGAACCCTTGGAGTCTCAGTTTCTTATGTGCAAAATGGGAGTATCACTTCCCACGTGGTAAGGTTGTGGGTGAAGTGCCTTTCACAGCACTTGGCCACCAAGAAGCTGCAGAGCAGATGTCAGATCTTTACCATGGCTCTATCCTTTCTCTTCATCTTGGCAGCAAGAGAAGTCACTAGGAGCTTCTGCCAAGTTTTCTCACCAGAGAGAACCCCTCTTGCCTCCCCCTCCCTCCCCTACTTCTAAAATTAGCTACTGAGAGCAAGGTCTACACTGTGTTGTTCAGGCTGAGAGAAACCCCTGAAAGTCCCTCCTCCATCCTGAACTTAGCAAGTGGTCTCGTCGCTCAGGAGACGTTCAGAATTTCAGTGTCAAGTCAGGTAACTTTGACTCTGGGGATGGGTGGAGATTGCAGAACTTCCCACCAACACCTGGAGGAGATAATATAACCTGGTGGATTTGAAGGCTGAGTCATCTGAAGAGAGTTTGGCTTGAAAGCACGTTTTTAAGTCCCTAGTAAAAGCCTGGGAAAAGTGGAGTTCAGACCACCCTCTTAACCCATCATCAGCTGACATCAAGGAAGCACACTGGAGGTGAGTGAAGAGAAGACTTCTCTTGTGCTAAGGAAAAATATATTTCCTAGTGGGTAAAGGACAGAATTAAACATTGTAGATATGAACGCACACTTGTAAATATATTTATGTTCTCTTTTGCAAAAAATGTTTGCAAATGTTTACTAAAACTACCAATGACATGATCCTAACAATATATTACTGAAACTTATGCTTACTGGATATACTGATGGCATACTGGTTGCAAAAATGTCAGCTTAGTTTATCACAGATCAATAACTCATTACATGTTCCAGAATATAGAAAAATCCACTATGAATCAACTTACTGTCACATCCAGGCATTCAAATCCCACACCAATATGGACCTTCACTCATGTGACTTCATTTTTTCTTCCTGTACTAGCTTTGGGGATTAAAATACATTTTATCTTTTGTTAGAAAAATAATAAATGTTATGTTTAGATTTCATGTGGAAATTTTGACAGTTGAAGGGAAGGCATCAGATGATAAGAATTAAGAACTTCATTTAACAAGACCTATAAATTTGTGTGTGTGTGTGTGTGCATATGTGTGCACACAACTCCTCTCTTCCTAGTTAGAAGTTATCAGGGCTTCATAATTCAGATTAGCAAATCTCTTCCAGCTGATTTTAGCTGAGACAATTCATGGCACCTTGCAAGGGAATGAAGGTTCCCAAACTGTCCCTACATTGTTAAACCACATAACCTATTAGGGCCTGAAATAGAGCTTCACTGAAGAGAATATAATTTACATGGCTATGCTAGCAAGATTCTTAAAGGCTAACATGAAGAGGAATACATACTTTTTTTTTTCCTTTCTTTTCTTGATTTGAAAAAGTAGATTTGGGTTTGGCATTGGTATTACAAATCAGCTTGAGTCCACAGAAGTCTGATTTACATTTGGACTCAGATGAGGGACTTCACTGAGAATAGCCACCAAACAAGTATTGACCACCAGTGGCTAGGCAATTTGCTTGTCTGCGTAACTTAGGTTTTAAGCCCTGGGGGCATGTATCAGGCACAGTGTTGCCATTTAATGAACAAATGATCTCCATCAACATTAACAATTTTTGCCTAAGGCAATGCCTGACTCAAAAGCCTATCATGTTTGGGGCTTTGGATCCTCTCCCTGTAACTGGCATACATCACTATCTCAGTAACTGCAACACAGACTCTAATTGGACACATATGTATTTTAATTTCCAACCTTCTCTGCCATGACTTTGCATATTTGTCACTTTCTTATAAAAATGATTCTGATTGGAGAAAAGCCATCGTATTCTTCCTATGCCCTGCTGCAAACAATAACTTGCAGCTGACTGGCCACAACAGACACATGCGCTGATCTTTTCACAGCTGGGTTATTTGTATTCATGTGAGCCTAGGAAAAATATTGCCATTTGTATCAGGTGAGTGAATGCACAGCTCAACCACAGGCCTGGAAACCTCAGTATGCAGATGGATGGCCAGAAGAAGGAGGCTTGGGTTTCTTCTAAGCAGCCCTTGACTTAGCTGGAGAGGGGCATGTGAGGGGGGACAGGGGAGAAGACTTTTTCTTGGAAGTTTGCTTATTTTGCAATTAAGAAAGGGGATAAAAACTCTCTTCTAAATTTATGGTTTGGTGAGCTGGAAGTAGAGAGAAGAAGTCTCAAGTTCTTAAACTGGGATCTTTTGACCCAGAGATGTCCATGGAACAGAAAGGTAGACCATGTACTCTCTGATATTAAACACAAAATTTTGTGCACATATACATTTTTGTTGGTGGAAAAGGTCCGTAATTTTTCAGATTCTCATGAGCTGCCATCATGTAAAACAGCGGTCGCTAACCCTTCTGGCACCAGGGACCAGTTTTTTCCATGGACGGTGGAGGGTGGGGGAATGGTTTCAGGATGATTCAAGTGCGTTACATTTACTATGCACTTTATTTCTATTATTATTACATTGTAATATATAACGAAATAATTATACAACTTACCATAATGCTGACAGGAGGCGGAGCTCAGGCTCTGCTCCCAGACATTCTATTGCAATTGGTCTGGAGTGCCCAGGCAGTCAGAATTTCTTTCAAAACTCTCCAGGTGATTGTAATAATGTGCAGGCATAGCTGAGAATTACTGTGGTAGAGCAACAGGAGGGTCATGGTGATAGTGGAGGTAGGGAATGTATTGAGATAGAAGACCCCTTTCATTTTCAATGATTTATCCATCTCATTTTTTCTTCTATCCCAGGTGATAAACAACTGCATTAGTTTGCTCGGTGCTATAACAAAGTACTACAGAGTGGGGGGCTTAAACAACAGCAATTTATTGTCTCACAGTTCTGGAGGCCAGAAGTCCAAAATTAAGGTGTCAGCCGGGTTGGTTCCTTCCAAGGGCTGTGAGAGAAGGATCTGTTCCAGATCTCTCTCCTTGGCTTGTAGGTGGTGGTATTCTCCTTATGTCTAATCACATTGCCTTCCCTCTGTGCACATCTCTGTGTTCAAATTCCCCTTTTTATAAGGATGCCAGTCATATTGGATTAGGGCCCACCCGAAATGACCTCATTTTAACTTGATTACCTCTGTAAAGATTTTATCTCTTTATAGGTCACATTCTGAGGTACTGGGGGTTAGGACTTCAACATATTAATTTGGCAGGGGTTGGGGTTTGAACACAATTCAATCCATAACACTAATACTGTTCTTTATAAGACAGCAAATATCCTTGGGAGGAAGACTCTTTCAGCAGATCTTCCATTCAAACCAAAGCCTTATATAATTGTAGAAAACCAATATTTTGTAAATATTGTCTTCTTTGCCTATGATTGCAGATTCCACTTTTCATAAGATGCTTTGGAGGCAGAGCAGTGAGATACCAGAATGAGGTCCCAGGGTCATTGCTACACGACTAGAAAATAGATGGTCACTGTTATGCATTGTGACGGGCACATATGAAACCGGACCCCAAGAAAACTTGAACACCCTTTCCAGTTCAGCCAGCCAAGAATTTTTCTGACAGGTTTACATGACTCTACTTTCCTCTGAGCATTGGAGAGTCAGGTATAATGTGTTTTTAATGTAACGTGACAATATTTAAGGCACTAGACAACCTTGTTTTCACAGCTTAACTCTCTGTGCTCAAGGAATGCTGTGTTTGTACCATGCCTAGGGATTTTTTTAAGCAGAGAAATTTGTGTAATCACAAGTGGACCTTAGCAAGATCATTACCAGGGCAGCAGAGTGGTGGTTGGCATGGAAGATGTGGGAAAGCAAAGATGGTAAGTGGGTGTACATTCAATATTCTGATATGTTCACAGTGGAGGAGGGAAAACTCCGTGGAAATAACACTTTCAACTATGAGCAGAATTAAGTTAACGGCTGGGGTGGGGTGCATTTCTAACACCACCCATGTCTTAGATGAATGCCTAAAGCTGAGCAGAAATCTAGACAGTCATTAACTAAGAGGAAAAAAAAAATCTGTGAATAAGCTTTCTGAAGAGTTTTGGCTATTCAGTACAGGTAGCTCTTAAATTCTTCACTGTGTTCCAATCACTCTGGCCATCTTTTTTTTTCCTCAAACATCTCAAGCATCTTAAGGTTTTTGCCATTTCTGTTCCTTCTGCTAGAAATGCTTTTCCTCTGGCTCTTTGCACAAAACAATCCTTGCCATCCTTTGTGTTTCATGGTAAATGTCAACTCTTGAATGAAGTTTTCTTTTACCATTCCATCAACATATGTTCCCTCTCCCACTTTTCTTTTATAAGAGTTTCACATTTTATATGTTTCCATTTGTTTACTGGCTTTTCTTTCACAAGAGAGTAAGTTCCACGAAGGCAAGGACTATATGCCCAGCACCTGGCCTCTGGTTGGCACTCAATATAGACTTTTTGAATGAATAAATGAGTGAATGAATGAATGAACCAGTCTAATAAAGGTTTCATATATATGGACAGCTGACCAATGTTGGACTGGAACAGAGACATCTACTCCGTCTCCCATCAGACATGGTTAATACTTTTTATTAAGTACCTATTATGGGCCCAGCCCTACATGGGAACCCTATATTTATAGTGTCTAATATTCAACTCAATCTGCAAGATATATACTATTATCACTATGTTGTAGAAGAGAAGGTTAATAACTTCTCCAAGACCACAGACCTATGATTCAAACCGAGGATGATCTGACACATCATTCTCATTTTATCATGAGAGTAACGATTGTTCCTTAATTCAATGTATTCCCCTGCGACTACAGACTAGAGCACCAAGTGACAATGACAAAGGTGCTAGAAGTGTTTACACTGCCTATCACCTTCAGTAAATATAGATGCAGATGACAAAGAGCATGGTTCAGCTTCTCTGCCTTCCTCTTGTTTCAAACACCCTGAGGTGCACAGTGGTTACTATGATGGGTTACATAGGCTTTTGAGTATCATCCTGGAACTCTAGCTTTTAAAAAATAATGGTTCAAAGGGAGAAACAGTAACTTTTACAGTGGAGAAACCTGGGAGACACCACTTTAACCAAGGGATCAAGTTTAACATCATCAGTAATAAGACATATTGATATCAAGTACCGTATCTTCTGATACGATGCTTTGAGATGGGCTCAATATTGCTTCTTTGGTATTTTTGAAAAAAATGCATAACCTCATTTTAATCATGAGACAACATAGATAACTCCAAACTGAGGTGCATTCTAATAAATAATTAGCCAGTACTCTTCAAAAGTGTCATGTGGTCAGTAGGAACAGTTTGAGATTACAGGAGACTAAGGAGGATCAAGGCAGACCCTGGATTGCCTCCTGAACCAGAAGAAGGTTACTGGGACAGTTGGTGAAATTCCAATAAAGTGTACAGAGTAGTTACTAGTACTATTGTATCAATGTTGATTTCGGGCTTTGGATTATTGTTCTATGGTTATGTAACATGAGGAGGGAAGTTGGGTGAAAGGTATAATAGAAGTCTGAGTATTTTTGTAACTTTTTAAAGTTCAAAATTATTACAAATGAAATGTTAAGAAACAGCATAGTTTCTACAAAAAACAACAACAAAAAAAGATCTTCTAATTTCTAAAAACTAACACTGAAAGAAAAACCCACAGAGGGAGTTTAGAACGAAGTTTGCTTGTAATTTGGGAACTCTAAGTTTGGTGCCACTGGGACCCAAAGTCTGTTTAGTGGATTCTGAAGGTACAGTTTGGTAATGCTTTGTTATTATTGCGTTTCTTAGACGAGGAATGAAGAAAAATAACTTGTGGAGTCTACAGGATATCTCTACACATATGAATGGAAATGGAGAGTCTTTGATCCCTCACCCTCACCCCCGCTATTCTTGGGAAAATGAATTCCTTGTGGAGAATGTGGATAAAGTCTGGAATCAAGCTAGGAAGTGGATACTAATTGTCTATGTGACAACTATAACATCTCTAAGATTTGTGGTTCCTCTTTTCTCCATCTCAATCTCCATGAAAGACTAATTCAAATGCTACCCCTTCCCTATCTTTACCATACACAGCACACTTGAAATACACCAGGAAAAGGTTCACAATCATTTAACTATGAGCCAGACTCTGGGAACAGTGACTTCTCAAAGCCACGAGGGAGAATCACCTAGGTTTTGAGGCTTCTGAGCTTTGCCATAGACACAAGTTGTTTCCTATCGTAGCCAGCCTATACCTCATAAATGGGCAAAGCGCCATGCATGCATATGGGTAGCACAGAGTGTAACTGATGGAGGGAGCCAGCACCTCTGTATGACAGTAACACTCCACTTGATAAGGAATGGAGGCATATGGCCATGGAGGAGCTTTTAACAGCAGAACCAGCCCCCCCCAGGCAGTATGTTTCAGGGAAACACTTTACTCTAAATCCCTGCTTTCCCTGCCCCATAGCAAATCTCCTGCTGCCCGGGAAACCCCTGAGGAGCTGTGAATAGAAAAGAGATGATAATGAACAGGATTCATGCATATAGAAAAGCTGTGTGCTCCAGGAAGCTCGTTTCATCAGACTATTGTGGAGGCTGAGACTTTGAGTAGAGGCATGCCAACGAGAAGGGGCAGGAATGGAGTCAGGACCTTGCTCTGAAATATGCAGTCAGCTCATTTCCCAAATAAGTTGGCAGTGCGGCTGCAGGTTGGTGGCGGGGCCAGAGAAAATTAGGCTTCTTAGAGGCCAAATCTCCCCTTTTGCTAGAGCTTTTAGGTTGATGGGGGTTCTTCACTGAAGGCTCTTCATCTTACCCAATGCCCAGGGCAAGCCCTTACACTGTGATATTAGGGAAAAGATACTGTGGAAAGCAATCCAGGAGTCTGCTTATTTTCTAATGTTCTTCCCAATCACCTCAATGAACTAGAAGCTGACCTTACAAGGCCAGGACCCCTACTCTAAGATATAACCAATTGGCTAAGCCTGACAAAATTCTCTGGGATTTGCCATCTGATTGGTATAATTTTATATGTGCTCATTTGGGAAGGAACCAAACCAATTTTTACTATGGAATTCAGTTACATGCTGTCTGAGACTGTCTTCCTAGAGCAACGTTCAGGATTTCAGCCTTTTTTGAACACGTCAGCAGGGCCTAGAGATGTTCCAACTATCAATATAAAAATGAAATTCAAAGGGGCGACTAAAATTAGAAGCAACATTTAAAAAATCTGAATATAAGTGTAACTGTTGAGCATGATGAATGTGAACAAATATCACCGATCCACTTTGCAATGTAAAGTCTAAGCTGATATCACCCACTAATTTGGAGCCCCTCCTCTTCCTGGATGGGTCTTTGGGCAATATTAAATCCATTAAAATATTTGAATCATTGTCATGATTCAAAATGGCTTATCTATAACTCAACTGGTTTACACCTTTTTTGCCATCGTGCACAATTAGCCAAGACTCATTTCCTTTGCCTCCCCAGAAGTCCTCTTTTTTTTTTAAAAGTCCTTTCATCCAACCAAAACATGTGTGTGATAAATCTGCATAATTGAAGTGTATTGGTTACATATGGATAGAAAGTGTAGCCAGGAATATTAGCAAAACCTTCACAGAATTTAAGGACCTTAGCAAACATTTTGTCAATCTCTCATATTTCAGTGAGGAAACTGAAGCACAGTCTGGTGAGGTTACACTATTAAATGGTGATTTATAAAATAAGTCTTCTTCTGGTTGCCCACTAAAATTATGTTGCCTCATATATGTCTCTCTGTCATCCCCAGTCAGTGTAAATCATCTCAAGGTTGGAAATACATTAAAGGTTTGTTAACCTACACATCCATCTGATTCATCTAACCTACCCACAAAATTCTTACCAGGTCTTCACCGAGCCGATGCTTAAATGCCCCCAGTGACAAGGAATGTACTACCTCCATGACTTTAATGAAAAATTGTGAAATAAATGAATACTTTTATTATTTTTCATCATAATCATTAAAATCATTTTAATCCAGCTTCTATCTGATTGCCTGTTTAATATTTGAAGAAGAGTCATCTTTTATTTAGACTGGACATTCATGGTTGCTTCAGTAACTCTTAGGTTTTATCTTGGTTTTCAGTCTCTTCATCACCACCCTCTCTTCTGAATCTGCTTCTAGTGTGACCCAACAGTTAGCATGATGCTCAGTATAGTCTGATCAGCCTCAAGAAGAACAGAACTCTCCACTGTCTTAATTTGGAGGCAAATACTGTATTCATGCATCCTATCATGACTTCATGTTTGGTAGCCACATTATGTTGTTGACTCTGTGAACTTAGTGTATGTATATTCAAGCTCTATTTCCTATATATTCTATCTCTAATACTCTGGCCTCATTTAATCCCATGGCTTTAGTCATCATGTACATGTTGACTCTCAAATACATAGCTCAGTCAATGAGCTTAGACCTCTCTCATGAGTTCCTGATTCTTATGTCCACCTGTACTTCCGTCATCTGTACTTCGATGGCCCATAAGAACATCAAATTCCATATGACTCAAATTTCAGTCATTATTTTCTCTCCTTAAACTGTTGTCTCCCCAATATTTTCATCTCACTGAATGGCATAATCATATATACTCAAGCTGGAAATGTCGGAATCATCAATGAGTTTCCCCATCTCCTTACATCTCATATTCAGTAACTCAGCAAGCACATTCAATTGCTTCAACCTCATACATGTCTTCTCTCCATTCTTACTGGTTATCAGACTCTTCAGCCTGGATTTCTCCTACACATGCCTATTTTCCACAAGCTTCCAGGTTGATACTTTTAAGACTCATATCTGACCATATTACTTTCTTGCTTAAAACTGTTCAGTGTGCTCCCATTGCTTTTATAGTAAAACCGAATCACTTAATGTGGCATAAGAGGACTTTCATGGTCTGACTTTTGCTACACTTTCCAATTCTTTGAATAACCATGCCACATGTTATTCTGAAACACTCTACAGGTCTGCCTTACCTACTAATTCCCAATCTTTCTTTAGATTCCAGCTTAAATGTCCCATCTGGGGGTTTGGAAGATACCCACCAGATAAGTTAGGTATCCCAACACTGTTTCTACTATTTTAGCACTTAGAAACATATTTTAATTCTGCTAGCTAAATGAATCTTCCTTCCCTGCTTAGAATCCCTGCTGGACCGTAAGAGCTTTGAGGCAGGATAGCATTCAGTGCTGCCCATCACTGTATCTACAGGCCCAGACAGTGGCAGACATATAACAGATAGTCAAAATTATTTGTAGAAGTTTGACAGTGTAGGAGCTTCCATTCTATCTCTGTAAAAACTTCATATTTCTAGATCTGTTCCATTGCTTAAGTCTTTCAAATTATTTTTGGGTATTCTGTCTGTCATAATTAACATTACTTTAGTTTTAAGTCATCTACGGTTAAGAGTATCTTTTGTGTGTTCATTCAAGAAATTTGACACACATATTGAAGTAATGATGAGATCATATGCTGAAAAACAGCTGTTATTGGAGAGTTGGAGGGCCTGGGAGGGTGGCTGACCAAGAGGATGAAAAGAATAACCGTGGAGCTACCCTGAGGCCTCACCACATTTGGCAACAGTGAATTTGTGTGATGCTTTTTCACTGTTTTATATGTCCATAATGTTAGCAACCTAGGTAAATGCATTATTATTGAGAATGTCCTAAACCTCTTTGAGATAGCTTTTCTTGCAGAATCTCATGCCATGTAATCATGTGTATCTTTCCTCTAAACATTTTTTGCAGTTGGTCTAACTATGCTTAGATACCTAACCCTTCATGTCTAGGGATGAAACTGTCATTGAAGCACTTTTAGAAAGTTTCAGAAGGTTGGAACTTAGTTAAAAGACTCTTCTAAAACCTGTAAACACTGAAAGTATTTTTCTATTTGCCCCTAATTCATTACTTAATTTTTACTGTGAACCATTGCAAAGGATTTTATAATATGACTTCTCCTCCTGGGAACAAGGTAGATTATAAATGACTGAAGTCTTCTTAATAATATATCTGTACAGGAATGCATCATCCACTTGTTACATCTGGACAGTAGCTGAGAGTGAATATCCACATTTTCATTTAAATATACAATATCTAATATTTTCATTTCTATTCCTCTCTGCAAATCCAGACCCTCCTGCTCTCCACTGGGCTCTGTGGCAGTAATTATATACTTCTCCACTGGCCCATTCTCAGATATGCTTCTCTTAATCAGGTTGTGTTTTCTCTCTCATTACTAGTTCCCCCAAAGGTGTTGAGTGGAGTCTAAAGGATGTGCAAAGCCATAAGAGGAATGTGGCACATCTCCCTGAGGTCATTACTCACGAGTTGTATTAGATTCCTCATATGACAGCCTCAGATCCTCTGGGCTTCACCTGTCTCCAGGATCCTAAGTCACATGCCCTACCTTAGCTGTTTTGGTTTGGGGCTCCCACTAGGGATCTCAGGACCCTCCCCCTACTTCTGGACTCAGATAAAGAACTATCTTACCTATGGGAGATATGGGTTGCTCCATGGCTTCTTGAAGGGGCTATGTGGTCCAATCCAGAATGCAGGGGAGTTAACTCCTGTGGGACAAATTTTCATAATATGGAAAGGAACCACTAGATAAATTCCTCCCTATCTCCTCCCCCACCCCTTCCAGTGAACTTTTCTGCAACACAATTGTCCCCATATTGCCTTTACCAAGACTTCCGGTCAGACCAGGAAATCAGTTCTGTTTGCTACAAGTGATGGCTAACTTGGTGATGTCCCCTCATCTTTACTCTCTCTTCTTCTCCGCTTCATCCCCTTTCTCCTTCCCTCCTGCCTCCCTGGGATTGCACTCACCAATGAAGTGTTAGCATGAGAGAATCTGCCTCAGGCTCTGTTTTCTAGGGATTCTGAGAAAACTCATTGGATGATATTGCACAAAAATGTCATAAATTTTATGATAAAATATGAGTCACCAAAAATAGTTAATGCTTTCAATGGGCCCTTCATGATGTACAACTAGACCCCTTGGAGAGACAGTTTCCTTCTCTCTGCTCCTAGGGATTCTTCAGTAGAAACATTTGAGACGGACTGGAATAAGGTTGTGAGTCTTTCAAAACATTATTTGATCTTAATTAATATCATGGGAATTAATAATTATAGGAATTGATCATTGAAACTGATTATAGTTGTGATAAATCTGCAAATATAAATTTTTAAAAATAGAATTCTCATATTAGTCTTACAAGTTGCTAAACATACAACTTTCAATTATAATTGGTAAATTATTGGCATACTAACCTTTAGACAAGCTATATTAATCCATTCATTTATTCAACAAATAACTATTGAAGAGAGACCTTCAGGATGGCGGAGGAGTAAGACGTGGAGATCACCTTCCTCCCAAAAAATACATCAGAAATACATCTACATGTGGAACAACTCCTGCAGAACACCTACTGAACACTGGCAGAAGACCTCAGACTTCCCAAAAGGCAAGAAACTCCCCACATACCTGGGTAGGGCAAAAGAAAAAAGAAAAAAAAAAGACAAAAGAATAGGGACAGGACCTGCACCTCTGGGAGGGAGCTGTGAAGGAGGAAAAGTTTCCACACACCAGGAAGCCCCTCCACTGGCGGAGATGCGGGGTGGTGGGGTGGAAGCTTCAGAGCCATGGAGGAGAGTGCAGCAACAGGGGTGCAGAGGGCAAAGCGGAGAGATTCCCGCACAGAGGATTGGCGTCAACCAGCACTCACCAGCCTGAGAGGCTTGTCTGCTCACCCGCTGGGACGGGCGGGGGCTGGGAGCTGAGGCTTGGGCTTCAGAGGTCAGATCCCAGGGAGAGGACTGGGGTTGGCTGGGTGAACAAAGCCTGAAGGGGGCTAGTGCACCACAGCGAGCCAGTAGGGAGTCCAGGGAAAAGTCTGGAACTGCCTAAGAAGCAAGAGACCATTGTTTCAGGTTGTGTGAGGAGAGGGGATTCACAGCACCGCCTAAACGAGCTCCAGAGACAGGCGCGAGCCGCGGCTATCAGTGCAGACACCAGAGATGCGTATGAGATGCTAAGGCTGCTGCTGCCGTCACCAAGAAGCCTGTGTGCAAGCACAAGTCACTGTCCACACCTCCCCTCCCGGTGGGAGCCGGTGCAGCCCACCACTGCCAGGGTCCCGTGATACAGGGACAACTTCCCCGGGAGAACACACGGCGTGCCTCAGGCTGTTGCAACATCATGCTGGCCTCTGCTGCTGCAGGCTCGCCCCACATTCTGTACCCCTCCCTCGCCTGGCCTGAGTGAGGCAGAGCCCCCGAATCAGCTGCTACTTTAACCCCATCCTGTCTGAGTGAAGAACAGATGCCAGAGGGGGATCTACATGCAGAGGCGGGGCCAAATCCAAAGCTGAACCCCAGGAGCTGTGTGAATAAAGAAGAGAAAGGGAAATCTCTCCCAGCAGCCTCAGGAGCAGCGGATTAAATCTCCACAATCAACTTAATGTACCCTGCATCTGTGGAATACCTGAATAGAAAATGAATCATCCCCAAATTGAGGTAGTGGAATTTGGGAGCAACTGTAGACTTTGGGTTGGCTTTCTGAATCTAATTTGTTTCTGGTTTATGTTTATCTTAGTTTAGTATTTAGAGTTTATTATCATTGGTAGATTTGTTTATTGATTTGGTTGCTCTCTTCCTTTTTTGTTTTTTTAGATATAGATATATATAGTTTTTTCCTTTTTTTCTTTTTGTGAGTGTGTACGTGTATGCTTCTTTCTGTGATTTTGTCTGCATAGTTTTACTTTTACCATTTGTCTTAGGGTCCTGTCTGGCCATTTTCTTTGGTTTTTTTTTTAGTATAGTTTTTAGTGCTTATTATCATTGGAGGATATTTTTTTTGGTTTGGTTGCTCTCTTCTTTCTTTCTTTCTTTTTTTTTTCTTTTTGTATTCCTTCTTAATTTTTTAATAATTTAAAAAAATTTTATTTTAATAACTGTATTTTATTTTATTTTTTTCTTTCTTTCTTTCTTTTTTCTCCCTTTTCTTCTGAGCCATGTGGCTGACAGAGTCTTGGTGCTCCGGCCGGATGTCAGGCCTGTGTCTCTGAGATGGGAGAGGTGAGATCAGGACATTGGTCCACCAGGGACCTCCCGGACCCTCATAATATCAATCGACGAGAGCCTTCCCAGAGATCTCCGTCTCAATGCTAAGACCCAGCTCCACTCAACGACCAGCAAGCTACAGTGCTGGACACCCTATGCCAAACAACTAGCAAGACAGGAACAAAACCCCACCCATTAGCAGAGAGGCTGCCTAAAATCATAATAAGGTCAAAGACACCCCAAAACACACCACCAGATGCACTCCTGCTCACCAGAAAGACAAGATCTAGGCTCATCCACCAGAACACAGGAACCAGTCCCCTCCATCAGGAAGCCTACACAACCCACTGAACCAACCGTAGCCACTGGGGGCAGACCCCAAAATCAACAGGAAGTATCAACCTGCAGCCTGTAAAAAGGAGACCCAAACACAGTAAGTTAAGCAAAATAAGAAGACAGAGAAACACATAGCAGATGAAGGAGCAAGGTAAAAACCCACTAGACCAAACAAATGAAGAGGAAATAGGCAGTCTACCTGAAAAAGAATTCAGAGTAATGATAGTAAAGATGATCCAAAATCTTGGAAGTAGAATGGAGAAAATACAAGAAACATTTAACAAGGACCTAGAAGAACTAAAGAGCAAACAAACAATGATGAACAACACAATAAATGAAATTTAAAATTCTCTAGAAGGAATCAATAGCAGAATAACTGAGGAGGAAGAACAGATAAGTGACCTGGAAGATAAAATAGTGGAAATAATTAGCACAGAGCAGAATAAAGAAAAAAGAATGAAAAGAATTGAGGACAGTCTCAGAGACTTCTGGGACAACATTAAACGCACCAACATTCGAATTATAGAGGTCCCAGAAGAAAAAGAGAAAAAGAAAGGGACTGAGAAAATATTTGAAGAGATTATAGTTGAAAACTTCCCTAATATGGGAAAGGAAATAGTTAATCAAGTCCAGGAAGCACAGAGAGTCCCATACAGGATAAATCCAAGGAGAAACACGCCAAAACACATATTAATCAAACTATCAAAAATCAAATACAAAGAAAAAATATTAAAAGTAGCAGGGAAAAACAACAAATAACATACAAGGGAATCCCCAAAAGGTTAACAGCTGATCTTTTAGCAGAAACTCTGCAAGCCAGAAGGGAGTGGCAGGACATATTTAAAGTGATGAAAGGGAAAAACCTACAACCGATATTACTCTCTCCAGCAAGGATCTCATTCAGATTCAATGGAGAAACTAAAACATTTACAGACAAGCAAAAGTTAAGAGAATTCAGCACCACCAAACCAGCTTTACAACAAATGCTAAAGGAACTTCTCTAGGCTGGAAACACAAGAGAGAAGGAAAAGACCTACAAAAGCAAACCCGAAACAATTAAGAAAATGGTAATAGGAACATACATATCGATAATTACCTTAAATGTAAATGGATTAAATGCTCCATCCAAAAGACATAGACTGGCTGAATGGATACAAAAACAAGACCCGTATATATGCTGTCTACAAGAGACCCACTTCAGACCTAGGGACACATACAGACTGAAAGTGAGGGGATGGAAAAAGATATTCCATGCAAATGGAAATCAAAAGAAAGCTGGAGTAGCAATCCTCATATCAGACAAAATAGACTTTAAAATAAAGGCTATTACAAGAGACAAAGAAGGACACCACATAATGATCAAGGGATCAATCCAAGAAGAAGATACAACAATTGTAAATATTTATGCACCCAATATAGGAGCACCTTAATATATAAGGCAAATGCTAACAGCCATAAAAGGGGAAATCAACAGTAACACAATCATAGTAGGGGACTTTAACACCCCACTTTCACCAATGGACAGATCATCCAAAATGAAAATAAAAAAGGACACAAGCTTTAAATGATACATTAAACAAGATGGACTTAATTGATATTTATAGGACATTCCATTCAAAAACAACAAAATACATTTTCTTCTCAGTGCTCATGGAACATTCTCCAGGATAGATCATATGTTGTGTCACAAATCAAGACCTGGTAAATTTAAGAATACTGAAATCATATCAAGTATCTTTTCCGACCACAATGCTATGAGACTAGATATCAATTACAGGAGAAAATCTGTAAAAAATACAAACACATGGAGGCTAAACAATATACTACTAAATAACCAAGAGATCACTGAAGAAATCAAAGAGGAGATAAAAAAATACCTAGTAACAAATGACAATGAAAACACGACAACCCCAAACCTATGGGATGCAGCAAAAGCAATTCTAAGAGGGAAGTTTATAGCAATACAATCCTACCTCAAGAAACAAGAAACACCTCAAATAAACAACCTAACCTTACACCTAAAGCAATTAGAGAAAGAAGAACAAAAAACCCCCAAAGTTACCGGAAGGAAAGAAATCATAAAGATAAGATCAGAAAGAAATGAAAAAGATATGAAGTAAACAATAGCAAAGATCAATAAATCAAAAAGCTGGTTCTTTGAGAAGATAAACAAAATTGATAAATCGTTAGCCAGACTCAGCAAGAAAAAAAGAGAAGACTCAAATCAATAGAATTAGAAATGAAAAAGGAGAAGTAACAACTGACACTGCAGAAATACAAAGGACCATGAGAGATTACCACAAGAAAATGTATGCCAATAAAATGGAGAAGCTGGAAGAAATGGACAAATTCTTAGAAAAGCACAACCTTCAGACTGAACCAGGAAGAAATAGAAAATATAAACAGGCCAATCACAAGCACTGAAATTGAGACTGTGATTAAAAATCTTCCAATAAACAAAAGCCCAGGACCAGATGGCTTCACAGGCGAATTCTATCAAACATTTTGAGAAGAGCTAACACCTATCCTTCTCAAACTCTTCCAAAATATAGCAGAGGGAGGAACACTCCCAAACGCATTCTATGAGGCCACCATCACCCTCATATCAAACCCAGACAAAGATGTCACAAAGAAAGAAAACTACAGGCCAATATCACTGATGAACATATAAGCAAAAATCCTCAACAAAATACTAGCAAACAGAATCCAATAGCACATTAAAAGGATCACACACAATGGTCAAGTGGGGTTTATCCCAGGAATGAAAGGACTCTTCAATATATGCAAATCAATCAATGTGATAAACCATATTAACTAATTGAAGGAGAAAAACCATGTGATCATCTCAATAGATGCAGGGAAAGCTTTTGACAAAATTCAGCACCTATTTATGATAAAAACCCAACAGAAAGTAGGCATAGAGGGACATTACCGCAACATAATCAAGGCTATATATGACAAACCAGAGTCAACATCGTTCTCAATGGTGAAAAACTGAAACCACTTCCTCCAAGATCAGGAACAAGACAAGGTTGTCAACTCTCACCCCTGTTATTCAACATAGTTTTGGAAGTTTTAGCCACAGCAATCAGAAAAGAAAAAGAAATAAAAGGAATCCAAATCAGAAAAGAAGAAGTAAAGCTGTTTGCAAATGACATGATACTATACATAGAGTATCCTAAATATGCTACCAGAAAACTACTAGAGCTAATCAATGTATTTGGTAAAGTAGCATTATACAGAATTAATGCACAGAAATCTCTGGCATTCCTATACACTAATGATGAAAAATCTGAAAGAGAAATGAAGGAAACACTCCCATTTACCATTGCAACAAAAAGAATAAAATACCAAGGAATAAACCTACCTAAGGAGACAAAAGACCTGTATGCAGAAAACTATAAGACACTGATGAACTAAATTAAAGATGATACAATCAGATGGAGAGATATACCATGTTCTGGGATTGGAAGAATCAACACTGTGAAAATGACTATACTACCCAAAGCAATCTACATATTCAATGCAATCCCTATAAAAGTACCAATGGCATTTTTCACAGAACTAGAACAAAAAACTTCACAATTTGTATGGAAACACAAAAGACCCCGAATAGCCAAAGCAATCTTGAGAAAGAAAAACGGAGTTGGAGAAATCAGGCTCCTGGACTTCAGACTATACTACAAAGCTATAGTAATCAAGACAGTATGGTACTGGCACAAAAACAGAAATATAGATCAATGGAACAGGATAGAAAGCCCACAGATAAACCCACGCACATATGGTCACCTTATGTTTGATAAAGGAGGTGAGAATATACAATGGAGAATAGACAGCCTCTTCAATAAGTGGTGCCAGGAAAACTGGACAGCTACATGTAAAAGAATGAAATTAGAACACTCCCTAACACCATACACAAAAATAAACTCAAAATGGATTAAAGATCTAAATGTAAGGCCAGACACTATAAAACTCTTAGAGGAAAACATAGGCAGAACGCTCTGAGATAAATCACAGCAAGATCCTTTTTGACTCACCTCCTAGAGAAATGGAAATAAAAGCAAATATTAACAAATGGGACCTAATGAAACTTAAAAGCTTTTGCACATCAAAGGAAACCATAAACAAGAGGAGGAGACAACCCGCAGAGTGGGAGAAAATATTTACAGATGAAGAAACTGACAAAGGATTAATCTCCAAAATTTACAAGCAGCTCGTGCAGCTAAATATCAAAAAAACAAACAACCCAATCCAAAAATGGGCAGAAGACCTAAATAGACATTTCTCCAAAGAAGATATACAGATTGCCAACAAACACATGAGAGTATGCTCAACATCACTAATCATTAGAGAAATGCAAATCAAAACTACAATGAGGTATCACCTCACACCAGTCAGAATGGCCATCATCAAAAAATTTACAAACAGTAAATGTTGGAGAGGGTGTGGAGAAAAGGGAACCCTCCTGCTCTGTTTATGGGAATGTAAATTGATACAGCCACTATGGAGAACAGTATGGAGGTTCCTTAGAAAACTGAAAATAGAACTACCATACGACCCAGCAATGCCACTACTGGGCATATACCCTGAGAAAACCATAATTCAAAAAGAGTCATGTACCACAATGTTCACTGCAGCTCTGTTTACAATAGCCAGGACATGGAAGCAACCTAAGTGTCCATCGACAGATGAATGGATAAAGAAGATGTGGCACGTATATACAATGGAATATTACTCAGCCATAAAAAGAAACGAAATTGAGTTATTTGTAGTGAGGTGGATGGATCTAGAGTCTGTCATACAGAGTGAAGTAAGTCAGAAAGAGACAAACAAAGAATGTATGCTAACACATATATATGGAATCTAAAAAAAAAAAAAAAAGGTTCTGAAGAAGCTAGGGGCAGAACAGGAATAAAGATACAGACGTAGAGAATGGACTTAAGGACACAGGTAGGGGGAAGGGTAAGCTGGGACGAAGTGAGAGAGTGGCATGGACTTATATATACTACCATATGTAAAATAGATAGCTAGTGGGAAGCATCCACATAGCACAGGGAGAGCAGCTCGGTGCTTTGTGACCACCTAGAGGGGTGATATAGGGAGGGTGGGAGGGAGACAGAAGAGGGAGGAGATATGGGGATATATGTATATGTACAGCTGATTCACTTTGTTATAAAGCAGAAACTAACACACCATTGTAAAGCAATTATACTGCAATAAAGATGTTAAAAAAAATTACTGTAACCTTGGTATGTGGCAGACATTATAACAGACTCTAGGAAACAGCAGTGAACTAGTCAAAAACACCTTCATTCATGGAGCTTACATTCTATTTCATGTCTATGTGCTTCAATACTGGTTGTTAAATGGGTATAGTCCCTAGCTCACCTTTTTTAAATGAAAAAAATGGGAATATATGGTCATAAATATATATATATATATGGTCTCTCTCTCTCTCTCTATATATATATATACACACACATACACACACACACACACATACCCATAATTTTTAAGAAAGTTACAAACATATAGTCAACACTGAATAAATGCTAGTAGTTGTTATTATTGCTGTTGTTTTTATTATTAGTCTGGGAATACTCCATAAAATTGCAGAGCCCACGTGAAGCTAATGCAAGCATGACTATCCCCTTAGTGCAGGCAGTATTTGATGTGGCAGTAGGAAGGTATCAGCATCTTTTAGGGAGAGGGGAATGGGGCCTATAATGCATTTCTTTTTGCTAAAACTGCTTAGGTGTGAAGACCATTGAGTCTCTCTTCCCGAAGTTGACTCCATATGAATTAATACAAAACATATCCATTCCTTTAAGGAATTCTGCCTCTTTATCATCTGTCCTCAGCATCTCTTGGGTTTTGCTATCATTAGGTATTAATAGGAGGGTCACTAAGGGCATGTTGCTAGAAAAAAGTGAGATTAGTTACACATTATCAGAACTGAACTCTGTGAAGACACAATGCATTTCTTCTGTGCCGTCAATATTTCACTCAGCCATGGCCCCAGTGCCTCGACTCACAGAGAAGAATGAATCATTCATGTGCTAGTACAGCCATACTAATACTGATGTGTGATGCTAACACTAGTATACTTCAGATGTATGATGTCTGTTTATAAAAACAAAGCAAATATCAATACAAACCAAATAAAATGTTCAAGGTTGTTTTTTTCTGAAAAGAATGAAGAGGAGATATACAACTACTATCGCCTTCCAGTAGGTACTAAACACCAAAGTGCTGTGCTTTCCAAATGTAGAGTTTATAATACAATGCAAATTTGAGAGTTTTGAAATTTTTGTAAACTACTAGCTTTCTACTTTCAGAAGTTAGACATCACCGCTTTTAGGTGGAGATCTTCTCATAAAAATATGTGCACAGACTAATCATTTCTCTTTGTGGTCTGCTGTTTGGAGTCTCAATGCAGCCGTGGGAATTAAACCTGAGTGTGTTCACTGTGTTCAGGAAAACAATCAACAGCATTTATAAGCTTAGCATTAGTGTTGAGCATGATCTTTTGCTGGGGAAATCTCTCCTCCTCTCAAATGGTATTTGTGTAGTGTCTGGGGTTTCCATCTTCATTTCTCTCAGTGGACATTCATGAGGAGAGTTTTATGTACCGCTCAGGCCATGTGAACTCATATCAAAAATGATTTAATTTTCAGCTTAACTAGGATATTATTACTGGTAGCACTGCATTATTCTTAGAGTACAATACCAATTGATCTGCAATAGTTTTATTGGTCTTTTGTTTGCACAGGATGATATGGCTAAGACATCCTGTTAAAGAACCATCCAAGACTTGGTATGCGGGATAAGTAAACCAAGTCCTGGAAATGGGGGAATAAAGAGGGAATCAAGTCACTGAGGTCACCAATTCTTCACATATTTTCTTTTGTGATTCAAAGATATGATTGAAAATGATGTGAGTACCACAGACATAACTGACACAAAAATGGCACCTTTTGGGTTGGGCTGTGGCACCTTTGTCTCCTGACATATTAACTGGTTGAGAAGAAACCTAAGAGCTAACTTTACCTTTTCAGGGTTTATATATGTCCCCTAAATCACACCTTACTTAGTGACATTTAGTAAGATTAATGTTATGGAGCTGAAACTTGGCTTCTATAAAAATTGAATATTATTTGAAACAAGTAGGCCATTAGACCTAAAAGCTTTTTCTTAGATAGTATTTTTTTATGATAAATACGTTTATGACCGACTACAGTTGAAAAACTTTGCCAACATCAACCACACCCCCATGATGATCTCTTCTTCAGGTGGAGAAATACTAATATAATTTATGATAACAGTAATAAACCCACCTTTCATTTTATAATCCTTTACAATTAATAATCATTTCATTTGAATCTCACATCATCACTTTTTAAAATTTAATTTTATTTTTTAATTGAAGTATAGTTGATTTACAATTTGTGCTCATTTCTGCTGTACAGCAAAGTGACTCAGTTTTACACATATAGACATTCTTTTTTTAATACTCTTTTCCATTATGGTTTATCCCAGGAGACTGGATGCAGTTCCCTGTGCTATACAGTAGGACCTTGTTGTTTATCCATTCTAAATGTAATAGTATGTATCTACTAACCCCTAATTCCCAGTCCATCTCTCTCCCTCCCCACTCCCCCTTGGCAACCACACGTCTGATCTCTATCACCACTTTTTAAAAGATATTACTATCTAAGGATTGGAGAGGTGAAATATCATGTCCAATGACATATAGTGATCGAGTGACAAAGGCTGGTCTGAAGCAGGCATTCATTCATCCATTTATTCATTCATTGAAATGTTTCTCTTCTTTATCGTGATAAATAACATAGCATGAGATCTACCCTCTCAACAAGTCTTTAAGTACAGCACTGTTAACTATAAGCACAATGTTGTATGGCAGATCTTTAGAACTTTTTCATCTTGCATGACTGAAACTCTAGCCATTGATCAACAACTGCCTGTTTTCCCCTCCCCCCAGCCCCTGACAACCAGCATTCTACTTTCTGTTTCTATGAGCTTGGTTGCTTTAGATACTTCATATAAGTGGAATCATGCAGTATTTATCCTTCTGTGACTGGCTTATGTCACTTAGTTTAATGTCCTCAAGGTTCATCAATGTTGTAGCATGTGTCAGATTTTCCTTCTTTTTTTTAAAAATAGATATTTATTGGAGTATAATTGCTTCACAATACTGTGTTTGTTTCTGCTGTATAACAAAGTGAATACATATATCCCCATATCCCCTCCCTCTTGAGTCTCCCTCCCACCCTCCCTATCCCACCCCTCTAGGTGGTCACAAAGCACCAAGCTGATCTCCCTGTGCTATGTGGTTGCTTCCCACTAGCTATTTTACCTTCGGTAGTGTACATACGTCCATGCTACTCTCACTTCGCCCCAGCTTCCCCCTCCCCACCCCGTGTCCTCAAGTCCATTCTCTATGTCTACGTCTTTATTCCTGCCCTGCCACTAGGTTCATCAGTACCATTTTTTTTTTTTTTAGATTCCATATATGTGTTAGCATACGGTATTTGTTTTTCTCTTTCTGACTTACTTCACTCTGTAGGACAGACTCTAGGTCCATCTACCTCGCTACAAATAACTCAATTTCCTTTCTTTTTATGGCTGAGTAATATAAGGTTGAATAATATTTCATTGTATGTATATACCACATTTTTTTAGCCATTCATCTGTCAATGGGCACTTAGGTTGTTTTCACCTCTTAGCTAGGTGAATAATGCTGCAATAGAGATGGGAATGAAAAAATCCCTATTACCTGACTTCAATTCTTTTAGATAAATACCTAGAAGTGGGATTGCTGGATCATATGATTGCTCTATTTTTAATTTTTTCAGGAACTTCCATACTATTTTCCATAGATAACATACCATTTAACATTCCCACCAACAATATACAAGGGCTCTAGTTCTCCATATTCTTGCCACCACTTGCTTTCTGTTTTTGCTTTGTTTTCTTTTTGTTTAGATAATGGCCATCCTAACAGATGTGAGGTAATATCTCCTTGTGGTTTTGATTTGCATTTCCCTGATGATCAGTGATGCTGAGCAATTTTTTTTCATGTATCTGTTGGCCATTTGTGTATCTTCTTTGGAGAAATGTCTATTCAAGTTCTTTGCCCATTTTAAAATCAGGTTATTTGCTTTTTGCTACTGAGTTATAGGAGTTCCTTATATACTTTAGATATTAACCCCTTGTCAGATGTAGGATTTGCATATATTTTCTCTTTCTATTATACCATCTAGCAACTGTCTATACTGATTCATTTGAGCAGTGGGCAAGGCTCCACCTTGCCAATAACCATGTAACTTTTGATGTGTCCAGGTAACTACATTTATGCCATTGATCTCATTTCTTTGAGGGTAAGGACAGAAAGTCCTATACAAGATATACAGTTAGGTGTAGGATTAAATAAAATAATAAAAATAAAGTATCGAATACAGTGCCCAATACATAGAAAAGACTTAGTAAACCTTAGCTATTAGAACAATAATTATGACTAAAGGGAAAGAGAAAGTGGGCTGGGATAGAAATCAGTACTTCACCACTGCCATCCGCAACGCTTCTAGGTTACTAGCTATGTGGTTTTGGCAAGTCTCTTCACTTAACAAGGGCTCCATTTTCCTCGGAGGTAAAATGTGGACAAAAGTATTTAGCAGTATCATAGCTGGTGTAAGGATCAAATGAAATAATTTAGATAGCACTTTCAGATATATGACATATCCCTCAGAAAGGACTGAGAAAGACAGGAAGGATGGGAAGGAGGAAAGAAGGAAGGAAGAAAGAAGGGAGGGAGGGAGGGAATGAAAACATCTGAAAACCATAAAGCACTTTTTGAATGTCAGGGGCTAAGAAAGGGAACTGTGCTCATCTGTGGCTGGAAAGTTGGGAACTTTACCTTCTTGCCGCAGCTCAGCCACTGACTCATTGTTTGATGCTGAGAAAAATCATTTAATCTCTAGATTACGATCTCAGTGGGTGTATATAATTTGTACTCTTCTGCCCTTTATCACTGCACTGGATAAGATGACCTTGAGGTCCCCTTCAGCTCTAATTTTCTATGATAAAACTACATTCTTTGTGCCAGTGGTGCCTCTCCAATAAAAAGAAAATAGTAAAACCTTAGGCTAGTGAATGTGTCAAATGCTTTGAGATTTGCAGGAGAAAATTAATGTTCACAGGGTGGTTCTCACTGAGAAAGGATACTCCTCATTTTCACACTCCTTTTTTCTACTGAAGCTTTTAATTTAGAATTGTAATGCTTCTTTGCTGCTCTACAGCTTTCAAACATGGTGTGCTTTTGTGAAAAGTCTTTAATCATCTAATTTCTTACATTCTCTGTCTAAAAGCTACATTATGAGAATTGCTGGCAATTTAAGCTTCTCCTTTTATACTATTTCTTGGTTTTCAGAGAGATACAGATGTCGTTTTTCACAAGGAGCCAAACGCTGGATATCTTTAGTGTGAATAAACTGTAAAAAGTATCTTGTTCAGTTCTCTCATTTAAGAACTGAAGCTCCTGGGGCTCAGAGAGGGAAGGCATCGAAACCAAAGTCACAGAGTAATGGACACCGAACTCCTGGTTCTTAGTAATTACGACAAATTGCATTTTCTAAAGATGGTCATAACATTATTACCCATTCCCACATGTTTGTCTCTAGTGTGATTTTTGTCACTTTCTCATTAAGGTATGGAGGTTAATTATTCTCCCCTTGAATCTGCTTGACCAACTGAATGTAGCAGTGACGTGGGAAAACTGCAAGGCTAGGTTGTGAGGGACCTTAGCATCTTCTGCCTGGGCCTCTAGGGATGCTTTAGTGGGCCTCTAGGACCCAGCTTTAGTGTTGTGAGAAGCCCAAGCCACACGGAGAGGCTATGCCTAGGCAATATAGTCAACAGCTCCAGCTCAGCTCCCAGCCTATAACCAGCACCTACTCCTAGCCGAGAGTGTGAGTTGGATGTCCAGCTGAGCAAAACTTCACACGACTGAAGCCCCAGCCACCATCTGTGACTCAGTGAGACACCCTAAGAGAGAAACTCCCCATCTGGGGCCAGCCTACCTGCAAATGAATATTTGTTTCAAGATAAAAGTTTTGGGGTGGTTTGTAATAGAGCAATTGAAAGTGTAATGCTGCAAAATGTAATTCAGTAATCTGAATAGTACTCTACCCTTCATTGGTTCTCAGATTCCACACTAATAGCTTGTTTGAGAACAGCTATTTGGGATTAGCAGGGTAATATAATTAGCCCTCCACTGTTGCACAGAATTGAAAGTGAGAGCCAATCTGAGTTTGACTGGAGGAACAACCTAACGTCAGAATTCCTGAAGTTGCACAAATTGTAACTTCCCATCTTTTGCTTGTATGGAAAACTTGCCAATATTGGGCTATCTGTCCCTAAAAGTATCAGACCTCATCGAATTTAATAAGAAAGGAATCAAGTATGGAGATGCCGAAGTACTTTTTAAAGATGCAGTGGCAGAAACAGCTATTTGCCACCCAATACCCACTTTCCCCATTTTCTTTGGTAACAGAACCCTAATTTACTCAGAGTGTAAGTAAAATCAGCTAATAGTACATTTCTCAGCTTCTTTGGCTGCTAGAAGTAGTCATGTGACTAAATTTTGGCCAATATGTATAGGCAGAAATGTGTGCAATTTTCAGAAAGGTTGGTTAAAAGAGTTGCCTTAGACGAGAGGTAAGATGTTTTCATTCTTCCTCAATTTCCCTCTCCTTCTGTCCTAGAACTAGACAGGATGGGTGGAGCTCCAGCAGCTAGTTTGGACAATGAGGTGATATTAAGGACAAAAGTTGCTTTAGGCAGGTTCTAACCAGGAAAACAAAACCACACTCTGCATTTAACACGGATTGAATTCAAAGCAGGGAATTGCTTGAACAGGTATTGCAAAAGCTCAGAAGCTAAACTGAATGGTGAGAAGACCTACAGATTAGCAAGAGCAGGTAGTCACTACCAATGCCACAATGGAAGGCAAAGGAAGGAGCCAGTGTTACTGGAGCACAGAGTGCAGAGTCACTCCACACAAACTGTAACACAGTGGACCTGTCCTGCTGGAGCTGGAGCCCCAGAGAGACATAGCTGTTCCAGAGGGGCAGCCAAAGGCAGAAAAGTTTCTTCCTTCCTCCCGTGCCCCAAACTCTAGCCAATGCCTCCCATTGGTTAAATGCAGTCAGAAGCCAATGATCCCAGGAACCAAGCAAATAGAAGCTGCAGGGGCCAGCTTCCCTACAGCACAGGGAAGATTTTAGGGAAAGGGTTAGGTATGGCTCTAACAGCAAATGAGCCTGGAACCACCACAGAAGCCAGTGTTGGGATCAGGAAAAGAAAGATAGAAGGAGGCTGAGCCCCTGATGACCATGGAACTGCCACACAAGATAAATATTGATTGCCTGTAAGTTGTTACTTTGGAATTTTTCTTATATACAGCAAAACACAATGCTAATTGATATTAATTCCTCTTAGGGAGGGGAGTGTATTAGTTTTCTATGGCTACCATAATAAAATACCACAAACTGGGGGGCTTAAATGACGGAAATTTACTTTCCCACAGTTCTGGAGGCTGGAGTCCAAGATCGAGGTGTTGGCAGGTTTGGTTTCTTCTGAGGCCTCTCTCCTTGGCTTGCAAATGGCCACCTTCCTACCATGTTTTCATGTAGTCTTTTCTCTGTGTCTGCATGCCCTGGTGTCTGTATGCCCAAATTTTCTCTTCTTCTAAGAACACCAATTAGATTGGATTAGGGCCCGCATGAATGACCTCATTTTAACTTAATTACCTGTTTAAAGGCCCTGTCTCCAAATACAGTCACATTGTGAGGTACTGGAGGTTAGGGCTTCAATGAATGAATTTTTAGGGGGACACAATTCAGCCAATAACAGGGGGTAAGGAGATTAAGTCAATTAAATTATATATGCTAGCTAGGAAATAATAGTGTTGATAACAGCAAAAAGCAAATAATCTAAGAAACATTTTTACATGGCTTTATAATACTGTGGTCACTCCTTGATTACACATCTCTTAATCCTGCTCTGTATTTTGCATTGTTGATATGCTGTTATGTACTCAGCCTGTTCTATTTGCTTACGTGCAGGCCCACCATTAGTTTTTTTTTTTTTTTTTTTTTTCCACCATTAGTTTTTCACTTAGGTCTCTGAGCCAAGAGATCCTCCAAGAGACCTAAAATTTGGCAGGTGCTAATTATTCGCTAACCCCTCAACTAACAGGAATTCCCACTTCTCCTGGGGAAGGGATACAGATGCCCTGTGAATCCCTAATAAAGGGGCAGCTGCAAAACAGTGTTGCCTCCATAGTTTGCTCCTATAATTAGCTCCACCTTAATCCTTAACGTACACAGTTCCTTCTGAGACTGCAAAAGCCCCAGCCTTGTCCAGCTGCCATCCCTCCCGTTTAAGCTTGCTTTTGGCTGGACTGTGCTACTTCTGAAGATGTAATTTAGTGTTCTGGTTTAAAAGGCAAAGTCTAGTAAGTGATCTTGAGTGGTGATAAACAGAATGCTCATCCTTCCAACCACCATGGCTACAAATAGGGTGAGAGAAAGCTGAGGCAGTCAGAGCATCAGTGAAGCGGGCAAAAGTGACCCAGTGGGTGGGAATTTCAAGCTCTCCTCTTAATCAAACAATAGTTAATTGATGATGTTTTCATAATGAATCAAGCTTTCTCAAAACTGTGCTGTATGCAAGTAGAATCACAAGGGTTTAACGTGGTCCCAGGGATTTCTGATGACATGATGATGATGGCCGAGGAATCAGATGTGCTTTCTACAACCTACTTCTTTCCTACCAACCCTTCCTTGTCACTCTCCCTTCTACCAGGAGAAAAAGCCAGGCTTGAGGATATTTCAGAGATTTGAACATTACCCTAAAACTGATTTTTGAAATAGACACTGAGTTCTTATTTGGAAATGATTCTGCTAGCAACAGCATATTTTCCCTATTTCACTTTATAGGGGTTCAAGCCAATGGACCTCGGGGACACTTTGCCCAGGATGGGGACCTGGGAGCCAGAGCTGGTTTGGTGTGGAGGGTGGGTATGTCCCATAGGCTGCACAGGATGATGGGAGAGCTACAGAGAGTGTCTGGGGACAAAGGTAGATGAAACTGCCAAAGGGAGAGGATGCAAAGACTGAACCAGGTGAAAGACAGAGGTGTTGCAGAAAAACTAGCTTGAGAAAGCACCTCACGCAGGGCACCGTCTGAAGACATATCCAAAGGGATGGAAGCACTGCATTACTTCTCCCACTGAGACCTTTATATGCTCTGCCTGCCAGTTTTCCTAGGTGGGCAGAAGGGCATTTCTGCAGGCATCAGGCTAGTTGGGAAATTAGAAATTAACTCCTTGGTTTCCTTTCATTATCTTTCTTCTCCCAATTATCCTGGTGCTAATCCCCCCTGCCCCCAACATGCCCACGTGATAGCTTTCCTTCTTCCTTTTCCTATCTCACTGCAAGTTCCTGAGCAGAGCTGCCTTTGCCCCATAGACTGGGCTGGTTTTCAGCTGATTATGAAGCTTACAGTGTTGCCCCTGCATCAAAACAACACACTTTCCTGCAAACCTTATCCCTGGATTGAATGTGACATCTCCCGCTGAATGCTTTCTGGACCAGCCCAGTCGTCGTGTGACAGGAGTGTAGGCAGCATTCGCAGATGTGGATTCTGGTAGACAGCCATTTGAAAGCAGGGGTTAAGTGGCAGAGGGAGAAGGGGAGGGGGAGTGTTCTCAGCTCATGTTGATTTCTGTCAGATTTCAGTGAAGGTCTGTGAAGAGATAATTGTGTTATATTTTCTCATCCTTCACAGCCTAGTGGTTCCTGTATAATTATATATGCCCAAGCTTAATATTATTTCAGAAAGAAGAAAAGTATACAACAGATTTTTAGCCTCAGGCTTCTTATGATTGGGTACAGATTTTACTCTTGTAAATAATTTAGTTCTTTTTTCCCTTCGCAAAGAGTAGTTGTGGGGATGTGGCTCAAATGGATATCTGGCCATTGGGGGATTTTCTAGGGGTAGGGAAGATTGCCAGGTTAGGGGCATATGCTGTTCAGGACCCAGTGAAACATGCAGAAGTGGCCCTCCCCTGTTCTCAATAGCAACCAGGGAGATAGCGGATCTTTCTGTCTCTGGCATCAGAAGCTAAAGGAGTTGGCTTGCAATACAAATCCCATTTGAAAAAGTTCCCTGTCTTTCTGATAACCCAACTGATTTGTTAAAATTGTAGGAACATTTCTGAATGTCATTTAATTTTTGCCACTTACATTATTAATGTGATTAAATATTATTAGGTCATATTTATTATGTTGCACTGAATTATTCTGATAATTATTAATACATTGCCTAGAGTGGAAAAATAAAAAGAAACAACTCAGGTTGAGGGAAATTTTCATACTGATGTTATATAATTATCATTATTTAACCAGAAAGAGAAGCTGATGCAATTAGGAAAATAAAACCTAGTCCAAACGTTTTTATTGATATCATTAATACATGTACTCAGGATTGCCAATAAACATTTTAATAAAACTTGGTGATTGAATAAATTATATCAGTAGTTTAACTACTTCAAGTTAATTAAAATATTATTGGCATATATTTTTTCTTAAAACTCAGGGTTTAACCCTATGTTCCTCACTATTTCCAGTACTTTCAGGGTTTCAATTTCCATGCAGTTGACTTTTACATATATCTTAGGTTTTGCCTCCTCTCATAATTGTTTGGGGTCTATACACAATAGAGTAGTGGCATTCCCCCCAATACTTCACTTTGTAAGAGTCAGTTTTTGATGTGTAAAATGGGAATGATCAGGAAAGCCATTTCTCACTGTTGTTGGGCTCTGCCCAGTGTGATTAGTTAAGGCATGTGAAATGCTTAGCGGCATAGCAGAGTGGTTAAGAGTTCAGACTCTGGAGCCAGGCTACCTGGTTTTGAGTCCTGGTTTTGTGTGTGACCTTTAGCAAGTCACTTAACCTCTCTGTGCTTCAGTTCCTTTCTTCGTAAAAGGGAGATAAAAATATCATGTAGAAATAGTATAAGGATTACATGTGATAATAATATCACACAGGGATTTGAAAGTCTTCTATGAATTCATATAGGTCGTGTTTTTAGAACAGTGTCTGGCACATAGGACTCCAGTGTAAATGTTTGCTATTATTAGTAGCAGACTACCTGGCATGCAGTAAATGCTCAAATAATAGTAGTAGTTATTTTTACAAACATAATCACATATGCTTGTCCTCAAATCAGGACGCTTCAACGCCCTATTCCACTGTAAGCATTGGTACCATAGTCCTCTCTGCCACTCAAGTTCTTTCTCTCTTGCTTGCCCTTATATCGACCCAGTTACCGAGCTGTATAGCTTCTTCTTTCACATCCCTTTGATCCCATTTTATTGCTACCACCACCAGGTTTTCAAACTTAAAATATTGTAATAGCCTCTGAACTGCTATTCCTGCTTCCAATGTTCTCCCTTTCCAATCCATCCTTTATGGTAGTAAAAGACACGTTTTGCCTGCTCACTTACCACTTGGATCCTTACTTTGTCAACCCAAGCTTTCCATCTCTGAGCCTCAAATATGTTATTCCTTCCATTACCCAGTACTCCAACAGGCCTGATTTATTTCTTGTGCTCCCAAAAGCTATGATCTTTTCTTTTGTCCGAAGTCCCCCTACCTACCTATTCAAACCCTACCTGCTTTTCTGTTTAAGTTTCTCTTTCTAGTTCTCAAATGTTTTTCATTATGCCATTTCCTGTGGATTTCATCTATACCTTTTATACACTTGCCAGAGTTACAGATACTGTACTGCATTATTTTATAATTTGACCTATGTCCACATTTGTATATACCCTTGAGAGCATGGGTCACTACTGACGGTTCTCTTGTATAACCTACATCACCTAGTATACTGACAAGCCAAATGATAGGTATTTTTAAAATTCTTGGAACAGCTATCATATCTAGCCAAAACTACTCAGTTTCATTTTTCAACTCAATTCAGCAGCATTTTCTAGTTCTTATGCACTGCGTATAATGAGATTTGCTTTGAGTTATCAACACTGCAGGGAAATGTTTAAATTAGTAGAGAAAAACCCACCACCAATTTCTTTGAAAATGAAATAAAAACACAAAGATATTTTTCTATATTCTATTATCAAAATATAATCTAAATCCAAAGCTATCATCTTGACAATACCATTGTTTTCTCAGGAATGCTAACTTGGTTTACAAAATGTACTTACTGTAAGTAATTAAATGGAAAGCAAAATCCTTACAAAATACTACTGTGTAATATTTCTCACTACAAAAAAATAGGTTGGCTAATGCTAGGTAACTAACACAACAGGAGGAAAAAGCAGATACCCACAAGAAAAGCACTGGACATGGGAATTTAATAGCAGCCCTTTAAAAGTGAGTGAGAAAAGAAGGAGGTGAGTGGGTTCCTAAGTGTTGAAGTGTGTGTGTACATACAGGAAGGAGGCACTGGAGATTCCTTTTGTTCTTCAAACCTCAATTCCTTAACTATTTTCATCCCTTAGAAATTTTTCTTGTGCTCATCATGGGAACAGAAAACTTCCTACGCATTCTTTCAAGGAAGTCTACAGTGATAGGAAGACATTATTGAAGAATGGCTTCCCCGTTTCTCACCGGCTTTCTGCTGTGCACTGGCCAAGACTCCCCGGGAGTTTTCACCTTGGTTCTCCAGTCAAGCACGCCGCTAACCAAGCAAGGACAGACACCCAGGAACCATACCCTTCTCACTCAAGACACTTTGCAAAATATAATTGTTTCTCAGATAACATATCACGTTCCTGGTGGTGGCGTTAGCACGTGTGTGTGTAGGACAAACAAAGACACTACAGCTCACAGAGCAGTGAGTATGACAGACCCTCCACAGGTGTTCACAATGCAACATAAGAATATTTTGTAAAGGTGTTTATGGAAGGTTAAGAGAGCATAGAGAAGGGATTGACTAATTCTGGTTTTTGTTCCTGAGTGTTCAAGAGGAGGGCATCATACTCCAGGAATGCTTCATGGCAAGTGTGCTACTTGAACAAGATCTTGAAAGATGGCAGAATTTCTCCAGGTGGAGAAGTGCTAGGGACATTTCAGGCAGGGGTGACATGCTCAAAGGTGCAGAATGAGGGAAATAACTCCATGTGCTTTGGGGAAGGACGGGGACTAGTGCAAACTGACTGGCAAGCGAGTGAATGCCAGGTGGTTGTTTCACAAAAGTTATTGAAACTTACAATTACCTATGGTAACAACATAATTCCCATATTCTAGAAGAAGAGAGGCTGGAAACAGCTGCAACATATTAGAGCTAGGATTCAAGTCCAGGTCAGACCCTGAGGCAGTTTGTTCTACACACATAGAACAGGATGTGATGAAGCACAGATGCAAGTGTTGTACAGCAAAGGAAGAAAGATGTTTCTTTCTCTGAAATAACTTAGAAGGAAAGGACAGATACAGGCATGGAGGAGACGGAATTGACAGATATGTGTGAAGTGACATGCTGGGTCATCTTTTGATAGTAAAAGAAATGAGGCTGGGGTGAGAGGGTGATAAGAGTTCTGAATAGTAGCCCTGGAGAATGAGAAAGCAGCCTCCAGATTGTCAAGGCAGGCATGGCTGATACCCAAGGGGATTAGGGGCTTTGGAGTTCTGGGACAGGAAACCAAGAGAGGACTATCCTCGTTCAGCCATTCATTTATTTGGCTAACAGTCAATAAACATGTCCCATATGCCAGGCATTGGGCTGGGCACTGACGATACTGAAAATAATAAGAAAAGGAGCCCTGCTCTTAGGAGTTTACAGCTGATTAAGAAGATACAGCCTTATAAACAACTCTATCAAGTACAAGTTACAGATGCTAAAATCAAGGTGTATATGTGAGAATGGGGAGGGGGAGGCTCAAAAGCTGAGGTAAGGGTTCCATTTGTGAGGAGGTGTCAGGAAGGACTTCAAAAGATGGTGCTTTAAGAATGACCTTGTTCTGAGGAGCTCTGTGCCCAAATAGTCAGGGAGAAAATGGCCTGACTGCTCTGCCCAACTTGTTTTTAAACCATTCAGAAAAGGAAAAGAAAAGTCAGATAGAAAGATGCAGATGAAATCAACACAACATTATAAATCAACAATTCTTTAATGAAATTAAAAAAAAAAAAAGAAAGACGAAGATGAGGCCAAAGGCAGTAAAATAACAGTTGGTGAGTCTACGTGGACGTCCACGGTAATATTTTCTAACTTTTCTGTATGTTTGAATTTTTTAAAAACTAAAAAGGAGTTACCGGGCTTCCCTGGTGGCGCAGTGGTTGAGAATCTGCCTGCCAATGCAGGGGACACGGGTTCAAGCCCTGGTCTGGGAAGATCCCACATGCCGCGGAGCAACTAGGCCCGTGAGCCACAACTACTGAGCCTGCGCATCTGGAGCCTGTGCTCCCAACAAGAGAGGCCGCGACAGTGAGGCCCGCGCACCGCGATGAAGAGTGGCCCCCGCTTGCCGCAACTAGAGAAAGCCCTCGCACAGAAACGAAGACCCAACACAGCCAAAAATAAATAAATTAATTAAAAAAAAAAAAAAAAAAAGGAGTTACAATGAGAATGGAACTGTAGTACATTTACTGCTGAGTAGGCAAGGGCTGAGGGTGGAGAGACGGCTGGAAGATGGGAGGGTACTCCAGCAGGGGAAGAGCACGGGGGCAAGACTCAGCCTGGGTCGGAACTGAAGGAACAGCATCAGAAAGGATAGCACCTCAATGCAACGTGGGGAAGAGGGGAGAGATGAAGCTGCAGTGGCAGAAAGAGGCCAGCTGTGGTAAGGAAAAAGAAACTATTCATTAGGTCAAGGAACAATGATATTAAGGTACTGGAAGAGACTGTTGCTTCCCAATCTGCAGAGGGTCTCACTCTACAGGTTCAAATAAGCTTTTGGTTTCTGGAAGTGGAGCATGCAGAGAGAGGTAGATGGAAGGCAGGGAGGCATTTATCTCATTGATTTTGTAATTTCTGAGATGTACGAAACCAGAGCAAGCAGCTAGGAGCAGAATAGAGCCCATATATCACCCAGCTCTTTATACATAAGCTGTTGGAATAGTGTACATGTTATAAATTCCCACAGCAGAGTGGGAATTAGTTAGCCAAGACCAGGCTGGGATAGGTCTGACTTCATTTTAGTCTAACGCTTTCCAGTGTTAGATCAACAAGATGTTTATAGTATGACACAGAACAAACTGACCCAAGTTATTTCAGAGGCATTAATACTGTGCATTGTTTTAGATTACTATTTTTACAGAGTATATTCCAGGCTACAAGGTATATCAAAGGGGAAACAAAGTCAGTGGAGTTCATTATCAATGACACTCTGGAGTAAGCTTGGAGATGAAGAAATATTCCACAGTAGTAATACTAAGGCTTTAATTTTTCCAAAACAAATTTCATGAACATTTTAATTAATTGTATTTGTTTAAGAAGATTTTTAAGCAGAGAATTAAAATTTTTTAAAATGTCAGAACAGAAACAGAGAATACGTATACGGGAATAAAAAGAGAAGGAAAAACTTTCCTATCTTGGAGCCTGCCCAACTGGGTCCCCAGAACCCTGGACACCTCCCTCAGTGTCACAGTTTATGGAACTATCTGGATTCTCATGGGGATCACCCAATCCAATCTTCATGTAGCTTTCTATGAAGCATGAGGCCTGATGTTCTAAAGAATGCTTGTAGCTCCACACAAAATTTGATTATGTTGTGCTTGAAGAGTGTTTTTAAATACCCCCAGCGTCCTGTACAACCATTTAGGGCTTCAGAAAATTAAAACTTCAGAATGACAAGTTCATTAATGATGATGGCGGTGATTGTTCCAGTTATTCTTGGTTTTAACAAGCCACCCCAAGATGTAGTGGCACAATACCACTCTTTGATTATGCTCACAGATTCTGGGGTTCAGGATTTTGGAGAGGGTGCAGTGGGGCTGGCTTGGCTCTGCTCCATGATTTTTGGTGCTTCAGTTGGAAAGACCTGAAGGCTGGGGGTGACTGAACAGCTGGTGCTGAAATCATCTGGAGGCTTCTTCACTCCCATGTTGGACGACCAGGCTGCAATGACTCCAAGGCTGAACTCGGTTGGAACTGCTGCTTGGAGTGCCTAGGAGTGGCCTCTCCATGTGGCTTGGGCTCTCTCCCAGCCTCGGGGTAGCTGAACATCCTACATGGCAGCTTGTTTAGGGCCATTTAAGACCATGTAAGGGCCATGATGATGATGGTAATAATTTAGAAAGTACTTTTCCAACACTAAAAGTGCATTCACATTGTAAAGCTTCACTTGCTGTTCATGTGATGAACACACATTCCCTAATTATAGAGACTAGGGAGCAAGAACTAAAAGCAGGGGATTCTTACAAGTGGGTCATAGTGGGAGTAATTTAGCTGCATTTTGATGACTGTAAGAAAAGAAAATTCTATTAGAGCAGAAAAAAATTCACCACTGTACTCTGCATACTGAGGGGTGTAAACACCTATGATCCTTGTCTCTGTCTCGTTCCCCCTACACAGTTCTGGTTTTGGAAAGATGCCGCAAATCCATAGTATTTGCCTTTTTGAAAACATTCTCTCAGGTGCAGCCTCCCCAGTTCTCCTAAATGAAAATAAAGGAGTTGGTGACTAAGCAAGGGATTATCCCTTAAGTGTCATAAATTTACCCAAGCCAGGCTGGTGTTAAATAGAATTCCTAGTACAATTACTCAACAGGGGTGAAATAGGGATTTTTCGTAGGGCACTGGCCTTGCCTTTATATAGAGAGACATGTCTGGGCTCAACTTCTTGAAACAGGATGACAGTTCTATTTCTTGTTTTCTTTCACAGAACTCTCATGACGCAGTGAAGATGTAAACACTGTTAGAGCAGAACATTTGGGTAGGAATTGGTAAACAAAAGCATTTTTGTAAGTTCAGAAAAAGGTGTCATGTAAAATTTCTTTTAACTGCTGGCTGAAAATTTTACTATAAATGTTTTGGAAATCTGAATTCTCATGCTACTGGGACCATCCAAGTATTAGTGACAATCACCTAATTTCAGGACAGCAATATTTTACACTCTAAGAATTGGGACACATGATCCAACAATAGGAAGAGCCCTGGAACTCTGAATTTATTCTGGATACTCTTGGCTATATTGTTGCCAAACTTAATTCCCTAAGGCTGTTTCTTCATCTGTAAAAATGTGAGTGCTAAAACTGATCTAATGCTGACTAGTTCTTCTAGCCTAGTCACTAAGGGTAAACGTTTCTTAAAAAAGGGACTGAACATATTTACCCTAGGCAAAGTCTGCCTACACCCTCTCTCAGACATGATCTTACTCTTTGCCCACCTGCTGTTCTGTCTTCCTGAAAAGTTGAGAGGATGGGAGAAAGACTGGGCAGGAAATGCAGAAAATAAAAGACAAAACATGAATAGGATAGGAATGGGAAGAAAAGGCAGAAAGGATGGAAAGGGAAGATGGAAAACAGCAGCTTATAACACAAGAGTAGAGGAGATGGTCTAAAGCCGCATAGAGAGTGGAGAATAGTTTTCCTTTGACCCTCCCTTCTTCCTACTCAAGGGCTGAGAAAACCAAGAATCATTCATAAACACAATTTAAATTAAAAAGTTAAATAACAAACCCTACCAAGTCAATGTACATTTGCTATGGCTAGGGGGGTATTTGACAGAGAAAGACATTAACTTATGAAGCATAAAGTTTTTCTTAGAGGAGATAGGATCTTTTGGTGACACTCAGCCTGGGAATTTTTACCTACTTCCCCGACTCCCCATTAAAGCTAGGGAGGTGCATACAATCCTTCCATGGCAATAGCAGTTCTGTAGCAGCCATGGTTGCTGAAGCTGTCCACAGAGCCTGCCCAGCATTTGCATCTATCTGTCCAATTCGTGCAAATGCTGTGAATAGCATAAGGAGTTGATCGGTAAAACCCAACTGTAGAGATGAGCTTTGAACAACCTCAAAGAAAATGCTTGGAAAATTTGCAATTAGATGTTCAGTTCTGATCCTAGGAAGTGGCTAATCGCTACAGATTGGTGAGGTTCAAGTGAAGAGGACAGGAGAGGTGTACACTGGACACAGAGGAAAAGGAAAATGAAAAGCAGGACCAAGAAAGGGAACTCATTCCTCCTGAGGAAGTGACTTCACAGAGATGCTAAAAGATCTGCCTAGGTTCACCTCCTGTTGAGGAGGGATTGTTAGACAACTGGTACAAATTATAGTTACACTGGTCTTTTATTTGTTTTTGAATATTTTATGGCTGTAATACATAATAAGTGGTTCAGTTCATGTCATAGTACAGATTTGGGTCTAAATAACTATTTTATTGCCTTTTTAAAGAAGACTTAAGAAGACTTCTTAATTGGAATCACCGCTCCCTAGAATTTTGCCTGGCACATGTAGTAGGAGCTTACTAGATATTCTATAAACAGAACTCAGCTATATATAGAGGAATCTTCAAAAAGAACCCAATCGGAGCAAATTCCTCTGTAGTTGTGCCTGCATTTGTAAAGCATAAGGTAGGCACTTTATAAATGTAAAACGAGTGTCACCATTTTATGTGTATATGTGGGTATAAATGTATGTTAGTTGAGCAGGACTAACTATAAATATTGGGTTGGCCAAAAAATGCCTTCAGGTTTTAAGTAAAAATAAAAGACACATTTTTCATTTTCACCAAAAACTTTATTGAACAACGTATTCACCATTTTGTTCCACTACCTTCTGCCATTTTTCAGGCAACTTCATAATTCCATCTTCCCAAAACTTTTTATCTTTTTGAGCAAAGAACTGGTCCAGGTGCCTTTTACAGTCTAACAAGGACTTGACATTTTTTCCATTAAGAGAACTTTGTAAAGACCAAAATAAATGGAAATCCGACCTGCAATGTCTGGTGAATACGGCAGATGAATCAGAACTTCCCAGCCAAGCTGTAACAGAAACATGCGGTCTTGCATTATCCTGATGGAAGATTATGCGTTTTCTGTTGACTAATTCTGGACACTTTTCATCAGGTGCTGCTTTCAGTTGGTCTAATTGGGAATTAATTGTTTGGTTTTCTGGAAGGAGCTCATAATAGAGGACTCCCTTCCAATCCCACCATATACACATCACCTTCTTTGGATGAAGACTGGCCTTTGGTGTGGTTGGTGGTGGTTCATTTTGCTTGCCCCACGATCACTTCCATTCCACATTATTGTACAGTACCCACTTTTCATCACCTGTCACAATTTGTTTTAGAAACGGAATGTTTCTGGTACCTTTCAGTAGAGAATCGCATGAGGAAATACGGTCAGGAAGGTTTTTTTCTCTTAACTTATGTGGAACCCAAACATCAAAGTGATTAACATAACCAAGCTGGTGCAAATGATTTTCAATGCATGATTTGGACATTTTGAGTATGTCAGCTATCTCCCGCATGGTATAACGTTTATTTTTCTCAATTAGTGTCGATTTGATCGCTATCAACTTCAACTGGTCTACCGCGACCGTGGCGCATAGTCTAGAGAGAAATCGCCAGCATGGAACTTCGCAAACCAATTTGACATGTTTGATCAGTCACAGCACCTTCTCCATACACTGCACAAATCTTTTTTTTTGCGTCTCAGATGTGTTTTTACCTTTCTTGAAATAATAAAGCATAATACGCCGAAAATGTTGCTTTTTCAAATGAAGTTAAAGACAACTAAGTGCTACTAGAGCCATCTTATGGAAAAAAAAAATGAATGAAAGTTTTGGCCAACCCAATAAGTAATATCTGCTGTAGACATAATACCTTGGGTTGAAAACTGTTTTGCTTTGAGGCTCTATTAATGTATCCAGTGTCATTTGTCTTCAGATTTGTTTTAACACTGATTTCTAGATTTTTTTATTCATAAGAAAAATATCTACTCAGCCAAGATGAAGAAATCTGACACAGTAAAATCTGAACAGACCCAGAAGTCTAAAGACTCAGGTTCTGATCCCATGAATGCTCCTTATAGTCTGGGGGTCCATGGGCAACCACTATGCATTTGTGGAGATTGTGATGCATTTCTGCATCTCCAAACAAGAGAGCTGGGTTAGGTGAGTTTCAGTATCATGTCCACATGCCTAGATTTTTTGAAGGACAGCTGCATTTTCAAACTTTTTTTCTCTTCTCCCATCTACCGCTAGAATATCTGGGAAAATCCAGCAGTTCAGTTTTCAAATTACAGTTCACAGGCTGCCTTCAATTCAAAGAAGCACTGAGATCTTTTGATGAATTTTGTTTCAGAATTTTGGTGAAGAACTATAATCACTGTATTCCAGGTGCTTCCTTCCTGTGACACTAAATTTCACTGGTTTTTATTTCTGGACACCGGAAGGTCTAGCACCAGTTTACATTTAAAGGTTTCTTTTCAAAGCTCCCAACCCAATTACTACCGTGGAAAGAAAACAAAGCAAAATCCTGAATCAGGTGTTTCAGACATCAATCCGGGATTAATTCAGTGTCAGGAATTAAGGTAACTCAGTTTTAGTGACACTACATTGAGTCAGAATAAACAGTTTACTGGCCAGAGGAGTGAAAGATTTCCTTACTAGTTGGAATAAAGTACTTTTCCCTTGTTGAACACGCTTGGCCTTTTTCACAATGAACAATGTTCTTGCAGCATTCCTTCTGAAAATTATTAGTGTCTGTGTAATCTGTAAGGGCTCCAACTACTCACAAAGTTAAAGGAGTTGATGTCTGTTGGGTACCCACATTGTATCAGGCACTATTAAATGTCTTAAGTATGTTACTTCATTTGATCATCAAAATTGCTTTAAAATATATTATGAGTACTTTATGCTGATCTTTGAGGACTTCTGGAGTATGGTGTTAACTTACTTTTTGAGCCTACTTCTCCCCAACATGTAGCATAGGGCTGTTTCATCCCAACTGAACTATTTGCCATTCCCAAAATACACACTCTTGACTTACCATATCTATAACTGTTATCATTCTATATGAGTCAATGTATCTCTCTGTGTGAACAATAACCACTTACTTTGATCTCCTTCTTCTCTCCCACAATCTAACCTCTCAATCTAGGTGAAATGCCGTCTGCTTAAAAAAAACTTTTTTGTGTTCTACTCGACTCAAGGTTGTGTTCTATTCAACTCAAAATACATGTATTGAGTTGAACTGAATTCACATATTGTTTGTTTAAAATACAAGTTTAAAAGAAATGAACTCCTAAGAAGTTATGTAAATATGTAAACATAGAGAATGCCTATTGGGGCAGGCTATCGCTGAATCTTTTGGTATTTGTCCAAATAAATGTATCTGGACACGTTTAGGGTTCATATAGAGACCGAGGAAGGTAAATTCTAAGAAGAATGCACGAAGAGTGATGAGCTAATAACAGAATTTTCTGGCCTTTCTCATTTTACAACACTGTCATTAGCAGTTAACACAGAGATGAATGTTATTTCATAAAGACTTGGCTAATTTTAGGTTTCAGTGGTTCATTCAAAGAGAATGGCAGAATCACAGAGATGATTTGAACTGTCGTTCTGCTGATACTAGTTTTGCTGCTCTCGGAGATGGTACGTAAGGACTGTGAGGACACAACACAACCACACTATGTTACTCTGATTGCCTGTCTGCGGGGGAGACAGTGGGAGGAGGGAATACTGCTGCTCCAACACTGCATCTCTTTTGAATGCACAGCATTGGAAACACTGCAACCTGTCACCTTCCCAAACACCTAGACACACACTGATACACTCTAACATACAACCCCACCAGCTCTTCTTGTGCTTCCAAGGTGAGGCAAATCAGGTACCTATCTGGGATTTGCATACCACAATTAAAGTCTGTAGTGACCAGCTAGGAAGGGGCCTCAGGTCAATTCATTGCTAGTGTTAGGAATATCAAATAATGAAATGAAGAAGCAACTGAGCACTTTTAACCATGATTTGTGCAAGACTCCTGGGATGATTGTCCAGCTGGGACAAGAAATGTGTTTGAATAACAAAGTTTTGTATTAGCATCATTTAACATTTTTTTTTGCTTTGTTTTAGGGATGTGGGTTCTAACTCTACTCCTGCCTAAACTTCTGACATTTAGAGCAAAATCTCTCTGTAACTAGGCAACGTGGTTTTGCTTTGAACAAAAGGACTCCAGCATCACCTTCTCAGGACACAAGCTGGTCATTATTCTTCTTGGACGCACAAGCATTACCTTCAAAGTCTCCATTTTCCCACAGAGCCAGGGCTTCAGTTCTGTTCACTTCCTGGAATGAGCTTTTCACTAATACTGCTTTTCTCTCTGAGTTCCTCCCTTCAGGAGAGAGTGTAAGAAGCCAGCTCTTCATGCAGTTTCCATAGCTTCACCCCTCACCCAGAAAATCTTAAGGATTGTAGATTTAGCAGGGCAGTGCCAAGGTGTCGACGCCAAAATGGATTTAGAAAATCTTAAATTTAGTCTGGTAGACAGAGATTACATCATCAGTATTTTCATTATCATCAATTTTTATTTCATTTTTGTTTAAGTAGAAAAAAAATGTAAAAGAATCTAAAAAGAAGGCATTTAAAATAGGCCACCTCAAAAACAAATAAGAGTCAAGTTCAGTCTTCATATGCATCTCTTATGAAACAGTTTCCCAGGGGAAGAGCATATTGGAAATTTCACAGAGGAGGGAGGAGGGAAGGGGGCCTGTCAGGTAAATGTTCCTTAAAGAAATGTGCAAGGATAAAAGTGGTACTCAAGGTTGATTAAGAAAGAAAATCTACTTTTCTTTTACTTGGCTTCCTAAGAAAATTAAGTAAAAACGAAAAAGAACTGATATCTATCGCTGAGAGTCCAAAACTGACTGGCTCTCTTTTGCTCTAAGAAGACATTTGGCAAATGTTACCGTGTTTCTTTATCCAAAACCTAACTTTATTAACAGATGAAAGCAGCAGACTATGATTGCTTTTCAAATTATTTAAATTTGCGTTTGAAAACAGGAGTTCCTGTAAACTGTCCAAACAAGTGTAAAGAAATAGAGCAAAAAATCAACTCTTCAAGACCTTCAGGAAGTTTGTGAGATGCTGGATACAGAAAAATGTCACTTGTAACATCAAAATTAGTTTTAAAATAAACTAAATATTTTAATTGAAAAAGCAATACATGTATATGGCAAAAATTCAAATATTACAAAAAACTATCCCCCAAAAGTAAATTTTCTTCATTCCCTGATCACTGGGTCCACTTTCTCAGAGCAAGTCCTGTTATTAGTTACTTGTATATCTGTCCAGAACTAGGCAAACAGATCCTATGCAAGCATGTAAGTCTACATATGTCTACGTGCTATTTTGGCCCACATTTCATACACAGTTTTCTGTATCTTGATACTTTTATTTTTTAACCTTAGAACATATAATAAGTCTCTTTATACATTTATATATAGATCTATCCCATTAAAAAAAATGTTACACATTATCATATTGCGCCAATATCCATAATTTATTTAATTTGGCCTCCTATTCATACAATTTAGATCATTTCCAGGCATTTACTGCAACTTTTCAAGAAATATCTTATGTCCCTCACAAGTAGCATGACCTCAGGCAAGTTATTTACTCTATGTCTCAGTTTCTTTATTTGTTTACTGGGGACAACAATAGCACTTATCTATCACAGATACTTTCATTTGCCTACCCAACAGCTATTTCCTCCTTCTTTTTTAAGATTTAGAACACTGACTTTGTCTTGTTGGCCACACAATATACTCAGGTAAGTTGAGTCCCTCCCTGAGTTCTAGAGGATAAACAATGATTGGTTTTAGCAAGATTGGCAATCACAATGCCCTTTGTCAGTGATCTGTTTAAGCAGAGGCACACGATCTGGCAATATGGTTTGGTTCATTGTTTAAAAGTGTGACTGTGAAGTTAGAACCTGGGTCCAGCATTTATTAGCTGTGTAAACTTGGACAAGTTACTTAAACTCTTTTCATGTAAGAGGTGATAATAATAGTCCCTACTGCATTAAAAAATGTTGTGAAGATTAAATGAGTGAATGGATATAAAGAACTTATAGCAGGGTCCGGTAATTGTTAAGTGCTCAAATAAGTGTTGCAATTAATATTATCTGTCCAGTGAAATGTAAGTGGAAGTTTGTGCTGGGTGAGGCTTCTAGAAAGACTTTTGCTCCTGATCAAAAGAGATGGACTAAGGAGGCACTGGTTTGCTTCCTGCTTCTAATGCTACCATCTGACATTGTGTGAGACTGTGATGATCAGAGCTGCTGCAGCCTTCTTGCCACCATCAGAAGGCCAAGAGAACTGCTAAGGCATCAACAAGAGCCCAAACTGCTATACCACAGATCTGCACGTAGGATCACTTTCTTCCAAACTTCTTGTTTAATTAGATAATACACTTCTAAATTGGGTATTTGGTTACTTGCAGCTAATAGCACTCCTAATTGATACATAATTCATAGGATGTTTGAATGGATTAAATAAATTGGTATTATATGTAAAGCACTTTGAGTAATGCTTGGTCTATAACAAATGCTTGATAAATGATAGCTACCATTATTACTATTATTATTGTATTTGAGTACATGTGCAATTACATATTTTATATAAATTCCTAAAAAAGCAACTTCTGGGTTACAGAGTATGTGCTAGTCGAACTTTAATATGTATCACCAAGTTACCCTTTACAGAAGTTACATCAAATTATAATGAGAGTATCAGTTTCCACAAACACTTGACAACATGTATAGTCAAACTTTCCTAATGTTTAGGTAAAAATTTTATTGTTATTTTAACTTACGTATTTTTAATTTTAAGTGACGTTAACTAGCTTTCTTACATTGATAAACCATTTGTATTTCTTTTCTGTAAGCTGTGTATTCATGATCTTCACCCCTTAATTTATTGAATTTTAAGAACTTTGTATATATAAAGGAAATCATCCTTTTGTTATGGCATACAAATATAAATTTGTCATCTAAAAATATTTTAGTCACGTGAGGACTTTTAATTTTGTAATCAAATTTATCAGTCATCATTTTTGTGCTTACAAAAACCTTTCCCACTCCCAAGTTTGTAAACAACAACAAAAACAACAACACAAAAATTATGATTCCATATGTTCTTCTAATACTTTCATTTTTTAAAAACATTTGACTGGTGGATCCATTTGTATTTGGTAACAATGTAGCTTTATTCTTTTGCAGATGGCTGGCCACTTTCCCATTACCATTTTATTGAACAACTACTGTTTCTCCATTGATTTTAACATTGTATTTATCATATACCAAGTTTTCTACATATATTTGGAACTGGACTCTATCCTATTTTATTGTTCTGTTTGTATATAATGTGCTAGTACCAAATTATTTAATGTGGAAATACATTTATACAGCAATTGAGTTACAGCTCACTTATTATTTCTATTTTTCTGAACTTTTCTGACTGTTCCCATGTGTTCGTTTTGCCACGAGGACTTTAGAATCTGTTTTTCTAATTTAAAATATTCCATTGGTATTTTAATTTAGATTCTAGAAAATTCACTATTGAAAATTGACATCTTAATAATACTAAGACCTCCTGTTTAAGGATAAGGTATGCCCTTTTTGTTCCTCAATAGTTTTCTTTGACAAATCATGCTGATTTCTTATTAAGCTTATTCCTAATAATTTTTGTTGTTATTTAAAATGATATCTTTTCTTCTTTTTATAGTCTAAACAGTTTTATATTCTAAATTGCTATGTGTCTGTGTGCTCTTGTGTGTGTGTATATGTGTATCTATGGAAGTTGAATGATAGTTTCTAATGCTTTCTTAAACAGAATGTGCCTAATATAATTTAACTTTTTCTTTTAACACAAATTGCTACTATTGTATAGCTATTGTGACTAATGTGATAACCTATGATTACATAAGATATCATAATAGATTCTAGAAAATGATGGACCAAATCTTTAGAAGTGTGTGGGGGGCAAAGATAGCATAATCCAATACCAAAATTGAACAAAGATAGCATTGTTCATTGCCATTTATGAATTTTGTTGCTAAAATAAAAATTAATCTTTGAAACTTAAATTCAGAAGTCTTCTATTTTATTTCTTTAATTCTAAGTTATAGAGTTTTTCACATTTTAATGTTTTTGAAATTGAGAAGCACCTTATAAACCATATATATCTCTTACATAGTAAGATATAAGAAACATAGAAAAAGAAACATAGAAACATAAGTTTCTTTTCCTCTTTGAAAGGTTCTTTACCATAATTATTGATGGCATCTAAGAATTGAGAAAATATTGATACTATAATACATTATAACTGTGAAGGCTCCCCCCTTTCCCTCCAGGAAAGCAAGGATGGTTTAGTATATTTATTAATATGATTAATTACATTTGTTGTTCAAATGATAAAATGTATGAATTTATTGAAAGATGTTGAAAATTTGGGGTAAAATTTAATGTCTTCTAATTTTTTAAAAAGGTCAATAACGTATTAGGTAAAGAATAATACTTCATTAGCATCATAAAGATATCTATCTCAAACCAACCACCACCATAATTCTTAGAAAAGACAAATGTTACATCCACGTCAGAATGAAGAAATTAAACCCTTCTGTCACTGCATGGAATAAATTTTTCTGTAAATTCTAGCTTAAGTTTTGTTGGATCAAAAAAAAAAAGGTATAAATGTTGCAAAGGAGGAGAACATGCATTGTTTTTAGATATATTCTTTCTCTTTCTGAATTAAATTTTAAAGTAAATTTAATAAAAAATAGGAAATGCAAAAATCATTAACTTCCTTGTATACTTGTAACCTCTAGTTCAAAATTAAAGTGGAAAAAGTACTGTTCATGACAATAGTAACAATGATAAAAACCTAGGAAAAAACTAAGAATGAGTACGATTGCATTGAAGAGAACCATAAAACTCTGCTAAAGGACATAAAAGCAACTTCAACACATGGGCAATCATATCGCTTCTTTATATAGAAATCCTAAATGTGTCACTACGTACAGTTTTAAGGCACTCAGAACCTACAAATATTTCATAGCTTTTCATTCTTAATTCTGATATTAGGGCTTAAAAGCTTACTACTCAGTTGACTTGCTAGCATTCATTTATGCTCACCCATTTTTGTCTATAAATGTTATCAGCATTACTTTTTTGCTTCCATCTTTTCACTAGAGGAAGACAAATCAAACTGCCCATTTTTTTCCAGTGCTCTGATCTACTGCAGAGATTGCACACATTCTATTGTTCAGAGTATTTAGAGTAGTTCTGTCATTCAGTATAATGGGTGAACAAGAGAGTACTTTGTTGGATGACGTGTTTTCAACATGGCAGCTTGATACTCTAGGGTTATAGGCATTACATAGGGCATTCTTTGTGCCCTAATAGTTGTAGCTGTTCTCTTTTTTTCTCTTTTGTCACTCGTTTTCCACTGTCAGAGTGTCTACTGGTTTGCATGCCTGTCTGTGCTTCTAATTGATGTCACCATCCACTGATCATCATCCTTCTCCTCATGTTTTGTAGCTGTTTGCAGGCTTGATATTTCAGCAAGGGGCTCTTCCCATCCATATGGCAGCTTTTATCAGCTGCATTTGGTGCTGGGATCCTTCTTCACTGCTAAAAAGATTCTTTTATTTTTCTAGCTATTTTTGAGTTTGAAGACTTTCTTGAAGTCTCACTATTATAGAAGGCTCAATTCTAGACAGCAGAAGCTCACATGGAATCGTCCTTAACAGATAAGGATTCTATTACAAATAGAATCAATGTGTCCATTGATATCTGGACTTAATTCTAAAATAATTTAAAGATGAAAACTCCTAATAATGCATGAGAAGAGCACAGAAACTAATATTTTCTAGCAAGAATATGTTCCAGACACTTTATACAGTCATTTCCTGTTATCATTGAAGTAGAGAATATGAACAATTTTGCTCCTTGGGGAAATACAGGGTTAGGTTTCTGTGAGCCTCTGTCACAACATTTATGTCAATGGATCAATATATAACCTTGTTTCATATGTGTGTTTTTGTTTAAAGGCTCCTATTTACTATATATTGTTCATTGTTCATGGATTCATTAACATTGAACTCATGGCCAACAGCATAACTCATGCCTGAGTGAAGCTTATCTAACATGCATTTTCTCCATAATGCACATCACAGCCTTCTTGAACTTGGGAACACTAGACAGCACTTCAGCACTGTACTTGGGGACCACTGTGTGAGACAGTGAAATTACCAAAAAAAAGCAAAAATGTAAAAAAAAAAAGGGCAATAAATAGGCCATGAAAGGGCAACTGTTTCCAGTATAAAGGCTGAAACAAAAAGGCAAAGCGTAGCCTTGTCTGACTTCAGCTGGGAATGTGTTAAGCAACTCAAAATTTTCATCACTCCACATGTCCATAAATAACCAGGAAAGTGCCACAAGTTTGATTTTGGAGTTACAAATAAATTTTGGCAAGTAGGCTAATTCACAATTACTGAATCTGTGAACAGTAAGGATCAATTGTATTTGAGTATTCATTTAACATTTAAAATAGCTCTCAAAGATAAACTTTGGTATCCCTAACATACAGATGAGAAAGCTGAGGTATAGAGTAGCTCTGAAATAGAGAATTTGAAGAACACATTAATAATTTGTAGGGCTTTGTTTGTTTAATCCTACGACCTCTGTTCCTCCTACGATGGTTTTCCAAATATTTGCAATATTTAAAATAACGTGCATGGTCATTTAAAAACAATATGATATTGATCCATGTAAATTTCCTGGACTTCTTATAATCTTATTTAAGATACTTGTATTTATAGAAACAATACATGTGCACATACTATTCCCTGTTATGTTCCTGACTTTCTATTCAGAAAGATTTAAGAATATAATTATGAACAGACAGGAATTATGACAGTAGTTCTCAACCCTGGCTTCACATCAGAATCACCTAGGAAGTTAAATAAGAAAATATGAATGCCCAAATCCCAACCTGGGGCAATTAATTAGAATCTCTGTGGGTGAGGATTAGGCATCTGTAATTTATTTAAAAGCATCCCAAGTTATTTGAATGTGGAGCCAGGTTGAGATCCATTGAATTGCAAGGGTTGTGTAACCATTGAAGCCCATTTACTCCACCCTTCTCAATAAGGGGTCATGCAAGTTATGGAGAGAAGGGTAAAGATCCATCATATAATTAAAAACTGGCTGAACAGTGGTGTAAGTGGTAATCTAACACCACTGACTTAAACTGAAAGAGGACGAGTCTCCCAGTTTGGAGTGGAATGGAAAGGTTATCATCATCCCTTCTTTCTTCCTCATCTTAGGTTATGACTTTGGTAGAAGATTTATAGTCACATCAATATGGGAGATAAGATTCCAAGTCATTATGAATGCCTAAGGGCAGGTACCCTATTTTGTTTACCACTGACTTTCCAGAACCTAGTTACTGTGTCTGGAACAATGTAAGTAAGTCTCATGTGTTGAATGTATCAACGATGCCTTACATTGATTTAGGAACGGATGAGGCATTCTTTAATCCTTGATTAATTCTCCATTTATTCATGGATAAGCATACCTTCAGCATACATGCATGCCTTCTGTGTGGCTGTTTACTATGCAGCATACAAAAGAATTTTTCTTTTTTTTTTTTTTTTACCACCAAGGAACTTTCAATATTGTTGCATAGACAAGGCACACGAATTACTAGTAATCCACATTCAATAATTATTTTAAGTGCACCTCACTGAATCACAAAGATAATAATTTCTGCTGTTGGGGGTGTTTAGGCAAAGCTTTGCAGAGGCACTGGGTCTCTAAGTGGCTGCTGGACAACCTTCAGGCTCTGTATAGAAAAGAGCAAGTCAGTCAAAGGAACATTCAGCAGATGGAGACACCGGTGGTATCAGCTCTATTCTAGTCAGGTTTTGCTGGGAAGGAGCTGGCATTTTCTCCGAGTTTGGGAAGAGCGCACTTCCCAAAGCTTTTTATGATTTTTTATTTTCATCGCATATTTGAAGAGTCTCTATTATTTCCTGCAGAGTCAAGTTTCTTTTTATGTGCAGATTCCATCGCACATTAAGAACGCTTACATGTGAATAGCTTCAGGTTACAGTTCTATTTAAAGTTTTTCTATGTAAAGCCTTGATTTAAGAAAATTTCTCATTATCTTGCATTTTCCTTGTAAACTGATCTTCCCTCAATTATACCTTGCCAGGTGTATGGGCATGTTTATCTGCTAAGAAGACAAATATTTTTATCATGCCCTTTCCTAGCAAACGAGAATTGGGAGTATTAAGTATACACAGAGGTTAAATAAGTCTATCAGGGTTCTTGAGTTTTGGGCACCACAAACTCTGTGTACAAGGAGTAATAGGCTCCTGTATGTTTCAATACTTAGATAATTTTGGTTGCTGTCACTGACCGATGATTTGATTTAAAAATCAGCTTTATTATAGCTGGACTGAAGGCCCCTTAAAAATACTTCCATTCACTGGTGGCGAACAGCATTATGGTGAATATCTAAGTCTGAGGCAAATCAGAGACTAAAATGATCACTTTCTTTAATAAATGAGACACCAGTGAGCCAGTCTTTGAATCTTTGTTTGGACCTTGCTTCGAATCTTTGTTTGGACCTTGCTTTCTTTTGAGATGTGTGGGACACAAGCAACATGTAAAATTGTTTATCATCATCATCATCATCATCATCATCATTATTTTAATAGTTCATGCCATAGGAGCACAGCCTATACTTGGGGTGGACCAAAGAATGCCCAGCAAGGACTTCTTGCTGTAAATATGACCCCCAAAGTACTCAGCATTATCTAGCTACGTAATTCCACAGTTGCATTTTGAACACTCCCTGGGAACTGGAGAGGGGTGGGGATTTTGAAGAAGAGAAGGGGGTAGCTGGGGGTGGAGAGGGGGACTGGGGAATTCCAGCGACTAGCACAGGCTTCAAAGTCCTATTCCTGCTAATCTCATAATGTCCTTGAGCTCCCCCACAAACAGCTGCAGTTGTTAGTAAAACTCTTCTTAACTCTTCACATACTAGTCCCCTGCAAGCTCAAAAAACCACACAAAGATCTGGTGGCATAGCTTCTGAAAACAATAGATTTTGGTTTCTGTTTTTCTCTCTCATCTTTTTTATATCTTAGAAGCATTCATTCACTCAACATTAACTGAGTGGACCTCCTATATGCAAAGTACTGTTTAAAAAGAGTAGGGAATTCCAAATAAAAGAATTATTTCCTGACCACCAGGAGTTACAGTTTCCTGGTGAAGGTAGAGCAGAATATGATGTGCGGGGGACCAAAAAAGGATTCAGAAGACAAGGTTATGAATAGTGAGAGTAGGAGGGGATCACCACCAACTTGGGAAACTAGGGAAGTGCTCCAGTATTTAAGCAGGCCATTCCTGAATGGCACACAGACTTCTCATTATCCACGGTGTGCTCAGGCAGAGGCAAGATGCAGTGGCTGCAAGGCACAAGGGAGCGATTGGTACCGCTGGGCTGAAGGAAGATTCACACAGGGTGGCAGTGGTTGATAAAGCTGGGCAGGGAGGTGAGGCTGGGGCCTAACTGTATAGTCTGATGAAGTCTTTCTCATTAAGAAGTGCATAATCAAGGGGACGCTTGAGGAAAATGATTGCCTTGCTGGTGTGAGGTATTGTCTGGAGACAGGAAAATAGGGGCACACAGTGCAGATTGAGGGTGAAGAACAATAATCCTATACATTTCTATAGAAATGGACCTTTTACGAAGTGCTTCCACATTTATCTCATTTAATACAAGTCGGGGAAACTGGGACCCAGAGAATTTCACACCTCTCTTGGCAAAACCAGAACTCAAACACTACTCTGTGATACCAAGTTAGGGTCCAGGGATTTCTCCCAAGTCACCACAGTCCCAACGGTTCCATTAGGGCTCAAATCCTTGAACTGAGATGGTGGCAGTGGGAAAAAGAAGGAGGGGATGGATAGAAAAGAGATTGTAAAGAACAGACCCCCAGGTCTTGGTGACTGATCTGCAGAGCCTGGCACCTGGGGCAAGAGAACAATCTAGACTCAATTCAACTCCTGACTTCCATTAAATTTTTATTGATGATCTGTCACTTTTCTGAATTCCTAGAACACATTGTCCAAAGCATGTAACCAGTCAGTTTATTCCTTACCAATATGTTCTCTAACTGTTTCTTGAGTGTTTGTTAGTTTTTAGTTCCAAGTCTTTAAGTGCCTAAACAGGAGACGTTAATTTGTTTATTTTCATTGTATTCCTCATATCGACTAGACCAGTACTAGGAAAGTACAAATAGATTTGTTAGAGAATCCTCTACCATGCACTTGAAATGTAACATCTTTAGCTAATAGTTTAGCAAAACATGTATATCTTGGAAGAGAGGAGGAGAATACAAAATAATAACACTGATTAATAGATTAGTAAAATGTTGACATATGATTTTTTCAGATCTAAAAGGAACTAATGTTTGGATGCTACTCATTCATTTATCAGTATCTCACAGTTTCCTTTCCTGGAGGTATTCATGGTGAAGATTAGCTTTTTTTTGTTATACAAAACTTGTAATGTATTTTGGATTATGGTCATTTATTCATTTAACAAACATGAATGGGTGTCTCCTACGATATAGGTATTGTCCTATGGAAATGAACCAGCACTTTGAAACCCTAGCCCTTCATGGGGGTAGATGGGTGGGTTTCCTTGGGACCAGATACCAAGGCAAGGAGTCAATAGCATATCAGAGGCACTGTCAATAGCATATCAAAAACTGTGTAGTTGTTTTTCTGTTTGTTTGTTTTTTTGGTCAGATCTTGCTAAGTAACTATTTTTCTGCACTCAATACGTTTGGGGAAGGCTGCTACATAGCTAAGGTCACTGTGACCACAGAACAACAGATGAAAAGGATAAAGCACTGAACAATAAGAAAAATGCATCTCACCCTCATAAGAATGTAAATGAAAAATTGAAGATAAACAGATACAGCCTTTGTCTTTTACAAATATGATTCCTCCTCAATATCTCCCCAATATAAACTCTTTGGAGTGTTCATATATTCAGGAAGGAACAGTACCATCAGTACATATATAACACCTCTGAAGAAAGAATAAAGCTAAAAACAACCTCTGATTGTGAATACATTTCAGTGTGGTGTAATAATGATATTACATTATAGTGATGGTAGAGAGGCTCTGATAGCACCCATCGGCATACTGCATGAGAAAACAAACCCAAGTTCACTTTTAAAAATTTCTACAAGCCACATACTAAAAAAGTTTTTTTTTTTACTCAGTACTGTTAATAGTATATCAGAAAATGTGTAGGACACAGAAGTTGCAAAACTGCTGAGATGAACATCAGAAAGGGTGCAAAATCCAGTAGGTAACATGGGAAGAATATATAGCAGAATCAGGAGGTCGAACCTAGAAGATCTACTGAGAATAAATTAGGATTGAAAATAGGGGCAGGGCATGGGAAGATCCTGGGTGACTGCCTTACTCTAGAATATTCCTTACCTGTCAAGATTTATAATGTGAGGGTGGATTAACTCTGGTTTAAAGACCTCAGCCAGATCAGTCATGAGTTGATTGGGAATCAGACAGACTAATTTCCACTGGTAGAAGCTCTTTGATGGCAGGATTTGTGTATTTTGTGTTTGTGTTTGTTCCCCATTAATTGAAGCTTACTAACTTTTTGATGGCTTATAGGTTACATACACTAAAGGAAAAGGAAAATGGACCTTTACCCCTTCATGTCGTTAAGGTAAAGCTTTTTCTGAAAGTTATTAATAAGATCAGAAATAAGAAAACAGCATATAGGTGATTACAAACATTCACTAGCAAGCAGTAAACAAAGAACAGATACAAACATTGACTGTTCTAATGAACCAATGACACAGTATGATCGGTATTAACTTCCAGATACTTAAATTTCCTTCTTAGAACATGTCAGCAAATTTGAATGCCATTTTCCTGTTTCCCAGGAAATCTGAACAGACTTGAGATGCAGCAGAGTAAGAGAAATACCACTCTGGACTCATGCCCCAGGGTAGGTGTGGTACCAGCCTTGTGGTTTTTGGTGAATTACCTAATCCCTTTGAGCCTCATTTTCCTGATCTGTAGAGTGGAAACAAAAATGATTGATTTGCCTATGTTTCAGTGTTATTGTAAAGATAAAATGAGTTAATAAATGTGAGTTTTGAAATGAAAACTACCTGTGATACAAACCACTATACGAATGCATGATACCTTGATCTATTGAGAGGGAAATCAGCAATTAATAGCAATTAATTACTGAGTTGGGGTCAGCTGTATGTCTATGTGTATACACACACACACACACACACACATGTGCACATATATATCAGAATATATATTAGTATTTATATTGAGTATTTCTTATGTGCTAGGCAGCATATCTTCAAATTTGAATTAAGCAAAAATCACTCAGCTGTGAGTTCCCAAGTAGCCAGAGTGGTTTCTTGGGTGAGATGTTGCCATGCTTTTCGTATCATGAGCCCCTCTCCAGGTGACTTTGGCATCGTCTATGGTACATGGACACATTAGATGAGGTTGTATAGCACAGCAGTTCTGGGCTAGGTCTCTCAAGTAAGACAAACCTGGGTCTACTCCTGACCCTGCACTTGACTAGCAATGTAACTTTGTGCAAGTCAGTTAATTTGATGCTAGAATCTCCTTCCCAAGATTGCTGGGAGGACGTGCCTCCAAGTGCTTAGCACGTTACTGGGACATCACTGGTGCTCAGTATATGTTATCTGTGTTGGTGATGGTGGTTGAGAAGGGACACCAGGGACCAGTAATCTGGCTCCAGCCTCTGTTTTATTACCTGGGGATGGTAAGCAGCTTTAGTAACAAGAAATACTTTCAGCGTAGCCTATATTTTGCCTGTAATGTTTCTTTAGCCGAGACTCTGAGCTGGTGGAGAAGGAAGTTTTAAGAGTACACTATCAGCGCTTCCCTGGTGGCGCAGTGGTTGAGAATCTGCCTGCCAATGCAGGGAACACGGGTTCGAGCCCTGGTCTGGGAAGATCCCACATGCCACGGAGCAACTAGGCCCGTGAGCCACAACTACTGAGCCTGCGCGTCTGGAGCCTGTGCTCCGCAATAAGAGAGGCCGCGATAGTGAGAGGCCCGCGCACCGTGATGAAGAGTGGCCCCCGCTTGCCGCAACTAGAGAAAGCCCTCACAGAAACGAAGACCCAACACAGCCAAAAATAAATAAATTAATTAATTAAAAAAAAAAAAAAAGAGTACACTATCAGCCCTCACTCTTTCATTATGGAAACTGCCTACAGGAGCTATTTTGTGGCAATATCTTTGAAAAGTTGTAGGGATTTGGCTTCTATGAAAGTGAACTGCCATCTGTTGGTCCTGCAGGCATTTGCACAAGGAAGAGTAGTAGCCCTTTCTTTTGATGACTTGTGGCTGGTGCCCTTTTTCCCCTCTATTTTTGTGAAGGTCTCTGAGGGAAGCCCCTTCCTGTGCAGGCCGTTTTGACTGGTGTTGGATAGTTGTTCTCCCGTCAGCTGATAATGTTCTGATAGCTCAGTGCAGTTCAGCTTTGAATGAGTCAGTGGCATCTGTGTCAGGCATTTATTTTTAGTACATTTTGCCCCACAGATACATCTCTGAGATGTGTCTCTTCCATCTGTCTGACTCTATGCTTCTGTTTAAGTGACACATAAAGCCTGTATCCAATTCTTTATACCTAAGCCTTTCTCTTCCTTATACCATTGAGACAGCCACACAGAGCTACAGGGATGACCGTTTATTCCCACTATTAAATGAGTTTCTCATGGTCATGATGTCAATATTATAAATATATGTTAAAATAGGCCCATTCAAAGTACATACACATGTATACACATTTATATGCAGATATACATACATAGTCATACATAAATACCCATGTGGATGTATTTTATATATATATATATATTGTATCATTGATATTATATTGACATGTTAAAATAGGCACCTAAAAAGACATATATATATTTACATTTATTTATACATAAATAGACAGGTGGATGTATATTACTCATAGCTATATCATATGTTTTGTATCATCAAGTAGGTTTACAGTCTTCTTTTGTTATCTGTTGGGTTTTATATCCCCCAGTTTTCCAGAATATGAGCATGTGAGTGTATGGAAAGGAATATTTCAGCTACCATCCCTCTGTTCTGCTTTGGGATGGAATGTGAAGTCTCCATTCCAGTATTAGGGAGTGTCCCACTGCTTCTGAGCTGTGGGAGGTTATAAACTATCACCACCTTACAATCTATAGAATACATTCAGGCTATTTAGATTCACTGCATAATTTGCCTTCATGAAGGCTGTCAGTGCCGATTTCCTTTGTCCACTATTGGGTGTGCTCAGTGTGAATTCTGATCTAGGAAAGCTCCAGTAGAACTTTAAAGATTCACAATGTGTGAAATTAATCTCATCTGCACTTGAGCAGACAGATTTAAGAATGAATGTGTTCCAATTTTCTCCTCTTTTTTTTATATATATGTGTTTTGTCATTAAAACATCCATATGTTTGTGTTAATGTGGAAAAATATATGCACATGCACATTTGCACTAGCAAAAAATACTCACTATTTCTTAAGTGTACCCCCCCGTAACTTATCAGGCCTTGCATTTGTCAGCCTGAAAAATAAAGGCTTTCAATTAATACAATTCCAATCATGTAATCTTGTTAGCTCAAACTGAGCTTCAATAGCCCTTGACAGACGCCAGCAGAACTAGCTCTCTGCATGAAAACAAACCACACAATTCCATTTTTATGTACATGTTGGTACTTGTTGACATACTATTAACTTGTTTTAATACAGCTTACTTAGAAAGGTGTATATCTTGGTAGTTAAAGCCCACTACATTGTAAAGTACACTTTATATCCAAAATATTGCTCTCATAGGAAAACTGTAATTACAACATTTAGACTATGTAGCCAAACTACATTGCTTTGTCTTGTCTTTGGAAAACCCATAGTAAGCTAAAATTGTACCTGTCATTGAATCAGCAGTGACGAGAAAAAACAAAGTGATCACCCGGGGACTTAGCGGAATACGGAGGGTGTAGGTTGCTGCACAATTAACCACGGTTCTGCTTGATTATTATTGGTCACAGCTTCAGTCTGGATGGAACCTAAATGCCGACATTTCAGTCTCCGAAAATCCTGTTCTTCCATGAAATTTGTTTACCACAGTTTTCTCTCAGAGAAGATGATGGATAGTGACACATTTTTCACCTAGTGACATATTTTGCCAAAGGGGACACGTTTGCCTGGTGAATAAGTAAATCCAGTCCTACTCACACAAGCAGTCATTTCCTTTCACTCTTATCCTGAAGTTGAACAACTTCCTGCTGCTTTTGTCATCATACCTGAGAGAGTGAGTGCATCGTCCTAAGCATGAATATGGATCAGTATATACTTAGCCCTGCAGGCTTCGAGAGAATACAGTGATTCACAATCACTCTGCTCACAGAACATTTCCAGCTTAGCTACAGCAATTTGATTTTCTTCTTTCTACTCTAAAAATCTTGAAAATACCATTAGGAGATTTTTTCTTCCCCTCAAATGATTCCACTAATGTATCCTTCTTTAGAAGTGTCTTTTTCTTGTTTTAAAACGGAGAGACTACCAAATGTTTTCAGTCAGTTCTCATGTCTACATAGGCTTCACGACCTCAAATATCCTGCTTCAGCCTGCCTGGCACACACCTCACACCCATTCTGTGACCACCTACAAGTAAGTTAGTCTATGTAAAGAGAAGACTGGGAAAGAAGGCCAGGGAGTGGGCCAGACAAGGAGCAAATGTGGAAGGATTCACTGTTTCCTGGATGTTTTGTGAATGACATGTGATGGCATATGCTGGTGCCTTCAGAGAGGGAGAAGTGGCCCCTTCAGCTGGAAATTATTACAGTGATGACAACAGCAATAACACAATAGATGAGAAGAGGAAGAAGGAGATGAAAGGAAGATGCTCATAATATACAACTTGACTGTTTTCTTAAAGATGTTTCCAACAAGGGGCTAAAGCATCACAATTTGGCCAAGCTTCCTTTTCCCTGCTTCTTTGGATTATCAAAGCTGCCAGCAACGAAACAGGTTTGGAACCCAACCAGATCTCAGATAGAGTCCAAGCACCCACATGCCTAGTTCACTGTGACAGGCTGATCTCAACATCTTCACCAGAGCGGATATTCTTTTGTCATCCTGGAAACAGATGTGTTTGCCCTTTTAGAGACACACAGATCAGCATGTTGTGTCCCTGAACAATCTCCAGTAAGCTAATTTTAGTCCTTCTCCTAACGTTGGTAAGCTTCATTTAGTCCTTTGAGACTAAATCAGGCCTCCAAAAGGAAACACCTACAGTTGGTAAGAACAGGACAGGCCCAACGAAACACTTCAGTTGTTTCCATGACCCACCCATACAAACTATTTGACACAGAAAAACCCTCCTTATTATAAGTGAGAGGAAAGCTAGAATTAATTCCATCCAAGTGTATAGTTGATGTAATCCAATTTTATCATAATTATTTTTACTTAAATGATATGACATTACCCATGACACAATGATTTTAATGCTGTGTAACTGCATATGCACTTAACATCTGTATGCCATTTTCACTCATTTATCAACCATGCATGCATTCAGAATCCACAATATGCCAAAAACTGATTAATTGTTTAAAAGTATATGATATTTGAAGGAGTTAAATATTAAGTAGGAGAACAAAGAATGGACAAGTATTTTAATCTTTGAATGATTTTCAATACTTCACAGCAAATAAAACAGAAAGGTTGGGATGAGACCTGGCATAGGTATTTTATAAAAGCCCCCCAAGTATACCTGGGGATGGGGGTCACTAATCTAGACCACGGGGGATCAACTGACTGTCCTAAAAGACATGCTTTACAATCTTGCCTATGACCAGTGTCAGCATCCCTTGGAAGTTTGTTATGAATGCAGAATCCCAAGCCCTAGGAGAGATCCACTCAATCATAATCTGCATTTTAATAACGTGCCCGGGTGATCAGCACGTACATAGAAGTTTGAGAAGACCTGCTCTACCATGTCAGACACGGCAGCTGGGTTATATATTTGAAACCTATTGTGAAGCCTTGCCCCTGCCTCCTTCAAACCTGCATATGAAGCCTTGCTGGAGGCACTGAGAGGCTGCATTGTGCAAGCAAGACACATTCTCCTCTGTTTGTCAGATCTCCCAAAGCAATGAGCATGCAGGCCCTGGAAGCTCTAGGTGGCACAGAGAGCCAAGTCCATTCATGGTAATTAGTCCAAAATACGTTCTTCATCAGAGAAGCAGAGGTCGTGTGTGCAAAGTACTAGATTTAAGCCTCTGTACTCACTGTGTGTGGTGTATCCATCATGAATTGTCTTCCTGTCAATACAAGTTGTGGCGACCACAGAAAAAGACATCTCACATATATGACTGAGTAGAGATTTGCACACCTCTAACCTCTTTTTTCTTGTGCACTTGGGGAATCCTTCCTAGGAGTGGGACTTTGGAATAATCCCTATCTCTAGCGCTATTTCTGCCTCTTTTGCTCTATTTCTATCTCCATCTCTACCTCTGTCTCACTCTCCATCTCTATTCCTATCCCTGCATCCAACGCCATCTCCACCTCTCATTATATCTAGTCACTCTGCCATTTTCTAAAACAGTATCCAAAGTGGTTCACAGTAAAAGCACAGGATAAAGTCATACATCACCCCAACCCCTCCTGCCTTATCTGCCCTGTCCTTGCTTCTCCACCATTATTGCATATTCAGCCTCATTGCCCTGGAGGTCATGGTCCACTCTCTTTCTGTTCACTACATTGTCTCCTTTGCTCTCTCTCACAGATTCTGGCTGGACCACTCCAGGTCTTCTGACTCCTTGTGGCTCCCCTTGGATGGCTGTATTGCTTGTATCTAGATGTGTGCATGCCCTGCCTGTCCAGCTAGATGGAGAAGCCTTCGAGGGTAAGGCCTGTGGCTTTGGGTGCCCTAAAAGCCATGTTCCCTGCTGTCCTCAGAGTGGGTGCTCAGCAGGTATTTATTAAGTGTGTGTGTGCTTATCTGTTTCTATCACAGGGTGCAGAAGAGTAGAAAGAGCACTGAGATCTGAGTCAAAAAAAATCACAGCATTCTCTGAATTACCTTCGCAAGACATTTAAACTCTGCACCTCAGTTTACCCATCTGTAAAATGAGAGGGTTGAACTAGTTATCTCTGTTTCTTCCAGCTCAGACTTGCTCTATTTCTGTTAGTGCTCACAGCTAAAGCCTCTACTGGCACTGGCTGCTTTAGAATCTACCTTAATAGGCATATGACAGATCTTTGTACAGAACAATAATGTTCATCAGTTGAGTTCTAAAATACAGAAAGATCTGATCCTGTTATCATCACCAAGTTAGGTAGGCCGCCTCCATGAAGAAGGCTGGGAAACAGATCATGATTCACTCGGCAGACACTTGCTGAGTAGCTATCATGTGTCAGACACTGTGCTGAGCTCTGGCGATACAGCCCTCAAGGCTAGAAGGGAGGCAGACAAAGAAACCAACTGTAGTACTGCAGGCTCTGTCCTACCTTAGCGGTGCACACAGAGTGCTATCAGACAGTCCGAGTGCTAGGGATTATCAGACAGGTGCTCGTTCAGGTGCATTTCCTAGAGTGAGCAGTACCAGTGGGCAGGGTCGGGGAGCATAGTGTTTCATGGTAGAGGGAGCGGTGGGTACAGACATGAGATTTATGGGAACTGAGAACAGTTCAGTGTGCCTGAAGAGCTAAAAGGTGTGAAGGCAGGTAGGACTGGAGAGGAGCAGGGAGCAATGGTCCTGTCCAACCGGATGCCTGGCTAAGGAACGGGAGTTTAGATGCCACAAGCCAGGGGACCTACCTCTTCCACACAGAAGGAGCCATATTTCCCACAAACTCTTGGCCAAAGAGCCCAGCCAGCCTGGATCCAAGCCTCACCAAGATGCAGATTCTCTAACCTTCACTGAGCTCCAGGCACTACCCCAGGTACTTTCAACAGCATGAGGCAGGAAGGAATTAGGAATCAGAAATTTTGGAAATGGCAGAGAGAGACAGACAGACAAAGAGACAGAGAGACAAAGAGACAGAGAGACAAAGAGAGGCAGAAATAGAGAAACGGAGAGACAGACATTCCTAAGTCTACACACACACAACAAATAATAGACCCAGGATTCACAGCTAGACCCTCTGCCAACAAACCCAATTCTCACTCTCTCTTAGTCCTACATCTTGAAGAGTTCCCATGTGTTTTGAAAATCTGCTTAAGGCCATGATATTTCTGTAAACGATTCTTGTTTCCTGCTGTCCTTGCCCCTCACCACGGCCACTCATTATTCCACCCTGGTCCCCAAGCTGCATAAACATGTGGGAAGGGATAAAGGAGGGACCCGCAGGGCCAGAAGAAGCTGCGGGGATCTGGAGCAATGCCTCCCCCCCTCCCACTCTGCTCCATTTAACTTGGCTTTGAAAAGGCAGGCCATTGGGGACTGGGTTTTTATCACTAGTGACTTCCTTTCCCAAGAAATGTGAGCCCCGTGGATTTGAAGAATAATTGGTGAAGTGCTTTGAGGTTTCTTGAATACAAAGGACTGTGTAGGTGTGTAATACTATTATTACCACTTTCTGTTCAAGAAGTGATCTTTAAAAAAAAAAAAAAAAAAGAAAAAGGTATGTAATTTTCAGCTTTTCTCCCAGACTGGCCATATTAATATCATATTATCATTAATATTATATTCCTTTGGGTGCACATAATTAGGATGTTTTTTTGTGACTAGTTAACTCTTGACTTGAGAGGTGTATTATGTAACATCATCTTTGCTCCATTCCTACGTAGTGAGGAGTCAGGCAGCCAACCCTGACGGCACTCAGTTCATAAAAGAGAGAAGGAAATAGCTCCACTGTATCATCTGAGGCTGTTAAGACAGAATATTTTAAAAGATCTCATAGATGTATAAAATTCATTGTAATTAATTAATAAGCAACTTCCTTTATGGGGATCCCTTAAGTGCACTGGAAGCCTTTTCAGGGCTGCTGATCTTCTATTTGTGAGAGAATCACCAATTTCACAAGAGTATGAGACATTACCTTGAGCTCCCTCCAGGCTCAGATGATTTCACGAGTTCTCTCAAAGGTGAAGTTAGGCAGGATCTCAAGGGTGGCTCTAGAGCCAAAGCAAGCTTCTGAAGATAATAGACACATATTTGTATCTTAAAAGGCGGGGCCAATTCTTTGTAATTCTCTTCCTGAGACACCTTGATTCATCCATCTGCAGGGAAAGCCCTGCAGATGGTGAGATGACTCATACATGAGAATCTCGCCTCGGTTCCAGCCTGTTTTTTCCTCAAACTATGAATTATCCCTGGTGTCCAATATTTCTTGAAAAAGAATTACACATGCTTTTAAAAAGTAGACTTTATTTTTAGAACAGTTTTAGATACGCAGAAAAATGTAAAAGATAGCTACAGAGACGTCCCACACATCCTCACACCCAGTTTTCCCTATTTTTTTTTTTTTTAAGTATTTGTTTATTTATTTATTTATGGCTGTGTTGAGTCTTCGTTTCTGTGCGAGGGCCTTCTCCAGTTGCGGCAAGCGGGGGCCACTCTTCATCGCGGTGCGCGGGCCTCTCACTATTGCGGCCTCTCTTGTTGCGGAGCACAGGCTCCAGACGCGCAGGCTCAGTAGTTGTGGCTCACGGGCTTACTTGCTCCGCGGCATGTGGGATCTTCCCAGACCAGGGCTCGAACCCATGTCCCCTGCATTGGCAGGCAAATTCTCAACCACTGCGCCACCGGGGAAGCCCTTTCCCTATTATTAACAGCTCACCTTAGTATGATACGTTTGTTATATTCATGAACCAATTTTGATACATTATATTAACTAAGGTCCATAGTTTATTTAGAGGTCCTTAGTTTTTACCGAATGTCCTTTTTCTGTTTCAAGACCCCACCCAGGACAACACAGTACATTTAGTTAGGTCTCCTAAGGCTCCTCTTGGCTGTGGCAGTTTCTCAGAGTGTTTTTGATGATGTTGACAGTTCTGGGGAATGCTCATCGGGTATTTTGAAGAATGTCCCACTACTGGGATTTATATGATGTTTTACTCATAATAAAGATTGAAGCTATGGGTTTTACTGGGAAGAAGACCACACAGGTAAAGTGCCATTTTCATCACATCATATCAAAGGTACAAAGTATCAACATGATTTATAACCGTTGATGTTGGTGTTGATCACCTAGCTGAGGTAGGATTTCTCAGGTTTCTCCACTGTAAATTTACTTACTCTTTCTCCCCCCTTTCCATTCTGTCCTCTTTGGAAGGAAGTCACCATGTGCAGCCCACACCTTAAGGAATGGGGAGTTACGTTCTCTTCCCTGAGGATGGGGTACCTCCATAAATTACTTGGAATCTTCTGCATGGGAGGTTTGACTCTTACTCCCCATTTATTAACACAGTTAATCATTTATTTATAATGGCATATATTCATGGATATTTATTTTATACTTTGAATTATAAGTCAATACTATTTTATTTCTTTGTTCCTCCAGTTGTTCCAGCTTTGGCCATTGGGAGCCTTCTGTTGGCTTCTGTGCCCCTTTCCCATATCCCTATCAATATATCGGCTTAATTTTTTTTTTATTGTTTTAAAAGCAGGTCCTTACTTTCTGGCACTACAAGATGCTCCAGGCTCATCTTATACACATGCTTTTCATTGGTGAAAAACATCTGGTCAACAGTGCTTGTCCCTTTAAAGAGATTTGTCCTCAGCCTTTGAATGAGCCTGAGAATGGATGTAGTTTAAAGCCCCACACTGATTGGTACCTGGTGGGAGCAGAGTCGTATCCTCCTGACAGAGAAAGTGGCCAGGCTCCAGCGGCCTGTGTGTGTGGATATGAGGGAGGACGCCACAGACATGCAGGTGACAGGACAGAAGAATGCCAGAAGGTTGTAGCTGAGGGCCAGCCCTCTTCCTCAGACCAAGTCCTACTTTCTCAGGCTGGGAGAACTGATCCTTTGCTGCTGAGAGCAACCAGCCAGCCAACCTGATCCGTCTGCTGACAGAATGTTTGAGTTGAGGTAACCAGTTTTTAAAGACACTGGGGGGAAATCTTTGGTTCGGACAGGAGAGAGAAATAGGGAGGGATAGCAGAGAGAGAAGCATCTCCTTGGTGTCATGTGCCAACCCAAATTAACAACTAATGAAAGCAGATTGTATTTAGCAGATTTTAATCTAAATTAGGTTAATGGTGACACATTTGAAATAGTACACTGAAAAATCAGTCTGTAATAACAAGCTAACAGATGTTGGCATTTTTATTATTAATTATACATTTCATTATCATCTGATTATTGTCAAACATCATTTGATAGAAAAAAATCATATAAATGATTCATACACATTTCTTACGTTGTTATGGGGTGCTAACGTCTGTTTTATTAATGCAGTGACTTGAGTAGCCTGATATCATTCTAAAAATGTCAAGTTTAATCAAGACTATTGAGCTATACACAATGTCTAACAATAATCCTTAATTTAACTGTGCTTATCATTGCAGGATCTCAAAGAATTTCACATCCTGACTTGTCTTACTCACCCTTTTATCCTCTTTAGTGCAAGGCCTCAGAGAGGAGTTTCACTTTCTCAGGGAATATTACTTAAATATAGTGGCATCATCACACATCATGTCATCATTTCTCAAAAGGATTCCCAGAGAGAAACTGTTATGAATTTGTTGCTTTAGAGTCTGGGGAACTTAGAAATTAGGGTTTTCTCTTACATAAGCAAAATGAAATTAAGAAACGAGCAGCATAGATAGCCAGTCACCAGACCAATGCAGTATTTTTTTTTTAAATTTTTTATTGGAGTATAGTTGATTTTACAATGTTGGGTTAGTTTCAGGTGTACAGCAAAGTGAATCAGTTATGCATATATGTATGTCCATTCTTTTTTAGATTCTTTTCCCATATATGATATTACAGAATATTGAGTAGAGTTCCCTGTGCTATGCAGTAGGTCCTTATTAGTTATCTATTTTATATATAGTAGTGTGTGTATGTTAATCCCAACCTCCTAATTTATCCCCCCCCTTTTACCGATGGTAACCATAAGTTTGTCTTCTACATCTGTGACCCTTTCTGTTTTGTAAATAAGTTCATTTGTACCTCCAGACACTTTATTTATTTATTTTCAGAGCTGTAGCGGCTTTTTTTTTTAATTGGAGAAAAATTGCTTTACAATGTTGTGTTAGTTTCTGCTGTACAATGAAGTGGATCAGCTATATGTATACATATATCTCCTCCCTCTTGGACCTCCCCCCCCACATCTAGGTCATCACAGAGCCCTGAGCTGAGCTCCCTGTGCTACACAGCAGGTTCCTACTAGCTATCTATTTTACACATGGTAGTGTATTTATGTCAAACCTAATCTCCCAATTCATCCCACCCTCCCCTTCCCCCCGCTGTGTCCACATGTCCATTCTCTATGTCTACGTCTCTATTCCTGCCCTACAAATAGGTTCATCTGTACCATTCTTCTAGATTCCACATATATGCGTTAATATACAATATTTGTATATTAGGTCCATCCACATCTCTACAAATGACCCAATTTTGTTCCTTTTTATGGCTGAGTAATATTCCATTTTATATATGTACCATATCTTCTATATCCATTCATCTGTCGTTGGACATTTAGGTTGTTTCCATGTCCTGGCTATTGTAAATAGTGCTGCAATGAACGTTGGGGTACATGTGTCCTTTTGAATTATAGTTTTATCAGGGTATATGCCCAGTAGTGGGACTGCTGGGTCATATGGTAGTTCTATTTTTAGTTTTTTAAGGAACCTCTATACTATTCTCCATAGTGGCTGTATCAATTTAATTCCCACCAACAGTGCAAAAGGGTTCCCTTTTCTCCACACCCTCTCCAGCATACAGTTTTGAATGAGTTTTTCCCCCTCATATTCTTGGTCAAATCTGCTAATACAATACATACCCTACAGATAATCTGTTTGTGCCAGCAGCATAAACTTTCTAGTCAGATATTCTTCTGGTTATGGTCTGTTGAATACTCCAGGTCTTTCATCAAGTTGAACCTGCCCTCTTTGGCTGGAATACACTCTCAGGGGTCCACCATTACACAGATCCCACATGATGCCTTCTGGCCAGTCCTCTTCTACTATTTCCTTATATGATTCCATGACTCCTAACAGCAAGAACATCTCATGGCCAAGACAAGGTACTCTTTTTGACCCCAGTGTAGTTTTACTGGTTCTCCTAGACAGCACTGTAGCAGGGTCAAAGGGAATAAGCCAGTATACTGGATTCTGTCCTGTTGAAAAGGAGCGAGAGGGAGAGGGAGAAGAAGAGGGAGAGAGAATCTTGCAAACAGCCTGCACTTCTCTCACAATTCTGCCCATGCTTGGCTTTAACAAGAGCTGTACCAGGGACAAAGAGGTGCGTTCTTGGTTCTTGTTCCCTTTGGGTGTTATGCTGGTTCATCCATGATCAACATTAATTTTTTAAAATTAATTAATTAATTAATTAATTTTTGGCTGTGTTGGGTCTTCGTTTCTGTGTGAGGGCTTTCTCCAGTTTTGGCAAGCGGGGGCCACTCTTCATCGCGGTGCGCGGGCCTCTCACTGTCGTGGCCTCTCCCATTGCGGAGCACAGGCTCCAGACGCGCAGGCTCAGTAGTCATGGCTCACGGGCCTAGCCGCTCTGCGGCATGTGGGATCTTCCCAGACCAGGGCTCGAACCCGTGTCCCCTGCATTGGCAGGCAGACTCTCAACCACTGCGCCACCAGGGAAGCCCAACATTAATTTTTAAGAATATAATTCAAGTTTGAAAAACTGCTCTTAATTCAGGAAAGAGTAAATTCTATCTGTAGTGCTTTTAAAATTTATCTTATTACTATTTTATTTTTTATAATTGAATGATTTTTTAATGAATTTATAAAGGTGTGCATCCATCACCCAATCCAGTTTTAGAACATTTCCATCATCCCTGAAAGATTTCTTGTGCCTGTCTGCAGTCAGTCCTGCTCCCCATCTGCATCAGTTTTGAGAACAAAAGCAATATACACATGTTGAATATTCAAGATTACCTCTGTGAAAACAATGTGTGCTTGAGGCCCCCGAATAAAATGATCCTCTTTAGTAATGAGATTTGTTTAGTATTTAAGTTTTGTAAGTTTTAATTTTTTGGTTAAGGGCAGTCTTTATTATTACTGACAACCAGGATAGAATTTCTGACTCTCACTCTGTATTTAGTTAAAACATGCATAACATCTGTCATGTGTATCTGCTGACATGGCTGTCTGCCTGCCAAAAAGAAGATCCTCAGTTTTGCCTGCACATTTTGATGCCCTGGTGTGGGGTGTTTTCTTACACCAACAACAAATTCTCTGATTTCCTGGACACCAACTGTGTGTTCAACAATTCAATTCAATTTTGACACCAACTACCCAGAGTTCAAAGCTTAAGGACTCAGTCCCACAAGGCTGCTCCCCTACCCCCGCCCCTTCAGATGCTAGTCACAAGTCCTGGAACTCCTGTTATTTTTGACTGACTGGCTATAAATCAAGTGTTCCCACAACCCTCTCCTCAGGTTTGATAATCCAGAACAGCTCCGAGAACTCAGGAACACACTTTAGTTACTTTTACTAGTTCATTATAAAGGATATTGTAAAGGATACAAATCAACAACCAGATGTAGAGGTACACAGGATGAGGTCCAAAAGGGTCCCAAGTGCAGGAGCTTCTGTCCCATGGAGTTGGGGTACACCACCCTCCCAGCACATGGATACATTTACCAACCTGGAAGCTCTCTGAATCTCATCATTTAGGGTTTTTTTATGAAGATCTCATTACATAGACAAGGTTAATTAAATCACTTGCCACTGGTGATTAATCCAGTCTCCAGCCCCTCCTCTCTCTCTGGAGGTTGGGGGTGAGGCTGAAAGGTCCAAGCTTCTAATGATGGCTTGATTTTTCTGGTGACCAGCTTCCATCCTGAAGCTATATAGGGACTACCAAGAGCTGCCTCATTAGAACAAAAGATGCGCCTATCAACTTTATCGCTCAGGGAATTCCAAGAGTTTTAGAAGCTCTGTGCCAGGAACTGGGGACAAAGATCATACCTGGGGACCATTTTAAAAAGTCCCAGTTCCTGGGCTCTATCTCTAGTTTCTGATCTAGTTGATCTTGGTAGGGTCTCGGTATGGATAATTTACAAAGTGCTCTAAGCAAGTCTAAAGTGTAGCTGAAGTTGATAATCACTGTAAAATATCTGTTGATCACCTTTTATACACTTAGCAGGGGCTATACTGGACTTTATGGCAATTACAAAGGAAAAAAAAAAACTTACTCCAATTCCTCAAGGGATTTATAATAGGGTCTAGGATCAGACAAATGGGTGCATATATTATAAAACTAAGAAATATGATAAGAAGATTTATTATTCTACTAAGATATAATAAACAATCGATTGCTTTTGGCTGGAGGGATTGAAGAAGGCTCTACAAAGGTGGGGGCCTGTGGGCTAGGTTTTGAAAAATGAGTCAAACTGTTGTAGGTAGAGACTGTGAAATAGGCACTGCAGTTCCAGTATATTACTTATCCTCAAATTTCACAGACAAATCTGCTCTCTTGCAATGTTAACCTGGAAGGAAAAATAACTGTTCCACTGAAAAATCCAGTTATACATGTATGTTTAACAAAGATTCTTTATTCCTCACTTATCCTACAAAGAATTTGAGGTAGGCAAATAATTCAAGGAATTTATTCAAAAATCACTGAGGACCAAAATAAATATATCCCATGTTCTGGTATTCACCACTCTGGTATATGACATATGTACTTAGTATACATTTGTACAATAAAGCTTGACCCATTTCATATGAACTGCCAACCCAAGGTCTGGGAAAGAGAGTGTGATAAGATAGATTTGTGGGATAACACCCATCCTGATGTCAGTGGAGAGTGTTTGGATCTCAAGCCAGGTCTGTGCCTTCTAAATCTGCCATGAAATGGTATAATTATATCCTAAAGGAGAGTTAAAGTTTTATAACATCTGGTCTCCATTAGAGAGTCATAGAGAAAACACAGTCCATGTAATGCTTGTCATGGAGGTGTGAATTTCAACGCTCAAGGGTCATGGCACTGAGATGACCAGTGGGGCAGCTCAAGGTAGCTCCATGCTATCAACATTTCTGGTGTTCATCGTCCCATTTAAAGAGTCAGTGTGGTTCCGTCCATTCATTTGTTGTTTATTTCTGTGATTCTAATGACTAGTATATGTCATCCTCACTGATAAGAACTTATGTAAAGTGAGAAGTGAAAATTACATATGAAAATACATCCCTCTAATGGAATCTTCCAATTGAAGATTGGAAGACTGGACCACTTAAAATATGTTTCGCTTAATATATGTATGTCTTTGAAGTCCTACCTTCTGGTGAGAATTGCACTCTAAATTTGGCAATTACTTTAGAGACTTTTGTTCTAAAAAAGTCACATAGAGAATATTAAAATCAAAAGGGAATTTCTGGTTCAGCCAAGATGGAGTAGCCCTGTTACTCCAAGATCCTCCTTACAACTAAAATCCTTGGGCATCATACAACAACAAGCATAGGAAGGCTCTGAAAGATGAAGAAAGCAGACTGCATATGGATGTTGGGTCTTGAGGAATGACAAAGTGGTGAGTTCCCTGAATTTCTTTATTGTCTCCCATATATCCTTTACAGGGGGCTTCAGAAGCCAATAGGGATTGACTAAAAAAGCTCCAAAAAAGGTGTGCTGTCCTAGACCAAAAAACAGGAAATGAGTGGCCAAAAACAGAAAAACTTTTTGGCAGTACATGCATACTCCTATCAAACACCAAGGGAAAAACCTGCACCATCACCCCCTATGAGGTTTCAGTAGACCTTCCACCCTATACCCCAGCTCTGGAGAAGCAGGCAGTGCTCTGATTCCTCTGCCTGGTGGTGTTGATGGGTAGGAAGTTGCACTTCTATTCCCCACCTGGAAAAAACAGGCAGTGCTCCAATTTCCCCTACCAGTAGTGTCAGCAGTGAGCTAGGCCTCCATACCTGCCCAGTAACAATGGGATTGAACAAGGCTAGTCGATACTTCTGTTCCCCCTACCTGTGGTGTCTCATGGAGTGCAGTAGGTAACCGAGCCAACACCTCTACCCAGATTTAATGAGGGTTTGAGGAAGGACTAGTGGCACTCTGTGTCCTCCCCTCCTCTCCCATGGTGGCAGTGGGCCCATGGGGGTGGTCATCTTCCATCCATCTCAAGACAATGAGGCAGTGCAGATTGGTGCCCAACCTTTGCCAGCACCTAGGGGAGAGCTGAATACACACCCCACCCATCTGCAACTAGGCATTATGAGTAAGTGCCCCACTTTTGCTGGTGTTGTGTTGGTGGGGCCCAGCAGGAAGCTTAACATACACACCTACCTGGCCTTCACTATATACTACAATGGGGGCACTCATGAAAATGAAGATTAAATAGGATCCAGAATATAATGGATAATATAACATCCCAAATATTTCAGAGACTATAGAAAATCACTAATCATATCAAGAACCATGAAAATCATAACATGAATGAGAAAAGACATTCTAAATACCCCAAAACCAAGAAGAATGAGATATTGGAATTATCTGACAAGGACTTAAAAGCAGCCATCATAAACATGTTTTGACAAGTAATTATGAGTTATCTTGGAACAAATGAAAACAAGAAAATAACCAAAGAAACAGAAATTGTAAAAAAGAACCAAATGGAAACTACAAAACTGAAAAGTGTAAGAACTAAAATAAAAGCTTGCTGGTTGGGTTCAGTAGTAGGGTGGAGATGACAGAGGACAGAAGCAATGAGCCTGAGAACAGATTAATAGAATTTATCTATTCTGAACAACAGAAAGAAAATAAAATGAAAAAATTAACTGAATCTTGGGGGACCTGTGGGACAATAACAAAGGAGGTAACATTTTATCTTCAGATCTCAGAAAGAAAGGAGAAAGAGCATGCTACTGAAAAAGTATTCAATTAAATAGTAACTGAAAATTCCATAGATTTGACAAATGACATAAACTACAGATTTAAGAAGTTGAGTGAACCCTGAATAGGATAAATCTAATGAAATCCATGCCAAGAAACATAATTCAAGTTTCGAAAACTAAAGACAAGGAAAAAATTGTGAAAGCAGCTGCAGAGAAATGACATATAACTTATACAGGGAACACCAATTTGAATGACAGCAGATTCTTACCTGAAACTATGCAAGCCAGAAGAAGTGGCACATCATTTTCAAGTACTAAAAGAACTGTCACCTATGATTTCAACTATGATTTCAACTGTCAACTATGATTTCTATATCCAGTGAAACTATCCTTTAACATGAAGGGGAGATAAAGCATTCTCAGACAAAAGAAAACTAGGAGAATCTGTTGCTAGGAATCCTACCCTTAAAGAATGGCTAAGGAGGAAATATGGATAAAGAAAGGAAATAAGAACAGAAGGTTTTGGAAATTCAGAAAGAAGAGAACACTGAAATGAATAAAAATATGGGTAAATATAATTGAATATCTTCTCACGAGTTTCTTAACTCATATTTCATTGCAGAAACAAAAGGTATAATACCATATGGTGTGGTGCTCAATATGGATAAAGGATATACATAAAACAATTATGCTTTAAAAGTGAGGAGGGTAAAGGAACCTAAATTGAAGTAGGGTTTCTATTCTTCACTTGAAGTTGTAAAACGATGATACTAACAGATTGTGATAATTATGTCTCTATACTGTAATAATTAAGGCAACCATTAAGAAAACTATAGAAAGTGATGTTACTTACAAGCAGTATAAATAAATCAATATGGAATCCTAAAAATATTCAAATAACCCAAAAAGAAAAAAAGAGACAGAGGAATGAGAAACACAGGAAGCAGAAAACAAATAATAAAATGACAGACTTAAGCCCTAATATACCAATAATTATCTTAAATGTAAATGGTCTAAATATACCTGCCAGAAGGTAAAGATTGGCAGAGTGGGTAAAGGAAAAAAAACATGACAACTATATGCTGTCTACAAGAAACTCACTTCAAATTCAATGATATAGAAAGGTTAAAAATAAAATGATGGAAAAGATATACCACATAAACAGTTACCAAAAAAATCCCCCCAAAACCCAAAAGTGGCTATATAAATATTAAATAAAATATAATTCACAGTAAAGAAAAACTACTAGAGACAAAGAGGGATCAATCCACTGGGAAGACATAATGATCCTAAATGTGTACATATCAAACAAAAGATCTTCAAACTATATGAACCCCAAACTGATAGAGCTGAAAGGAGAAACAGACAAATGCACAATTATAGCTGGAGACTTCAACACCCCTTTCCCTGCAACTGATAGGACTACTAGACAGAATATCAGCAAAGTTATACAAAATCTGAACAACAGAATCAGTCAACAGGATCCAATCAAAACATGTGTAGAACATTCTACCACAAAATAACAGAATACACTTTTAAAAACAGTGCCAATGGGCTTCCCTGGTGGTGCAGTGGTTAAGAGTCCGCCTGCCAATGCAGGGGACACGGGTTTGCACCCTGGTCCAGGAAGATCCCACGTGCTGCAGAGCAGCTAAGCCCATGTGCCACAACTGCTGAGCCTGCACTCTAGAGCCCATGAGCCACAACTACTGAGTCTGTGCTCTAGAGCCTGCGAGCCACAACTACTGAAGCCCGCACACCTAGAGCCCATGCTCCCAACAAGAGAAGCCACCGCAATGAGAAGCCCGCGCACCGCAACAAAGAGTAGCCCCCGCTTGATGCAACTAGAGAAAACCCACGCGCAGCAATGAACACCCAACGTAGCCAAACATAAATAAATAAAATAAATAAATTTTAAAAAAGAATAAAAGGCAAATTATTAATAAAAAAAAAAAAAACAGTGCCAATGGTACTCTCCCCAAGATAGACTGTATCCTGTGCCATAAAACAAGCCTCAACAAATTTTAGAAAATTGAAATCATATAGAGCATGCTCTTTGACCATAATGGAATCAAACTAGAAATAAAAATCAGAAAGAGAACAACAAAAAAACTTCAAACATTTGAAAATTAAACACTGCACTTCTAAATAAGTCATGGTCAAAGAACAAGTCTTATTCTTATTATTCTGATGCCAAAACCAGATAAAGACAATACAAAACAAGAAAATTACAGACTGATATTTCTTATGAATTTATATGCAAAATCTTCAAAAAATTTAGCAAATCAAATCCAACAATGTATAAAAAGTATTATATGTGCTATGACCAAGTGGGATTTAATCCAAGTATGGAAGTCTGTTTAAAAATTCAAAAATCAATCAATGTAAATAATATACTATACCAAGAGACTAAAGAAGGAAAAAAATCACATGATCATATCCATTAATACAGAAAAAGCACTTGCCAAAGTCTAACACCCATTTATGATTAAAAAATCTTAGCAAAGTAGGGATAGAGGGAAACTTGTTCAAGAACATCTACAAAAAATACAATACCTAATATCATACACAATGGTGAAAGACTGAATGCTGTCCTAAGATTGGGAACAAAGCAAGGATGTCCACTCTTACTAGTCTTATTAAACATAGTACTGAGAGTCCTACTCACTGCAATAGTCAAGGAAAATAAGTAAAGGGCAAATCAACTGTAAAGGAAGAAATAAAACTGTTCCTATTTGCAGATGACACAATTATCAAAAGAGAAAATTTCAAAACATCTGCCTTAAAAACTCGTAGGGGCTTCCCTGGTGGCACAGTGGTTGAGAGTCTGCCTGCCAATGCAGGGGACAGATGCGGGTTCGAGCCCTGGTCCGGGAAGATCCCACATGCCGCAGAGCAACTGGGCCCGTGAGCCACAATTGCTGAGCCTGCGCGTCTGGAGCCTGTGCTCCGCAACAGGAGAGGCCGCGATAGTGAGAGGCCCGCGCACCGCGATGAAGAGTGGCCCCCGCTTGCCACAACTAGAGAAAGCCCTCGCACAGAAACGAAGACCCAACACAGCCAAAGATAAATAAAATAAATAAATTTTGAAAAACTCGTAGTACTAATGAGTTCAGCAAGGTCACAGGATACAAAATCAATATCTCATTTCTACATAACTAACAATGAACATGTGGAAACTGAAATTAAGAACACAATATCATTAAAATCATTCCTAAGAAAATAAAATACTTAGATAAACTTAACAAAATATGTAGAGGATCTGTTTAGTGAAAATTTTAAATGCTGATAAAAGAAATTAAAGTAACCTAAATAAATCAAGAGATATACCATGTTCATGAATCGGAAGATTCAACATAGTAAGAATATAAATTGTCTCCAAATTCATCTACTGGTTTATTGCAATTCTTATCCAGCTCCCAGCAATGTTTTTATAATAAGACAAGCTTATTATACTGTTTGGAATAGTGGAGGATAATTTGTATGGAATAGTGAAGGTTTTAGACTAGCTAAAACAATCTTGAAAAAAAATAAAGTGGGAGGAACCATTCTTTCCAAAATTAGAGCCTAGTATATAGTGGGAAAAATAGCCGATACAATTTTATGATGTATTATATAGCTACAATAACCAAGAGTGTGTGGTATTAGTGGAGGAATAAACATATAGGTCAGTGGCACAGAAGAGAGAACCTAGAAATAGATCCAAACAAATATGCCCAATTGATTTATTTTTCCCAGTTTATTTTTGACAAATGTGCAAAAACAATTCAATAGAGGAAGGACAGCCTTTTCAACAAATGGTGCTGGAGCAAAAAAAAATCTTGATCTAAATCTCAAAACCTATTAAAAATTGGCTCAAAAAATGAATCACAGACTTAAATATAAAATGTAAAACTATAAACTTTTTAGAAAAAAATGGAGAATGTCTTCAGGATCTAGGACTATGCAAAGAATTCATAGACTTGACACTAAAAGTACAATCCATAAAAGAAAAAAAAAAATCAGTCCTCTTCAAAATTAAAAATGTTTGCTCTGCAAAAGACCACATTAAGAAGACGAAAAGACAAGATACGGACTGGAAGAAAATATTTACAAACCACATATTTGATGAAAAATAGGATCTAGAATATATTAAAACCTGTCAAAACTAAATAGTAAAAATCAAATAACCCTATTAGAAAATGAGGAGAATTCACTGAAGAGGATACATAGATGACAAATAAGCACACACAAAAATACTCAACATCATTAATCTTTATGGAAATGCAAGTTAAAATCACAAGGAGATACCACTACACATTTATCAAAATGGCTAAAATAAAAAATAGTGACAACGCCAAAAGCTGATGAGGATGCAAAGAAACTGGATCACACACTTTGTTGGTGGGAATGTAAAATGTTACAGCTACTCTGGAAAATAGTTTGGCAGTTTCTTTAAAAACTAAATGTGCAACTACCATATAACCTGGCAACTGCAATCTTGGGGATTTAACTCTGAGAGATGAAAACTTATGTTCACACTAAAAACCTGTGTACAAATATTCATAATAGTTTTATTTTATAATAATAGTTTTATAATAGCTTTATTTGTAATAGCCCCAAACTGGAAACAACCCAGATGTCTTTCAGTTGGTGAGTGGTTAAACAAACTGGTACATCCATTGCATGTAGTTAATAGTGTGTGGTATTAGTGGAGGAGTAGATTAATAGGACAGGATAGCATGTGATACTATGCAGTAAAAAAAAAGGGGGAACAAATTATTGATATAGGCAACAATGTAGATGAACCTTTAGGTAGTTATTCTGGATGAAAAAAAGCCAATCCCTATAGGTTCCATACCGTATAATTCCATTTATATAACATTCTTGAAATGATAAACTTATGGAAATGGAGAACAGGTGAGTGATTGCTGGGACTCAGGGGCCAAGGGAGATGGAGAGGGTTGGGTGTGGCTATAAAAGGGCAAGAAGAGGGATCCTTGTGGTGATGGAGCTGTACTCTATCCTGGCTGTACCAATGTTGATATCCTGGTTGTGACAATGTATCATAGTTTTGTAAGATATTACCGTTGGAGGAAACTGGTAATAGAGAATTACTGGTACAGAAAATCTGGTATAGAGAATTTCTCTGTATTATTTCTTACAACTGTGAATCTACAATTATCTCAAATTAAAATATTTAATTAAAAATAATCAAATGGAAGTGACAGAAGGATTAGCATTTATTGAGCACCTACTATGCGGCAGCCACTTAACTGAATGCTTTTCACATATTATAGCATAGATCCTCACAATATCTCTTTGAGCTATGTATGATTGTCCTAATTTACAGATGGGAAATAGCAATGGTTTAGAGATGAGAATCAAATTGAATGAGGAAACATAATTGATAGAGGCACAGCTAGAATTTTAACCCTGATAAACTGAAAAAAGCTGGAAGACAGATAAATGTGATCAATTATTTCATTTACTTAATTCCACATCGCCCTGATTTTTGCTTATTGAGTATTTTAAATACTCTCAGTGGTGTTCCTTTAAGATCTAGACTCATCTCAAAGCAGAATTTGCTATAAATGGATCTGAGAATAACCATGTCAAAGACAAAGATGAATTTATTTTTGTTTCTTTATACCTTCTCTCCCTCTCCCCAACTCCAGCCGACATCACCAGGGTGGGAGGAGGTTGGCAGTAATCGCTAAGCAAGTCAGTGCCACCACCTGAGAAAGCTGTCCACTCATCTTTCTAAACAAGGAGAGCTTGCTGTGGTGAGAAGTTGAGTTCTCTTTCTGCTACCAGCGTGCTTTTGTAGAATTAAACGTTTTTGGTAAGAAATTCTTTCTTTCTTGTTTCATATGATGTCCTGACTGTTAGTGTTCCTTTGTGCCTCCTGTTCTGTCAAATGATTTTAAATATCAGGAAATTAAATTCTGAACATCCCTTAAACAGAAGACTGCATGCATTTTGGAACATCTCCAACAGCCAAAGCATTGAATTGTTTTGGTAGATAATTCAAGGCTGACTCCCATTTACTTGTTTAACACTCAACCCTCTTGAAGAAGAGGACTTGTTATGCATTTCCAAAATTAACAGAGTACAAAAGGGACAAGGAAAAGCCCCAGGAAAGGTGTGTGTAGAAGGGCAATTCAGGAAAACATAACAACAATAGCAGCAGCCACGGCAACAACAAACCTATTGTTTCAGGGCCCTTCTTTAATTCAACTTTCTTGGTTTCTCGGTCAAGTAAAAATATTGAGATTCTCACTTTTTTTTTTTTTTTTTTTGAAGATGACAAATGTAGGGTTTTATTGAATCACCTCAGTTTCTCCAAGGCTTTGGGAAGCTGATGACAATAGTCATGCAGAAAGTCCACACAGTTTACTGGCCACTTTTATTAAGAAGGGCACTTCGTAGTTGGAGTATCAGTGACACAGTCCTTGGAGGGCGGCCACACACTCAGAGAGCTCCCATTGTTTTATGTCATAGACCACAGCATCAGTACACCCAGGGAACTCCATGCCTGCTCTTCTGTCCCTGAGTTTGTTAGGGAAGTAGCCTTCGACAGAACCGTGATTTCAGATAGAGCCAGTACTTTCTGCCGTCCCCTCACAACTCCTGAGGTGAGCAATGCATATGCATTCCCAGGGGCCAATTCTTATCAGACAGCTTGACTGGAGAAGTCTTCTGGCTTAGGAGCTCTATCTGCCTGGAAAGTTGATGATCTAGGCACAAGTTATATCTTTAAAAAGTCTGCTAAGGCTCAATCTCTTTCCTCTCTGTCTCTGTCTCTCTCTCCCTTGCCTCCTTCTCTTTCTTTCCCCTCTCACCCACCTCCTGCCTTTTCATAATCCCTTGCCTTTTCAAGCCCTGAAAAATCTTCAGCTAGTGGATATTTAAATTAGTGGTCTCCAAAGTGACATGTGGTTACTTCAGGGCTATGAAAGTCATTATATTGGGGGATAGGAAGAAAATACATGAAGGTATACTTGTCTGTAGTACATCACATCCTTTTATGTTCCTTTTTTGTAAATGTTGTATAAAGTTTAGTAGTGCATAATCATGCATATAATTTATAAATAAGTGTTCATATTTTTGTAGGTATTGTCAATAGATACTTTATTAGTCAAGAAGCAAACACCAAAAATGTGGAGCCCACCCATCTAAACCATGCTTGGCAGATGACTAGCCTATCTTTTTAAGGAAAAAGATTTTTACAGCTTTCAGTATTGACTCATCTAAACATTTTATCACTGTCGGTGACTATGCATTCATTCACTTCAATCACTTAAAAATTATTGTAGCACATAACCATTAGGCTATAAGCTAGGTAAATGGCTTTGGCTTGGAATTATTTTTCTTCCCCATGAGCAAGCTTTTTCCCTGAAAGAATCTTTGGGAGAAAAATGATTTGTCTACCAGAACCTTAAGCTCATTTGTCCTTTCCTGAACACAAAAGAACAATTCAACCTTCTCATAAAAAAAAAAAAAAATCTGTGAAATGGTGACCATAATATTTAACCTGCAAGGCTGCATAAGATAATGCTCATTAATGTAGCATGTTGTTAATTGGAACAGTTTTAAAAAATCCAGACATTGTTTGATTCTCAGGAGCAGTAATTCCCTTCTCCAGTCTATGCTAAATAATTCCATTTTCTTCAATATTTCCTCAAAATACATTTGATCAGTTTATGACTCGGTGACTGAAAATGGATGCCCCACTCTGCTGAAGCCACGGTGGAGGTAAAATCCCTTCCCAGCCAAATACCTCAAACCTCAGTTAATGCATCTGGGAAATCTGAATGTGTCCTGCATTTTCTTTCTGTAACGGCACTTCATTGCTGACTCACATTTATCTCATGGTCAGTTATGCATCCTAAGTGTTTCCCCACTATATTTGTGCTTAGCCATCCTATATTTGTGTTACTGGATTTGTGTTCTTTGGAAGATGATCTGGCGTTTGCCATATTGCATTTCAGCTTTGTTGATGAAATCATTTTCTAATCTTTCAAGAACACTTTCTATTTTCCTCACCTCTAGAATTCTGGTAACCCCATATTATTTAATATTATGTACAAATTTGATGAATATATTTGTAAGTTTTTCATAGAGGTGATAAAAAACGACATGTTCCCTACCAGAAAGTGTTTGCTAGAGCTTCCCAGGTCAACGTCATTAATAACTCCTTTTATCTTCTTTTCTTAGGCTAAAAGAAATGTGCAAAGCAGTGAATAAGTGCAATAATATGGGTAAATACCTGGAACTATGGAAGCATGCTGGTGTGGTTCCTAACACAATCTTGGGAGATCAAGGAAGTCTTCCAAGAACATGTAACATCTACACTGAGACAGGTAAAAAGGGACAAGACAATAGGTAGAAAGATCTGAAGATGAGAGACAGATCATATTTCTTCCAGGTACTGAAAGCAGTTCTGTATGACAGAGGGGATTCGGGGTACTGGTGAGAGTTGAGGTTGGAGAGATTGGCAGGTCTAGTTAATGAGAGGCCTTGTCAGCCAGAGTAAGGAGTCTGGACTTTGAGGTCACTGGAGACACACTAAAGGACTTTTAAAGCAGGATCCTGACACCCACAGATTGTTTTGTAGAAAAATTAAAAATGAATCTCCTTTCAGTGTGAAGAAGGGGTTATAGAGACGGCAAGATGTGAAGCAGGGGAATATTACAGCTATCTATATGGATGTCTTATCCTCCCTTCTGGGCTACAAGTACTCTGAAATGGGACATGGTTCTGTTTCTTGTTTCCCTTCCATCACCTGGCATAAGCCCTTGAAAATATTTTATTGAGCACATGAAAGAAGATACATCACATCTGTACCTTCTCCCTTGTTGATCATGGCTACCACTATATTATAGGAGAAAATTAAACTACATGCTCTTCACAAGATACTGTTGGTATCAAAGCAGCTTTCATTTTCTAAGCCATTGCTAATTATTCACTTGATGATACACCCTAGTATATTCCTAAGAATGACTGTTCTATTGGCTGGCATATCAGTTAGGGTATGTTGGTTATCAGAAAACATTATTTTGCTTTGGGTGCTTTATCTGTAAAATAAGGATGATAATTTTACCTATATAATGGAATAATTGTGAGGATTAAATTAGTTAATGTGAGTAAAGTGCATAAACTAGTGCCTAGCAGAAAGAAGCACTCAGTAAATGCTAAGTATTGTGTTGTGATTATTATAATTATTTTAGCTACAGAAAACAGAAGATTCAACCAATACATAAGACTGAGCCTGGGCAGGGCAACAGATGAGCCTTGAGTGGTTGGCCCGGCCATGTGTCAGGGAGGGCTCATATGCTATGATATGGAGCTTGGATGAGACCCTACAAGTAAACCTACTGATGCCATTCAAGCAGACAGAAACATGACTTGACGTAACTCTCCTTTTGACTTGAAAACAGCTGTCAGAAAGGGGAGAAGGCAAGAGAAGGGTAGTTTTGGAGCAAAGAGTTGACACTAGAGTGGGTAGAGGACTTTGATTGAGCCCTGTCCAGATCCCCTTGTGTCCCTTTCTACTGTTTCCATGTACCCTTTCCCCAGCTTCTATGTTCTTTAACTTCTAAAAGCCTGCAGCTCTCTTCGAAGGGCCGTCCAAGGGCTACTGGAGGCCCTGGGTTTGCAGTTGCAGAGCGCCAGAAGCGCCTGAAGTTCACAACCTCCATGGGACTTTCCCAATGGCCGACTGTAGACCGTACAGGCCTAAGAAAGCTTAGCTTCAGAGCTTTCCGTGGAACAAACCCTAAGGTGTCATTTACGCTCAGAGCTCCCCGCAGGGTCAGGCTGGGACTGGGACTTTGCCTGAACTCACAAACTTGCTTGACTTCTCCTTCCCTTTCCTGCTTTCCTTCTCCCTTACTGGTTTCTCCTGGAACTCTTCCATAGTAAATCACCCACACTCAAGTTCTTGTTTCAGGGTCTGCTTCTGCAGAACCTCCTAGACGGGTGCTGGGAGCAAGGAGATGGAGAGTTGGAGAGAGAAGTTCAAAGGCCAAGGGCACTAAAGACAACCTCAGTTCCTCTAGTCCTGGACTGACTCTCTAGCAGTTTCTGGGATGGTTGCTTTGGATAGGTTGAATTTCCCAGCTCTAGTATGTTCCTCTTTCATGTTGAGGACAGAAGCAACATAGAAGAAACCTCATGGAAGGCAAGCAGAAATTCAGCCTTGTTTGGAGACAAGGAAGTTGAACTTCAGTTACTCTTATTCTCAAGTTTTGAGATTCCTTGTGAATGAGGGTAGCTGAATCAGCAATCCCTCCCATATTTGCAGTGGCTGGGTTTGACCTGCATAGATTCAAGAGGCTCACTGGTTAAACCACAAAAGGTTTTGATCAGGAAGTCATTTATAACCTCAACCACCAGTAATCTACTCTGATGACTCCTGGGTGAGTTTTTGGTCCTGTTGAATCAGCACTCTCAGTGGTGCCACTAGGAACTTCTACCTCATTAACAGAACCTTCCACGTTACGACCCCACCTGTCAAGGAGCAGCAGCTCCAGCTTTTATAGTCTGGAAATCAGAGGTGGGGTTAAAGTGTCATGCTTGAAGACTAATAATTTCTTAATTTTCATAAGCTCTTCATGCTGCAATGTGCTTCCATATGTGTTACCTTGGTAGCTCTTTATAACAATATCATGATGATGGCGGAATAGATTGAATTGTGTCCATTTAACAAGTGACAAAACTGAGGCAAAGAGAGGTCAAGTGAGGTCCTGAGGGCCATAGAAAGGGAAGATGTGGAGCTCAGAGTTGAATCGAACCAGGATCTCCATACTGTGTGCTCTGTGCAGAGGGGTTGGGGCTGGGGAGTGTGGAAGAGACCTTAACCACTTCTCCATTCTCCAGGACCCCGAGCATCCAAGAGCAGCAAGTGGAAGTGAGATAAATTATGGCTGTGAGCTCAGACACTCCTGGGCTTCCAGAAATTGCCCAAAGCCCCAAACTGGCTCTATCCGACCCAAACGCTCTCTTTGCACAGGTCTAGACTTCCTTGCCAAGGAAGATTTAAAGTGAGTCATTACTGTTGATTCACTGGGCTTAGGTATTTATCTAATTCAGCTAAAATAAAGATTCTGTTCTGGGAGAAGAGTTTGGACATGTAGAGCTTATAATCCCCACATTTCTATTTCTGGTTGTGGCTGTGCTTTATGACACTTGGCCATCCTTTGTGACGACCTAGAGGGGTGGCATAGGGAGGGTGGGAGGGAGACGCAAGAGGGAGGGGATATGGGGATATATGTATACATATAGCTGATTTACTTCATTGTACAGCAGAAACTAACACAACATTGTAAAACAATTTTACTCCAATAAAAAAAGTTAGGGGCAAGTGTCTATGATGCCAGTGAGCACTGCAGATTTTAGCTGGTGCGGTCCTCACCTGTTGGTGTAGTGGTTGCACCCAGGGGAAGTTTGAGAAAATGCTGCCAATCTAGACTGGAACAGGCTAGGTTAGTCCCAGGATATTTTCTCACCACTGACCTGTAAACTAACAAGGGTATAAGATCCCATCTATGTGAGTTTATACCCCATTGTGTGTACCACACAAGTGTCTTTTCATACAACCCTGTGTTGCCCAGTGTCCTTCTGCGCCTTCCATTCCGTCCCTCCTATTATACACACTCGGGATCCATGCTGTCAAGAGCTGGCACACAGGATGGCATACAGCAGGACACTCAGGCTGGGTAGCTCTTTCCAGCAATGGTCACTAGTCAGCCAGCCGGGGGTCAGGTTAGAGTGTGGTCTGCCCCAGCTTCCCCTTGCCACGTTGGAGAGTGGGTAGCTAAGATATATTCCCCTGAACCCCTCCACTCCCAAGGGTAAAAACACACCCACAATGAAACAATATTTGCACAAACATAAGATAATTTAAAAAAAGAGGTAAGCACAACCACCCCCCCCCCCAATTTATTGCTTTTAGTTCCCACTAGATCATGGTGTGCTGACAGCATGATGAAGTAGGGAAGATGAACACACTGAGTGTCAGCACAGCTGGCTGATTTGCTTTTTAAAAATAACCCAGGAGTGGATCAATAAGTAACCAGAGGCTGCATGTTCGCCTTAGTTTCTAAACTTTAAATATTGGTTATTCTTTCCCCCGTGTCCTGAAATTATAAGGAGTCTCCATTACCTCGATATTGAGAACAAAATGAGCTGAGTGCTGACATGCTGTAGTGGATGCTCTCTCTCCCCAGCCTGCCCCCGCCCCTCACGGACCCTCCCTCCCCGGCACACCCACGCAAGGTGGTCAGAAGCCTCGCAAAAGAACACGCCCATTTAAAGAGTTCAAAAACACCCGCTGCACAGGCCCAGGGTGGGTGCCCGCTAGGCACCAACCTTGTGAGATTGCTCACTGGGAAGTGAGTGCAGTCTTAGGTTGCATTCATAGATGCTTCGGGTCCAGGTAAAGGAGATGAGAGTGTCACTGGGCTGTGACCTGCTAGAACCCTGTCTCAAGAGCTGAGTTCAGATCTGGGTGCCACATTTTAACCCCATAGTTTCACTGTCACCCCTTCTCTAAGACATGTTGTTCCCTCACATCCTGTATTGATCGACAGTTGTAGCATGAACCGGGAGACAAAATAAATTAAAATAATAAAATCTGAGCACTGGAAGGTCTTTGACCTTTGGATTTCCCAGGCCAACAAAAGTGACGTAGAGTTGCTAATCTTATATATTTCCTAGTAAGGATGCTATAATAAACACAGACAAAACTCCACTTACTTCTATCATCATTTCATTTTAAAGAAAGGCCTTTAAATGCCCTGAATTTAGACTAAAGAGCAGTCCTTCAACCTAGAGTTTCTCAGACTTTAGAGAGCATCTGAATCACCAGGACAGCTTGTTAGAAACAGACTCCTGGGCCTCACCCCCAGAGATGCTGATTTATAAGGTTTGGGGGCCTGAATTCTACATTTCTAACAAGCTCCCAGGTCATGCTGATTCTGCTGGTCTGCGGGAACACTGCTGTAAAGAAAGTAGAATTAGTTTGGTTGGAACTCACCACCTTGTACTTATACTTATTTTGTCCAGAGCCAAGAAACACTTTCTCATACACGGGTCTGCAGACCCACTGACCAAGTGTAACTTTTCACCAGATGCCACATCCCTTCTACTTGCACATCGAAGCATATGTCATCCATGGGTTTGAACAATCCCATCCTCTGTTGCATGGCTTTAATTAAAGGTTTGAAGGTGGATATAATGGTCTCCTTCACCACCCACCCGACATACTCACTGAGTTGGTAGCTTAATTCCCTCCAAAGAGGAGAAGTGAGGATAAGGAGGGAAGGCTCTAGAGAGAGGGTAGCAGTGTTTGTCTAGACTAAATGGTGACTAATATAGGTCTTCCTTTAGTGGTTTGGCTGTTTGTGCCGGAGTTTTATTGCCTTGGAAACCACCTGGTCTGCAGAACTGCCTGTGGCTGAGTCCTGCAGCAAGTGCAGTTATCAGCTGAGTTCTCCCTTGATCCACCTTTACTCAAAAGGACACCAGCTCACAGCTCCTCTGGCCCAGGTCCAACTCTAGAAACGCCACCTTTACTTCCATCCAGGAAGGGACCCAAATGAAGAGAGACAGTTATTTATATTCTATTAGACTATCTTATTTGTAAAGCATGCTTACACACATCTTCAAACCTATCCTAGGAACGAGTTCTTATTAGCTCCATTTTTTAGATGAAGAAACTGATATTTACACCCAGCAAACTTCTTCAATGTTACCCAGAAAGTTTTCTGTGTCACAGCAGTCATTCTACCGTGGCTGCACCATACACTTATTTTTGAGATTATTCTCATTCAGTTATGTTTCTCTTTTCTACCCCTTCCAACACAGACAGGTGGCAAAGGTCAAACGTGAAGCTAAATAAAGAGAGGAGATTATCTCTACTATTTCTATAATAGGAAAAACACCTTAAATCCCTATAGCGACATCACAGAAAAGCGACCCAATTAATTCAGTGAGGAGATCAGCCACATTGATCGGCTGAAGAGTCAAGTGGACAATACAACTCATTGATTGAATGTTTTATTTTTCAGAGGGTTGTGTAGACATAGCCACAGGCAAGTCTCATCTGAAAGGGTTACCATGGCAACAGCCAATTGGTTTGCTAGTCCAGAGTCCTCTGGTTCCTCAGGCAGTCCTTTTAGAGACTCGGTCAGAGGTCTGCTTGCCTAGGTCAGGATCTGAGCACCTCTCCTTGGAATGGATCACTTTTCTAACAACCGTCTTTCAGGACAGTCATTTCAATTATTAAGTACCTATTGATTCTTTACATTTACAAATTACTATGCTCCTTTTTTTTGTTAGCAATCCAAGCACTGAAATAGGACCAATAGAGTTATCACCATCTTACAGACAGATAGGGTGTTAAAGCCCAGAGAGGGTTAGGTCAGCAAGCTAGATTGGGGCCAAAATTGTTTCTCCCAGTTTGAATATTCTCTGAACTGTCTTCCGCATTTACAGGGATAAATCAATGAAGATGCATTAACCTTGAGAATCAACTCAATTAAGAAAGAACAGAGAGGAATTGGAAGAGATATCTTATCAGGACCACACCAAATGGATACCTAGTGAAATCTCAACTGGAGGAAATGAACTCAAAGGAGAGGGAGATGTTAAGAGTACCTAATAGTTCTATTGCACCTAGCCTTTACTTTGTGCCAGGCACCATTCTAAGTGTTCACACAGACTAACTCAGTTAATCCCTAGTTCAGCCCTAAGAGTCAGGTACCATCCCATTTCACTCAGGTGAAAAACTGAGTCTTGCCCAGGCTAATTTTACCCTAGGGCAACAGGTCTGGGCTCTAAACCAAGTAATTTAACTCTGCAGGATATGCTTAGGTGCTGTGCTAAATGCTTCTCAAAGAAAGAATGTTCTAAAATATTTCTTTATGTTTTAAAGTGGAATAAAAAATACAGAGAAACCAAACCAAACCAAATGTATAAACCTGGCTATTTTCTCTTTTCCTTGAAGCTTCTTTCTGTTACAGTGTCACAGTCAAAGCAAATAAAAATTTGTCTACAGCAGCTCTGAAAAATAATATAAAAATTAACTGACTCCTCCTAAAGAGATAACAAAGAGGGTTACTTTCACCACACAATACACAGCAAAACTTTGTTCCATTAGCGACTGTTTTTCATGGTCCCATTAGAGCCTTTAGTTTTCATTGTCCCATAATCAACTACTAACAACAGTGATTTTCTCAGTCAGTTTCTTATAAGCCTTCAAGCAACAGACTGGAGTCTGAAAGATGATGAATTCTTCTTATCCTCTGCCACAGACTCTAGGTAACCTTGGAGGAGACACTGGAGAAACAGTAATGAGGCTCCAGCTTCTGAGAGAAACCCTGAACTCAACTAACAAAGAGATCAAGGTGGAGTGATGGCTTTGGCAGGCAACTCACTGTTGAGCTCATTGAAGGCAATAGTTCACGCCTACCAATGTTCACACCTGGGAGCTAAGTTTGCTGCTGCAAGTCTTGGCCCTGGGCTAATATGTGACTAGAAATTAAGGTGTAAAAAAGCATGCATGCCAAAAGCAGCTGTTTCTTAGCAGTTGAGTTGAAGCAGCTGAGGGAGTCTAAAATACTTCTCAACAGATGTGTAGCACTGTCTAAAAGTCATAGAACGGTTGAGAGAAGATGGGAAGGCTGGGGCTTGAATTCCATAAAGGGGGAAGGGAGTTAAGGAAGGAGTTAAGGAAGAGAAGTGTACAGTCTTTCATTTTTGACATCTATTTTTCCATCTCGGATACCAGGAGTTCCAGCACAAAAAAAGCCCACATCCAAGCCATCATACCCAAACCTCTCATGCATGCATCATTTAACCACATAAATATCTACACAATTAAATAACTCACTGTCCAGGCTCATCTACAGTTTTGTCTTCAGGCTTAGCTCTTTGGAGAGCAATGGCATGCAGTCCACAATTCACATACTCTCTTTTTTTAAAGCATCCACATTGTGCCACAGCCAAGTGGAGCGTTGGAAATAGATATTTTGTCAAAAAGGAGATCACAGTTGAAAGAGAAGGAGAGATCAGTAATTGACTAATTCAAATATGACATACTCATATTTGAGTGTGCACAGAGGAATAAATGTGCCTGCAAATGGATACCGCTAATCTACAGGAAGGCTTCAGGGAGGAGGTGATATATGTGAATATCTGAATTGGGCCTTCAAATGTGTTAGGAGTTTACTAGACAATCAGAAGAAAAATACACTTGTTAGTAATTGGCTATTGCATGACATTGTACATATTTTGATTTAAAATGCAAAACTTGTGTACATCTCAGATTTTTAACATCCCATCTGAAATGGTTTTCATCTTTTTGCTTTATTAATGCAAATGCTTTCACAAGAGAAAATTTCTGTCCAGGCCTTGCTGAGTGTTAAATAATAAAATAGGATTCCCTTCTTTTGTATGTATGACACATTTCCCTTTCCTTTTATTATCATCATTTGGATTGATGTGGTAATAAAAGATTTTGAAACCAAGTACTCAAATATATTAGAATTCATACCCCTTGGATCTTCCTTATTTGTTTTCTTTGATAAGGATATTTTTCTGAATAGGTGGAAAAAAAGCTAAAATGTCCTCATTTTGCAAAATAAACACATGAGAACTTTTTTTTTAGACCCTCAGTTTGTGTGTGTGTGTGTAAATGAAGTTTAATTTTTACAGTTGTAACTATGAGGAAGCTGTCCTATGGTAGAGTCATGAAAGTTGGCATGTTTTGGATTCAAGGGAACTTCCTTAGAATGATCCTGAGATTCATCCAGAGTTCAAATCGTTTCAGGTTTATTCCTTAATAAGTTGTGGTTGGCATATACCAGGGCCTTAAATAAAGTATCTGTTGAATGGATTGAGAAAATACTAATTAAAAACAGTGGCCAAATACTGGCAAACATGGTGATAGTATCTCATTTTATCATTAAATCAAACCCATAAGATAGATACTATTACTAATCCCATTTGATACATGAGAAGACCAAGGCTCTAAGGATTCAGTAAAGTGTTAAGGTCACACATCCTAAACAGCAGAGTCTGAATTCAAACCCAGGTGGTCTGATTCCTAAACCTTGTATTTCAGTTACCGTACGTCCTGCCCTGTTCTAGATTCTGGACCCACACAGACTGTAGGGTGGGAACTCTTGGGAGCTCGCATCGTACTGGAGAGTTGATAACGCGCACAAAGGTACTTAGCATCAGGAGGGCTATGAAGACAGGTGTGTAAGAGACAGTGGGGCAGGGTGGAGGGACTTGTTGGTGGGCTACTTAGGTCTTCTGGCTCATGCAATCTCCAAGTAACTTGACATAGGAAGCTCTGCTCTCTCAGAGGAAATCCAGAGGCTGGAGGGGAAAAGGGATTTGAGCTGCAAAGAATTAAACCAGGTTGTCCACTTAAGGAAGGGGTTTGGCACTTGGTAGGACAAACCATAGCAATGCTGACCCACTTGAACCATCTGAATTGTTATCTATTGCCTGCCATGACTGGAACGAGGTGAAAACTTACAAGTCTGCTGCATGAGGTGCTCACAAACAAAGATGCACCGCTTCTTGATCATCCAGAAAGGTACCAATGAAGTGGTTTGGAACACACTTTGTAGTCATGTTATGATGCAGGATTTTTTGTTTGTTTCTTTCCCCGATTCAATCTTCGTTTGTTTGTTTACATTTCTACAAAGGGGTCTTTCAGGCCTCTACCTGCAAACTAGCTGAAATTTTTAAAGGAATTAAAACTAGATATAAAAAGTCTTAATTGCTGTAGAGTACTAACTGTACTAAGTTGTACTAATTTCAGATATTCCCCCAAATAATAACATTCATTTAAAAAAAGAGGGGACTCTTAATGGTCCAGATATATTGCATTCATAAGCATCTTCCTTCTTACAACATATCCTGTAAGCACCATGATGGTAAAGGCCAAGTGTTACCCATCTTAGTGTCTCCCCCCAAACTGAGCACTACCTAGCATTTTCGTATTATGAATGTATTATTTTTTTTTGCCGTCTTCCCCCAACAGATTTAAGCTCCTGAGAGAAAAGACCTTGTCTGCCTTGTTCACTGCTGTATTCCCCAGCACCTGGAGGGGTGCCTGACACATAGAAGAGCTCAATAAATATTTGATGATGAATGAATGACATATTAATTAAAACAGTGATAAAATATAGTAGAAACTTAAAACATTTCCTAATGAATGAATAAATGAGGTTCAAAGACCTCCTTCCACCCCCAACAACTGAAGGAGTAGGCCAGAGCTAGATGAGATGCAATCTGCTTATTACGCAAGTGTGTGTGTTGGTGGTGGTGTGAGGTGCGGTGAAGGTGAGGGGGGGAGGGGGTGGGGTAGAGCTTCCTCAGTGCTATGCTTATAGCCAGTTATCTAGTTCTGTTTTACATAAATGTACATTTTCTATGTTCCTTAGATTTTAGAATAGTCAGTGGCATTCTTTCTCCCTAAAATAATGGAAAAAGAAATAATCTGTAGTTTTAGGCTCCATATAGCTTACAATTCACTGCCATGAAACAACATTATCTATGTGTCTCATAAACACACTTGCATCGGCTCTAAAATGTGTTTTGCATTGTACACTCTCTGTTAGCATTTTGAGGTTTTTATAACTCCAAGTTCCAGAAAAGAAGTAGAAGTTCCAGATTTGTAGCAAGTTGCTGAGAGAACAATGGTTTGAGCATCCCTTCACTTACAAGAAGCCACATATTTGTCAATCTCAATTCTGCACAATAAAAGAGAAAAGTAAAAAATAAGCAAAAAGCCTCTGTGTTGTCAAAACAGTCTTTATAAAAGTCTGAGTGCTAAAGCCCATGCCTTTTACCCACAACAGCTCCAGGGCCCATGCTCTGTGACACAGTGCTAACCAGCAGTTTCCAAACCAGGCACAATGCAAAGGGCAAATCAGGAGGGCTTGGGGGCTGCTGAAGACAGGGAGAAAGGGCAGCAGAGAGCCGGGAAATTAAAGAAAAGAAGTAATAGCCATGGAAAGGAATACAAGGTGTCCACAAGCGTAGCCCTCCTGGAATCATTCTGGACAAGAGCTTTTCACACCGCACCAATGTTTAAGGGCATTACTCTCCAATGTGAAAGTTTATTGTGTTAACTTTGCCCCAAAGGAAGAAACACATTGAATTTCTTCTGTTTAGGTAGGCAACACCTGATGATCGCATTGTTTATGTATTTTATTTTCAAAAATGCTTATTTTCTCAGTAGAAAGGTCTGTCTTAGTCACTGTGAGCCTTGAGGTTTGGTCACCATAATTCAATTCACTTTCAGTTCTTTAAAGGAGTCTATTACCAATCCAAACATGCAAAGGGACAATGGTATGGCCACAAGGACAGCATAAAGGGAAGTGTTTTGTTATAAAATTGGTACTCGGTGTAACATTCTCTCAAGAACATTCCATTCCAATGCTTAACAATCAGCTTCAACTCTCAGCCAGGTAATTCCAGGTCCACAGACAAGATTACCTAAACCGAGGACAATGCTAAGGGCAGAAACTCCCATCCCTGCTTCCTATTCCCCCTCGTTTCCTCTTTGTTCCCTCATGCTCTGTTTTCATCCTACGTCTTTATTCTTGCCCCCTTTCCTCAACCTCATGCCACTAGCAAGCAGCTCTTACACATATGCCCCTTCTTGCTCTGGTTCCCCTGAAAGGTGGCTACTTTACCTGAGCTTAATCCACACCACAGCCTCTTCTGAAAACATAACTTTTTGACTATTGATTTCTGAACTTTCACCTTAGTGGCTCTTATTGGATGAACCTTCCTTCCTCAGAAACTATTTAATGCTTTTCCTAGCACTCCAGGACTGTGGCTTTTGCAATAACCTATGCATCTTAACTATCTGTAAACATTGTTCTATTATAAGATTTAGTTTCCTATATAGCGTCCCATTTTTCTTTTATCTAATATATGCTCACTACAGAAAATATAGACCATACAGGAAAAATATACTTTAAAAATCTCCTGTAATTACATCAGCCTAATGATAAGCATGTCATGTATTTCATATGTATAAACATGCATGCACACACACACGTTCATTGTATTGTATATAAAGTTTTGTAATTTGGTTTTTCAATGTTTGAGCTTGAATATTTTCCCATGTCATTAAAAACTTATTGAAATAATTTAACACATATAATTTTGTCATAAAAACATACCATTGTCATTGTTGAATCATTTTTTTACTGTTAGATATTTACGATGTAAAAAAGGGAAGTTATCTTGCAGCTGAAATGTAGAGTAGTGCAAAGGCTGTTGTATCTTAAATTCTGAAGCAAAGTTCTGTACTCTTCTCTGTGTGTGTGTGTGTGTGTGTGCGTTTGTGTGTGTGTGTGTGTGTGTATGTGTGTGTAGGAAGGTTGTGGTGGGTAGGTGAATCAACTATATGCAACCTTGACACAGGTGCCTTTGCTGTTGCTTCCATTATGATGGGGTTTATATGCTTTCACTCAGGTACCGCATACATAAGGAATGACGACAGAACCTCAGTCATCTGTGTGCCATTTGCCATATAAAGACATATGTTCTGAACACATCTAGCTGTTTTAAAATCTTTGTAGCTGCCATATAACATAAAGTCATTCCTTAAATAACTTAATCCACTTTGAAGTGAGCTATATGTGTATCTGTTTCCTTTCCCCATCCTGCTTTCTTTCATTCTGCGCCCTACATTGGAAACAATCATATCAGGCATTTCTATAGTTTATTAACTATATTCTTTAGCAGTAGAAAAATAAGTAAATGCTGAAAAAATTTCCTTTTTAATATTTCAGCACAGGGTATTGCTATTAAGAGTCTGAAAGAAAAATTGTACCAAGAATAAATTATTGTACTATGAATAAGATAATAAATCTAGGAAGGAAGCAGATTATGAAAATTTTTCAAAAGAGTAAAAACAGTAAAAACTGTAAATGTACATTGTGGAGGGGATGTAGCTTGAGCCTCAGCCTGTTACTCCCCACTGCTAAGGTTCAGACATGTCTGCAAATCTTTATCATGCTGTAAGTGAAGATACAAGAAACATTTGTTCATATGGAACCCAAAGTTTTTCTTGGGATGGGGGATGTGGTTAAAGGTGAACCCACTGTCGGAATGGGTGCTGAACTTACATGGTGACCCGGTATAAGTCTAGTAGGGGTAGGCTGGCAGTGACACTAGATATTTTCCTGGGAAGAACCCATCCTAATGGAGGAGGGACTCAGTTGAGATGCTCTTACTCATGTAAAAGTCTTGGGTATTGGTGAGAAGCAGGGAGTCTGCCCACGGTGTGGGGTCTCTGACTCCAATCAGTCTCTGACCCAGAATCCTGGAAACATAGCCGGGTCCTGGGGAAAGTGGAGACTGGAAGCTAAAATGGAAAGAATCTAAACTAAGTCATTGGGCTTCAAGTCACACTGCTTTAGGACCTCTCTTAACTACAGAGGAAATCCATTCTTCTTACTCAACGGTGGGCTATGGGACAGTCTGGATATTTTCAAAGTAGCCACCAGGAGATAATGACCAGGTCAGATAGGGCAGCAAGAAAGACAAGGCCATTAGGCAGAACACAACATACGTACAATGTCTATTGTAAAAGGCAGTTGGGGCCATGAAAGCAGTAGGGGCAGCAGCAGGTAGTGGGAGGTGGGGTCATCCCTGGTGGAGCTTCAAGTAAATACACGTGCTGTGAAAGGTGCTCCTGAGCACACGTGAGGTACTGCCTGGGAACTCCCAGCAGGACTTGGGAAGGGGGAAATTTACAGCATACCAGAGTTCCTGCATGAGCGGGTAGGGGGCTGAGCCAGGTTAATGGGGTTATGGGTGTTAAGATTTAGTTAAGTCCTATGATTTACATATCACATACATATGCCATTTTAGTGCAGAAAGACTTCAATTTTAAATAAGTTTTAGAAGCAGTGAACTTCAAAGACCTCCTTTGGGGTCATTTAAGACCTGCATATTTCCCTTCAAGTATTTAAGAGAGTCATTCGTCAACAGAGGGGCAGCTATGCTAATGCATACTCAAATAGGAAGAGACTGATAAAATGGGCCCTGAAAAGGGCTTCTGCGTTTTGTTTTTAAGCTGGTATTTGTACTTTTTATCAAGCTCTGTATACACAGGAATATGATGGTAACAATAAACTAGTGAATTATGCCCCAAATATGTATCTCAACATGGCTTTTCCTGCTGGAGTATGGTATACACTCACCCTCCCTCCCTCTATGCCTTTTTATTTTGTTTATTTAAAGTTTTATTTTTTAAGCTCTATGTGATGGACTGTGCAGATAACATAGATGCATAAGGGACAGTCACTAATCGTATGGCTACTCCGTTCTTCTCTGTGTTACACAATCCAAATCAGCAGAACAACTAGTGCAGGCACTTAAACATTTCAAGTCTAACGTCAGTGAAAATTCACAACACAATTTTAAACTGTTGCATTTAGTGTTTATGTGCCTTTACTGACTATAGGAAGAACACATCAAATCCTTAACTATTTGCCTAATTTTCTTTTGAAAGTGTGAACCACAATAAACTATATGAATATAGACTAAACAAAAACAGAGTGCTTTGTAATAATTCTAGGAGTAAATGTGTTTATCATTGTTTTCATCAATTTATAGTTTTTCCTTTAGGAAATTATTAGAGATTACCATGGATTTCAAAGGGAAAAAAATTCAACATACGAATGTTCATTTAATTGTACCAGAAACACACAAGGTGCTGAAAGTACGGTTTAAATATACATACGTCAGGTAAGAGAAATATTGCTTTTTGCAGGATATATTTTGTTGAGTGTGGATCCAAAGAAAATCTGACATAAGAGTTATACATCTCTACTTTGTAAATAATATACATTTATAGGTAATAATAATATGGATGTTCATACCAAAATATAGGAAGTTATTTGATGCTTATAAGTTCTTGACACACTGTTATTTAACTACGGGAAAATAAATTATTAAGAGAATAATGGAGAGAAAACAAAAAAGTGGTCTCCTTCCTTCTAGACAATAGTTGGTAACTTTGCAATTTTAATGGAAATCTAGCAAATCAGGTATTGTAGAACTGTTTTCTCTTTCCAAAAGCGGTAAGGAGGAAGTTTGTACTCTATTGCTAAAATCTACAGCTGAAAATTCCTCTACAAGTAAAACCAACCCTAATATACATAGTTAGTCTAGTTCTTGGTCATTATCAGGTTATTAGATTAATCTAGGAAAGATAATTGCTAGTGACAGAGCATCAGGAAGAGAAGTTTATGAATCAATAATCTATGGATTGAAGACTTTGACATCTTTTAAATCATCTAAGTAAACTGCCATAATGCCCGTTTAAGGAAATGGCCAAGAATCCAAGTCTACGCCCATCTGGCACCCAAATGAGCCATTCCAGAATAATATTATCTTGACTGCAAAAAGAGAAGAATTTTTGTTTACATGTAAGCTGGAAACTTTTAAATAATAATCGAGAACTGAGAGTATACTACACTCTGAGGCCAAATTATGACCTCAGTTATAACAAAGACAGTACAGAGTCCTGAAAAGGGATAAGAAAGGGACAAAGAGAAGAGACAGGAAAACAAAGTGGCCAGAGGAATGCTTCGCAGAAGCCCAGCATAAGCCTGGCCTCTCCCCCAGGCCTTCTGCCTGACTGCGTTCACTCCTCATCCAGCACCAGCTTCTCTCTCCTCTAAGAAATGCCAGCGAACCCCTGCCAGTGCTTCATCAACACCAAACACATCAAGATAAATAGCCTATAAGGCCATATTGCATGATTCTCCAAAGAAACTGCTTCTCATAAGAACAAGAGTTCTCATTTGCAAGATTTACAAAATCTGGAACTACTTCTTAATTAAGTCTGTACTGTTCAATGAAAATATGTTTTTAAACACATGGGCACTTTCCCTTTGAAACCAATAATGCTCTACTTCTTGACATGTGTGTTTGTTTGTTTTAAATAAAAGATAAACAGATATTTACTTATGGTAATAGAGGAAAAATACACCAACTGCTCGGCATAGTTAAGAGACAAGGATTTAGGTGTTCTCTATCGCAATCTGCTGCGGCCAATATCTTGCTTTGCAACCTTACGGCAGTGTCTTAACCTTTCTGGGCCTCAGTTCCTAGAGCTTTAAATTGAGAGTGTAGGAAAGGTTGTGACAAATGTATAAGGTTGTTTGTTAGTTTGATGATCTGTGATCCACCCACACCAGCCAATTCCAAAATGTCATGCTAGAGATACCATTTGGAGGGTCAGTTAGAGGACGTGATTGACTGACAGGGGGAGTCATATATGATTTTAATATACTTTTAGAAAAAGAAATATAAGATCTTATTCCCCTCAAATCAACAAAACATATTCCAATGCCCTTGACCTCGTCGGATGCAATCCTTATCACTTGATTTAAGCAATTTTCTTCGAGTCTTCTTAGAAATGCATACATTTTAGCACTAGATGGTGCAATGTAGGCCATCCCTTGACTCTTAGATTTTAGAGATGGAAAAACTGAGGTCAAGGCACAACTCAGTAGCAAGAATAGTACCAGAGCCCAGATCCCAAGGTGTGTGCCTAGTGATCTTTCCATTGCCAGATGCTACCCTCAGAAGCTTGAGTTGGACACACGGACCATTGTTAGGCCTTGAGAATTCTAGTGAGGATCACAAGCAGACTTATTTCAACAGCTCACATGTTCAAGGGCCACCAAGAGGTTAGTAAAATGAATGGATACTATATCATCATCTAGCTAAGAAATCACATTCTTGATCGAATTCAAACCACAGTCAAGGGGACACCATATTTCCTTGACACATCTGTAGCTAAAGGAGGAAAAATGGCAGCAGATGTGATGTTAGACTCCAGCATGGTTTCCGAATCCCTGCTTCTTGGTACCCAGGCCCCTGTGTAGTTCCCTGCATGCTCTATCAGAGTTGGTGTGTGTGACCAAGAGAAAACAGCAGAAGTGATGGTATGTTACTTCTGAAACTAGGTCATAAAAGGTATTTGGTTTTTATCGCTGGTTCCTGGCACAAAGCTTCTAAAACCCTTAGAATTTCCTGAGTGATATGGGTGACTGAAGTGTCTTTTGTTCCAGTGAGATGACTCTTTGGCAGACCCTAGATAGCTTCAGGATGGGGGCTGGTCTTGAGAAAGAACAAGCCTTCATTAGAAGCTTAGAACTTTCAGCCCCAAGCCCCAACCTCCAGGAGACAGGGAATGGAGATTAAGTTAATTGCTGATGATTAAGTTAATCAATCATGCCTACTAAATGAAATCTCCATAAAAACCCATAAACGATGGGGTTTGTGAGTATACTGGTGTGCTTCAAGGGTGGTGCGCCTGGAAAGGGTGTGGAAGTTCCATACCCTGCCACCCCCTCCCAGGACATTTTCTCCTAATGCATCTCTTCCACTAGGCTATTCCTGAGTTGTATCCTTTCTAATAAACAAGTAATAGTAAGTAAAGCACCTTCTTGCATTCTGTGAGTCATTCTAGCAAATTACTGAACCTGAGGGGGGGGATCATGGGAACCCCTGAATTTATAGCTGGATGGGCAGAAATACGGGTAGCCTGACATCTGAAGTGGAGACAGTCTTGTGGGACTGAGTCCTATAACTATGAAGCTTTCACTAACTGCAGGAGTTGCTGTCAGAATTGAATTGAATTTTTGGATACCCAATTGGATGGTATGAGAAAAAATACCTCTCAGACTTCTTTCTTTCTTTTTCTCTCACTTTCTCTTTCTCTCAGATCACTCACTCTGGGGGAAGTCAGCTGCAAAGTCTTGAGGATACTCAAGTAATCTATGGACAGTCCTAGTAGTGAGGGATTGAGGCCCTGGGGCCAGCAGCCATGTTAATGAGCCGCTGTGGAAGTGACTGCAGGACTCACACCTTGATTGCAGCCTTGTGAGACCTTGATCCAAGCTGCTTCTAGACTCCCAGCCCTCAGAAACTATGTGAGATAATATGTGCGTGTTGCTGTAAGCTGCCAAGTTTCCGGGTAATTTGTTACACAGCAATAGATGATTATTACAGTCCATGTTTCCTTATATCTACTCCATTTTAAGGTCCCTGTCATAAAATCCACCAAGGGTGGATCCTAGAGTTTGAAAAAAGGAAAGAATCCAACAAATTACCCTCAGATTTTCAAATAAAACAAACATACATTCTAAGTTTAATGTATATTATTTGTTAGCAGAAATCATAAATACTCATAATAGCTAATTCACTACCACCAAGTTTCATGTTTCAGTAGCTCTCCAAGACTATTTTCTTCTATTGTTTTCATTGAAATTATTAGTGTTCTTGTTTAGTTACCTTTAAACAAACAGTGGAAAGGGTATCCACCTCTACTCCTAAGAAATTAAGTAGATCAAGACTTTCTAGGCTCTATTTTTTTCTCAATGCCTCTCAATGCCTTTTCCAACCAGATGGGTTCTAGAATCTTTTTAGAAATTACGTTCTTTAATAATAATTATATGTTGAGCAGTTCTTTATGTAAAGCTTTAGTCCACAAACTCAGATGGGCAAGAAATATCCTATTTCTTCATTTAAAAAAAATCAAGTTAATTTGGTTCCTGATTTCCATTTTACCAGACAGATAAGAAATCCAATCTCAGTTGGTATTGAGGCTTCCTCCTCCCCATCTCCCAGCATTTGGCCATGGTCTTAATCATTGCCAAAGCATCAGGGAGGGCCTCTAGCCTTCAGTTCCGACACTGGTCCTTTACGTGCTTATTTTGATACTGCAGCATGTTTTCTTCCGGCCCAAGCTGGGTGATATGCGTGCAGTGGTGGGAGAAAAACTAAGGAGAGAACAAACACTACACAATCCCTCAACAAATCATCCTGTGGCAGGGAGTCAGAGAACAAATTAAATGAAAGAAAAGAAGCAAGCAACAAGGTGGCAGCCTTCAGGCTTCTTAAGCACTCAACAGGAAACAGAAATGCAGAAACAACATACTAAGGGAGAAAAGCAGGTTACTGTAAGAAGTACCATTTAAATTGCAAGAGCTGGGGGAATCCACAGAAGAAAAGGACGGGAATGGACTGGGTTTAACAACCGCAAATCTATGCATATACAATCCCTCATATATGTATGGAATTTTATATATTATGAAGAACTTTTTCCACATTTATAATTTTGTTTGAGATACTCTTTACAATGAGGTCAGTAGGATACAAGTAAACAACTTACATTTTACAGATGAGGAAACTGGGCCTCAGCTAGCTTTGGTGACTTGTTCAGTATCACAGGGCTGGTTGGGAGTGGAATATAAAACTAGGCCCAGCTCCCCTTCTACCAAGTCCTTTCTCTGCCCCCTCTTCCACTTCTAGGTGAATTGGTTCTCTGAAAAAGGTTAAGTTCTAAAGCAGGATTGGAAGCATCTACATGGACAAAGAGAAGAGGCATCCAAGTGTGGTAAGGAGTGTGGGTAGCTGAGGGAGAACATGAAAAATACATGAGAAGGAAATAATCAAGGCAGGTGGAAGGTTCCAGATATAGAAGAGAAAAGCCAGGGTGTGGAAAAGAATGCTGAGTGGTGACTAAGCGGGCCATTGATATTAGACAGCAAATTTTCCCCTCCCACCCCTGACTCAAAAGTTTATCTCCCACATCTCTTCATACATAAATAACCACCAAGAAAACACCAGTATCTTGACCTAGTAGTACATCATCCAATTCAGGCATATATAATCCCTCTTTGGGCCCTTTCTAAATCTTAGACACAGTGAGTGACATCATTCTCATTTCCTGTTCTCTAAATCCTATACCCAAGGCTCACACAGGCATACCATGGAGATATTGCCAGTTCAGATCGAGACCACTGCAATCAAGTAGATATTGCAACAGAGTGAGTCACATGAATTTTTTGGTTTCTCAGTGATGTAAAAGTTGTGTTTATACTATACTGTAGTCTCTTAAGTGTGCAATAGTATTATGTCTAAAAAAACAATGTACATACCTTCATTTAAAAATACTTTATTGATAAAAAATTCTATCACCTGAGCCTTCAGCAAGCCATATCTATTTGCTGGTGAGGGTCTTGCCTTGATGTTGATGGCTGCTGACTGATCAGGGAAGGCTGGGGGGGCTGCAGCAATTTCTTGAAATAAGACAATGAAGTTTGTAGCATCAATTGATTCTTCTTTTCATGAACAATTTCTCTGTTGCATGCAATGTTGTCTGATAGCATTTTACCCACCACAGAATTTTTTCCAACATTGGAGTCAATCCTCTCAAACCCTGTCATTGCTTTATCAACTAAGTTTATGTAATATTCTAAATCCTTTGTTGTCATTTCAACAGTCTTCACAGAATCTTCACTAGGGGTAGATTCCATCTCAAGAAACCACTTTACTTCTTCATCCATAGGAAGCAAATCCTCATCTGTTGAAGTTTTATCATGAGATTGCAACAATTCATTTACAGCTTCAGGCTCCACTTCTAATGCTTGTTCTCTTGATATTTCTACCACATTTGTAGTTACTTCCTCCACTGAAGTCTTGAACCCCTCAAAGTCATCCATGTGGGCTGGAATCAATTTCTTCCAAACTCCTGTTAATGTGCATATTTTGACCTCTTCCCATGAATCACGGATGTTCTTAATGGCATTTAGAATAGTGAATCCTTTCCAGGAGGTTTTCAATTTACTTTGCCCAGATTCATCAGAGGAATCGCTATCTCTGGCAGTTATAGCCTTACAAAATGTAGTTCTTAAAGAATAAGACTTGAAAGTCAGAATTACTCCTTGATCCATGGGCTGCAGAATGAATGTTGTGTTAGCAGGCATAAGAACAACATAAATCTCGTGGTACATCTCCGTTAGAGCTCTGGGTGACAGGATGCGTTGTCAATGAGCAGTAATATTTTGAAAGGAATCTTTTCTGCTGAGCAGTAGCCTCAACAGTGGGCCTAAAATATTCAGTAAACCATGTTGTAAACAGATGTGTTTTTACCTAGGCTTTGTTCCATTTACACAGGCAGAGCAGATTTAGCATAATTCTTTTTTTTTTGATAATTAATAAGAAAACATTTATTAATTAACTGAACAAATATTAAGTACCTTTATTTTATTTTTTTTAAACATCTTTATTGGAGTATAATTGCTTTACAATGGTGTGTTAGTTTCTGCTTTATAACAAAGTGAATCAGTTATACATATACATATGTTCCCATATCTCTTCCCTCTTGCATCTCCCTCCCTCCCACCCTCCCTATCCCACCCCTCTAGGTGGTCACAAAGCACCGAGCTGATCTCTCTGTGCTATGCGTAATTCTTAAGGGCCCTAGGATTTCCAGAATGGTAAATGAGCACTGACTTCAACTAAAGTCACCAGCCACATATTAGCCCCTAACAAGAGAGTCAGCCTGTCTTTTGAAGCTTTGAAGCCAAGCACTGACTTCTCCTCTCTAGCTATAAAAGTCCCAGATCGCATCTTCTTCCGATATAAGGATGTTTATCCACATTGAAAGTTGGTTGCTTAGTGTACCACCTTCATTAATGATCTTAACTAGATCTTCTGGATTAACTTGCTGCAGCTTTTACATCAGCACTTGCTGCTTCACCTTGTTTGAATGTTATGAAGATGGCCTCTTACCTTAAGCCTCATGAACCAACCTCTGCTAGCTTCAAACTTTTCTGCTGCAGCTTCTTCACCTCTCAGTCTTCATAGAATTGAAGAGAGTTAGGGCCTTGCTCTAGATTAGGCTTCGGCGTAAGGGAATGTTGTGGCTGGTTTGATCTTCTACCGAGACGACTAAAACTTTCTCCATATCAGCAATGAGGCTGTTTCACTTTCTTATCATTCACTGGAGTAGCACTTTTAATTTCCTTCAAGAACTTTTCCTTTGCATTAATAACTTGGCTAACTGTTTGGCATCAGAGGTCTCGCTTTTGGCCTAGCTCTGCTTTTGACACGCTTTCTTCACTAAGCTTAATCATTTCCAGCTTTTGATTTAAAGTGAAAGATGTGCAACTCTTCCTTTCACTTGAACACTTAGAGGCCATCGTAGGGTTATCAACTGGCCTAATTTCAACATTGTGTGTCTCAGGGAATAGGGAGGCTGGAGCAAAGGGAGAGAGACTGGGGTAAGCCAGTCAGTGGGGCAGTCAGAACACACACAACATTTATCGATTAAGTTTGCTCTCTTATATGGGCGTAGTTCTTGGTGCCCTAAAACAATTTCAATAATAACATCCAAGATCACTGATCACAGATCACTATAACAAATATAATAACAATGAAAAAGTTTGAAATATTGTGAGAATTACCAAAACGTGACACTGAGACACGACATGAGCAAATGCTGTTGGGAAAATGGCAGTGATAGACTTGCTGGACACAGGGTTGCCATAAATCTTCAATTTGTATAAAAGGCAGTATCTGTGAAGTGCAATAAAGCAAAGCACAGTAAAACGAGGTATGCCTGTATTCTGGTCTGGACCATACAGACAGGTGAAGTCTTTAAGATGTGCATCATCTTCACGTGGCATTATGCCTCTGTAATTCTTACTGATACACCATATTGCCACTCACACTGACCCCACATAAACCAGTGCAAGAGCTTCCAGGGAGGTGCTACTCAAGCTGACTTCCTTCCATGGAGTGCAAAGACAGGAAATGGTGCACTGTATCTTTAAGTGGAAGAAGACAGAAGGTCTCTGAAGAAATAATGAGATGGAGGGCCAATTTAGAATGAGACGCCAGATGGGTACAGTGGACCATTATGATGTTGTAATGCTTTGTTAACCTTTCCATAAAGATCTTATGTGGCCTAAAGCTCTGATGTTGAGAATCTACACTGATTTATGTGTTTAGAAATAAGAAATTTATTAGCAAACGGAAAAAAAAATTCTACCAATATTCAATCTCTCCCGACTATACCCCTCTCTCAACATTGTTAGCTATTTTCATAAGCAACAGTTTTTCACAAATAAAAATTTTCAAAATCCTCAATCACACCCATATCCCAGAGCCTGGCCTTAGTTAGAAAGCTTTGTGGCTCTGACTCAGTAGAGCTGGTTATCCTCTTTAATTGGATTGATGGCGACAATTGCAATTACCTTAGATGAGATTGCCTGTAATGTAATTATGCTTCCTTCATCAGTGTGAGCTGGACTTGTGGAATACATACAGAAGATGCCTCCAGTTACTGAGAGGTTAAGGAGTGCATCGTATTGCCTCACAAATCATGTTTGTTACTGTATAGGATTTTAAAAATTATGTATGAAGCTGAAGGAATTATGCCTCTAAAGAAGCTTTTCTGATCCAAAAACATTCCTATATAGAGCTATACTATATTAGTGAGATGGCTACATTCCAGAGCTCTATTTTTTATTTAAATAAAAATAATATTTTAAGGGCTCAACAGAGAGTACCAATAGCAAATCTGTATTTTCTTGTCTAGTTACTGCTTACTGTTTATTAACAGTGATTACATATAAAAAACATTTTTTAAAAGCATTCAATACACAGTACAGTTTAACTTGATTTTTCTCTATGATTTGAAAACTTGCTGTTTCTGAAGGTAACATAATAAATAACGGAGATATATTTAAAATAGACTTTATGATAGAACCATAATTAATACCCAAGAAGTCAGCTGCTTTGCTACAATGATGCCTCTTTCTATTTTTCAGTTAACACATGGAGAACTTAAAATGTTTCCATTGGAAGCCCATCCTCTAAACAGGACAAGTCTGCCAAACGTACTACAAACACATGTGGTAGTTTAGGAGAAATGGCACATACTGGAAATCCACCCCAATCTTATTAGCTTAAGCATTGCTCTCATTAAAAATAGAGCTGCTTATGAGTCTTTCCTTCCCAAGCATATGAAACATAGAACTTGGAAATGTGCCTTTTTGAAAAACTTATTCCTGTATTCATAAACCAGATGGTGCACATCAAATGCATCCTGATTTTCTAATGAAATAAAAAAGGGTTCCTATTGCGTTCTTTAACAAGATGAATGCATCCTCAATTGCTAGTTTTGATAGATACTCCTGGAAAGTTGAACGACTTGGCGAATGCTGTCCTGCTGGACCGGCACAGGAAGGCCTCACCCAAGTAAAGAGCTGGGACCATGCTCAGGGGAGCTCTGCTTTTTAATTCTTCCAAAGTAGGTTCTAGGAGCAGTGCAGGCTCTTCCACAGTCACTCACAAAGAAACCTTCTGTCTCTGAACATCAGAGACAGAGATGAAGAATCTGCTGTCTCATAAAAGGGCTGACCAAGCAAGAAAAAGACTCCCTCTCTCTCTCTCTCTCTCTCTCTCTCTCTCTCTCTGTCTGTGGTTCACTGCTTAGTCAAGCCATCGAGCCATTTTCGTAGGATGCTTTCATTACTAACACCACCAATAAAAACCTAATTCTGGGCACCATTTGAATGTCACACTCATGACTTTGAGACGCCAAACAGTAAAAATGTATTCAAAGACAATAAAATTATGCTGGATTTTCCCAACAAGTTGCAGAAAAATATAATGTTGTTTACCTTGGAGAAGGTTGGTTTGTATGGCCAAAAACCTGAAAAAAGAAAAAAGGATTAATTTCTTGTTACTTCTGACCTTGCCACCATGATACTGCATTAAACACAGCTGTGGTATGCTTATTACTTTAGTAAATCCACATGTCATTTTTCTCTTGCTGGAAGTAATAGAATGGTTTAAGCCAAGCTGGATTTTAACCTGAATCCAGTTTCTCTATTTAATTCCACTATTAAGCCTGGAATATGTTCAGCTGAGGAAAAGCATCCATCAGCATACTTGAAGAAAAACTGAAGAAAACTGTGGCAGGCTACACATTGTAGTTTGAAACTTTTTTTTAACTTTTGACAACTTGAAGACCTCTGGTCTGCTATGTCTTATTTTATCTCACTCCACAGATGAGAAAAAATTTTCTTTGTGCTGAGACATCCTATTTCATGAAATTCAACATCGTATCTCATTTTTCTTCATGAACTGGTCTAATTTAACGGTTACGCTAGAAGAGAACACACTACCAACAGGTTCAGCCATATAACATCCCAAACCTGGAAATAAGTTGGATGCTTCACAGCCTACACAATAAATCAGTTACTCCATCAATTCTACAAGCCTAAGAGTTTGAAAATGGAAGGAAGGTATTTTGAACAGCACTGTACAAAAGCTGTTGCTGAGTTAGGTGTTCAGTTAAGCTGAACAACACGTCTTTTTCTCAGTTTGCTTTGCAGAAACAGTTATTTTACATTTTAAATATGTGTATCTTCCAACTTGGGCTAGAAAGACCTAATTAAAAATAACACCACTACCACCAAGTTACGTTAAGGTTAATCAATACTCCAGGATTTGAAAAATTTTCCCCAAATGTCACACAGTTCCCTGGGACCTGGGAGTTTTCCTCTCCTTAAGGTATGAGATTGCTTCTCCTCTTGGTGGTGTACCATTAAAAAAAAAGTATTTAGCAAACAGGTACCAAATCAATCAAAAGGTTAGCATTCTTTTTATTTTAGTGCTCTTTCTTAATGGGCAAAAATTGATTGATTAGTTCACCTAGAACATTCTTAGCCTTAGGGCAGAAACAGCACTTTGTACACAGTAGTGGGCTGGATTTAAACAAGAAAAGAAAATCAACATTCAAGAATACAGTGAACTTCAAAAAGGAAGAAAATAGAAAAAGCAAGGTCTGAAAGCATATTGAAATTCTTATATATTTAAAATCTTATATATATGTTTTAAGTTGTACTGGATTGTCATGTGTGTACTGGTGCTTTTTCTTCGTTGGAAATGTACTTACATGATGACATCTAAATTCATCTGTATAGTTTATACTATCACCTTAGTTTCCCTAAGTTTTCCTTAGTTTCCTTCAATTTTTTTTTGAGAAAAAAAAAAAATCAAGGTACTTCCCCAATAAACCCACAACCTCTGCTGCTTCCCTCCACCCTCACCTCCATATTGACTTCAAAGCTACTTTCAGGAAGAGGCTTCTTCCAGCGGAAAATCTGTTGACCTTTCAGATAAGACAGGGGGTGAAACAGAGCAGCAGCTAATTCCTTGCCACTGGCTAGAATAAAGTAAGAAGAACCCTTAGGACTTAGTCACATGAACCCCCTTTTACTCTGACCCTGTTCTACTATTTATTGTTTGGGCATCTGGAAGTATCATGTCCCTGGCACAATAAGTTATATTGTAGGGAAAGTGGTTTTTAAATTTAAGTGTGCATGAGCGTCCCTTAGCGGAGCTTATTAAAAATGCAGATTCCTGAGCTCTAACCCAGCTCTATTAAATCTGAATCTCTAAAGGGTTAGTGCCCAGGAATGTTTATTTTCAGTAACTTTCCAGGTGACTTTGACCAGACGGTCATTTGGAGAAACACAGACTTAGGAAGATAGGAAAAGTCATCTCAGTCTGTGCCAAGTGCCAAGCCTTGGGTGGGTAAGTCTATTATATTGATATCCCATCTCAGAATACATAATAAATGTTTAAGTTTGAAAAATAGTATACAATATATAAGTACAATGTGTTCTTTACTTGCAAACGATTTTCCTTCTCCTTTATGATTTCCAAATAGATAGATAACTGACCTGCCTTAAGCATTATTTTCCTGTGGTAACCTATAAATCACTGAAAAAGGAGGAAGTTTAGGTAATATAGACTCTAATTAACAGGGCCCTTATTTATTGTTTAACTCCAGTTAAGTCATAGAATCCTTGAAATTTATAGCTGGAAGGATTTCAGAAGAAAAATTAGTCCAATCCTTTCATTTTTCTAGGTAAAGAAGCTTTCAAGCAGAGATTAACTTTAGGATTATTTTATAAATGGGGGTGATCTGAAAGATTAATGGAAAATTTTAGCTATGATCTTGAATAATTGCCAGGTATCTGCTTAATTTTTACCCCTTCTCAGTGCAGATGGAAATATCCACAAAAAGAACTATGTAAGTAAATACAATTAATCATAATCAATCATGTACTGTCTTGGATTTGCCTAGAACCAAAATACTGAAATGGACACATGGCATCCTGCTGGTTCTAATTTTCCAACAATTCATTAAACATTTCATGCTTTGCTTGTGACAGCACAAACCTTTCAACTTCCTATTATAATTAATGTTATGAAAGGTATCAAAGTGCCCAAATACGTGCCATGAAGTCCTTGAGGGTGGGATGGCCATTTCCAATACACACAGGGTTTGCATAAATTATAATAAACATATTATCATTTTCTTTGTATCAGCCTCAGGACTTCACTATCCTCCTCTGTAAATGTTGGGCTTGGACTAGATGATATCTAAGAATCTAACAGTATGATACAATCAAGCTAAAACAAAAGGTCTGATATAAAGATGCCAACTTTTAATTTAAGACATATAAAAATATTTTAGAAGAGATCATCTCTCCCACCACCATCATTTCACTGAACAGGAAAATTTTAACCCCAAAAGCATAGGAAGCACATAGTTTCAAAATAAAGATAGCTTTTAATTTGAAAAAAACATTAACTTTGTAAAGTGCTACAGTGTCCTTACGTTTTCCATATTGCTATAGATTCACAATAACTCTGTCACGGACCCAGTGCCAATCAATGATCTACTCTTTGGGAGCCACTGCTGTAAAGTTCTTCTATAAATAACTCAGAGGCAGCATTTCCCTACGTTTATCTGACACAACACTCATCCCCTGAGATGCTTCTAAATAAAGGGTTTCCTGGTTTTAGAACCAAAGGGCGAGGCGGGTGGTGGGTGCTTCACAGCACAATCCCCTTTTAGAGATTCTTGGAGAATAATATATACAGAGTTCTCTTGAAATAAATAAAATGTTAACTTTATTTCATCTATTATTTTTAAAATGATATTATTTACCCCAGGAAACATTTTTTGCACATAGTACCCATTCACATTCTGCAAAACTAGTATTCTGCATAGCACACTGTCAGAGAGCAGTCTGTAACTTCCCCTAATCAGCTCCACATCCTGACCTGCCAATTAGAGTTAACAGGCCCACCCTTCTCCCACTGCCCAATGGTAACTTTAGGGGAAGCTTTGACATAAACTCAAGAAATATTAGTTAAGTGGACTGCAAGTGAGCTCAAGACTTGCAGGTCAGTTCAGAATAAAGCCCTGGGGAGAGGAAGGCTTGGTCTTCATGTGGGAGATGGTGTCCTCCCATGCCCGTCAGAGAAACTCATGTCTCCTGGGCCCTCTCTCTTCCGGGTCACTTCGGCAGGTTCGGCTGTGTGAAAGGACACCAAACTAACAATGGCATAAACAAGATAACTTTGATTTTTCTCTCATATACATAATCACTAATGTAATACATAATAGTCCTGAGCAGTGGTTCTCAAAGTGCACCTCCAGGGGAGCAGTGCCAGCATCCCCTGGGACCTTGTTAGGAATGCAAATTCTTTTCTGTTGTAGTTGTTTTTTTAAAATTTTTTAAATTAATTTTTATCGGAATATAGATTTACAATGTTGCATTAGTTTCTGCTGAACAGCAAAGAGGGTCAGTTATACATATACATATATCCACTCTTTTTTAGATTCTTTTCCCGTATAGGTCATTACAGAGTATTGAGTGGAGTTCCCTGTGCTATACAGTAGGTCCTTATTAGTTATCTATTTTATATATAGTAGTGTGTATATGTCAATCCAATCTCCCAATTTATCCCTCCCATCCCCTTTCCCCCCGGTAACCATGTTTGTTTTCTACATCTATTGACTCTATTTCTGTTTTGTAAATAAGTTCATTTGTACCATTTTTTAGATTCCACATATAAGCTATATCATATATTTGTCTTTCTCTAACTTACTTCACACAGTATGACAATCTCTAGATCCATCCATGTCACTGCAAATGGCACTATTTCGTTCTTTTTTTCTTTTTTAAAGAAATGCAAATTCTTGAGAATATCCTCACATCTACTGAGTCAGAGGCTCACCCAGCCCTCCAGGTGCTGTTAGAACTTCCAGTTTCTAAACTTTCAGAAACACTGCTCAGAGGTAGCTGGTCCAAGGCTGGAATGGAGACTCTGCTCCAAGGGGTCTTTTAGGAACCCAGGCTCCTTCTCTCTTGATGCTTCACTCACTACACCCTAGGATGTTTCTCTTACACTCGTGATCCCAAATGACTTGCTACCACATGTGTTCAGTCACAACTCCTGTGCTCTGTTCCCCAGGAAACGTTTTCTAAACCAGGTTCCTGCTCTGAGTTCTTCAGCCATTGGCCTTGTTCAGGCCCTCATCAACTCCACCTGGATGGCTGTAACTGTCTTCTAATGAACTCTGTCATGCCCACTGATTCTCTTCAACTTAGGCCATCCCACCTACCTAGCAGAGCTATCTTTTTAAAAATGGGATTTGTTGTCTCTTTCTTACTAGACCATCATCTGATTCCCCTGCAAAGCCAAAATGAAGGTCACAGAGTCTTTCAATTTCTTGCACCTATCTTTCTTCTTAATTATCCCTCACCCCCTCACCTGGACATCTTTGGGATCCCAGCTGCAGTAAACACCATTTCCAGAATTTACCACACCACTTCCACCCGCATGTTTTTACACATGCTGTTCCCCTTGCTTTAAATGTCTGTGTTCACCCTCCTCTACACACACACACACTCACACTCACACACATGCCCTCAGACACAATCTTCTTTTTCACCTGATAAACACCTGCTCATCTTTCAAAATCTAATCTACACACCACTTCTGCGGGGCCTTTCTCCACTTCCCCATGCGTGGTTACTCGCTCCCTTCTGCTCCCATTGTAGCTATTCCTACTTATTCTAGAATACTCATCACATTGTATTTTAATTTTCTGTGTACAAATCTGCCTCCCAGATTAGATGGGGAGTTTCTTGGAAGCAGGCACTGCTACTTATTCAATAAACATTAAATGCCCACTTTGTGCCCAGAAGTTCATATCCTGAGGCCTAGGGCCTAGCACAGTGTCCGTGTTCGATTGGTACCCAATAATGGCTAATTTAAAGCATGAATGCATTAATGTTTTCTGTGAATTCTCTCAAGGATGTTATGATTGTAATATACCTGTGGGTGTCCCTGAGAAACACACATGGAAGCATTTTAGTTGTTAGTGATATATTGAACCTGCTAAATTCAGAAATGGGATAGTGTTTTCAGAATAAGTATTGGCCTTTAAAGAGCAAAAGAAGAAGGAGGAGGGAAGTGAGAAAAAACCCTGAGATCAGGGCAAAAGATGTGAAATTTCTACACTCAAAGCAAGGAATGTGTTTGTATGTGGGGAAATTGGGCAGAACAAGTCCTGTAACAGTGATTGCAGCTCTACAGAGAAACAAATATTATCCTTCCAAGTTTGTAAGACTTCATGGCACCTGTCCCTCTTGCTGAGCTTGAGATGGTGAATTATGTTGTCTGTACACTGACAAATTTAAATTCCCGCAGGCATAGTTGACTATGATGCCACTTCACCCTGAAATCTTTCCTTTCAATTTTTAAAAGAAGGGAGAATGTCCTGATGTGTGAAGCTTTTCCTCTGACTATTTAAAAAATAAAATCTTTCCAGGCAATTGCCCAAACCCAAGAGCTTAAATTAAAATGCTCACTTTGAGAATTTCTCATGTAATTCCCTGTTTGGATTAAAGGTAGAGATCTTTTCTTGCCTAACGATGGGACAAAGAGTAATGAATGCTTCTGAAATTCCAAACCAAGTTAGAATCAAGGACATTCAGCAGAGACAAGTGGTATTGTTATGGCTCTCAGGAAGAGGCAGAAGGGCAAGCCAATCTTTTTATGGTCTGTCGTGTGCCAAGACCTAGCTTTGTTTATTCGATCAGTGAATCCATTCTGGAAGGTTATGCTCATTATGGTACTTTGTCACTAATAAGATAAGGGAAACAATTAATGTGATTGCCAAGATTGTTACTTTTCAGAATGAATCAAGCAATATATATGCAGTTATGATGAATAATTGTTGGATGTAAAATATTATGGACTACAGTTACAATTTGTCAATGATGGAGCCACTATACAATGCAAATAAAAAATTCCACAATCTTTTCATAATTTTTATGAAGAGCCCTATTCTAGATGCAAATTTTTATTAATGTAGTTTCATAGGATGTAATTTGACATAGACTCTGTCTCCTAAGCAAGAGGTTTGTTGTAAACACTCTATTTAGCTTGCAATTACCATACAGTTAAATGACTAATCACAGAAACTCACTCCATGGTCATTGACAAAAGTGGTCACACTTACAGCTGAAATTAACACAGAGAAAAATGAATCTGCCTCTCACCCACACCCAGGAAGTCAATCACAGAAAAATGCCCCAAACGTGACCACAATTTTGTGATGAGATACAGTTAATCTGTGCTGTCCGAGCAAGAAAATTTCATATCGTAGGTCTTGATTTCCCACTCCAAGTACAGCTGAGTGAAATGAAGAAAGATGGGGAGAATTCATCCACAGCAACAGGGTAAGACATTCTCTAAGTATGTCAGGATGAGATGCTTGAACTCTATTTCAAAACATTTTTCTTCCCCACTAACCCTTCTCTTATGGCCTACCAAATAAAAAGATCCTGATTTTTAATGAAACGTACTTATGAAACAATGACCATATCTTTCTAGCTCCCATTACCTTGATTTCAGAAATAATATCTAGTTCATGTTAAAGACTTCTGTTAGGGCTGGAAAACTCAGAAAATGTCACCAAGAATGCCATGGACAGCAGTAAACAACTGCTCCCCCCTGGATTTCACTCCTACCCCTGCAGAGTTTATCTGAAAAGGTGTTGGGGTCTTTTGGAGTGTGTTGATCGTATGCAGCTCTCTTTCCTGTTCTCCACTGTGGCTCTTTCAAAATGTCACTCTCCCTAAGTTGCCTCTCCTATCATATTTCTTATCAGTGTCAGCCAATACATGGGAACTCTCCCAACATGCTGAAACTTCTATATCGACCTCCTCATCCCTTTTTCTTCACCTACGCATTTGCTGTGTCTTCACCCATCCTCACCTGCTTCTCTCCTGATACAATGAAAGAGGTGTTTCTCCCACGGTCTAAAGCTGAACCCTCTAACTAAATCTTGAATCCTATCCTCTCAAAGCTCTTCTCTCCTATATTTTCAACTTTTAGAATAGCTTTCGCATCGATATCTCAAATCACAAAGCAAATGAAAACTTTCCATAAACCTTTCTACTCCTTAGAAATCAAACGTCCTTAAAGAATTGCTTCCAACTCGTGTGCTGTGTTGGTCAGTTCACAAAAATGACCCTACAATGAACCATTCCTCCTGGTCTTCAAGTCCTTGCTTCGTTCCCTCTCTCTGAAGCTGGGCTGGACTTGTGACTCACTTTTTGGGCAAAGGGATGCAGCAAAGGGACACTGTGTAACTTCTGAGGTTAGGTCAAAAGAAATCTTGCCCTTTCTACCCGGGTCTCCTGGAACACTCGCTCGCAGGGAAGCTAGTAGCCACGTAAAAAGTCCAACTAGCCTGAGATTGCTGTGCTGGTAGGAAACCCAAACTGGCTATGTGGAGAGGTGGCGTGGAGAGAGAGAACGATACCCGTCCAGCCCCCAGAAGTTCCCATCAACCCAGGTAAGTACCTGCCATGTGGGTGAGGAGCCCTCTTGGACATTCAGCCAAAGAGAACCTTCAGTTGGTTCCGGCCCCAGTCAAGATCTGACTTCAACCATATGAGACATACTGTATTAGTTTCTGAGGGCTGCTGTAACAAAGTACCACAAACGGAGTAGCTTAAAACACCAGAAGTTTACTGTCTCATAGTTCTGGAGGCTGGAAGTCTGAAATGAAGGTGTTAGCAGGGCCATGCTCCCTCTGAGACTCTGGGAAGAATCCTTGTTTGCCTTGTCCTAGCTTCTGGTGGGGAGCTGCATGGGCATTGATCAATCCTTGTCACTCCTTGAATTGCAGCTGCATCACTTCAGTCCCTGCCTCTGTCATCACATGGTGTTCTCCCTGTGTATTTTCTAAGGACACCAGTCATTTTGAATGAGCAGCCCACTCTACCCCAGGATGACCTCATCTTAACTAATGATATCTATAAAGTTCCTATTTCTAAGTAAGGTCACATTCTAGGTACTGGGGGTTAGGACTTCAACGTATGTTTCTGAGGGACAAAATTCAGCTCATAACAGACCCCAGTCTAGAACCACTCAGCTGAACATAGTCAACCTGCAAAATGTGAGCGAGAATAGTAACACCCTTAAAAAATGCAGGATCTGCAAAGTGCAATAAAACAAGGTATACCTGTACATCTACCTCCCTTCCTCACTGAAGTCTATCAAAATGACCAAAGAAATTTGTACGCAAGAATGAATTCATCAAACCCCTGAAAAACAAAGGGTGACCTCGGCAGACCAGAAACTTGAAGCATTTCTTAAAGATGCAAAGCAGGTGGAATTAGATTGAAAGAGGAAGCAAAAACACCACCAGAGAACCCGGGAGGAGGCTGAGGAGAGAACCACTGAAATAGTGACCCCTGCTGCCTCTACAGAGCCCAGGGAAGAGTCCAGGCTTGGAGTCGGTAGGCTCAGGAGACTGAGAGGGCCAGAGCCAGTCTCTCCTCCCTGCAGCTCCCTCTTCACGCAGAACAGCTGGGCAAGGTACGCTCCCTCACCTACGGGTGTTACAGAAATAAAGTGGGGCCCTTGCACGGGGGCTCCTACCTTGGGTATCGGGGCCAGAGGGGCAAAGGGTAAAGCCTTGATAAAGGCAAGGCTCCGCAGATAGAAGGAAACAAAGCAGGGAGGGACACCCAGCTCAGCGTGGGGGCAGGAGCCATGAAACTGCCTCCCACCCATCCGCCCGCTTCTGCTGCACAACCCAGGTGGGCGCGGGGTCCTCGTCTGTCTGGCCACCCTCACACCCTGCAGGAAGCCTGCCCACAGGGACCCTCATATGACTATCCAGCCCATCCACTCACGAGGTCATTACACCACTGACAGTGCAGAGCTGTTCTGAACAAGAGACACCTCTAATTCAGCATTTCTCAACATTGGCGTTACTGACATTTGGGGCCAGGCAGATCTTTGCTATGGGAGTCTGTCCTGTGCACTGGAGGATGTAGGACAAGCCACACCCTGTCCTCTACCCACAAGATGCTATAAGTACGGCCCCCTGCCCAGGGTTGTAACAGCCAAAATGTCTCCAGACATTGCCAAATCACCCCCTATTGAGAACCATCTTTTTTTTTTTAACATCTTTACTGGAGTATAATTGCTTTACAATGGTGTGTTAGTTTCTGCTGTATAACAAAGTGAATCAGCTATACATATACATATATCCCCGTATCTCCTCCCTCTTGTGTCTCCCTCCCACTTTCCCTATCCCACCCCTCTAGGTGGTCACAGAGCACCGAGCTGATCTCCCTGGGCTATGCGGCTGCTTCCCACTAGCTATCGATTTAACTCACCGCTAACAAGTCCCTTCTTCTGCTCTTTGCTTGCTATTAGGAGGCTATAAGTCTCTGCTGTCTGGGAAATACTGGTCGTGTCTAATTGTACCGGCCTGCTTAGCCCCTACCCCACTCTCTAAATTCCTCCAGGGACCCGACTCTCCTTCCCAGGCAGAGCTACCTCGGAGGCGCAGGCTCTCAGACAGCATCCAGATGTGGGTCTTCACACCACGCTGGCAGATGCCGGCAGGGGAGGCTCTCTGCCGTCTCTAATGTGTGATCTGTGACTGCAGAAACGTGCAGTTCCTGTGCTAACTCAAAACTGCTCGCCAGAGATGACTGTTTGTACCAAGCCAGAGGAGAGTGGCTTACGAAAGAGGAAAAGCAGGGGTGGAGCGGGCAGTGGAGAGGCGGATCCCAAGGATTTGACTCCCCTGAAGTTAGTGGAGGGAGCAAACTATTCCGTGAAGGACTGGGGTAGAAAAGAGAACAGGCAGAAATTCTGCCCCCTCGACAGCTGGCTCTGCTGGAGTTTCATTGGAGTTCATTGCTCCTCTCGGAAAAGGAAATGTCCCCAGGAAAGACAAGCCTCGCCTGCTTCTGGGAGGAAGCCTCATCTCCTCAGATGCCCTAGAGATGAAAGGTCGGGTGGAAGGAAACCTTGGAGAGTGAAAGGAGACACTTGATTGGGGTTACGGCTGGGGTCCTTTGGGGGATCCTTCCAGCAGGCTGACCCCCACCCAAAGGACTGGGTGTGTGTGTTAGGGGAGGGGAGGAAGTGGGGGAGAAGGGGTCTCTTTAGCTCAGTCTTGCCATAGGCGGCGGGAGAATGTCTTCATCAGCCAGGCATCCAGTGATCCTTCTTCAGGGCTTTCCTATGGAAGTAGATGCACACGTGCAACTTCCCAGCCACTGTTTTCAGAGGGAACACACCTGCCTGAGTAAATCAACCTTGCCAACTCAGCTCTCATTGAGCTACTAACAGCAAGCTCACTCCACTGGCAATGGAGAAGGGCGGGGAGCTCCAGGCATTCTATAATTCACCAAGATGCCAAAGTGCCACCTCATTTAAAAAAAGAAGTTATCATTCCAGAGCAGTGGGCAGCAAACTCTGAGCCCACCAACTACTGTTGTAAACGAAGTGTTATCAGAACACAGCCTCACTCACACTGTCTGTGACTGCTTACAGTGACAGAATAGATTAGCTGTGACCGAGACCATATGACCTGCAAAGTCTAAAATATTTACTACCTTGTGTTTTGCATAAAAAGTTTGCCAACCCAGCTCCAGAGCACTGAAGGCAGAATGTTTTTTTTATATGCCATTCAGTAGCCTGCTTTTCTTCTCTGTGCTTAAACAAAGTGTGAGGCTCACAATATAAGACTGACATTTTTTGTAGAAGATAGATTTAGATCTCTTCATTTTCCAACGAATGGTGCTTTTCAGAGAGGTCTGGAATGCTGCCAGCAGGGTCTAGTGTGGACCCTCAAGTCTGCAAGGGTGTAAGGTGGAGAGAGGAAAGACAAGACCAGAAATGTTTGGATGGAAGGAGTGAAGACCAGGTGATGAATCTACTTTAAAAACCCAGGACGGGGAACTCCCTGGTGGTCCAGTGGTTAGGACTCTGCGCTTCCACTGCAGTGGACACAGGGGGCCCAGGTTCAATCCCTGGTCGGGGAACTAAGATCCCACGAGCCAAGTGGTGAGGCAAAAAAACAAAACAAAACAAAAACTAACCCAGGACGGAGCCAGGTGAGCGGTGGGGTGAGGCAGGGCAGACAGAGTCCTGTATCCAGGGCCCTTCCCCACTCCCAGCCATCCTGCCTTCTCGTCTCTGCTCCTCCACCTGTAGTAAGGGGCTTCCTCCCACGGTCGCCCATCCACAAGTGCCAAAGCCCCTTCTCCCTGTCTGTTGCCCCTGTATTGCCATCGCCTTCTGCTCTTCCTCACCCTCAAACCCAGATCCCCCAGAGATTTCCATCTCCAGCCCACCCCTCCTGCAGCTTTTCCAACCCACTGGAAGCACCCTGGGGAGAAGAGAGTAAACACACACACGGGCAGCGCTTGTAAAAAACCCGTCAAATATCATTTTGAGAATCTTGACCTGCCCTTAAATACAGTCCTAGCACAAAACAAGTAGCAGAACAGAGTTTTCTTTACAAATTGATGGCTACAGAGTTGGGGGGCCTGTGAATGCATCTGTTCTGTAGGATTTTTCATTGAAGAAAAGTCATTTAATTTGGCAAAGGACTGTTACTATGAGCCAGCTGCTGGGGCATACACAGGAAGCTTTGCTCATAGTACTCCAACTTCAGATGGTGTTGGTTTAAAAGTGGTTTTATCTTCCCAAAGTCAACCTTGTTTATACAATGACTGGACATCACAACATTTGGATAATGCAACCCCCTTGGATTTATTGCATTTGTGTAATACTTCACAACGAATAAAAGCACTTTCACAGAGAGGGCTATATTTGGTTTTCCCGGCCAATCTGAGAGGTAGGTAAAATGCTATTCCTTTGGAAAAATAAGTAAATTAGGCTCATTGAGGTTAACTGCCTTGTTAACCTTGGCTGCACTGGGTTAGTACACTAACCAAGACTTTGATTTCTATGTTCTTGGAATTTTCCCTAGCATTCTTATTGTATTTTCTAAATTAGAGAGCTAGTTTTATCTCATAATGAACCCCTATCATTTCTTGCAAGAGGCACCTGAATTCTTATGCCCACTAAGCATTGTCTATATACTAAATAAAGGATATATTGCAAATACATCCAAAGAAGCCATGGTGAATAGAATATAATTAACTCTTTTACAAGGCGCCTTTTGTTATTTTTATAATCAACAAATATTAAGAGTAAGGTCCTTTTAAAAAGCCTGAGAAATGTAAAATAATAGGCTAACTAAGTAGGCATTACAAGATTTGGGGAACCATAGGAGCTTTGGGTAGGAATATAATCCTGAACAAAGAGTCTCCTCTTGGCCCCATCTTTCCTTCAAAAGTCAATCAATCATAATAACTCCACATAGAGAGGTTGTGTGCCTGGTGGTTAGGGCTGCAGGCTGGAGCCAGTTAGATCCTGAGCAAGTTTCTAAACTTTTCTCAACTTAAGCTTCTGCAAGTATAAAACAGTACTTACTTTACTTGGTTGCTGTAGGGATGGAATAGGATAATTCATTTTTATAAACTACTTAGAACAGTGCATAGCACATGGCAATTGATGGATAAATTTTTGTTACTGTTATCAATAGGATTATTGATATAAACAATATATTTTTGGTCTCTCCCCTACCTCAGTCAGAAGTCTCTCAATTTCTGTGAAAAGATGCTGAATGCTTGAGGTGTTGGATGCTTGCAGAAACCTGTTATAGGAAAGGTGGTCTGTCTTTCTCTGATTTCTTGCTACACAATGTTCTTGCCTCTATTAAGCTAGCAAAAAGCCCCAGGCAATATTACCTTTTCAAGATGAGGACAGGCTCCCACATTGGGGCTGTCAGAGAGAATTTGGGGTGTGTGAGCCATTTAAATGAATCAGACCTGACAAATCCGATTTACAGATTAAAACAATGTTGTGATATTTACCAAAAGTATATATAGCAAGTTAAGACACCTCCGACAGGCAGCATTGATTGCCTATTTTAATCAGCTGGTATAATTTAGCTACCACCAGAAGCAAAATGCTTAGGAAAGGTAAATCTGATCATAAATAATTCCCATTTTGATGCATTTAAAAATCAAGTAAGACCTTCGTTCAGGGTTTGCTACAAGGTGACACTTCTACTACATTATGCGAGGTCACATCAGGTTTCATTTGGGTGTTAGGAGAAGATCTGACTTGACGTAAACGTATGCCAAACAAAGCGTTTAAAGCAATTTTACCAGATGCTGGCATATTAAGATAGAGAAATGACAGAAACCCACTGCCTGCATATACTCACTAAATCTCTGGTGCTTGTGGGACTTTATCAATATTACTTAATCAATATCCCCACCAATTCTGAGCAGAATCAAGTATCATAGCTTTGAAAGAGACCTCAAGGAGTTACTCTGTCTAGAAACACTGGAGCAAGGTTATTGCTTAGGAGAAGCATGGTATGGCTTTCAAAACTTATTTGTTGAATGAACAGAAAAAATTCTCTTCACCTCCCATCCCCAGAAGGCTGCTTTGTTCCGGGGGTATGAGAGGGACTGAAAAGTATGGAGCAGCTTCAGGGGTTTAAAGCCCTATCCACTTATTTATTATTTATATCCTGCCTTTTTCTAAAAAAGATTTGAGGCAGCTTACAACAAAAGACACAAACAGGGACTTCCTGGTGGGCACAGTGGTTAAGAATCCACCTGCCAGTGCAGGGGACACGGGTTTGAGCCCTGGTCTGGGAAGATCCCACATGCCACGGAGCAACTAAATCCGTGTGCCACAACTACTGAGCCTGCGCGCTAGAGCCCGCGAGCCACAAATACTGAGCCCGCGTGCCACAACTACTGAAGCCCACGTGCCTAGTGTCCTGCTCTGCAACAACAGAAGCCACCAGAATGAGAAGCCCGCGCACCGCAACGAAGAGTAGGCCCCACTCGCCGCAACTCGAGAAAGACTGAGCATAGCAACAAAGACCCAATGCAGCCAAAAATAAATAAATAAATAAATTAACTAATTAAAAAAAAAAAGAGGGCTTCCCTGGTGGCGCAGTGGTTGAGAATCTGCCTGCCAATGCAGGGGACACGGGTTCGAGCCCTGGTCTGGGAAGATCCCACATGCCGCAGAGCGGCTAGGCCCGTGAGCCACGACTACTGAGCCTGCGCGTCTGGAGCCTGTGCTCCGCAATGGGAGAGGCCACGACAGTGAGAGGCCCGCGCACTGCGATGAAGAGTGGCCCCCGCTTGCCGCAACTAGAGAAAGCCCTTGCACAGAAACGAAGACCCAACACAGCCAAAAATAAATAAATAAAAATTAAAAAAAAAAAAAAAAGACACAAACAATAAAGAGCCTTATCCCCAGTCATCCCTTGCAGGGTTTCATTATCACTTTCATGATCATCAAAAACGAGTATGAAGTGGCTATTTGCATGGGATGCTGTGCCGGGGCTGAATAAATCAGGCAGAGCCAGCTCTGGTCTCTGTAAATTTCCATCCCTTCAGTTTGCGTTTATTCATCCTTTTACTAATATTTATTCAGCACATCCCACATGCAAGTGCTGTTAGGTGGTGTGGGGGGTGGTAAAATGAGTAACGTGTGGACACTGCCCTGCCTGCAAGAGGTTAACAGACAAGGGTAGGGGGTCTAGGACAAGTGTATGTAATACTCATGTGTGTGGGTGTGGATAAGACACAAACCTAAATTCCTCCAAGCCGGGCAGAAGGGATCAGTGCTATGGGTGAGTCGCAGAGAATCACAGTGGAAGAACGTCAAGGGGGAGTGCATCTGCTTATTGTGTGTCCTAAAGAAAAACGAGCTGAAGCAGATCAGGCTGCAGGCAAAGTTGTGAAGGAGAACTCAGCCTTCCCGGGCACCTCTTTGCCCTCCTGGCACTTTCTGCTTCCTCTTCCCCCTCCTCCCCTTCTCATCTGGACACCCTAAGCCCTCATGCTGTCACAGCTGCCTAGTTTCACCTTTCCAAGAAGACTTGCGTGCCACTTGCTGACATGTCCTGGGACAGATGCCTGTTTGGACATACTCTCTGCTGGCTATCATCAACAACAGGGATATGGAGCGCTTATCTACACCAAGGTAGAAATAACTAGCCATTATTTGTCACCATGCCATGCCTAGGAGTATCTGATTTTAAAGGAGGACCAGGCCTGGGCACAAAGGAAGCAATCCTGACAAAATCCATGTTTCTTGGAGGCCTATGGTTGGTGTGAGAGCTTCCTGGGCACCCTCAAATCCAGGACCCAAATAACTTCTAGCCCTACGTACCTAGAAGGCAAGAAGTCCCCAGGGAGAACATCCTTGAAGGGTCTCAATAGAAGATCTGCTCTCCAGCCAGACTGTAAGGAGGAGAAAGAACCTCTTCCAGCTACAGTCCTTCATTCGTTGGAGCAGCAGTTCTTAAACTTTATAGAAGAATCTCAGGGGAAGCTTGAAAAAGTATAGATTCCATGGTTCCATTCCTGGAAACTCTGTGTCTTCAGGAAGTCTGGAGGGGGTCTTGGAATTCACATTTTAACAAGTATCAAGGCAGCCTCTGAGGAGGTGGTCTTAGGCTCACCCTTGAGATATATTGCCAAAGGGACTCACATTCTAGCAGAAGGTCCAGAAGAGCAGGACAGATGTCTGCTCTTCACAGGTGAACTTCTAGCACCTAGAACAGTGCATAGCTCGGATTAAGCACTCAGTAAATATGTTGATTTAATTAATGCCTGGGGACTTGCCCTGCCTCCTGGCACCCTGGGAGTGGGGGCCTTGGTAATATTTTTTGGTGAATGAAACCTTGGGGAAAGTATAAAGGCATAGCAGTGTCTGCAGAAAGGACTCTGGATTATGTCGATGTGGAAGGAGGTGGTGGAGAACTCGTCTAGTTGAGAGCAGGTATCACAGGTGGATCCTGCCCTGCCCTCAAGAAGTTGACAGGCTGAGGGTCAGGGTGGGAAGAAATGCTTTGAAGTTTAGCCCGAGGGTCACAGATCTGCTTAGCATCTCATCACTCACCACCCTCCCCTCCCTAGACTTCTAGAGGAAAGAAGATCTGAAAGAGAAGTGGAGACTGGAGAGGGAAGGCGGGACTGCGGGGAGGAGGCAGGGCAGGGAGCTCAAGGCCACGGGCGGCACACACCGGGGCTACCTGCTCTGACCCACAAGGGAGACTGAGCAGCTCTTGCCAGAGCTCTTGCTCTTCTGCTTGGCACAGAGCAAAACCCCAAATGGGCTGCTTTGGGCGAAGGCATTTACCCTGCGGCCTTTAGCCTATTGTCAGGTTAAACATATTCTTTCGTCTTCTGACTGGCTTTGATAAAAAACATGTCCCTCCATCTAGGAAGAGAAATCCTACAACTTCTTCCAATGACTCATTGCTGTGCCTTGTAATCTGCTGTCAGGAAATTCTCATGCCTCATGTCTGATGTCAGTTAGCAGGAGAACAGAGCAGTTCCGACGTCCACTAACTGCGTCGTTAGGTTTCTTAAGAGTGTGGGTAGATCTGGGCTCTGGCAGTTGCTCTAAGCGAGACTGGCTGCCTTACAAATCTTGCTGTCATCTAGGATGGCTTAGTTGACATTTTGTCTGATCTATTTTCCTTTCACCAGTGGCATGAAACAGGACACTGGATATAACCTGGTTAAACTGGACTTCTTCCCAATATCATCATGCTTGAGAAAGCAATCAATGGATCCAGAATCTGTTTGGGGGCGCTCTGGGAAAATTTCCCAACCAATATCTTCTTCCACAGAGTTCAAAAGAAGGACTCATCTGGGGACAGCTCCATATGTACGTCTATTCCCATGCCAAAAGATGTGAGACCTAGGTTTTAGCTGTTAATGTAACTTTGCATAAGAAGTGTAAACTCTCCAGACCTCATATTCATCTGTAAATGGAGTGGGTTCTTCTATCAGTAGTGAAAAATCCCCTAATGAAAATTCCAATGACTTACAATATCCTATTATGTCTAGGTGATTTGGGGTCCAGCTACTTTCCCCACCTCTCTATTTCTTGCTCTGGTTCTCTTTGTTCCTCTAACACACGAAGCTTCTTCCTGCTTTGCATAAACCCCCTCCCCAAAACTCTCTGCCCTCGATGACCCCATCCTCACACCTCTTCACAAGGAATGCTGTTACCCCAGGTTTTCTTTTTTTTGCATGACTGACTTCTTCATGTTTTTCAAGTGTCAGTTCGAATGTGACCTTCCCAGAGAGGTTTCCACGGCCATCAATCTAACGAAGTGCCTCCCCATTTCATCCCAACACTCTCAACCACATTCCTTGACTGAATTTTTTCAAAGCACTTACCATTACCTGGAATTATCTTATTTGACAGTTTGCTTGTTTACAAATAGTTCTGTTACAGTGTGACACATGCATTCCTAAAAATCAGCGTGTTGTATGAAATTACATACTATAAACCGTGGAGCTATGGAAAAAATGGGATCGGGAGCCCAACACTCAAAAACTTCATCAGTGACATATTTTAAAAAAATGGAAACAATAAAAATGGCAGCACAGTTTTATATATGTTTATTGGTCAAGATATACAAAAATATTACAATAAATGTCACTTTATCTTGAAAAAGACCTGCAGTTTGCTTGTAGAAGTGGGGATGGAGTGGGTTGCAGATTGTGAGTTATTGTGAAGTGGTGGTAGGAGGGTTATGGACAGCTGTTAACACCAGATGTAGCTCATAACATACTCAGAGAGTTGAGGTAGCTGGTAGATGTTTGAGTTGCATACACATGTCCATTTTACGTATTCCTATGTGACTTGGTTCAGCTTGGTGCCCCTTTCTGCATTCTAGTGTTTCTCACAGATGAGATCATGCATAAGCAAACATGAAATTCGAATTGTGCTTAAATTATTCCCTAACATATCAATCAGGTTGGAATATATTCTCGTTTTCAAAATAAGCATTATAGGAGATCTGATAGCATTTGTTTGCTCCACTCACTAGAATTTAAGCTCCGTAAGATCGGGGAACTTGTCTGTTTGATTTATTGCTGTATTTCCATCATCTAAACAGCCTGGAACATAGCAGGCTTTCAATTAATATTTGTTGAATGAATGAATGAATCTTTCTTCAATTTTCTTCTCTCCCCACATACTAGTGATACGCTTTCAAGGGTTACAGTGGTCCACATTGGTATGGTGGTGAGGAGGTAATAGTACGACCAGAGGGGTTTCAAAATTGCTGTGTTGCGGGGAGGGGGCATGTGTTCTCTGAAGACAAACACAAAAATGGAAACAAAAAAAACCTAAAGCCTAAATTGCTACAAATGGTTATGATATCCACATAGGTCCCTCCACCTTTGTAGTCATGAAAGATCTCTAAGGCTCCTTCTATCCATTACAAATACACGATTCTAATGATGAATTATTTTGAAGAGTCAGGGCAGAACTATGGACCTAGAAACACTACACAGAGCCCTACGTTATGTGGAAAGGTTCCTGGAATTCATTCCATTAGGAATGAAAGAAGCTTCAAGTCTAGCAGGCAAATTTGCTGGGAAACACTAACTTCTGTCCCTCCTCTCCATATGTGTGTCTCAGACCTAAAATTTAATCACTCTTCTACTAAGTCAGAGAACAGAATTAGAAGTGGCTTTGAAAGGTCATCCTAGACAGGTAGGTTATGTCATATTCCTAAAGGGTTTGAAAATTGTTCGAATTTCAGGGCAATTGTCTAGCGCTACCAAGTAAAAGGTCAAATCAGAAAGCCCCCAAAGAGCTAAGGAATGCTCTTTCTTCTGAATTTTTCTGATTTAAATTCTGAACCTAAGAAAATGTGCCTGCAAATGCAAATGTTGTGGTTGAGCTACTGTAGTTTATCAGGCAAAACAGGGAATATTCTGTTATGATTCTTTACTTCCTCAGTAACTGCTCAATATTATGGAGAGTTGAGTGGAGTGGCAAAGTAATTACATGGTGAGTACCATATATTTACGATTATTTATGTTTTCTAGATTGGAGTACAGGGTAATTATTTTTGGTCTTATTAAGTGCAAATTACCAAGTAGTCTTCAGGAACATGTAATTACTATGTACTGTAGTCACATGCCACTTACCAAGCAAAATGAATGCAGTGAAAATTTTATTTAATACAAGCAGAATGACACATGTGGTTTTATGAAGCAAAGTACAGGGACCTGCCTTCCTGTCTTGGGAGAGGAAACAGAGCAGCCCTTCTTAACTTAGGGCATTTCCTCAGTGAACAAGATCCACATTTCTCAAGGGTTGGTGCTCATTAAGAATGCAGATGTCTGGAGCCCCACGCCAGACCTACAGAGTCCCACTCTCGGAGGTTAGGCCGTGGAGTCTGTGTCTTCAGCAAGTCCCTGAGGTGCTTCATGTGTGCGCTACAGTGAGCAAGCATCTGCCCAAGAGTCACAAAATACTCTGACCAGCAGGGTTACCTCTAAACACAGAGGTGGGGAAAAAATGGGGCCTAGGTGGCATACATTTTTCTGTTTTTCACTGACTAGTTTCTGTTCTTCTTTTTAGATTTTACATTGACAAGTATCCTTGAACCCATTGTTGCAAAGATATAGAAGTCTTATTATATGTTGAGTATGCCCTGTGAGTTGATTTTCTATTATACATAGATCATGTACATGTAATTTAGTTTAGATCTTTTAGATTTTAGTGAATACACACACACACACACACACACACACACGCACATGCACACACACAATTTGAGGGACAGAAGTATGAGGAAGAGCCAGAGGCCAAGGAGTGATTTGCCTCATGGTCGGAACAAGGGCAGATTTTACTCAACAGGTATTTCCTGTGCACTTACTCCATGCAATGTAAGCTCACTTTCTATACCCATTCATTCAATAGGTCTTATTTCCTTAATTGAGATAGATCACTAGAGTGGTTAAGGGCATAGGATCTGGAGCAAGGAGACTCCAGTCCCACCATTTACTAGTTAGGAAACCATGGATGCTATGTCAATATTTGTGTCCCCCCAAAATTCTTAAGTTGAAATCCTGCACCCCAAAGGTGATGGTATTAGTAGGTGGAGCCTTTGGGAGGTGATAAGGTCACGAGGGTGGTATCTTCATGAATGAGATTGGTGTTCTTACAAAAGAGACCCCAGAGAGCTCCCTCACTCTTTCCACTATGGGAGGATACAACTAGAAGTCTGTGACCCACCAGAGGACCCTCACCTGACCATGCCGGTACCCTGATCTCAGACATCCAGACTCTAGAACAGTGCCAAATAAATTTCTATTGTATACAAGCCACCTAGTCTGTGGAGTTTTGTTACAGCAGCCCAAACCGACTAAGACAATGGGCAAGTCACCTCTGTGCTCACTTTTTTCATTATAAATTAGGGATAATAATGCTTCTCTCAGAGGGTTACTTTCAGGAGAAAAATAACATAAATGCCTGCAAAGTGCTTAAAACACTGCTACCATCTATAAAAGTCTCAAGAAATTTGGCTATTATCGATGTATTAAACATGAAAATACCATATTCATATATTTGGCACTTGGATTTTCTTCCTTACACCCATTCTGAAAGGAAAAAATCAATAAGACAGTTTTTACATATATCTTTCCTCTCACATTTTAAAAACTCCAACTGCACTGACAGGCAAGGGTAGAACATGCTTTGTCCTTGCCAAGGCAGAGAAAAGGTTAACTTTTTGACTTCAAGAGAAGACAGCTGGAGAAGCAGACAGTCTGCTAATGGTAAGGGACGGGAAGCAAGAACTAATTTTAGCCATCATTCTTCAATCACCGTCCAGTTCCCTCTCACACTCCTCCCTGCCTACCCCCATCCTCTCTGAACTGTGAGGCATAAGACTGCTTCCCCAGGGCACCTTCAATCCCGGAAGGGAGGGACATAATTCTACGACAACCCACTGCCTCTTCCAGTGAATTAGAGATGCTTATGCCCCAGCTTCAAAAACATCCTGAACACCATAAATACCAGCTTTCTATCACTTGCAAATTATCTTTGTCTTTTTCTCAGACACACTCATGCAACCATATGCCTTTCCTGCCATTTTTGCTGAAAGTGACTTTTTCAGAGATGTGAAGCATTGCTGTAGAAAAATTTGAGAAAGTCCAGATACACTTTAACTCAGTCTTATAGTAAACAAAGATGAGGAAAGCAAAGATTAATGATGATTGCTAGGGTGAACCCATATGCTTGTATAACTTTCTTCACCCTGGCTGTTGAAGTGAAAATATCTGGGGAAAGGAGAAAAAAAATATTCAGGTAAATATTATATTTCATGAGCCTGACTTTCTGCTCTAAAGATTGTGAAATAGAATATATATTTGTGAAATGCAAACATTTTTCACCTACTAATGTTTATAATTAAGGCACAAATTCTTACTCAAACAAAAACCCTAGCTTGGGGAAGAGAAGCATAAACAGAAACACAATTAATGCTTTTGCTGACAGCGGGTTTCTTCTGTGGGGAACAGCAAGCATTCCACGCGTGGAGAAATACTGAGATGGACTTCTGTAAGTACACAAATGTACATGCACATAAAACACGATCACAGGCAATGAGAGCTCAGAAACCAAAGGGGACATCTAACCTCAGATCTGAGAACCACATGAGCTCGTTTTGTTCTGCACTGATAAGCAATGCAGAAAAGGCTTGGATGACATAGTCTGAACACAGAGAGAATTAAAGAGGATTAGGTCTTTCTACCAAGCCAGAGAAAGCCCTGCCTGAAAGTATTCTGCTGGTGCTAGCCCAGGTCCAAGGAGTAAGAATTTGAAAAAAGAAGTCTTAGAATCACAGGACTGTAAGAGGCCTTAATAGTCCTCTAATTCAATCCTAGATTTGCCAGCAGAATGAACGCCCCAGTGACCGCTGGCCCACGAACAGGGTGATTCAATGCAGTCATATAGCCTCTCAGCCTAGTAATGAGTGACTCAGACAAAGGGAGTCTTTACTTGGGGCCATCTGTGGATGTCAGCAGGCCCAAGATCTGAGGTAAATTCATCAAAAGTGGGGAGCTGATTAGACCATCTTGCCCTACCTCTTACTGCACTCATCATCTTCATCTTCATTTTTTGTCTGAAGCTACACCTGGGGGCTTGCCTTGGAGCCTGGGCCTGCATTAGTCCCCGTTCGCAGGTATTTATCCCTTGGCCCCCTCTACCTGTGATGGGAAGATGTGCTGAATTCAGCAGCATTTGGACCATAGTCTTAACAAATCATTTTAGTTTCTCTTTATTTCAGATCTATATCTCCATTACTCTGCCTTTTAAAGGGTAAATTCTAAACTAGACTCTAAACATTACAAAGGGTGGGTTTCAGTCAAAATTAAAATAAATACAGATAATACATTGGTTACTGATAGGTTTTTTTCTTTTTTAATAAATCATGGTCAATTAGTAATGCTGGTAGAAACTTGTAGTTTAAAGGAATATCATTGTGTATCATTTTGTCATTTAAAAAATTTGTCTCCTTTGGGTAAATCCAGAATTTCCTCTATCATGGCTCCTTATGGAGCCAGACTGGAAAAACTGGAAGACAGAAAAGACGGTATGCATTTATTTAAATAATATATAGAAAGTATCTGCAACATGTTTCCTTCTGTTAATCTTTAAATCTGCATATCCCTCATCCAGCTTCTACACCTACAAAGGTGAGATACCACAATGTTTACTGATGTCTTTATGACACCTCCTAGATGTCACCTCAAATCCCTTAGTGCAAGAGCGCCCACATCTTGTACTAGCCAGCCTCCATCCACCTGCACCTTCCCCTGCCTTCTAGTCTGGGTTCCTTTAGCCCACCCCACATCTGGGCTTTGCTGAAACTTCAGCTAAGATGGTCTTGAATCTCTTAATGACCTTATTTCCACCCCCTGCCTGCCCAGCAGCTTTATAATATTCTCTATTTAAGAAAGACTGCGTGTTGGAAGAAAGCTATGCATACTCTGATCCTCTTTCAGCACCCTCAAAAGAATTACAGAATTAAGAGATAGAGTGGAGTACATTACTACATAATTGATATGATTAATTTGTTTCAATGAACATAATGACAATTGTTTCTGCAGTGCCCTTGTTTCCATCAGCTCAGTGATCTGATCATCAGATCTGGTTTCACTTCATAGATACAGCTTAGCAAACACCATTTGAAAGTCCTCTCATTCAAGAAACAATCTGGCATCATATTTTTAATGTCATGTTTGCTTGTCAAGAAGTTAAGAATTCTTTGCATTTTACAATTTGAACCAGGATTTAGCCAAACTAAATTTGATCTGTCATTTCCTGGGTAGATTAGAGTATTCAGATCCAAATAACACCAAACAAAAACTACTTTTTGAATATCGATCATTCTTAACATTGTGGGGCAACTGGGAGACACCAGAGCCCTGAGGATGAGATTAGTCTCTATCCAAAAGAACTTAGATGTTGTTCAACAATTGTTTTATTGTACATCAACCTGCAAGGTCCATCGATTCTCGCTTAATAATTCAGATAATTAGCAGCTACAGAGCTCTAATGCACCACACTACAGCCTCATGCTCATCATTTCACCAATTCACAGCAGCCCCACTGGGATACATACTATCACTCTTCCCATCTTCATAGATGATAAAAGTCAAGTGACCTCCCTAGAGTCAAACAATGTCATTGGTGGAACCAGAATTTAAGCCCAGTTTGCTTGACACCAGAGCCGAGTTCTTGAGCACTGGGTGTAGAAATCTAAGATGACAATGCCTCTTGAGAACGGTATAGTTTCTGTGAAATAAAAATCTAGTGAAAAGGAGATCCCAGTGCAGACAGGCTTTGTAACAGAAGACTGGATGGATTTGTGCTGGGTCACAGTGGAGTACAGATGGCATCAGCCATGAGGGATACTGTGAAATCAAAAGCATGGAGTAGGAAATGGATAAAGTGGTTTGGGTGTCACTTAGATGTCAACGTTAAAAGATTGAGGGTTTATAGTTGGAAGGGGTGGAAAATAAAGTTGGATATGTAGGGCTCATTCCCGAGGAAATTTAAAGCCAGGCTGCATTCAGACTTGGTTTGTTAGGTGTAAAGAGTACAGCTAATGGTGAGCCAGGAACATATTTTAATAGTTGTGTTTTAGGAAGATTCAGTGCCATGTTAGCTATGAGAGATGGGAGAAGAGAAAACCAGCAATGATACACCACAGTAATCTCAGTGAGAATCAAGATGAGGGATTGAGCAAGGGTGGTGGCAGAGGTAATGGACAAGCTGGGGTGTTTTCATGATACCTCAAAAGGAAAAATTATAGAACTTAACTGATTGATGTAAGGGTCCCTTTTAGGAATTACAAGAATAGTATGTATTTAATTCAATGAAAGTCTGTCATGTTAAAATAATTTCTATGTACTGGAAGTTTCAAATAATTTCTTTAACATGCATTTTGTGACTAAAGCTTACCAGTTTTATAAAGTATATTTTTAGTATTTTAGCTTATTTTCCTAACTTTGTAGAATAAACATTTTGTGAGTTGTCAGTTGTTTAAAAAGAATCTTCCTCTTAATGTGTAATATTTTCTTTTTAATTAAGTGGTTTCTACAGTTCAGCTATTGATTTTCTGTTACATTAAAATATTTTAATGGGGGAGACCATCAAGATGGCAGAGGAGTAAGATGTGGAGATCACCTTTCTCCCCACAAATACATCAGAAATACATCTACATGTGGAACAACTCTGACAGAACATCTACTGAACACTGGCAGAAGACCTCAGACTTCCCAAAAGCCGTGTGGCTGACAGGGTCTTGGTGCTCCGTCCGGGTGTCAGGCCTGTGCCTCTGAGGAGGGAGAGCTGAGTTCAGGACATTGGTCCAATAGACACCCCCCAGCTCCATGTAATATCAAACGGTGAAAGATCTCCCAGAGATCTCCATCTTAATGCCAAGACCCAGCTCCACTCAACGACCAGCAAGCTACAGTGCAGGACACCCTAAGCCAAACAACTAGCAAGACAGGAAAACAACCGCACCCACTAGCAGAGAGGCTGCTTAAAATCATAATAAGGTCACAGACACCCCAAAACACACCACCGGATGTGGTCCTGCCCACCAGAAAGACAAGATCCAGCCTCATCCACCAGAAAACAGGAACAAGTCCCCTCCACCAGGAAGCCTACACAACCCACTGAACCAACCTTAGCCACTGGGGGTGAAGACCAAAAACAATGGGAATTACGAATGTGTAGCCTGTGAATAGGAGACCCCAAACAGAGTAAGTTAGGCAAAATAAGAAGACAGAGAAACACACAGCAGATGAAGGAGGAAGGTAAAAACCCACCAGACCAAACAAATGAAGAGGAAATAGGCAGTGTACCGGAAAAAGAATTCAGAGTAATGATAGTAAAGATGATACAAAATCTTGGAAATAGAATGGAGAAAATGCAAGAAACGTTTAACAAGGACCTGGAAGAACTAAAGAGAAAACAAACAATGATGAACAACACAATAAATGAAATTAAAAATTCTCCAGAAGGGATCAATAGCAGAATAACTGAGGCAGAAGAACGGATAAGTGACCTGGAAGATAAAATAGTGGAAATAACTACTGCAGAGCAGAATAAAGAAAAAAGAATGAAAATAATTGAGGACAGTCTCAGAGACCTCTGGGACAACATTAAACACACCAACATTTGAATTATAGGGGTCCCAGAAGAAAAAGAGAAAAAGAAAGGGACTGAGAAAAAATTTGAAGAGATTATAGTTGAAAACTTCCCTAATATGGGAAAGGAAATAGTCAATCAAATCCAGGAAGGGCAGAGAGTCCCATACAGGATAAATCAAAGGAGAAACACTCCAAGACACATATTAATCAAACTATCAAAAATTAAATACAAAAAACAAATATTAAAAGCAGCAAGGGAAAAACAACAAACAACATACAAGGGAATCCCCATAAGGTTAACAGCTGATCTTTCAGCAGAAACTCTGCAAGCCAGAAGGGAGTGGCAAGACATATATAAGTGATGAAAGGGAAAAACCTACAACCAAGATTACTCTACCCAGCAAGGATCTCAATCAGATTTGATGGAGAAATTAAAACCTTTACAGACAAGCAAAAGCTAAGAGAATTCAGCACCACCAAACCAGCTTTACAACAAATGCTGAAGGAATTTCTCTAGGCAGGAAACACAAGAGAAGGAAAAGACCGACAATAACAAACCCAAAACAATTAAGAAAATTGTAACAGGAACAGACATATCTACAATTACCTTAAATGTAAATGGATTAAATACTCTAACCAAAAGACATAGACTGGCTGAATGTATACAAAAACAAGACCTGCATATATGCTGTCTACAAGAGACCCACTTCAGACCTAAAGACACATACAGACTGAAAGTGAGGGGATGGCAAAAGATATTTTATGCAAATGGAAATCAAAAGAAAGCTGGAGTAGCAATTCTCATATCAGACAAAATAGACTTTAAAATAAAGACTATTACAAGAGACAAAGAAGGACACTACATAATGATTAACGGATCAGTCCAAGAAGAAGATATAACAATTGTAAATGTTTATGCACCCAACATAGGAGCACCTCAATACATAAGGCAAATGCTAACAGCCATAAAATGGGAAATAGACAATAACACAATCATAGTAGAGGAATTTAACACCCCACTTTCACCATTGGAGAGATCATCCAAAGTGAAAATAAATAAGGAAACAAAAGCTTTAAATGATACATTAAACAAGATGGACTTAATTGATATTTATAGGACATTCATTCCAAAAACAACAGAATACATTTTCTTCTCAAGTGCTCATGGAACATTCTCCAGGATAGATCGTATCTTGGATCACAAATCAAGCCTTATTAAATTTAAGAAAATTGAAATCGTATCAAGTATCTTTTCTGACCACAATACTATGAGACTAGATATCAATTACAGGAAAAAATATGTAGAAAATACAAACACATGGAGGCTAAACAATACACTACTTAATAACCAAGAGATCACTGAAGAAATCAAAGAGGAAATCAAAATATACCTAGAAACAAATGACAATGAAAACACGATGACCCAAAACCTATGGGATGCAGCAAAAGCAGTTCTAAGAGGGAAGTTTGTAGCAATACAATCCTACCTCAAGAAACAAGCAACATCTCAAATAAACAACCTAACCTTACACCTAAAGCAATTAGAGAGAGAAGAACAAAAATACCCCAAATTTAGCAGAAGGCAAGAAATCATAAAGATCAGATCAGAAATAAATGAAAAAGAAATGAAGGAAATCACAGCAAAGATCAATAAAACTAAAAGCTGGTTCTTTGAGAAGATAAACAAAACTGATAAATCATTAGCCAGACTCATCAAGAAAAAAAGGGAGAAGACTCAAATCAATACAACTAGAAATGAAAAAGGAGAAGTAACAACTGACACTGCAGAAATACAAAGGATCATGAGAGATTACTACAAGCAACTCTATGCCAATAAAATGGACAACCCGGAAAAAATGGACAAATTCTTAGAAAAACACAACCTTTTGAGACTAAACCAGGAAGAAATAGAAAATATGAACAGACCAATCACAAGCACTGAAATTGAAACTGTCATTAAAAATCTTCCAACAAACAAAAGCCCAGAACCAGATGGCTTCAGAGGTTAATTCTATCAAACATTTAGAGAAGAGTTAAAACCTATCCTTTCAAACTCTTCCAAAATATAGCAGAGGGAGGAACACTCCCAAACTCATTCTACAAGGTCACCATCACCCTGATACCAAAACCAGACAAAGATGTCACAAAGAAAGAAAACTACAGGCCAATATCACTGATGAACATAGATGCAAAAATCCTCACCAAAATACTAGCAAACAGAATCCAACAGCACATTAAAAAGATCATACACCATGAGCAAGTGGGGTTTATCCCAGGAATGCAAGGATTCTTCAATATACGCAAATCAATCAATGTGACACACCATATTAACAAATTGAAGAATGAAAACCATATGATCATATCAATAGATGCAGAAAAAGCTTTTGACAAAATTCAACACCCATTTATGGTAACAAAATGGTTTACAAAATGGTCAGCTACCTCCAGAAAGTAGGTATAGAGGGAACTCGCCTCAACATAATAAAGGCCATATATGACAAACCCACAGCCAACATCATCCTCAATGGTGAAAAACTGAAACCATTTCCACTAAGATCAGGAGCAAGCCAAGGTTGCCCACTCTCAGCACTATTATTCAACATTGTTTTGGAAGTTTTCACCACAGAAATCAGAGAAGAAAAAGAAATAAAAGGAATCCAAATCAGAAAAGAAGACATAAAGCTGTCACTGTTTGCCAATGACATGATACTATACACAGAGAATCCTAAAGATGCTACCAGAAAACTACTAGAGCTAATCAATGAATTTGGTAAAGTAGCAGGATACAAAATTAATGCACAGAAATCTCTGGCATTCCTATACACCAACGATGAAAAATCTGATAGAGAAATGAAGGAAACACTCCCATTTACCATTGCAACAAAAAGAATAAAATACCTGGGAATAAACCTACTTAAGGAGACCAAAGACCTGTATGCAGAAAACTGTAAGACACGGATGAAAGAAAATAAAGATGATACAAATAGATGGAGAGATATACCATGTTCTTGGATTGGAAGAGTCAACATTGTGAAAATGATTATACTACCCAAAGCAATCTACAGATTAAATGCAATCCTTATCAAACTACCACTGGCGTTTTTCACAGAACTAGAACAAAAAATTTTACAATTTGTATGGAAACACAAAAGACCCTGAATAGCCAAAGCAATCTTGAGAAAGAAAAACGGAGCTGGAGGAATCAGTCTCCCGGACTTCAGACTATACTACAAAGCTACAGTAATCAAGACAGTATGGTCCTGGCACAAAAACAGAAATATAGTTCAATGGAACAGGATAGAAAGCCCTGTGATAAACCCACGCACATATGGTCACCTTATCTTTGATAAAGGAGGCAAGAATATACAGTGGAGAAAAGACAACCTCTTCAATAAGTGGTGCTGGGAAAACTGGACAGCTACATGGAAAAGAATGAAATTAGAACACTCCCTAACAGCATACACAAAAATAAACTCAAAATGGATTAAAGACCTAAATGTAAGGCCAGACACTATCAAACTCTTAGAGGAAAACATAGGCAGAACACTCTGTGACATCAATCACAGCAAGATCCTTTTTGACCCACCTCCTAGAGAAATGGAAATAAACACAAAAATAAACAAATGGGACCTAATGAAACTTAAAGGCTTTTGCACAGCAAAGGAAAACATAAACAAGGCGAAAAGACAACCCTCAGAATGGGAGAAAATATATGCAAATGAAGCAACTGACAAAGGATTAATCTCCAAAATTTACAAGCAGCTCATGCAGCTCAATATCAAAAAAACAAACAAACCAATCCAAAAATGGGCAGAAGACCTAAATAGATATTTTCCAAATAAGATATACAGATTGCCAACAAACACATGAAAGAATGCTCAACATCACTAATTAGAGAAATGCAAATCAAAACTACAATGAGGTATCTATCACCTTACACCAGTCAGAATGGCCATCATCAAAAAATCTACAAACAATAAATGTTGAAGAGGGTGTGGAGAAAAGGGAACCCTCTTGCACTGTTCGTGGGAATGTAAATTAATACAGCCACTATGAAGAACAGTATGGAGGTTCCTGAAAAAACTAAAAATAGAACTACAATATGAATCAGCAATCCCACTACTGGGCATTTACCCTGAGAAGACCATAATTCAAAAAGAGTCATGTACCACAATGTTCATTGCAGCTCTGTTTACAATAGCCAGGACATGGAAGCAACCTAAGTGTCTATTGACAGATGAATAAAGAAGATGTGGCACATATATACAATGGAATATTACTCAGCCATAAAAAGAAACGAAATTGAGTTATTTGTAGTGAGGTGGATGGACCTAGAGACTGTCATACAGAGTAAAGTAAGTCAGAAAGAGAAAAACAAATAACGTATGCTAACACATATATATGGAATCTAAAAAAAAAACAAACTCGTTCTGAAGAACCTAGGGGCAGAACAAGAATAACGACGCAGATGTAGAGAATGGACTTGAGGACACGGGGAGGGGGAAGGGTAAGCTGGGACAAAGTGAGAGAGTGGCATGGAGTTACATATACTACCAAATATCAAATAGATAGCTAGTGGGAAGCAGCCGCATAACACAGGGAGATCAGCTTGGTGCTTTGTGACCACCTAGAGGGGTGGGATAGGGAGGGTGGGAGGGAGACGCAAGAGGGAGGAAATATGGGGATATATGTGTAAGTATATCTGATTCACTTTGTTTTAAACTAGAGACTAACACACCATTGTAAAGCAATTATACCCCAATAAAGATGTTAAAAAAATATTTTAATGTTTCCTTGTTTCTTTAACTTACAAATTCACTTGTCCCCACAAGTGATGGTTGTGATGGTTGTTTTGTGATGGTTGCTTCTTCCCGAGTTTAAGAGACTTTACATCTTATACTTTTTAATTTCTTTTTATCACATACCATGCTTATCATACTGTTGGGCCCATAGAACATTTATTGATTCAGTGATTAACTTCATTTAAAAAACAAGGCTTTTCTCCCATGTCAAGGATTTTAAAATATTAATATTTAATATTGCTTTTCAAATGTCCTGTTTCGACTTACTTTTAGAATGTAATTCCATAAGGACACAGTCTGCTATACGTGACTTTGCTTCTCTCTTAAAACCTAGCACAGTGCCTGGCCAAGGTTGAGGAAACAGTCATTGAACAAATGAATGGTTTATTTACTTGAATAACTATATTCTTATTCAAAACAATGAGTCCAAGTCTCTGACTATGTTAATACTTCCTGGAAAAACAATACATAGAACATATTCTGTGTTTGTGTTTTTCTTGTATTGGAAGTAACAGCTACAGCTATGTGTGCTTCTGGGTTTGCATGCCAATGTGCGTGAATGCATATGATTTGATTCTTAATGTGTCACTAGAGAAATGCCTGTTTCTGAAAGTTGATCCTAGTGCTCTAGGAAAGCAGGAGAGAGGGTGGTAGACATCTTCCACACAGATGGTGGCAGAGGTGGGCCCATAAAGGAAGAGCCAGGCTCTAGCAGAACCTCTGTGCTCAATACAGACATTGCCATCTAAAATGAAATCTTTTGTTTCAAAACACTAACAATTTAAGTAAAACGATTTTAAAAGTAAAAAGTATTTGTGCACTTTTCTGTATGTATATCACAATAATATGTTTAAAAAGTGACAGATAGTGGTACACAAATAATTTATTTCTAAAAATGATTGAGGCTTAAAAAGTCTTTTAAAAATTAAAAATGACCTATAAACTCCATTTGATATACCTTTGGTCAGAGGAAACTAGCCACTATCACAGACACATTTTAAGAAAAATTTTGGGTCTAGCTGTTCCCTGGAGATAACATCTAATCCTGAGATGATTGTACTAACCCGATGGCCTTTACTTTTGGAAACATGTACTGCCACATGATCAAGGAGGTGTTTCTTAAGCTGAAATTTTCAACTTCATCTAGAATTAAGGTGATGCTGTTCTAAATCTATGATGATGTGTAATTTGCCTTCTGTTTCTGTAATACTTTGAACTTAATATTGGATAGGAAGCTCAGCTCCAAGCAAAAAATAATAGGTTTTGTTTTTCAAGGACTTTTTGCTAGAAGAACAAATCATCTTTTCCAGGTAAGGATGAAGGACACACACACACACACACACACACACACACACACAGACACACACATTTGTATAATCCCAGATACCCAATTTTCAAAACCCATATTTTTATAATTTAACCAACATTTGAGCAATTTCCTATTACTTACCCAAAAATGATCTTACAAAACTTTAATATTTGTGGTTCCTGTGAACATTACCCACTGAGGTCTATGAAACTCTAAATATGCCTAAACCACAGCTGTTAAGTAAAACTATTTAACAGAATATTTTCTGCAGTGCTTTTTCAGGAAACCATCCCAGCCACAAAATAGTTCTCAGCATCAGATATTCAGCTTTCTTAAACCCAGATTAAAGACCAGTGATGATTCTGGGATGTTTTTAAATCACTCTGTAATTGCAAATGGTTAATCAAATTCATTAATCAGAATTTAAAGACTTAACACTTTGACTTAATGTACAGCTCTGAACTCAGGAATTCTCTAATCAGAGAGCAGAGCATCTGTAATTGGCACTCTCAAGGTCAGTGGCAGTGGTGACCACTTGTATAAATTCCAGGGACCTTAGCCTCTGAAAATATCCTTTGTTTTATTTTCAAATGCTTTCTTCCAAGTTGGGCTTTGAAATTTTAAGAGCTCTATTCCAGCTGCGCTCTTAATATTGGCCTCAAATATATTTTAAATAAGTGGGCTGAAGAATGATTCTCCATGAGAAATGAACTTATGACCCTGTAAGGAAAAAGTCATGGTGAATGTACAGATAAAGATTGAGGCAAAGCTTGCAGACAAGCAAGAGGGGAGCAGGGATGGGAAGGAATTCAGATGAAGTTTGTTTTTTTGTACCATTTTGGATTGTTTGTGGTCTAAAATTTATGTCAGCTTTTGGATCTGTTCATAGAGTCTGAAACTCCCCAGTCCTAGATGTATATTTGGCTGAGCACAAAAGAGTCTACACCTCAGTGACTTTTCAGAGTAGCTGAAACATATGGAGCCTTTCTCACAGCATCAGGCAACTACATCACTGTGACTCGCTGGCTTCTTCCCACCGTCTAAAGCATTAGGTTGGACCTTGCTGTGTCTTTTGGCCACACCTTAATCATGTGGGAGGGAATAGTTTGGGAAGAGCTATAAAGTACACCAATTTGTCTTGCATCAAGGGACAGCATCCTGGACTCAGAACTGAATAGAATGAGCCTTTGATAGTGGAGGGAGGATGTCACTGACCAGATGAGGCCAGGGCTGCGGCCACAGTGGGGGTGAGGCGCTGGGGCTGACTAGCAAGGGAGGAGATGGTCGAATTAGAGGTCCAATCCTTTATGATGCAGGGAGCCTTAGGGAAATCTCAGGAGTCAAGTGGTAACTTTCTTATTTTTTTCAGCCTAAGATATATTAAAAATAGAAAAAAGCGAAAGTGAGATTTCACCAATTATGGTGTATTTATTTATTTATTTTTTAACAACTTTATTGGAGTATAATTGCATTACAATGGTGCGTTAGTTTCTGCTTTATATCAAAGTGAATCAGCTATACATATACATCTATCCCCATATCTCTTCCCTCTTGTGTCTCCCTCCCTACCAGCCTCCCTATCCCGCCCCTCTAGGTGGTCACAAAGCACGGAGCTGATCTCCCTGTGCTCTGCGGCTGCTTCCTACTAGCTAGCTATTTTACATTTGGGAGTGTATATATGTCCATGCCACTCTCTCACTTTGGCCCAGCTTACCCTTCTCCTTCCTCGTGTCCTCAAGTCCATTCTCTAATAGGTCTGCATCTTTATTTCCGTCTTGCCCCTAGGTTCTTCATGACCCTTTTTTTTTTTTTTGATTCCATATATATATGTTAGCATATGGTATTTGTTTTTCTCTTTCTGACTTACTTCACTCTGTATGACAGACTCTAGGTCCATCCACCTCACTACAAATAACTCAATTTTGTTTCTTTTTATGGCTGAGTAATATTCCATTGTATATATGTGCCACATTTCTTTATCCATTCATCTGTTGATGGACACTTAGCTTACTTCCATGTCCTGGCTATTGTAAACAGAGCTGCAATGAACATTGTGGTACATGACTCTATTTGAATTATGGTTTTCTCAGGGTATATGCCCAGTAGTGGGATTGCTGAGTTGTATAGTAGTTCTATTTTAAGTTTTTTAAGGAACCTCCATACTGTTCTCCATAGTGGCTGTATCAATTTACATTCCCACCAACAGTGCAAGAGGGTTCCCTTTTCTCCACAGCCTCTCCAGCATTTATTGTTTGTAGATTTTTTGATGATGGCCATTCTGACCGGTGTGAGATGATATCTCATTGAAGTTTTGAATTGCATTTCTCTAATGATTAATGATGTTGAGCATTCTTTCATGTGTCTGTTGGCAATCTGTATATCTTCTTTGGAGAAATGTCTATTTAGGTCTTCTGCCCATTTTTGGATTGGTTTGTTTGTTCTTTTGATATTCAGCTGCATAAGTTGCTTGTAAATTTTGGAGATTAATCCTTCGTCAGTTGCTTCATTTGCAAATATTTTCTCCCATTCTGAGGGTTGTCTCTTCGTCTTGTTTATGGTTTCCTTTGCTGTGCAAAAGCCTTTAAGTTTCATTAGGTCCCATTTGTTTATTTTTGTTTTTTTTTTTTCCATTTCTCTAGGAGGTGGGTCAAAAAGGATCTTGCTGTGATTGATGTCATAGAGTGGTCTGCCTATGTTTTCCTTTAAGAGTTTGATACTGTCTGGCCTTATAATTAGGTCTTTGATCCATTTTGAGTTCATTTTTGTGTATGCTGTTAGGGAGTGTTCTAATTTCATTCTTTTCCATGTAGCTGTCCAGTTTTCCCAGCACCACTTATTGAAGAGGCTGTGTTTTCTCCATTGAATATTCTTGCCTCTTTCATCAAAGATAAGGTGACCGCATGTGCATGGGTTTATATCTGGGCTTTCTATCCTGTTCCATTGTTCTACATTTCTGTTTTTGTGCCAGGACCATACTGTCTTGATTACTGTTGCTTTGTAGTATAGTCTGAAGTCCGGGAGACTGAATCCTCCAGCTCCGTATTTCTTTCTCAAGATTGCTTTGGCTATTCGGGGTCTTTTGTGTTTCCATACAAATTGTGAAATTTTTTGTTCTAGTTCTGTGAAAAATGCCAGTGGTAGTTTCATAGGGATTGCATTGAATCTGTAGATTGCTTTGGGTAGTATAGTCATTTTCACAATGTTGACTCTTCCAATCCAAGAACATGGTATATCTCTCCATCTATTTGTATCATCTTTAATTTCTTTCATCAGTGTCTTATAATTTTCTGCATACAGGTCTTTTGTCTCCTTAGGTAGGTTTATTCCTAGGTATTGTCTTCTTCTTGTTGCAATGGTAAATGGGAGTGTTTTATTAATTTCACTTTCATATTTTTCATCCTTAGTGTATAGGAATGCAAGAGATTTCTGTGCATTGATTTTGTATCCAGCTGCTTTACCAAATTCATTGATTTGCTCTAGTAGTTTTCTCGTAGCATCTTTAGGATTCTCTATATATAGTATCATGTTATCTGCAAACAGTGACAGCTTTACGTCTTCTTTTCTGATTTGGATTCCTTTTATTTCTCTTTCTTCTCTGATTGCTGTAGCTAAAACTTCCAAAGCTATGTTGATTAATAGTGGTGAGAGTGGGCAACCTTGTCTTGTTCGTGATCTTAGTGGAAATGGTTTCAGTTTTTCACCATTGAGAACGATGTTGGCTGTGGGTGTGTCATATATGGCCTTTATTATGTTGAGGTAGTTCCCTCTCTGCCTAGTTTCTGGAGGGTTGTTACCATAAATGGGTGTTGAATTTTGTTGAAAGCTCTTTCTGCATCTATTGAGATGATCATATGGTTTTTCTCCTTCAATTTGTTAATATGGTGTATCACATTGATTGATTTGCATATATTGAAGAATCCTTGCATTCCTGGGGTAAACCCCACTTGGTCATGATGTATGATCCTTTTAATGTGCTGTTGGTTTCTGTTTGCTAGTGTTTTGTTGAGGATATTTGCATCTATGTTCATCAGTGATATTGGCCTGTAGTTTTCTTTCTTCATGACATCTTTGTCTGGTTTGGTATCAGGGTGATGGTGACCTTGTAGAATGAGTTTGGGAGTGTTCCTCCCTCTGCTATATTTTGGAAGAGTTTGAGAAGAATAGGTGTTAGCTTTTCTCTAAATGTTTGATAGAATTCCCCTGTGAAGCCATCTGGTCCTGGGCTTTTATTTGTTGGAAGATTTTAAATCACAGTTTCAATTTCAGTGCTTGTGATTGGTCTGTTCATATTTTCTATTTCTTCCTGGTTCGGTCTCAGAAGGTTGTGCATTTCTAAGAATTTGTCCATTTCTTCCAGGTTGTCCATTTTATTGGCACATAGTTGCTTGTAGTAATCTCTCATGATCCTTTGTATTTCTCAGTGTCAGTTGTTACTTCTCCTTTTTCATTTCTAATTCTATTGATTTGAGTCTTCTCCCTTTTTTTCTTGGTAAGTCTGGCTAATGGTTTATCAGTTTTGTTTATCTTCTCAAAGAACCAGCTTTTGGTTTTATTGATCTTTGCTATCGTTTCCTTCATTTCTTTTTCCTTTATTTCTGATCTGATCTTTATGATTTCTTTCCTTTGCTAACTTTGGTTTTTTTTTGTTTTTCTTTCTCTAACTACTTTAGGTGTAAGGTTAGGTTGTTTATTTGAGATGTTTCCTGTTTCTTGAGGTAGGATTGTATTGCTATAAACTTCCCTCTTAGAACTGCTTTTGCTGCATCCCATAGGTTTTGGGTCATTGTGTTTTCATTGTCATTTGTTTCTAGGTATTTTTTGATTTCCTCTTTGATTTCTTCAGTCATCTATTGGTTATTTAGTAGCATATTGTGTAGCCTCCATGTGTGTGTATTTTTTACAGATTTTTTCCTGTAATTGATATCTAGTCTCATAGTGTTGTGGTTAGAAAAGATATTTGATACAATTTTAATTTTCTTAAATTAACCAAGGCTTGATTTGTGACCCAAGATATGATCTATCCTGGAGAATGTTCCATTAGCACTTGAGAAGAAAGTGTATTTTGTTGTTTTTGGATAGAATGTCCTATAAATATCCATTAAGTCCATCTTGTTTAATGTATCATTTAAAGCTTGTGTTTCCTTATTTATTTTCATTTTGGATGATCTGTCCATTGGTGAAAGTGGGCTGTTAAAGTCCCCTACTATGATTGTGTTACTGTCGATTTCCCCTTTTATGGCTGTTAGTATTTGCCTTATGTATTGAGGTGCTCCTATGTTGGGTGCATAAATATTTACAATTGTTACATCTTCTTGGACTGATCCCTTGATCATTATGTAGTGTCCTTCTTTGTCTCTTGTAATAGTCTTTGTTTTAAAGTCTATTTTGTCTGATATGAGAATTGCTACTCCAGCTTTCTTTTCATTTCCATTTGCATGGAATATCTTTTTCCATCCTCTCACTTTCAGTCTGTATGTGTCCCTAGGTCTGAAGTGGGTCTCTTGTAGACAGCATATATGCAGGTCTTGTTTTTGTATCCATTCAGCCAGTCTATGTCTTTTGGTTGGAACATTTAATCCATTTACATTTAAGGTAATTATCAACATGTATGTTTCTATTACCATTTTCTTAATTGTTTTGGGTTTATTATTGTAGGTCTTTCCCTTCTCTTGTGTTTCCTGCCTAGAGAAGTTCCTTTAGTATTTGTTGTAAAGCTGGTTTGGTGGTGCTGAATTCTCTTAGCTTTTGCTTGTCTGTAAAGCTTTTAATTTCTCCCTCAAATCTGAATGAGATGCTTGCTGGGTAGAGTAATCTTGGTTGTAGGTTTTTCCCTTTCATCATTTTAAATATGTCCTGCCACTCCCTTCTGGCTTGCAGAGTTTCTGCTGAAAGATCAGCTGTTAACCTTATGGGGATTCCCTTATGTGTTATTTGTTGTTTTTCCCTGCTACTTTTAATATTTTTTCTTTGTATTTAATTTTTGATAGTTTGATTAATATGTGTCTTGGCGTGTTTCTCCTTGTATTTATCCTGTATGGGACTCTCTGTGTTTCCTGGACTTGATTAACTATTTCCTTTCCCATATTAGGGAAGTTTTCAACTATAATCTCGTCAAATATTTTCTCAGTCCCTTTCTTTTTCTCTTTTTCTTCTGGGACCTCTATAATTCAAATGTTGGTGTGTTTAATGTTGTCCCAGAGGTCTCTGAGACTGTCCTCAATTCTTTTCATTCTTTTTTCTGTATTCTGCTCTGCAGTAGTTATTTCCACTACTTTATCTTCCAGGTCACTTATCCGTTCTTCTGCCTCAGTTATTCTGCTATTGCTCCCTTCTAGAGAATTTTAAATTTCATTTATTGTGTTGTTCTTCACTGTTCGTTTGCTCTTTAGTTCTTCTAGGTGCTTGTTAAACATTTCTTGTATTTTCTCCATTCTATTTCCAAGATTTTGGATCATCTTTACCATCATTATTCTGAATTGTTTTTCAGGTAGACTGCCTATTTCCTCTTCATTTTTTTGGTCTGTTGGGTTTTTACCTTGCTCCTTCATCTGCTATGTGTTTCTCTGTCTTCTCATTTTGCTTAGCTTACTGTGTTTGGGGTCTCTTTTTCGCCAGCTGCAGGTTCGTAGTTCCCGTTGTTTTTGGTGTCTGTCCCCAGTGGCTAAGGTTGGTTCAGTGGGTTGTGTAGGCTTCCTGGTGGAGGGGACTAGTGCTTGTGTTCTGGTGGATGAGCTGGATCTTGTCTTTCTGGTGGGCAGGTCCATGTCTGGTGGTGTGTTTTGGGGTGTCTGTGACCTTATTATGATTTTAGGCAGCGTCTCTGCTAATGGGTGGGGTTGTGTTTCTTTCTTGCTAGTTGTTTGGCATAGGGTGTCCAGCACTGTAGCTTGCTGGTTGTTGAGTGGAGCTGGGTCTTGGCGTTGAGATGGAGATCTCTGGGAGATTTTTGCCATTTGATATTACGTGGAGCTGGGAGGTCTCTGGTGGAGCAATGTCCTGAACTTGGCTCTCCTACCTCAGAGGCACAGCACTGACGCCTGGCTGTAGCACCAAGAGCCTGTCATCCACACGGCTTGATCATGGTGATGGTTGCATGAGTGTTTGCATATGTCCAAACTCATCAAATTGTATACAGGTAGACCTCAAAGATATTGCTGGTTTGGTTCCAGGTCCCTTTTTTTTTTTCTTTTCTTTTGCACTTAGTCTAGTTTCACTGGCTGATAGGGTGCGGCGTGCAGAGGCCTCAAACCCAGCACCTTCAGACCAGAGTTTCTAGCGCAAATGGCTGCACAACATCCCAATTCAAGATGGAGGTAGTTACGGCAGGCTGTGTGCCCAATTATGGTGTATTTAAATATTTATATTTAAACAAAACAAAAACACAACTTATCAAAAAATCCATTAAATTGTACTGTTCAGAAGGTAATTATAAGATTTATGACAAATATATCATGGTAGAGTTCACTATAAGCAGTGTGATTGGTAATGGGTCACAATTTAAGTTGAAGTCTGGACTACTTATTTTAACCTGGCAGTACACCCCCTAAGTGTATGCATCACCTCACTTGAAGATGACATCAGAAGTCTGATCCAGGTGGGCAATGGCCCTGTGGGCCTGCTGCATGGGGCAGGGCATGCAGCCTGGAGCCAGCAGAAAGGGCTTTACAAGTACACAGGTCTCTGCATTTCTGAAGTTGAGAGACACAAGTGACTGCTGGGGCAGTGGGGGAAGATGGGTTGAGCAGCAAAGGGCTCTGAACTTTCTGATGTTAAAAAGAGACCTTGCACTAAACACAAGGAAACATTGCTTTGGGTTGCCAACTTTCAAATCTTTGTAAAAACATGTGCTGCAAGATAACTAATCAGATATTAATTTGTGTGTGTGTGTGTGTATTTCGCTCACTGTATTTCCTTCCTCCATTCCAAGAAGGTGCTTCTGTGTTCCCACAGAAGTGGGAGTAGTTGCTTCTGGGGGAGTGAAGCTCCAAGGTTAGAAGCGGAACGTGCTTGGGGGTCCTTGAGTATCAAGGGCTTCTGCTTGGCATCTACAAGGCGCCAGACAGTGGTGTCTGGTCCTCTGAGGGGAATTGCTGTGTGGTCCCCTCGGGTGGCTAGACCCAAGCACATGGTCTCCAGCTGCTATAAATATCCTGTGCTCCAGATCATTCAGGATCCACGGAACCTCTTCAGGGCTCATATCAGCTTGTATGAAAAGGTTATCAGCAATGACCATGTGCACTGTAGGCCAGAGAGTCCTCTCAAAATGTTCTGCTTTGCATAAGACCTCTGGAACCTTGCATGATTCTAGGCAGTAGAGGGCAGGGCAGAAAGGGAGAGCCACTAATAACAGATACTGAATTTCTTATCAGCCAGGTGGAATGGAGTTGCAGAATCAGAATCAGTTTTAATATATTTTAGAAAATAATGTGACACTTCTTGCACCTTCATGTGACGCTTGAAAATGTATAGTTACTACAAAGCTATATATTTTTTCTTTAAAGGAAACCTTATTTGGAAGCCCAAAGTGAAAACAGGTAAAAATTGAAGTTTTTCAGACTGAAATAGGTCACAAGGCCTAAAATCCTGTCTCCTTGTTTCCCCCAAACAGTGCCTAAGACGCTTCATAGATGCTTTGGGACTCCATAAAAATTTCTTGAGTTCCACTGAGCACAGCTTTAAAGCTGCTGTTCTACATAGTGACCGTTAGTGAAGAATTTATAATGGTGATAATGATAATACTAATAATGAGAATAACATGTTGCTCTATAGTCTAAAAAGTGCTTTTATGTATGTTATGTCACTTATTCCCTATGATAACTTGAAGTAAATAAAGTAGATATCCTAATTCTTAGGATGAAGCAACTTGTTCTGGACACAGTGCTAGTAAGTTTGGTGCCTAATTTTGTCGACATTTTTTTTTAAATTAATTAATTAATTTATTTATTTTTGGCTGTGTTGGGTCTTCGTTTCTGTGCGAGGGCTTTCTCTAGTTGCGGTGAGCGGGGGCCACTCTTCATCGCGGTGCGCGGGCCTCTCACTATCGCGGCCTCTCTTGTTGCGGAGCACAGGCTCCAGACGCGCAGGCTCAGTAGTTGTGGCTCACGGGCCCAGTTGCTCCGCGGCATGTGGGATCTTCCCAGACCAGGGCTCGAACCCGTGTCCCCTGCATTGGCAGGCAGATTCTCAACCACTGCGCCACCAGGGAAGCCCTTGTCGACATTTTTTAATTTGAGAAAACAAAATATTAAAAGAGACACATAACTATCATTTATGTTCTTATCACCTGAAGAAAAAATGTTAACATTTTGTCATATTTACTTGAGTTGTAATCATTAAAAAATATAAAATTACAAATAAAAAATTCCCCTATGTTTTCTTCCCCAATCTCATTCCTTTTTTTTCATTCACAGGAACCAGTATAATTAATGTAATGTGGGCCAGGTTCTAGTTTTATTTATAAATGATCCTTTTCCTTTCCCTGATGCACCATCTTGTTTTCTTCCCAAACAAACCAAAAACATCTTTTATCTTCCTTCAGAATGCCAATTTTTGTCAGGACTAAACAGCTAGCCTTTACTGAACACTATCATGCGGCAGACACCATACGAAGCACTTTCCATGCATTAGCTCATTGAATTCTCCTAACAGTCCTGGGAGAGGTATTTATTACCACCAGTTTCCAGATGTGGAAGCTCAGGTTCAGGGAGCTTAAATGACTTGCTCACGTAGTTGTAAGCAGTACAGCCCAGATCTGAGCCAGGTGCTTCTGATCTCAGACAGGCACCCACTTAGCATGAAAGCAAAATGACCTGCCTGCAAAACCCTTGAGAATGCCTCTGTGCTTTCCCTTCAACTCAGAAAACCCCAGAGATACATTTCTTGTCCCTGCCCATGTGGGAGGTGTCTTGGGCTCTGCATCCTTGATGCACATACATTTTGTGATTAATTAACATGTAGATGGTACAAAGCACACTCAGGGGCTTCCCTGGTGGCGCAGTGGTTGAGAGTCTGCCTGCCAATGCAGGGGACGCGGGTTCGAGCTCTGGTCTGGGAAGATCCCACATGCCGCGGAGCAACTGGGCCCGTGAGCCACAACTACTGAGCCTGCGCGTCTGGAGCCTGTGCTCCGCAACAAGAGAGGCCGCGATAGTGAGAGGCCCGCGCACCGCGATGAAGAGTGGCCCCCGCTCGCCGCAACTACAGAAAGCCCTCGCACAGAAACGAAGACCCAACACAGCCAAAAACAAATAAATAAATTAATTAATTTAAAAAAAAAAAAAGCACACTCAGTTCAAGTGAACACGCTCCAGCTTCATCTCGTCTCTTCCTTTTCCCCATCATCTGCCTCATACTCTTTCCATTCATTACTGCTGGCAAGAAGGCCTCAACACCACCCTCTCTTCTTATTTCTGCCTCCAGTAAGGCCTGAGTTGGGCCCATTATGCGGTTGGCAAAGCAGGTGGAAGCCCAAAGGCTAGGACCTAAAGACTTTGGGAAAGTCCTCTGTCCCTTGCGAACCCAGAAACTCACAGATTTTCGAGTTGGAAGTGACCTCAAGAGACCTCCCCATCAGCCATCTGCCTTTGTCAGGTGTCAGACATTAATCTCAATTTCGATGATGAGGTAACTGGGACTCTTCGAGATTACATGACCAACCCAAGGTCATGTGCTAAGGGAGTGACTGTGAGGGGCTGAAGCCCTAGTATAATAAGCTGCTTCTTTTATTACACTATTAGAGTATTTCTTTGGGGTTTTGAGATATTTTTCAAATATTTATAAACTTTTATAATTCAGTTGAAAACTAAGAAAAAAATATGTGTAGTGACAAAGTTGATAGCCAAGAGAGAAACACCAAAAGTGGAGAAAGAGTCTCAAAGGGAAATGGAGGGATAATGAAAACAAATTTTGCTGACTTCCTGCTTTGCACTGCATAAAATACATTTTGCATTTCCAGTGACATTTTTCTGGAATTTTAGAATGACAGAGGTAGGAAAAAGAGGAAGGAAGAGATCAGTGCAAAATACACTACACATTTGTTATCTTATTTAATTTCCACCCCCACCCCCAAAACCTAAGAAGTGGGAACAGGTCCCCAATTCTTTATCTGAAACCCTTATGGTTAGATGTCTCCCAGATTCAGAATTGTTCAGATTTTAGAAAAGCAATACAGTATATGTATCATAAATTACAAAACATTCTGAATAGCATCTGGGATAGCATCCTGTAATCAAACACATTTGTATTTACTCAGCCAAAAATATGAATATTCTCATTAAGTGGGATTAAGTGAAGACTATAAGTAGCCTCAAGTAAGGTTTTGCAGCCAACCAAGTTCAGATCAGGTCAAGTTTTGACACCAAACAAGTTATTTTTAAAAAGCTCTGTCTTGAGAGATTTCTGGAATTTGAAATTGCAGATAAGGGATTGGGGATCTACATTAATATCCTGTATTATTATCATATAACAAATGAAGAAATAGAGGCTTAGAGTTTAAGTAATTGCTTAAGTTCCCACAGTTCCAAGCCAGAAGTGGGAGTAGAAACCAAAGACCTAAACACCACCCTCTTTTCTCATTTCTGCCTCCAGTGAGGGGGTTACTTCTCTCAAGGAGATGGAGGGCAAACTTATATGGACAGGCTGACATTTGTGCTTTATGTTTTTAATGTATTCCAGGAGGGCTTGCACAGCATATGTACATGGTACACAGACTAAAGGCCTATGAATGAGAGAATGCCAAGGCTTACAAGGAAGCACAAAGGAGATGGTTTGGAGATGCGGCAGAGGTAGGGCTGGGTTTCTCTGAGCTCATAATTAAGATGGTGGGCAGAACCTCTCAAAGAAAGTATGGCAAAGGAGAAGCTGATTGTGGGTCTACACTTGCTCTTGTCTTTGTCAGGGAGGGTGAAGGCTAGTTGGCATTCTGCTTTTTAGGATCCCTGGTTAGAAGAGGAGCTAAATGCCTATATTTGTAATCATCATGCAATCCCTATTTATTTCCCTAATTCTTCAATTTTTTTCTTAAATTTTTAACAGATTTCAAGACTTTTTAAGTGATTCAGTGATTTTTAGTAAAGTTATGAAGCTGTGCAACCATCATAATTCAGTTTTAGAATATTTCCATCATCCAATAAGATTTCCCTGATTTTAGGGGGAAAGCATTCAGTCTTTCAGCATTAAGGATGCTAGCCATATGTTTCTGTAGAAGCCATTTATCATGCTGAGGAAGTTTTCTTCTATTCCTAGTTTATTTAGAATTTTTATTATCAATGAGTGTTGGATTTTGCCAATGCTATTTCTGTGTCTGTTGAAATCATCATGTGTTTTTTACCCTTTGGTTTACTAATAATGTAGTATATTAATTTATTTTTGGATGTTAACTAAATGTACCTTCCTGGGATAAATTTAACCTGGTCATAATTTTTTTAATATTTTACAGAATTCAATTAATTTTGTTAAGGAATTTTGCATCTATGTATGTCCCTCTTTGTCTCTAGTAACATTTCTGATCTTAGAGTCTATTTTATCTGCTATTAATATAGCCACTCCAGCTCTGCTATGGTTATTGTTTGTATGTTGTATATTCTCCCATCCTTCACTTTCAACCTATTTGTCTTTGAATCTAAAGTGTGTCCCTTATAGACAGCATAAACTTTCTTTTTTTTAAATCAAGTCTTATCATCTCTGACTTTTAAGTGTGGTGTTTAATCTATTCAGAATTATTGTGATTATGATTGTATTTACATTCATCATTTTGCTATCTGTTTTTATTTGTCTTATATTTTTGTTCCTCTATTCTCCATTTACCTTCTTTTATGTTAACTAAATATATTTTCATTTACTATTTTAATGGCTCTGTTGCTCTTTCCTTCTTTCTTTCCTTCCTTCTTTCCTTTCCCTTTCTTTCTTCTTTCTTTCTCTTTCTTTCTTTCTTTCTCTTTCTTTCTTTTTCTTTTCTTTCTTTCTTTCTCTTTCTTCCTCTCTCTCTCTCTCTCTCTCCCCCTCCCTCTCTCTCTCTCTCTCTCTCTTTCTCTCTTTCTTTCTTCCTATCATCTATCATGATTTTCTTACTTTCTTCCTATCGTCTATCATGATTTTCTTAGTGGTTGCTCCAGGGATTATACTATGCATCTTAATTCATCACAGTATACTTCAGAAAAATACTAATCTAGTTCCGGTAAAATATAGAAACTTTGCTCCAATGTATCTCCCCCTCTTTTGTGCTATTTTTTCATATATATCACATTTACATATGATATAAACCCAACAACACAATGTATTAATTATTGCTTTTACAATCTTACCTATTTTAAAGAAATTAGAAAAAAGAAAAATACATTTATAGAATCTTTTATATATGCCCGCATTTAACATTTCTTGTACTTTTCAGTAGTACTTTGGATTCTTGTTACTCTCTAGTATCATTTCCTTTCAGCCTGTATGACTGCCTTTAGTTTTATTATAAGGCATGTCCTCTAGCAACAAATTCTTTTAGTCTTTGTTTATCTATAAATGTCTTTATTTCACCTTCACTTTTGAAGAATACTGTTTTTTTTTTTTTTTTTTTGGAGACAGAATATATGGTTGAGAAGATTTATTTCTTTCAGTTGAAGGTGTCATTCCACTGACTTCTTAACTCAATTGTTTCTGTTGATAAATCAGCTGTTAATCATATGCTATATGTGATGAGGCATTTTTCTCTTGCTACTTTCAAAATTTTTTCTTTTCCTTTAACTATAAACAGTTAGCCTATAATACGTCTAGATGTGGATCTCCTTGGGTTTTTCTAAATGAGATTCACTGAACTTCTTGGACCTGTAGATCGATATTTTTATTAAATTTGAGAAATGTTCAATCATTTCTTCAAATATTATTTTCTGCTCTGAATTAGTTTCCTGGGCTGCTGTAACAAAATGCCACTCTAACTAGGTGGCTTAAAAAACAGAAATTTATTGTCTCTCAGTTCTGGAGGCTAGAAGTCTGAAATCAAGGTGTTAGCAGGGTTGGTTCCTACTTAGGGACGTGAAGGAGAACTTCATATGCCTCTCTCCTAGCTTCTGGTAGCCTCAGGTATTCCTTGCCTTCTCTGTGTCATCACATTTTCTTCCTTCTATGCAGGTCTTTCTCTGTGTCCAAATTTCCTCTTTGTATAAAGATATCAGTCATATTGCACTAGACCCCACCCTAATGACCTCATCTTAACTTGATCATCTTCAAATTCCCTAGTTCCAAATAAGATCACATTCATGGGTACTGAGAGTTAGAATTTCACCATCTTTTTGGAAGACAAAATTCAATGCATAACATGCTCCTCTGGCTCTCTCCTTTCCTCTGGAACACCAATTACATATATGATGGTATGCTTGATGTTGTTCAACAGGTTCCTGAGGCTTGTTCATTTTAATTCAATCTTTTTCAATCTGTTCTTCAGACTGGGTAATCTCTATTGCTTTATCTTCATGTTCACACTTTTTTTTCCCCCTTCTTCCACTCAAATCTGCTCTTAAGCACTCTAGTGAAATTTTTATATTTCAGTTATTGTAATTTTCAACTCTATAATCCCCTTTTGGTCCCATTTTATAATTTCTATATTTTTATTGAGATTCTTTATTTGTTCAGTCTTTGTCATCATGCTTTCCTTTTGTTGTTTAAACATAGATTCCTTCAGTTTGTTGAACTTATTAATAAAAGCTGTTTTGAAGTCTTTGTCTGGTAAATCTAACATCTGGAGATAATCAGGAACAGTTTTTATTGACTGCTTTTTATTCCCCCTAAATGTTGGCCAAACTTCCTTGTTTCTCTACATGTTTTAGAAATTTCATCAAATACATTTTATGTAATATATTATAGTAATTCTGGATTTTAACTTTTGGGGATACGTTTTTGCTGCTTTTTTATTCTTTTGTTTAGTAATTTGCATGGACTAAATCTGTGAACTCTGTCTTCTCTGCAAGTTACAAGTCCTGGTGACCTTACTCAGTGTTTTCATTTACTTTGGTTTTATTTTTAAGCCAGCTTCCTAGGTATCATCCCTGTGTCTGCTTAACTTGGTGTTCAGGCAAAGATTGGTCAGAAGCTATGCTCAAACGCTTTGAGCCAGTAAGTCTTATACTCTATGCTAATGGGTCTGGGTGTAGGCTAGGAAAGCATTCAAATTTCAGGTCATTCCCAAATTTTTCCTGAATTTTGCTTCCTTCCAGGTGCTCTTTTTTTTTTCCCCCTCTGAGAATGTCTATATGCTCCATCAACCAGGGATGTTTGAAAGGCTTGAGCCTGTCCCAGTCTTTCCTGCACATCTGCACAGTCCAGTCAATTTGGGACATGTGGAACGCTTATCAATTCTTCTGTACCTATCTCACCTTGCAAAACTTCTTGTTAAATTGCTGGCTTTTATGACAGTCTAGTCCATTGCTTGTCTCACCTGGGACTGTAACCTTGGGCTAATGAAGCCCCTGGACCTCCCGACTCGCTTGCTACTAAGCTGACCACTTTAACTGCCAATGCTCCAATACAGGAGAGCATTCTCCAGCATGGGTAGCAGGGCTGCTCCTTTTCATGAGCTAATAGAGCTGGGAGAGGGGTGGGAGAAGTCACTGACAAGAACACCACAGACTTACACTGTTTTTAGCTGAAATTCAGTATTTTTCAAGAATAAATGCTTCTTAATTTGTTGTATGCCTTTGGTTGATTTCCAGAGCACTGAATGGTTGTTTCTCAGGTTTTCATCTTGTTGTATAGTTGCTTTTGGGAGAGAGAGTTTGTTTACCTCCCCCATTCTGTCAGGTTTGAAGAGAATGAGCTCTCATTTTAGTAGCTTTTTATCAGTCTTTTCTTTGATTTCTTCAGCATCGTGCATTGACTCTGCTGTGTCCTTACAATGACGTTTTCCTTGATGCCTTTGGTTCGAGCAGCTTGGAGATAGACTAGACAAGTTCTGGGGGTGGCTGAGCCAAACAAAATGCATAGGACCTTCATTTCCAATCCCTTACTTTATCTCTGGAAAATAACAAGTTTAGTTAAGCACCCATGAGTTTTCTCATCCACTAGCATGCTCTGGAATGTATTACCTCCCCCTTTTCAAACCAGTTGCTGCTCTAAGACTCTGTTCAAGATGACCCTCTTTTATAAAGTCATTTCTAATTACTTCAACCCACTCCAACTTCCTTTCTCTTGGAACGCTTTCGTTCTTATTTTTGCCATTATTTTTGGAGATTATACAGATTCTATAACATATTCTTCTCCCAACTATTCTTTTTATGCACTATTCTTTCTTATCTCCCCAGGGAGATCACATTTCTTGAAGGGAGAAGCAAAGCTATTATTATTTTGCATGTCTCATAGATTTTACTGAAATCCTGGATATAACTAGTGCACAATTTAGAGTTAGTAGGTTGAATTGAATATGATCAAGTGAATGGTTACCTGATTGGTGATCATGTCCTATACTTTTAGAAAAGTTGGAATCATAAAAGATGTTTTATACTCCTCTTCACATGGTGCAAGTCCCTGCATGCTTAAATCACTCTACTTTTCAAAGTCTAGATAAAGTACCTCCTTCATGAAGCTTTCCTGGTCCCCTCCTTCCTGAATTTTCAGTGCATTCTGTACTTTGCCTGCGGTGTTTATAACTTTCTGTTCTGCATCACAGCTTTATGTACATGCCTTTTTCTGTTACATATGAGCATCAGCTTCAGGCAAGGACTTATCTCTGTAACTTCATTGATAGAATGTTCTGCTATACAGTGAACTTGGTACTTGTATACTAAATGAATGAATGAATGAGGCTCAATCGTGGCTTTATAAGTTACACTCAGTTTGTAGAACACAGTAGTTGAAAACAGTATGCCCTGTAAAGTCAAAGGAGGTCAGCATTGAAAAGGAACTTACAGATGATCTAGAAGAGTTCCTTTTCAGATGGGATCACTGAGGTCTTACTAGGTAAAATGACTTGATCCAGTGAATGAGTAACAGAGTTCGTTGGATGGCTGATGAAGTTGCCTCGCATGTTTTTGCTCATTCTTCCCTCAGGGATGCAGACTAAAACTGTGGCTTTGTATCTGTTACAAGCAACTATTGACTTCATCAGGATTCCAAGTTTCATTTAGTGCTTCTCTTCATGTCCATGAATTTATATTCAAATCCTTTCACCACCAACAGTAAAGCTGACCTTGCATTCACTGTAGAGTAACAAATTAATGGGCCCACTCTAATAGCAGAGTTAGCAGGTCTAACAACCAAGGCTTTTTCTTTGATGAGAAGATGTTAATAGACCCCAATGCATTGACTGGCCCTTAACAAGGAAGTAAATTCAAACCAATAAGAAAATGTAAGCCTGATGTGATTTCCCTAGCCAAAACAGAGAGCAAACAGACCCCACTGTCTGTGAAGTGTATAGCTACCAAACTTTAATGACAATATCAGTTCTGCTTGATGAGGGCAATAGCAACTCCTTGGTTCATCTATTATAAAGATTGGAATTCAGGCTGATTTCACTTCACTTGGCAGGTGGCCGAGCATTAGCGAGCTAATGCAGGCCATATTCTAGCTATACTTAATGAAGGCAGTGCCCAAGACAGCAAATTCAAGCAAAAAGCTTATCTACGTATCTGGTTCAGGCTTAAAGGCAGAACACTGTGTTTGCCACATTGTTGATGTTTAAGAGAACATTAACCTCAAATTAAAGAAACAGTAAAGTCACAATTGTAGGTTCTTCAAATTGTTAGGTAGCTAACTGTCAAATCTGTACTTTCATTTTAATGAGGTGGGGTACTTTGGGAAAGGGCACTGATAAAGTGTGACAGGCACCCCCGGAGATAAACACTTCCCTCCTGTCCCTTTAAAACAACCCATGTTTACATCTTATAATAATAAGCTACTGTAAAATTTGTCCTAGACCCCCTTTATCTTTACCCATTCTGCTCCTCTGCACCATCCCGACTCCTCCTGTATCTCTCTGCAACTAAAGATAACTGCTTTCACTAACTGAGAAGGTATTATACGCCAGGCTCTCTAGTAGATGCCTTACATCATCTCATTTAATCACGACAAGTCGTTTAAGTTAGGCATTGCTACATGCATTTTAAAGATTAGGCACATAAGACACAGAGAAATTAACTGACATGCTCAGGGTCCCAAAGCCAGAAAGGGGTAAGGAAAGACAGGTTTTGAACACCTGATGGCCTTTGCACTGACACCTTGGTTTTATATTTTCATCCTTGATTCTTGACTTTGGGCACCCCAAAGACATCACGCCCAGCTTTTATTCTCCGGATTCTGTGTCCTAAAGTCAGGGAGAAGACTCGCACAGCCTGAGCCCTGTTATAGTCAACTAGGTCTCTCCTTTTGGGGAAAGGGGTTCCACAATAGGGAAAAGCAATCTGGGAAAGGGGACTTTGCATAATTTTTCTCCCTTAGTTCTGTATGCCCAAATAACTTTGGAAAGCCACCCATGGCTTTACACTTCTATCGCATGGTCTATAGACAATAGCAATAAAAATACAGGGAAAACCAAGAAAACTTTTACTATTGTATTATATACACAATGCCGGGCATAGTGCCTCACACATAACAGGTGGGTAATACATACGAATTTGACATTTTCAGTAAGGAAGTGTTCTCACAAAAATTCACTTCTTGGTTATTTCATATAATAATATTTTGTCTATTCATTACACACTGTTATAATGTTAAATGAAATAAACAGAGAATAAAATCTTATCCATGCTATGATAACAAGGAAAAATTATGAGTGCATACGGGAAATAGTTGGAAGGGAGTGTAAAAATGGGAGTGTGGTAGGATTTGTGTGGTAGGATTGTGGGATGATTTACTTCTTTCATGTTGATTCCTATTAAACCTATTATGGTGTTGTTTTGTGCAATAAATAATTTTTAAAAGTGTAACAATGAATACCAATTAAAAATAAAACACGTAAGGTGTGTGCCAACACCATCAGGAAGCATAAATGTGGCATTTCTATTTCTGCTGGAATTCTGGCTTCTAGTAAAGTCTTTATTCTTACTATCACAAAGTACATTCTGTCCTCAACTGTGTTAAGTGAGGGAAGCGCTGATGAGGGTCATTTCAACGTGTGGATGCTGAGGGGCCCAGGGCATCCTACCAGCCACTCCACTGGAAACCTTTCTGTTGTCTGTGGGCCTGAGAGCCTAATAGGCATGGTTCTGTAGATCATTTCTAAATAATTTACATGGACTACCATGAAAGCATCTACACTTTGGCTTCCTTAACAGATTTTGACCCAAATTGCAGTCATCACCTATTATACCATGTGATTTGACAATAACCAAAGGTACTGCAAGGACTGAACTAGTGGCTGCCAAAGCGTGGTTCCCGAGTAGCAATTTTGGGGACTTGCTAGAAATGCAAATACTCCAGCCCTCCAGTTTTTCTGAATCAGAAACTCTTGGGGGGGGGGGTGCCCACAAACCTAGATTTCAACAAGTTCCTCCCAGGTGATTTTGATGATGAGTAAATTTTGAGAACCTCTGGACTGAACATAGCCCCACCTTGTCTCCACTGTCCACTAGCCAAAGGGTCTAGTATTTTTCAGGATGGATCACTAAGTTCATATTACTCACTTTACTATTTCAGGTTAAAACAATGAAAGTTATGTAAACGTGAATGTGTTGTGTAGACAAGGTGGTGTTTTAGGATGTTATGTGCCATTAACATTTTAGATTGAATTAATTTATCAGTTTGCTTTGAAAGAACAGGTTCTTTAGGGTTTGAGAGTTGAGAGTTTAACGATGGAGAGCAGTTATGAGAAGATGAAGCCTAACTACGGTGTGGGAGAGGCTATCGCAGACATAGTTGGGGGTAAGCAGCATTAGGACACTCTTGAAAGGGGCAATCTGGGTCCTGCAAACAAAACCTACCTACCTCTTAAGACTTCCCAAACCAGCATGCTGTGCATTCAAACCAGTTTAATGTCTTCCTCTGGAAATGGCTCCAGTCTACCTGCCCTTGTTGTAAGTAAAAGGTGGCTGTATCCATTCTCTGAACATACATTAGGAATTTAGTACCTAAAAATGGATCTTCTTGGAAGCCTCAATTCTTGTCCAGAAAACACTGCCTTCTTATGAGATACAAAGCTATTTTCAGATCAAAAATAATGTGCACCTCAAACCTTGTCTTCACGTATAATTATGAATCCTGGATTGAGCCCTACTGAGCATGGTTTCATCCTAGATCACCACAATCCCCCTGAGAACACAGACTTCCTTGCTTTAGCACTTCCCCACTGAGTGCTTATTAGAGAAAACACACAGAAGCTACACGACCAAAGCAAAACCTTTACCTGAGGCTATCAAAGATGTTACCTACAGTAGTGACATGCAGCAGAGGACCTCAGGGGCTGCACACCTCTCACGTGACGCCACCATTCATTATCTAGGTGTCACTTTGGGTTTGGCTTTGCAGCCACACCTCTCGCTAAAAATGAGTAGCCGGATGATAAAAGAGTGAAAACATAAAGCTGCTTTCTTGGGCACTAAAAGAAAACAGAATGCTGAAATTTATTAACATTATTTCCTGTCTAGTAGGACCATGATCAACCCTAAGCGGATTTATCCTGCAACAAAGTTTGTTTTCTTCCATTGCTACACCCTTTTCTCCCCAAAGTGCATCTCCTTTTCCAAAGTGCCAACCATTTGTTCTGTAAAACTACACTGACTGACTGTACTCATTTCCTCATATAACTTGCATTCACACCTGTTCTTGTTCTTCTCCAGGCTAAATATCTGTAGTCTTCTGACTCTTTTCTCATGACTAAGTAGGCAAACTGGAGAGAATAATGATTATGAATATGGGCTCTTGAGTTGGAGTGTCTGAGTTCAAGTCCTGTCTCCACCACCCAGTAGCTGTGTGACCTTTGGCAAGTAATTCAACCCTCAGGTTTGTCAGCTTTCTTGTCAATACTGTGGATACATGTATAGCTACCTCATGGTGTGGTCAGAGAGGGTTAAATGAAATAACAGGTAGAGACCCCCTGGCACACAGTAGGTGCTTATATAGAAGTTTGGTTTCTTTCCCATGCTGCTCTATAGCCTGTCTCATCCTCGTCTTTCTCCTCTGATCACACTCATTTGTCACCCTTCCTCCAAAAATGGGTTGCTAAGAGCACAGCGTACCTGGAATGCATTGTCCCAGGATGGTTTTCTCCTGGACCTCATATTTCTCTAATAAGAAATATATCTTTATATTTAATCCACTTTTTATAAAAGAGTTTGGGAAAGCCTCTCAGATGCTATTTATTCGTTTACAAATATTTTACAATTCTTTTGTCTTGTCAAATAGTACTGAAATGCCCTTAAGATGGGAATAATATAGAAAAAAATGCTTTGGCCTCACACACAGCTGAATGAAGCCTGGTTTGCACCCCGAATACAATTTCAACTTCATTTCTAATCATGATTTAAAGTCTTTTTACCCCCCTGGTGCTCTCTCTTTCAAGTCCAATATTTGCTGGTACAATACATTAGTAGCTTTAAAATGTCTCTTTCAGGCAGGAAATGTGAGCTATTAGCAGGGCTATAATAGCGCCAGCTAAAAGAAAAGGGTGATAGGCGTGGGTGTGGGCGAAAGGTGTTTTATGCAACCCCAGTGGGATCTCATCACTTTAGAAAACAATTTTACAGCCATATAGTTAAATTCACTGGTACTTAGAGGCAATTATGTGATAAAGTAAAAATATTTATGTTCTTTAGAGCTCCAAAACTGTCATTTGAAGTGTGACAAATTTTTAAGTAATTTCACCTGCAACTTTTGAAAGATTAGTTCTATGACTAAGGGCATAAAATTGAAACAGGTTGCCACTGTGAAATAAAATCAAACCTATTCTCCTCGTAATTTCACTTGAATTTAGTGCTCACAAAATGTCTCACTGTCATAGTTCTCATGCTCAAAATTTTTATTTTCTAAACAACCACAACTTGGAATTTAAAATTTTAAAACGCCATCTTCCCCTGAGGAACCTGAAATAAGTGCACGTGCACATGAATCCACACATACGTACACTTCTTGGTGCCTTGCCTGATAATTTTTTTTGCCATTTTTCTTGATGATAAGGATAAGCTCTTATTTTTCCCCTCATTCTTGTTAAAAAGTACATTAGAAGCCATAAGCCATAGAAAAGAAAGAAATCACCTACTATCATATGTTTTACGGAGCTATTTTATGGTTGTTACCTATTTGTCTCTGCTCATGTACATTTACATTTTTACATAATTGCAACTATAGTGTATACAATTTTGTATTTTTCCTCCGTATTTTATATAACACATTTTTAGTGTTGTTACATAGTCTTCACAACCATCATATTAACAAGCTGCAAAATAGTCTTCTGAATGACTGCACCATCATTTACTATACTATTCTTCTACTGTTGGGCACTTCGATGGTTTCCAGTATTTCACTATTGTACATAGTGCTGTGATGGACATTTCTATGCCTATGGCTTTCTCTTTCTTTTGCTCTATTTCCTTGGGCTAGAACCCCACAGGTGGGGTTACCACGTTAAAACATATGCACCGTTTGCTTTGACAGCTCTTGATACCTAAGGTCAAATTGCTTTTCAAAGTGTTTTATCAATTTAAATGACCTCTAGCAATATATAATTTCACCTATACCTCTGTGTATTTCAATTTCAGAGCAACCCTTTTATTTATATGGTTTCAACAATATTATACCTAATTCTAAGGCATTTACTATGTCTCTGAATCTTTGGCCTTGGTTAAGGTATTTATTCCTGCAGTTTTAACAGGTGTTAATATAACCGCATTCAAATGCAAGTGCATGCATGGACACACATGCATACACACACACACACACACAGCCCCAGATGTTAGACTTTGCCTGGGGTGGGAGGTGGGGAAATCAGTCAATTATGTGTCCTTGTTTATTGGAAGCACTAAGATGCAAAGAAGAATGAAATGTAGTATGTGGAGTTCAGACTCCACACTTTCTCACTTCATCCTTACCTCTTCTTTCCATCAACTCACTGCTTCAATGCTAAACTTCAGCTCCTGCAGAGGTTGTATTCTCTTTTATCTGAAGCAGGACACCAGCCTTTGTGCATTACTGTTGACCCACCTGGCCTTTTGCCATAGTCTAACTGCCTCTGAAAGTCACAGTGAAAATACGTGTATATTCAGTCTATCCATTCCCCCAGCCCTACAAACTGCTCCCAACCAAATAAACAAAGGATGGCCCATGGAGCTGTGCATGGAGCAGGCCGTGGACTGCTAGGGCAGCACAGGGGCTAAGTGTGCTCCTGGCTGGCCAAGCGATGGGTAACCTCACTGAGTTCCCACCAATATGGCTCATGAGTTGTGGTCATGTAATCATGAGAGACTGGGTCAGAGCTTGCAGCTCACTGTACATGGGTCACTCAGGAGCCTAGGACAGAAATAAGTTTGAATCAACACAATCAAACGGTGAAAACCTCCATATAACTAGAGGTGTAAGGAGCAAAGCTTACTGATGTCTAGAGTTGTTCTAGCTCTCATAAAAAATCATAGCTTTAATCTTTCATGTATGATGGTTCTAGTCTCATTTTTATTATAATATCATGAATAATGTATGTCTATTTTATAGCATGTGTGCACTTCCAAAAATGCTAATGCTGTATTTACTTTTACATTTTCTTCCACATAGAATTTTGCTCCCATTTTGGGAAATTTCTGCTTGGACAGCATCACAAGGGTCAGCTCCTTGGGGTTTACAGGACCTCAGTGTCTCAGCCACAAGCGCCGCTCAGCTCTGGAAGAATTCTTGCAAATGAGCTTTAGCGTTACTTGAGCTTGAAAAAGGAACTGCTCTATACCTTTGATGAATATGATGCTCACTTGTCTATTGCAGCTTGGAATGGGCCCTGCATGGATGGGTGGGTGGTCTCCACTAAGCAGCTGGATCAGCCCATCAGTGGAGAATTCAGTCCCAGAGATTCTCATGAGCGTGCTACCAGATTCTTTTGCTACAGTAGTTTGGTTCTTACATTGGGGAACATATTTTGTATCCTATAAAAAAGAGGTTGTTTCTATCAAGATCTATATACAAAATTAACTAAAAGCAGGAGAAATTAGCATGGAGTTATTTGTCTTTTAATTGAAAGAAGTGAGGGAGAAAATATATCTGGTATGGTCTTCTTTTGCCCCTCTTCTGCAATAATTCTGCCTCTCCTACCTCCCCTGTGGCGTTAGAAGAGTATTTGAGGGTTTTTTTGTTTTGTTTTGTTTTGTTTTACTTTACATCACAAATATTCAAAACCAAACCCAGAAAAGTTGACTGGCCATTCTTCCCCTTGATCAAAACTTCAAAACTTGGAAGGGAGGGAAACTGTAGCTCAAAAATTTATTTTTTCAATCACTTGCTCAACCTCTTTCAATTTTAGCTTCCCATGATACAGTAAAACTAAAAGTCTCTTGAAAGGTTATAAAGTACTATAACAACATGCTCTATATTCTCTTAAACAGGACAGCATGTGGGCAGCAACACCTCTCTTCTCTCTCCTTAATGAGAACTTAGATTGCCCAGGGAGCACTTTTAGGAAGAAAGAAGGGAACACAAGTGGGAGATCCAGAATTCAATGACCTTTGTCATGTCACCTGTGCAACTTTAGGCTAATGTTGGCAACTTCAGGCAAGTTTAATAAAAAGAGTGAGACTCTCAAGGGTGAATGACACTTGCCTAGATCTACAGTGAAGAAAGGCCCACTCTCACACTTCTGGAATCCATTTCATTTTCTTAAAGTTAAGAAAGGCTAGGGTTAGGGTTAGGTTACGATCTGGGGTGGAGGGGGAGGGTTATACAAATCAGTACTATAAATGTTTATAATCTTCATCTTCAACTCAATAACTCTAAAACTGACTTTGGTTATGGTTATGCTATTTGGTAGACACAAACTAATTTATTTCCTGTGCATTAAACCCACAGTGAAAAATTTGTTGATACTCTAGATTTTTAAAAAATCATACTTAAAACATTCCTCCCATTTCCAATAAGATGGGATTGAGTTTTCCCTCAATAATAGCTCCATGACATAGAATACCACTGTAGTCATGGAGAATCTGACACCACCACAGGCTTATCATAGAGTGCCTTCATGCCCTGATGGGAGCCTCATAGGAAATCAGCAGACTGTGCTAGGGAAAGAAGAGGACCCTCGAGGGTACCAAGACTTTGTTGCCAGAATTTGAGAAGCTTCTCTTCACACACACAGCTGGCACCAAGTTCCCTAGGATTCCTCTGGCAAGGAAGCCTGGGTAGGGCCCCGATCCCCACTCCCAGAGCTGACTGTAGGCCCTCCTGCCACAAGCATTTCTTTGCCAGTTGTTGTGGGAAAGAAGCCCATGGTTGGCTCCATAGGGCTGGGGAATAATACACTGTGATACACATAGTTAAGCGAATATGTATTTTTTCAGCCCCAAGGGTTGAATGAGTTGATTCAGATCAAAGTGTAATGATCTATAGTAGTTATGTCCTTATAACTCATGAGGTGACTTGGAAAGCATGGATGCCATGCTTCATGCTCCATGGTTGGCGCTGTTAATAATATTAATGATAATAATAACATTCTAATTAATAACAATAATGATAGTAATAGACAGGAAGTTCTCCCAGGAAAGTCCATTATAATTTTATGGGATCACACTTTCTTGTATGTTTCTAAATGTTTACAACAGACACGTTATTTTAGATTCAGAAGAAAATTATATATGTATGTGTGTATGTGATAATCTTCACATATATGTATATATATATGTATGTGTATGTGTGACATATGTTATCAATCATCATACTGAAGGGGATTCCCTCATTCTGTCGACCATTTTTTGAGAGCACAATGTGCTGTCCTCGGAGTGTTGATGCTGCTTTGAAGAATGTCCCAATGGCAACTGGGATGCCTCAGAAGAGTTCTATGAAAACTACACTGAGAAAGGGCAATGGCTCTTTCCATCTTTTTGAACGCGTGCAAATTCCCTTGCCTATACTTTGTATACTTCCTCATTTCTGTGTTTGCTTCCAGAAGGGAGGGGGCCAAGAAAGAGCTGAACTTGTTCCAAAGGGAGGTGTTTCTGGCAGGTGTGAGGATTTTAAGATAATAAAAACATGTAGCAACCAGCAGCCCCTTCAGCTGAGCAGCAGCTGCCTCTCCATGCTGTCTACTAAAGCCTGCTTCGGAAGTGTTCTTGGCTTCAGAATCTAAGCGACCCACTTCTGTGTTCCCAACCATTTGATCTTCCTACCACTTAGCCCATCGCTGGGGATTCCCAACTACTAAATTAAGAAAGTCTGAAAAGCTCTTCATTTCAACACTAGTTCCCATCCACTTTGGTAGGCAGAAAACATTGTTTTATGGTAAGCACATCATTTTCCTCAAACGGCCTGTGGCAAATAAAGGGACATAGGGATAAAATTGAATCGGAGAAAGAATGTGGCAGCAGTTACATATTTTTGGGGAAAACAAGTTTTCACTTCAGAGGTGGGAAATTCCAGAATCTTCTGTGTTTCTGGACTGAGCTTAGCACAAATGTAGGTGAGAAAAAATGGACTCGTTTCTTTTTTATCTGTTTAATGTGGGTGAGAGCCACGGTGAGCTGAAACTGACTTCATTTTGATTGCTTTCCTGAAGGTAAGAGATGGATGTTAATAATGTTTTCGACATATATTTTTATAAGGGTTTTAGAAGCCTTAGGCAGACGTGGCTGCTTTTCTAAGACTTCCTTTATGCTGTTTGCACATTTTTGAGCTTCAAACGAAGATTCTATGAGTCTGTTATTTTCAAGTGCAGATAAGAACATGATTGAAACAAATCTCTATTAAAAAAGAACAAAGATGGATGAACACATTTCTTCCATTTTACTGGGACTTACCAAATCTTGAAAGTAAAAAAAAAAAAAAAAAAAGTTGAAAACCAATAAAGCACAGAAACAGAAGCAGTGGCTAGAATATTTGATGTTTAAAACAAGAACAAAAGCAAAAATCCTAGTCAAGATATTCTACAAACATTAGTAGTAAAGTTTCAAAACAAGGCATTTTGGTCTGCCGTAAGGTCTTTCTCAAGCTTTGGGCCTCATAAAACTAAGCAGTGAATATGAATTTAGCCCCAAAACAATTGTCCTGTGATTAGTGGTAATGGTGTTGTTGCTAATATTTCTGGAAGGAGTTCAGGGGCTTGTGTGGTATGAGGGTTTATAAACTGGTGGATTTTGATACAGGCAGTATATTTTCCTCATTTCCCCTGTCACATACATCAGGATCCCCCAGAAATAATAATCATCTCCCCAAATAGGTATAATTTGATTTACTTGTAAAAATAGTGTCATTTCACAAGTGCACATAAAGTCAGAGTTATGTGTGTGTGTGTATTTTTATAAGCAATGATCCCACCATTGACTCTCCCAGAGCAGGCTCAGCTGAGAAGAGGCTATTTCTGTCAGCTAGAATGTCTGGCTCTTGATGCACAAATACTAGACAGAACTCGGTTGGAACATGGAGTGATGGGGCCAAGGTCACAGGCTGGATACCAGTTAGCTGTGCACAGAGTATACAACTGTGTCCTAGGGGCACAGATGCCCCCTGGTCATCTGACTGTGAGCTGCATGTGGTAGATCTCAAGGGAAATCCAAGCGTGAGTGGGCCAGCATGATCGGTCAAGTCCACTGGGGGACACACCAAATGCTCATGCCCCACCACAATGGGTTTCTCCTTCATGGCCACAAGGTGCTGGTCATGAGTTCTAAATGTAAAGGATTGGTTGGGGTTGGGAAGGAAGCTCTTCTGGGTTCCATGGCATTATTTTCTAGGTCATTCACAATGGAATTTTTAAGCCAAGGTTTGATTGTAATCTGAAACCATGTTCTGCACTGAGGGAGAATCCTATTTCAAAATACTTACAGATACATACCTACATATTATCCAATATGGGTTTATTAGCTAGATTTCATTTAGTTAGGAAGGCAAGATACCGCAGTAAAAAGAAACGCAACTCTGGAGTCAACTTTAAATTAGAATCCCAACTCCACACTAATTTCTACTTGAATAAACTTGGGAAAGTTAAATAATTTACTGAGCCTCAGTTCCCCAAACTATAACATGGAAAATGGTTGATACCTGTCTTCTTCCCATTTGGTGATACTCCAAAATCCTCTTTGTCCTCCCTCACGCTATTTTCCAGCTCTTCTCACTTACATAGTTTTGGAGTTTTAAGTTTCCTTAAGTGAAAACTCCCTATGTCCATTAATAAGAACTTTGAAAACTCCCCTACCCCTCCCAGTAGGGTCAGTTCCAATCTCCCCGACTCCTAACCTCTACACAAATGTAGTGGGTGTGTGTGCATGTGTGATGTGTTGGGAACGAGAGCTTCCGGCAGTACTTATTCCCATGCCCCTACACTTTTCCACCTTGAGTCACATGCAGCTTTCTGCTTCCATCTGGAAGGGGCCTTTCACATGGCCCAGCACGGCTGCCACATTAGAAGAGGAAGAAGAAAATGAGGGGAGAAGTGCTAGGAAAAGGTGGTGTCACAACTAAGGACAGAAGACCATATCTGAACTGGAACAGGATAGGATGTCCTCAGATGTTCATTCCAGGGCTCTTTAATTTGTTCTGTCCTCTGAATAGCAGAAGATATATATTTTTTCATCTTCTAGCTTGTTCATAAAATATGAGGGATAGTACGAATATATATTAAAAATTGATCATGTTTATTTAAATCTTAGAAGCTGGATTTAGAGTAACCTATTCATGGACATGCAAAGTAAAAGAAGACTCTATAATTCAATTCAGAAACTAACAAATTGGGAATATATGTTGATACTCTGAGCTCATAGCTCTTAATATCAAGAAAATGTGACATCTTGCTACTACCCTGTGGTAAGGCTAATGTAGCATGAGGCGAATTCTAATCTAATGACGTATTATAGCCTAAGGAATGTGTCTTTCACAACAGACCACCCACAGCCTTAGTTATTGATCATGCAATCCAGTACAGGTATTGGTAGATAGAGTGCAAATCAATAAGTGTCCACTGTATTCACCCAGTGATGAATAACTTCATAGCCTATTTTAATTTACCTTAATTTGCAATTCAATCGTTACATGCTTTCCTCCAAAGTGTTAATCAATTTTCAATCAAAGCAGATTGAAGTGTCACCCTGCATCCCTTTCGAATCCCAAAGCATTATTTATTTTAGAAATAAAGTCAACTCTTTGGTATATGTCTACATTTTCCTGGCAAGCTCTGAACTATAGATTTGTTGGTTTACTGACCCACTTGTACGAATAAAGGTCACCTCCTCTTCCCCATCCCATGCCATCTTGCAAAGAAACGAATTCAGGTATAATAATTTCCTATTATGGCAGCTTTAGATAAATCTACAGTTTTAATGACAACTTGCCCTCCTCCAGGTTTAGATTTTTCCATATAGTTATCTTTAAAAAGTGCCTGTCCACTTATTGATTGGCACAAACATTCAGGTCACTTAATGGATTGCTGCTCTAAGTTCTTAAGACAAAACATATTTCAGTCTGTAGCTGTATTGAAGGCTGTGCAAAAGACATACAAGTCTCCCTGGCCATATGTTTTTCTCTCTGTTTGGTTCTTCTGGAGCCCTTAAAGCTGTTGTCTATGGAACCACATATAGGAGCATCCTACCCTGCTCTGGATTTCCAGGGTCCTTCATGCTCTAGACAACTTCCTGGTTCCTTTTTTAATCAGACTTTCACCACGACTTCCATTTTCCCAGGACTTCTTGGATGACAAGAACTAATCTGAATTATTTGATAGAAATAATGGGCTATGGTGACCTAAGGTACTAATACTTCAATATTTAAAAATATAACAATGAACCATAGTACTATTTTAACTTACTTTTGAGTCCTAAGTTCCCAGCACAGTGCCTGGCAAATAGTTAAGTTTTCAGTTTTGGGCCCATAATAAGTATTCCACAGCTGTTTGTTGAATTAATAACTAAGGATACTTATTTGCATTCTAACAAGGATCTTCAAAGTTTTAACCCAAAGGGGTTTATGATGATGGTGTTATCAAAACTCAGAGTACACTTCTAAAGGGTATTTTGGGATTAGGCTACTCCAGAAGTTATGCTGAATTCTACATGTTATTGGGTGCTTGATTTACCACAGGTAAGGTTAATAAAAGTAATTTCATAAAAACAGATTTTTATAAAATACCTTGATACATCCATTTAGCAGGCATTAAAATGTTCTAATTGCTTTAAACCTAAAACCTTGAGCCCACATTCTTTTTTTTTTTTCTTAACATTCTTATTGGAGTATAATTGCTTTACAATGGTGTGTTAGTTTCTGCTGTATAACAAAGTGAATCAACTATATGTATACATACATCCCCATATCCCCTTGCTCTTGCGTCTCCCTCTGACCATCCCTATCCCACCCCTCTAGGTGGTCACAAAGCACCGAGCTGATCTCTCTGTGCTATGCAGCTGCTTCCTACTAGCTATTTTACATTTGGTAGTGTATATATGTCAATGTTACTCTCTCATTTCGTCCCAGCTTACCCTTCCCCCTCCCTGTGTCCTCAAGTCCATTCCTTATGTCTGCGTCTTTATTCCTGTCCCACCCCAGGTTCATCAGAAACTTTTTTTTTTTTTTAATTCCACATATTATGTGTTAGCATACGGTATTTGTTTTTCTCTTTCTGACTTACTTCACACTGTATGACAGACTCTAGGTCCATCCACCTCACTACAAATAACTCAATTTCGTTTCTTTTTATGGCTGAGTAATATTCCATTGTATATATGTGCCACATCTTCTTTATCCTTTCATCTGTCGATGGACACTTAGGTTGCTTCCATGTCCTGACTATTGTAAACAGTGCTGCAATGAACATTGTGGTGCATGTCTCTTTTTGAATTATGGTTTTCTCAGGGTATATGCCCAGTAGTGGGATTGCTGGGTCATATGGTAGTTCTACTGTTAGTTTTTTAAGGAACCTCCATACTGTTTTCCATAGTGGTTGTATCAATTTACATTCCCACCAACAGTATAGGAGGGCTCCCTTTTCACCACACCCTTTCCAGCATTTATTGTTTCTAGCTTTTTTGATAATGGCCATTCTGCCTGGCGTGAGGTGATACTCAATATAGTTTTGATTTGCATTTCTCTAATAATTAGTGATGTTGAGCATCTTTTCACGTGCCTCTTGGGCATCTGTATGTCTTCCCTGGTGAAATGTCTATTTAGGTCTTCTGCCCATTTTTTAACTGGGAAATTTGTTTTTATGATATTGAGCTCCATTAGCTGTTTGTATATTTTGGAGATTAATCCTTTGTCTGTTGTTTCATTTGTAAATATTTTCTCCCATTCTGAGGGTTGTCTTTTCATCTTGTTCATGGTTTCCTTTGCTGTGCAAAAGCTTTTAAGTTTAATTAGGTCCCATTTGTTTATTTTTGTTTTTATTTTCATTACTCTAGGACATGGGTCAAAAAGGATCTTGCTGTGGTTTATGTCAAAGAGTGTTTTTCCCATGTTTTCTTCTAAGAGTTTTATAGTGTCTGGTCTTACATTTAGGTTTTTAATCCACTTGGAGTTTATTTCTGTGTATGGTGTTAGGGAGTGTTTTAATTTCATTCTTTTACATGTAGCTGTCCCGTTTTCCCAGCACCACTTATTGAAGAGTCTGTCTTTTCTCCATTGTATGTTCTTGCCTCCTTTGTTGTAAATTAGGTGACCATATGTGCGTGGTTTATCTCGGGGTTTTCTATCCTGTACCATTGATCTATATTTCTGTCTTTGTGCCAGTACCATACTGTCTTGATTACTGCAGCTTTGCGGTATAGTTTGAAATCGGGGCGCCTGATTCCTCCAGCTCTGTTTTTTCCTCTCAAGACTGCTTTGGCTATTCGGGGTCTTTTGTGTTTCCATACAAATTGTGAAATTTTTTGTTCTAGTTCTGTGAAAAATGCCATTGGTAGTTTGATAGGGATTGCATTGAATCTGTAGATTGCTTTGGGTAGTAGAGTCATTTTCACAATGATTCTTCCAATCCAAGAACATGGTATATCTCTCCACCTGTTTGTATCATCTTTAACTTCTTTCATCAGTGTCTTATAGTTTTCTGCATACAGGTCTTTGGTCTCCTTAAGTAGGTTTATTCCTAGGTATTTTATTCTATTTGTTGCAATGGTAAATGGGAGTGTTTCCTTCATTTCTCTTTCAGATTTTTCATGATTAGTGTATAGGAATGCCAGAGATTTCTATGCATTAATACTGTATCCTGCTACTTTACCAAATTCATTGATTTGCTCTAGTAGTTTTCTGGTAGCATCATTAGGCTTCTCTATGTATAGTATCATGTCATCTGCAAACAGTGACAGTTTTACTTCTTCTTTTCTGATTTGGATTCCTTTTATTTCTTTTTCTTCTCTGATTTCTGTGGCTAAAACTTCCAAAACTATGTTGAATAATAGTGGTAAGATTGGGCAACCTTGTCTTGTTCCTGATCTTAGTGGAAATGGTTTCAGTTTTTCACCATTGAGAACGATGTTGGCTGCGGGTTTGTCATATATGGCCTTTATTATGTTGAGGTACATTCCCTCTATGCCTACTTTCTGTTCGGTTTTTACCATAAATGGGTGTTGAATTTTGTCAAAAGCTTTTTCTGCATCTATTGAGATGATCATATAGTTTTTATCCTTCAGTTTGTTAATATGGTGTATCACATTGTTTGATTTGTGTATATTGAAGAATCTTGCATTCCTGGGATAAACCCCACTTGATCATGGTGTATGATCCTTTTAATGTGCTGTTGGATTCTGTTTGCTAGTATTTTGGTGAGGAGTCTTGCATCTATGTTCATCAGTGATATTGGCCTGTAGTTTTCTTTTTTTGTGACATCGTTGTCTGGTTTTGCTATCAGGGTGATGGTGGCCTCCTAGAATGAGTTTGGGAGTGTTCCTCCCTCTGCTATATTTTGGAAGAGTTGAAGAAGGATAGGTGTTAGCTCTTCTCTAAATGTTTGATAGAATTCACCTATGAAGCCATCTGGTCCTGGGCTTTTGTTTGTTGGAAGATATTTAATCACAGTTTCAATTTCAGTGCTTGTGATTGGTCTGTTTATATTTTCTATTTCTTCCTGGTTCGGTCTCGGAAGGTTGTGCTTTTCTAAGAGTTTGTCCATTTCTTCCAGGTAGTCCATTTTATTGGCATATAGTTGCTTGTAGTAATCTCTCATGATCCTTTGTATTTCTGCAGTGTCAGTTGTTACTTCTCCTTTTTCATTTTTAATTCTGTTGAGTTGAGTCTTCTACCTTATTTTCTTGATGAGTCTGGCTAATGGGTTATCAATTTTGTTTATCTTCTCAAAGAACCAGCTTTTAGTTTCGTTGATGTTGGCTATTGTTTCCTTCATTTCTTTTTCATTTATTTCTGATCTGATCTTTATGATTTCTTTCCTTCTGCTAAATTTGGGGTTTTTTTGTTCTTCTCTCTCTAATTGCTTTAGGTGTAAGGTTAGGTTGTTTATTTGAGATGTTGCTTGTTTCTTAAGGTAAGACTGTATTGCTATAAACTTCCCTCTTCGAACTGCTTTTGCTGGAACCCATAGGTTTTGGGTCATCATGTTTTCATTGTCATTGTTTCTAGGTATTTTTTGATTTCCTCTTTCATTTCTTCAGTGATCTCTTGATTATTCAGTAGTGTATAGTTTAGCCTTCATGTGTTTGTATTTTTTACAGTTTTTTTCCTGTAATTGATATCTAGTCTCATAGTGATGTGGTCAGAAAAGATACTTGATACAATTTCAATTTTCTTAAATTTAGCAAGGCTTGATTGGTGACCCAAGATACGATCTATCCTGGAGAATGTTCCATGAGCACTTGAGAAGAAAGTGTAATGTGTTATTTTGAATGGAATGTCCAGGAAATATTAATTAAGGCTCTCTTGTTTAATGTGTCATTTAAAGCTTGTGTTTCCTTATTTATTTTCATTTTGGATGATCTGTCCATTGGTGAAAGTGGGGTGTTTAAAGTCCCCTACTACTATTGTGTTACTGTCAATTTCTCCTTTTACGGCTGTTAGCATTTGCCTTATGTATTGAGGTGCTCCTATGTTGGGTGCATAAATATAAGTGCTTAGATTAGCCAAGACCTTCTGTTGGGAATGAAAAAGGCCAAATCAAATTAAGGAATTTATTGGTTACATAACTGGGGGGATCCAGAGATGGTCTGGCCTTAAGGCATAAGCATTCAGTAAACAACTAGATGCAAAGACTGAAATGATCAGCCTCTTTCTCTTTTCCCCTTTCCTCTCCTGTCTTCTCTCATTTCCTCCTAGTTCAGGAAGGCAGAGATTGGGAACATGTCTTTAGCTAGCTGGAGGTTAATTGTGCTTATACTGGTAGTGGCCCTAGAAAAAAGAGAATGCTGTCCATTTATAAAATTTCAGGGAAGGACCCTGATTGGGTCTTCTTAAGTCATAAGACCATCTTTACCAATCCCTGTGCAAGAGAATCTGTTCTGCAATTGGCATCCCCATAAGAACCTTAGAAGAGAGGGAGAAGAATAGTTCTCTAAAGGAAAGTTGAGGAAATGATTACTGATCAGGTAAAAGCTATAGATGCTCCTCCCTCAAAACCCCACTCCTCTAAAGAGGTCACTGCTGTAAAAATTAGTTTTTGTTTTTCTAGGTCTATGTCCATGCATTTCTAATACATGTAAATATACACATTTATACACACATCTGTGCATAGACATGTGCATATTTGTGTATGTGTATATATACGTGTACATATGCACACACATAGATATGTCTATACATGTTTGTGTATGTTTACGACTTTCTTAAAAACATAAATTGGATTATATTATAAGTATTGTTTTATAATTTTCTTTACTTGGCATTATATATTGGAGACTTTTCCATTTCACAAAAAAAAATCTTGTATATTTTTCTAGTATTTCTCATAATTTTACTTTCTGTATTTAGCTTTTTCCTTCATCTGAGTTTTGGTGACTGGTTAGAGGCAGGAATCTCTTATCTGCCTCCCCCAAAAGCCACCACCACAAAATTACCAGTCACTTGCCTCAGTACCATTTACTGAAGAGCTCATCCTTTCATGGCTGATTTGAGAGGCTATACTAAATACTAAATCTCTGATATGTGTGCAACTGTTTCTAGCCTTTCTATTCTGTTCTGCTGATCTATTTGTACATTCCTCAATCAATCATACTATTATTATTTTTTTGTTTGTTTGTTTCTGTCATTCCTATTCTTGTTACATAAGTAATACATAGTATTTCCTTTCACATGGTTGAAGGAGTGTAGAAATATCTAGAGGAAACCTGGAAGACCTTTTTTTTCCCCTCTCATTACTCCCCTTGCCTTCCTCCCAACTATCAAAAATCGGGAGATATTATTCTCCATTCCTTATGTGTTTCCATATATACAAGAAGCTATATAGACATATCCAATTTTGTCCTTTTTATTAATATAAATGTGATCATGCTATACATATGATTTCAACTTGCTTTTGTCATTTAACACTCTTGGAGATCTTTTCATATTAGTGTATAATCAGACCTTATTTTTTTTAAACAACTGCATGGGATTGCATAGTACTATGAGATATTTATCTACTTTTCTTTTTCTGAAGACACTGTTTTTAATTAATGCAACTTTGCAGAACTTAATTGTATAGGGCAGTAGTAGGATAATTTTTATTTGAGGGTCAGAGAACAAGGTCTGAGATCTGAGGAAGAGACGGAGGTAACCAGAGAAAGAGTAGAAGGAAGAGCAGCCACAGCAGAAGCACCAATGTGCAAAGAGCCTGAGCTTGAGAAAGCATGGCCTGGATGAAATTCTAGAAGGCCTTTGTTGGAGCATAGTAAGTGAAACAGGGGAGCAAATGAGGTAAAGACAGATATATAGACAGGGGTCCTATACAGTATCTAAAAGAAATAATATTTTACTCTAAAGCAGTAGTCACTGAAAGATTTTCAGCATGGAAGTGATATTCTGTAGTGGGTTAAACTGTGGACCCAAAAAAGATATGTCTGTGTCCTAACCCCAGATACCTGTGAATATGACTTCATTTGAAAGAAAGGTCTGTGCAGATGTAATAACATGAAGAATCTCAAGACGGGATCATCCTGGATTACTTGGGTGGGCCCTAAGTCCAATGACAAATGTTCTTATAAGAAGAAGAGAACAGGGGAGAAAGGCCATGTGAAGATGGAAGCAGAGGTTGAGGTTATGCTGCCACAAGTCAAGGAAGACCTGCAGCCACCAGGAGCTGGAAGAGATGAGAAATGATTCTCCCCTGGAGTCTAGTCTTTGGAGGGTGCACAATCCTGCCAACATCTTGATTTTAGACTTCTAGTCTCGAGCAGTGAGAGAAAACACTCTTTTTTTAAGCCACCAAGTTTGTGGTACTTTGTTATGGCAGCCCCAGACACTGACATGCATTGCTTCCTTTATCTTTTTATTTATTCACTCAGATATTCAACAAATGTCTATTGAAAGTGTTCATTATATATCAAGATTGTTCCAAATCCCAGGGATACAACAGGGAATAGGAAACACACAAAAATGTTCCTGCATTTGTAAGCTTATATTCCTTTATAACACATTGTCTGTTAGTGTGGGACCTCGGGGGATTGCAGTCTTTAACGCCTGTCTTTTCTTCACTCTTACCAACTGCCATATTGGGTTTGATCTTACTTGCAGTTTCTCATGATGGGTTCTCATGTCAGTGGGCCTTTGCATATGTCGATAAAAAATTTCTTTCCTACATTTGTTAAGCAGTAGCTGAAATATTTCCTCAGCTTCTATGAAACTTCCCTAATTGTCCTCAGTAAGTTTTTAATGTCTCTATTACAGCAGGTTTCAACACTGTTTTGTAATCTTTTACCTGTTTGTCTTTCTCACTAGACTTTGAGATGCTTGAGGGAAAGGATTATTTTTGTTTTTATTTTTGTATCCCCAGGGAATGTCATAACCCATGTTCATAGTGAGTGCTCAGTATGCATTTAATTTATAAAATTTATTCATAAGAGAAATGATTGATAAATACAACTTTGTTAAATTAAAAACTTCTATTCTCTAAAAGACACTCAAAAAATTGCAAAGCCACAGACTTGTGAGGTGATATTTGTAAAACATACAATTGACAAAGTATTAGTATTCAGAGTTTATAAAATACTTCAACAGGCAAATAAGGAAAGCAAATGAAACAATTAAAAAATGGATTTAAGAGAGGACCCTCAAGATGGCAGAGGAGTAAGATGTGGAGATCACCTTCCTCCCCACAAATACATCTACATGTGGAACAACTCCTACAGAACACCTACTGAACACTGGCAGAAGACCTCACACTTCCAAAAGGCAAGAAACTCCCCACGTACCTGGGTAGGGAGAAAGAAAAAAGAAAATACAGAGACAAAAGAATAGGGATGGGACCTGCACCTCTGGGAGGGAGCTGTGAAGGAGGAAAAGTTTCCAGACACTAGGAAGCCCCTTCCCTGGTGGAAATGGTGGGTGGGTGGTGGGGAGGCTTCAGGATCATGGGGGATAGTGCAATGGCAGGAGTGCAGAGGGCAGGCGGGGAGATTCCCACTTGGAGAATCGGTGTTGACCACCACTCACCAGCCTGAGAGGTTGTCTGTTCACCTGACGGGGCGGGTGGAGGCTGGGAGAAGGGCTCTGGCTTCGGGGTTCAGATCATGGCGGGGAGGACTGGGGTTGGCTGCGTGAGCGCAGCCTGAGGGGGGCTCGTGCACCGTGGCTGACTGGGAGCGACCCGGGGGGTGAGGTCTGGGACTGCCTGGGAGTCGGGAGTCCGTTGTTTTGGGGTGCGCAAGGAGAGGAGATTCGGAGTGCCGCCTGAACGAGCTTCAGAGATGGGCACGGACACCAGAGACAGGCATGAAACGCTGGGGCTGCTGCTGTGGCCACCAGGAATCCTGTATGCAAGCACGGGTCGCAATCCACACCACCTCTCCCAGGAGCCTGTGCAGCCCACCACTGCCAGGGTCCCATGATCCAGGGACAACTTCCCCGGGAGAACACACGGAGCACCTCAGGCTGTTGCAATGTCACACCAGCCTCTGCCGCTGCAGACTCACCCCGCATTCTGTACCCCTCCCTCCCCCCAGCCTCAGTGAGCCAGAGACCCCTAATCAGCCACTCCTTTAACCCCCTCCTGTCTGGGTGAAGAACAGATGCCCTCAGGCATCCTACACACAGAGGCGGGGCCAAATCCAAAACTGAACCCCAGGAGCTGTGCGAACAAAGAAGAGAAAGGGAAATCTCTCCCAGCAACCTCAGGAGCAGCGGATTAAATCTCCACAATCAATCTGATGTACACTGCATCTGTGGAATACCTGAATAGACAACGAATCATCCCAAAATTGAGGTGGTGGACTTTGGGAACAACTGTAGACTTTGGGTTTGCTATATGCGACTGACTAGTTTCTGATTTTTATGTTTATCTTAGCATAGTTTTTAGTGCTTGTTATTATTGTTGGATTTGTTTATTGGTTTGGTTGCTCTCTTCTTATTCTAAATTACTTTTTTCATTTTTTTATTTTAATAACTTTAAAAAATTTTTTAGTTTAATAATTTTATTTTATTTTGTTTTATTTTATTTTTTCTTTCTTACTTTTTTCCTCCCTTTTATTCTGAGCCATGTGGCTGAAAGGGTCTTGGTGCTCTGGCAGGGTGTCAGGCCTGAGCCCCTGAGGGGGGAGAGCCAAGCAGGACATTAGACCACCAGAGACCTGGCCCCACATAATATCATCAGCGAGAGCTGTCCCAGAGACTTCCGTCTCAAGGCTAAGACCCAGGCCACTCAACAACCAGCAAGCTGCAGTGCTGGACACCCCATGTCAAACAACTAGCAAGACAGGAACACAACACCACCCATTAGCAGAGACGCTGCCTAAAATCATAATAAGTTCAGAGATACCCCAAAACACACCACCAGACATGGTCCTTCCCACCAGAAAGACAAGATACAGCCTCATCCAACAGAACACAGGTACAAGTCCCCTCCACCAGGAAGCCTACACAACCCACTGAATGAACCTTACCCACTGGGGGCAGACACTAAAAACAATGGGAACTACGAACCTGTGGCCTGCGCACAGGAGACCCCAGACAGAGGAAGTTAAGCAAACTGAAAAGACAGAGAAATACGCAGGAGATATATGAGCAAAGTAAAAACCGACTGGACCAAACAAATGAAGAGGAAATAGGCAGACTATCTGAAAAAGATTTCAGAGTAATGATAGTAAAGATGATCAAAAATCTTAGTAATACAATGGAGAAAATACAAGAAACGTTTAACAAGGACCTAGAAGAACTAAAGAGCAAGCAAACAATGATGAACAACACAATAAATGAAATTAAAAATTCTCTAGAAGGGATCAATAGAATAACTGAGGCAGAAGAACGGATAAGTGACCTGGAAGATAAAATAGTGGAAATAACTACTGCAGAGCAGAATAAAGAAAAGAGAATGAAAAGAATTGAGAACAGTCTCAGAGACCTCTGGGACAACATTAAACGCACCAACATTCGAATTATAGGGATCCCAGAAGAAGAAGAGAAAAAGAAAGGGTCTGAGAAAATATTTGAAGAGATTATAGTTGAAAACTACCCTAACATGGGACAGGAAATAACCAAGTCCAGGAAGGGCAAAGAGTCCCATACAGCATAAATCCAAGGAGATACACGTCAAGACATATTAATCAAACTATAAAAAATTAAATACAAAGAAAAAATATTAAAAGCAGCAAGAAAAAGCAACAAACAGCATACAAGGAAATTCCCATAAGGTTAACAGCTGATCTTTCAGCAGAAACTCTGTAAGCCAAAAGGAAGTGGAGGACATATTTGAAGTGATTAAAGGGAAATACCTACAATCAAGATTACTCTACCCAGCAAGGATCTCATTCAGATTTGATGGAGAAATTAAAACCTTTACAGACAAGCAGAAGTTAAAAGAATTCAGCACCACCAAACCAGGTTTACAACAAATGTTAAGGGAACTTCTCTAGGCAGGAAACACAAGAGAAGGAAAAGACCTACAAAAACAACCCAAAACAATTAAGAAAATGGTAACAGGAACATAAATATCGATAATTACCTTAAATATAAATGGATTAAATGCTCCAACTAAAAGACATAGACTGGCTGAATGGATACAAAAACAAGATCCATATGTATCCTGTCTACAAAAGACCCACTTCAGACTTAGGGACACATAGAGATTGAAAGTGAGGGGATGGAAAATGATATTCCATGCAAATGGAAATCAAAAGAAAGTTGGAATAGCAATTCTCACATCAGACAAAATTGACTTTAAAATAAAGACTATTACAAGAGACAAAGAAGGATACTACATAATGATCAAGGGATCAATCCAAGAAAAGATATAACAATTGTAAATATTCATGCGCCCAACGTAGGAGCATCTAAGGCAAATGTTGATGGCCATAAAAGGGGAAATTGACAGTAACACAATAATAGTAGGGGATTTTAACATCCAACTTTAACCAATGGACAGATCATCCAAAATGAAAATAAATAGGGAAACACAAGTTTTAAATGACACATTAAACAAGATGGACTTAATTGATATTTATAGGACATTCCATTCAAAATCAATAGAATACACTTTCTTCTCAAGTGCTCATGGAACATATTCCAGGATAGATCATATCTTGGGTCACAAATCAAGCCTCTGTAAATTTAAGAAAATTGAAATCGTATCAAGTATCTTTTCTGACCACAATGCTATGAGACTATATATCAATTACAGGAAAAAAACTGTAAAATATACAAACACATGGAGGGTAAACAATACACTACTACATAACCAAGAGATTACTGAAGAAATCAAAGAAGAAATCAAAAAATACCTAGAAACAAATGACAATGAAAATACGATGACCCAAAACATATGGGATGCAGCAAAAGCAGTTTGAAGAGGGGAGTTTATAGCAATACAATCTTACCTCAAGAAACAAGAAAAATCTCAAATAAACAACCTAACCTTACACCTAAAGCAATTAGAAGAAGAGAACAAAAAACACCCCAAATTTAGCAGAAGGAAAGAAATCATAAAGATTAGATCAGAAATAAATGAAAAAGAAATGAAGGAAACAATAGCAAACATCAATAAAACTAAAAGCTGGTTCTTTGAGAAGGTAAATAAAACTGATAAACCATTAGCCAGACTCATCAAGAAAAGAAGGGAGATGACTCAAAACAGAATTAGAAACGAAAAAGGAGAAGTAACAAATAACACTGCAGAAATACAAAGGATCATGAGAGATTACTACAAGCAACTATATGCCAATAAAATGGACAACCTGGAAGAAATGGACAAATTCTTAGAAAAGCACAACCTTCCGAGACTGAACCAGGAAGAAATAGAAAATATAAACAGACCAATCACAAGCACTGAAATTGAAAATGTTATTAAAAATCTTCCAACAAACAAAAGCCCAGGACCAGATGGCTTCACAGGCGAATTCTATCAAACATTCAGAGAAGAGCTAACACCTATCCTTCTCAAACTCTTTCAAAATATAGCAGAGGGAGGAACACTCCCAAACTCATTCTACGAGGTCAACATCACCCTGATACCAAAACCAGACAAAGATGTCACAAAGAAAGAAAACTACAATCCAATATCACTGATGAACATAGATGCAAAAATCCTCACCAAAATACTAGCAAACAGAATCCAAGAGCACATTAAAAGGATCATACACCATGAGCAAGTGGGGTTTATTCCAGGAATGCAAGGATTCTTCAATATACGCAAATCAATCAATGTGATACACCATATTAACAAATTGAAGAATGAAAACAATATGATCATATCAATAGATGCAGAAAGAGCTTTCGACAAAATTCAACACCCATTTATGGTAACAACCCTCCAGAAAGTAGGTATAGAGGGAACTCACCTCAACATAATAAAGGCCATATATGACAAACCCACAGCCAACATCGTCCTCAATGGTGAAAAACTGAAACCATTTCCACTAAGATCAGGAACAAGCCAAGGTTGCCCACTCTCACCACTATTATTCAACATTGTTTTGGAAGTTTTTGCCACAGAAATCAGAGAAGAAAAAGAAATAAAAGGAATCCAAATCAGAAAAGAAGAAATAAAGCTGTCACTGTTTGCAGATGACATGATACTATACATAGAGAATCCTAAAGATGCTACCAGAAAACTACTAAAGCTAATCAATGAAGTTGGTAAAGTAGAAGGATACAAAATTCATGCACAGAAATGTCTTGCATTCCTATACACTAATGATGAAAAATCTGAAAGTGAAATTAAGGAAACACTCCCATTTACCATTGCAACAAAAAGAATAAAATACCCAGGAATAAACCTACCTAAGGAGACAAAAGACCTGTATGCAGAAAACTATAAGACACTGATGGAAGAAATTAAAGATGATACAAATAGATGGAGAGATATACCATGTTCCTGGATTGGAAGAATCAACATTGTGTAAATGACTATACTACCCAAAGCAATCTTCAGAGTCAATGCAATCCCTATCAAACTACCAATGGCATTTTTCACAGAACTAGAACAGAAAATTTCACAATTTGTATGGAAACACAAAAGACCTGGAATAGCCAAAGCAATCTTGAGAAAGAAAAAAACGGAGCTGGAGGAATCAGGCTCCCTGACTTCAGACTATACTACAAAGCTACAGTAATCAAGACAGTATGGTAATGGCACAAAAACAGAAATATAGTTCAATGGAACAGGATAGAAAGCCCTGTGATAAACCCATGCACATATGGTCACCTTATTTTTGATAAAGGAGGCAAGAATATACAATGGAGAAAAGACAGCCTCTTCAATAAGTGGTGCTGGGAAAACTGGACAGCTACATGTAAAAGAATGAAATAAGAACACTCCCTATCACCATACACAAAAATAAACTCAAAATGGATTAAAGACCTAAATGGAAGGCCAGACACTATCAAACTCTTAGAGGAAAACATAGGCAGAACAGTCTTTGACATCAATCACAGCAAGATCCTTTTTGACCCACCTCCTAGAGAAATGGAAAAAACAAAAACAAAAATAAACAAATGGGACCTAATGAAACTTAAAAGCTTTTGCACAGCAAAGGAAACCATAAACAAGACAAAAAGACAACCCTCAGAATGGGAGAAAATATTTGCAGATGAAGCAGCTGACAAGGGATTAATCTCCAAAATTTACAAGCAGCTCATGCAGCTCAATATCAAAATAAACAACCCAATCCAAAATTGGGCAGAAGATCTACATAGACATTTCTCCAGAGAAATACAGATTGCCAACAAACACATGAAAGCATGCTCAACATCACTAATCATTAGAGAAATGCCAATCAAAACTACAATCAGGTATCACCTCACACTGGTCAGAATGGCCATCATCAAAAAATCTACAAACAATAAATGCTGGAGAGGGTGTGGAGAAAAGGGAACCCTCTTGCACTGTTGGTGGGAATGTAAATTGATATAGCCATTATGGAGAAAAGTATGGAGGTTCCTTAAAAAACTAAAAATAGAACTACCATATGACCCAGTAATCCCACTACTGGGCATATACCCTGAGAAAAGCATAACTCAAAAAGAGAGTAATGTACCACAATGTTCATTGCAGCACTATTTACAATAGCCAGGACCTGGAAGCAACCTAAGTGTCCACTGACAGATGGATGGATAAAGAAGATGTGGCACATATATACAATGTAATATTACTCAGCCATAAAAAGAAATGAAATTGAGTTATTTGTACTGAGGTGGATGGACCCAGAGTCTGTCATACAGAGTGAAGTAAGTCAGAAAGAGAAAAACAAATACTGTATGCTAACATATATATATGGAATCTAAAAAAAAAAATGGTTCTGAAGAACCTAGGGTCATGACAGGAATAAAGACTCAGACGTGGAAGGTGGACTTGGGGATGTGGGGAGGGGGAGGGGTGGGTTGGGACGGGGTGGGGGAGTGGCACTGGCATACGTACACTGCCAGGTGTGGAATGGATGGCTGGTGGGAGGCGGCTGTGTGGCATGGGTGATTGGCTCGGTGCTTTGTGACCACCTAGAGGGGTGAGATGGGGGCGGTAGTGGGGGATGCGGGAGGGAGGAGGTACGGGGATGTATGTATATGTATAGCTTATTCACTTTGTTATAAAGCAGAAACTAACACACCATTGTAAAGCAATTATACTCCAATAAAGATGTTAAAAAAAACCCCAAAACAGTTATGAAAATGGTAATAGGAACATACATATAAATAATTACCTTAAATGTAAATGGATTAAATGCTCCAACCAAAAGACATAGACTGGCTGAATGGATACAAAAACAAGACCCGAATATATGCTGTCTGCAAGAGACAGACCTACTTCAGACCTAGGGACACATGCAGACTGAAAGTGAGGGGATGGAAAAAGATATTCCATGCAGACGGAAATCAAAAGAGCCCACATTCTTTAGTTTGGTTCATTGCAGTGATCAAAATTATCAAAATAATTTATTTACTAGGTTATAGATGAATAGGGTAGCTTCTAATCAATAGTAGACTTCTGAATACCCAAGACAAGTCTACCAACCGACTACGGTTTCTTTATTTGAATAACTTACTTCATCTTCTTCCCTGGCAAATTCTACATTGTCTGATCTCTCATATCCATCATCAATTTTGTTTTATTTTCACTTGTATAGAAGAGAGCCCCACCCCCAATTTGACACGGTGAAAGTACCCAGAATCAATTTTATTAGGTTAACATCTTATCATAGACTAATAGGACCGAAATAACCCTCCAACAATCATAGATTTCCAGAGCTGGGAGGAAACACTAGAGATAATTTAGTCCAAACCCTTTAGTAGAAACAACAGATTTGACTTAATAATTTGGCCAGAGTGACACAGCAAGTTTAGATTAGAATTTAGGCTCATTAATTCCTATTTCAGAATTTTTCTGTAGCACAATAGGTCATCTGTAGTCACACTGTCTTTAATTCATTCAAAACCCTTTTTTATTGTACATCTATAATGTGCCTTGGTGATGCAGGGACACAAGACAGTGCTAGGTTGATGCTGCCCTATTGCACTGCCCCTACCCTCAAGGTGCTCACAGTCTAATACGTGTCACAGATGTCTAAACAGATAACTCCCACCAATATAAAAATACAGAGCATTGTGGAAACACCTAGCAGGGCACCTAACTCAACCTGAGGTCAGAGAAGACACCTGAGCTGAGGCTTCCCTTCTAAGCCCCAGGGCTAACCTAACAGACACATGGAATCATTGCTGAGAAGAACATCTGACTTACTGGTCATGCTTCCCCCAAAGTCACACTAGTTCTCTTGTGACATTCTAGTGATCTACTCCATGTGGTATTGACTACAACCAGCAGAAAAGATTGACTTAAAGAAAACACCAAACATCTCAGAAAAAAGGAGAATAGCACTGCTTTAAGCAAAATAGGATTCTACATTTTAGAATGGATAAGAAGGAAATGTAGGAATGCCAGTGCCTCTAGCTTGGTAAGATGTGAAGCCAAAATAGGTCACATGTTCAATGTTGCTACTAGTGAATTGCACACAGGCTTGACCAATCGTTGTAAGTCACCAGGCAAAACAAGCAGTTTCACAAGGGCTAGAGTCCAAGAATTGCATGTGTAGGATCAGGTAAAAGATGCATTTCTGTGCTCAGCTGAAAAGAAGCACGGCTATAGCAGAAAGGAGATCCAAAGGGTGGTGACTTGTTGCCAAGTTCAGGAAGCCATATAAGCTCTCCAAGGTTTATATATTCCAGATGCCACAGGATTGCCTTTTAGTCTAATCAGTTCCTCAACAAAAATACTCTTGTCAGACCACTGGGTTATTTCACTTTGGAGAGGAATATTTCTTGAATGTTATGGTGGAAGTCAGAAGAAGATAGAATATAATATTATTGGAATTTATGATTGGCTGATTATTATAGCATATCCATAAGCTGAGGTGCACCTGCAGTTCAGTTGTGTGATTGGTCTTCATGAGGATTTGACTGACTGTCAATGTCTCCATTTTTCATGTTATAACAGCAACCTCACTCTTATATATGCATATATAACAGTTTTTTAAGGGAATGTGAAACTGTTTCAAGGGGTCTTTTTAAAAATCAAATAAGCAGCTGCAAATGGGGAAATAACCATTCCGACTCTGTTTGGGAAACAGCTCTGATCACTCAGGGTATTCAGCAACTGCACAGGGAACTTATTTAGAACAGCTCTGAATATACCATGAAAACCAGCCCTAAGCTAATTCATCTGATTGTACTCTTGGCAGCTCTTTTTGGATTGCTAACACTTTGCAGCTGTAAAAATAAAACAAAAACACCCTTGAAATAAGTTAGGTGCATATATGAAAAGCACAGCTGGGCTACTCCCACAGATCATCTGTAGATACAGGATTCTGTTTTTAAATGCTATTTTGTGAAAGGGAAAGACCATGGCCATCGCTGAAGAAAAGCCAAAATTGCAAAGAGAATTCATTCACAGTTCTTTTTTCCCTCTTTACCTTTTCTCTCCTATATCTCTGGCACCATTTTACTGAGCTCCATAGAAATTGCTGTGAGAAACATCAAGTTTTGGCTAAGTCTACAGAAAACCAAGTAGAGATCAAGCAATTTTTGGAGGCTCAGAATAACAGAGAATCTGGATAATTCTGTGCATGAAATTTCTTTATTTGCTATAGGGATTCTTTCATCTCAAATTCTTTGGATAATTGTTTATGTTCACATGGTCTTCATAGGAACACTTTTAGAAGTTATGGGGGTCAAATTCCCTTATTGACTTTTTAGTGTACTGGAGTTAACATATCTTTCTAGAAAACTTTCAGTCCATCTTTAGTCCACCTAATGACACTTAGAGAACCATACACTTGAATATTTCTTATTTGCAATTTTCTTTAGTACGTTGCACATGAATGCTTTATCATGTCCAAACTTCAGAAAGCTCCATGAGGGAAGGGCCTGCATCTCTTACACACAGCATCCTTGCCTATGGCTCATCACAAATGTGATCGTGTCATTAAAATTCTTTCATCGTTCCCCTTTATCTTTGTCATAAACCTTGTAATTTCCATTTGATTTTTCTTCCTTTTCAGTCTTATCTCCTGCACTCTACTCCAGCAGTTTTCTTCTCAGCCAATAATGAACACTTGTTTTTGCGACACTCCACATTTAGCTCACACTTCTCTGCTCTAAAAGCTTTTCCCTCTGTCTGGAATATGCTCTCCATTTCTGTCTGGGATGCTCCATTTGTCCTTCCCATTCACTGTGACCTTCCTTTTGAAGCCTTCTTTAACTTCCCCAGGGCAGCCCTACATGTCTTTTTCTCTGTTCTTCCTAAGGATAGTGTGAATTACTTCATCATAGGATTGATCATCTTGCCTTTCAATGAGATGGAACACTCCCTCGGGCCAGAGCCTTGCCTTTTTATGCTTGTATTCAGAAGTGATATAGGGGCATTTACCAATTAGGACACCAGCCACACATGCCTAGTTCATCTGTGCTGGGGCATGATGGCTGAGTGCAGCCTGCTTCCATCACCAGCGCCAGCAGCTACCAAACACTCACTTACCATTTACTGAACAAATTGAGACATTCAATGGATGACAGAATAAATGAATGGACGGATGAATGAATGATTGTTTTTTTAATTCAAGTTCATGGAATAACTAACTTGTCTGTTAGTGGCAAAGGATGCTTTTCTAATTTTGAAATATTATCTCACATTTATCAGTCACTCACCACAGAAACCTGGAAATCAAGTTTCCAAACGTTTTATTCAGATCCTATTTAAAGTGGATCTTTCTAAGCTACAGGCAAATCTCACTTATATGTGCATAGATTCTTTGAGTTACGGTTTATTCACAAGAAACCATGTTTTAAAGTTCTTATTAAGAATTAGCACCTACTATAAATTAAGTAGGTATTCACAGTGTGGCTTCATTATATGGCTTGAAGTGTTGTGAATTCCCAGAGCACCAGACACATCCAGATAAAAAAAATTTTTAAAAACACATTATACCGCTAATGTAAAAGCTTTTGGGATCAAGCTCCTACTCATCTCTTACATCAGCAGAGCCCTTCAGACTCTCCAAAGTGCCTTCTCATGCATTTTATAAAACTAGGGAAGCTGGCATCACCCCATTTTACAGATGAGAAAACAGGTACTAACAGGATCAATGCATTGCGCGTGAAATGCAACTTGATAACAACCCAAGTTGAAGGGCCCTGATCCACTGCGTCCTGGATCAGACCTGGACCCATGTTTTCTGTCCGTTATCTTTTTGGCTACACTTCTCTGCAGTTGTATCTGTGTTTTCAACAGTGCTAAGCACACATAATCAACAGATGTATTTCTTGTCTTTGCTCCTGTTTATATATTTAATTCCTTGGTGTAAAACTGAGCCCAGCATTACATGGTGAATGGCCTTTGTCTCAGAGGTATTAAAAATTATATTATTATAATATTATTAATCTCTTGATTATGTGAGCCCGTTTCTTTTGAGAATAAATTTACAATGTTTTAATTGTCACCATGGTATGTGGTAGCTAGTGACATAGTTGTAAGCAGATGTTAGTAGAAATTTCAATGGCAGTACCAGGTGATGACAAACATATCATAATATAGGAAACACTGAAATAAAACTTTTACATTCTAAATTATCTGGCTAGATCATAACATGTAGCAAAGCAGGATATTTCTTGCAATATGCTTTCTAACACCTTGGCCAAGAAAGACATGGTTATCAATTTCCCTGAAGCTTAAGTCACAGCTTGAACATTTTCAGTAAGAAGAGGGTTTTTCAGGATTGTTAGCTCAATGTCCCTTTTCTTAATTTTATCCCATGAGCTCTAAGTAGATCTTCTTGATACCAGGGAAATTATTTCTTTTCTTCCTTTGGGTTTACATTGTCTGCATGGTTGTTAAAGGTGTGTCTGTGGCTTTCTTTCTCTTTAAATGATTAAGTTTTCTATATTTCTTTTTTTGCTAACATTTTGCCATACATCAGTGCACTGACACCAAATAATAATTTTAGTAGATTTTATGACAATTAGAAAATCCTGAAAAGGTTATTTGTTATTAAGCTCAATAAAAAAGGACTTCTTTATTAGAACATTAAAGTTTGCCTGACTTAAGCCTATTCATTGCTGTTTTAAACAATCATCCTCTCATATATTATTATGTGTCAATAGCTATTGTGCTCATTCCACACACCAATCAACAGACCAGTGGATTCTGGTACAGATAATTAGTTTGACTCTAACAAGATATCTTTGCTAAGCTGTTGGCTTTCTTTTCTAAAGTTGATACAATTCAAGTTTACTACTAGGTCTCGGCTTGAATTTTTAACTTAAAGCGCTATAGAGTACCTGGGCTCTGCTAGCCCTCAAGTTGCCTGATCTGCTTCTGGGTCTTATGGGAATTAGAGCGGAAGGTGAGACATATGGCTAAAGCCTCTAACCCCATTGTGACAACTCCCAAGTTCCTCACACTTTTTTTCTGGTAAATATTTATAGGTCAGTCACTGTGTTAGACGTGGGAGACACATTATGAGCCTACACATTCTCTGCCCCCAGGTAACTCAGGAGCAAATGGAAGAAATCACGGTATTCAGATAATCATACTAAAAAATTTCATCTGTAGCAGGTGCTTCCAAGGAGAGAAATATGATTTGATGAAAGTATACAACAGATTTGATCTAAACAGGAAGTAACTGATAACAAATTTCAGTTAATGTATTGTAGAAAGCCGAGGAGGGTTAAGAAGACTGGCATAAAGGGCTAAGGGCTCAGGACAAGTGGGAAAATTACAGGCAATATAGAGAGGAACATGGAAGAACAGAAGAGGAAACAAAAGGAGAGGAAGAGGAAAGATGGGGTTAAGACACATAAAGTACGGTTGATAGAACTTCTCACAATGGACTTCAACATCTAGATCTCCAGACCATATGGGTTCTGTGGTGGTGAGGAGACAGGAGATGGTGATAGTAATAGGCTAGGATTCATAAAGGAGAAGGGACCATAACAGAGATGGATGTGTAGCAAAATGAGAATCAGGAGGGGTCTGGATGGAAAGAGAAATCAGGAAGTAGAAGTTTAAACTATTGACTACATTCAGAATGTTCTAGGTCTTGAGTAATCAGAAAATATACGGTTCTATCAAATTACTAGAATTTTTGAGAAAATATCTCATTATGCTTATCTTTTTACCTCTCTGACCACATCTCCTCAGTCTCCCTACGTGGGCCCCAATTTTGTATGTGCTCTCAAGCTTTGGTCGTTCATCCTGGCTTTTTCCTGAATCACCCCCACGAAGAGTACATTTCATGATCACATCCATATTGTTGACTTTCAAACCTACTCCTCCAGCCCCGACTGCTTTCCTGCACTACTTACAGCCTCATATTTCAAATCTGGGTAATCTGTTGTCAACTCTAACTCCCCACATCTAAATATAAACCACACATTCTCCCCTCTCTACAGAATCTCCAGCCCAGCAGCCTCACTTCTGTTAATGGCCATGCACTGTCCCAGACACAAAGGTAGAAACCCTTGAGGCATGTTTAAGTCATCCTTGACTGCTTCCATCCTGGCACCTCCATAGCCAGTCTATCACCAAGTCCCATGACTTTCAGATGACTCTCAAGTTCACCCCATCTTCTCATTCTAACTGCCAACATCCTGGCCCAGGCCCACAAGGCTTCAAGACTGACACATGGCAGAGCCTTTAGTCTGTTCTCCCAGACTCCGGGGCTTTCTTCTCCTCAATACATTCTAAAAACATCTGTTTAATATTCCAAAAATTAAATTTTAAACATGACTTTCTCCTTTTTAAGAACTTATAATGGCTCCCAATACCTTAAAGCATCTAGTCTAAATGCTTTGCCTAGCCTAGTTAATCTCCCCACTGCCTCCCTCTCATGCTGGACTAATTTCTACCTTCTACCTTGTACTTTGATTTGCCATGTTTCCTGACCCAAGAACATCCTTCCCTATCTTCTTAACCCATACAAATTCTATTTTTTCTTTAGGTATACTTTCTTGTTTTATAATCTGTTTAAACCCATCCCTACTAGCCATGATATATTTGTCAAGCTTTATTCTCTATTATTTGTGTTATGAAAATAAGAATGTTTGTTTTTGTCGCTTTCAAAATATAAAATTAATTCATCTTTATTGTGATTTTCTAAATTATATACCACCTCCATGCGATTGTGGTAACCAGCATTCCCTGTCACAGGCTCTACTCTTATAAGATGCTTCTTATACAAATTGATCCTTTCTGACTTTTGTATCTAAATGCTTATAGATGCATCACTCTGATGTTTTCTTAATTAAATGCTTTCATGCACTGTTATATAAATGTGTCATGAAGACTCCTTACCTCAGACAATTTGAATTACTTTTACTCTTTATAAGCAACGAAGATATTTGATAATGAAATCAAAATGGTTCCAAAGAATTTCCTGTTTAGATCTGGGGGATACAAAAATAGATATATAATTATTAGAAAAAGTAAATATTTTATAAAATAAAGCAATAGGAAGGATATTTTTAAGATTTTTTTTTGATGTGGACCATTCTTAAAGTCTATTGAATTTGTTACAATATTGCTTCTGTTTTATGGTTTGTTTTTTTTTTTCTTTCGGCCACGAGGCATGTGGGATCTTAGCTCCCTGACCAGGGATTGAACCTTCACCCTCTGTATTGGAAGGCAAAGTCTTAACCACTGGACCGCTAGGAAAGTCCCCAATAGGAAGTTTTAAAAAGCATTCAGTGCCTGTAAATGGGGAGATTATTCCCTAAGTATTCAGAGATGGCTCATCTGAGTTGGGTAACTTTACTGGTTTTTCCATCTTGCCAGGTTTCTCCATGACTTGTGCTTTGCAGAATAATATAGTCATTGGAAATTGTGGATTTTATTGTTAGTGACCTAAATACATTCTGATTGGCCTAATTATAATGGATGTGGAATAGCTGTTTTGTTTTTGACTGCATTTTTCCTCAATATTCATAATCAATATTTATCTTGGAAAATACATCTTGGGACCAATAATGAGATGCACCCTCTGTGTGAAGGCATGGACATCATTACTGATTTGTTCACCCTTAGTAATTCTTCCAAATTGTCCCTCAGTGATAGCATGCCATTAGGTCTGAGCTGGAAGCCAACTGTACAATTTGATGACGGTGACTGAGCTTGCATTGGCTAAGACAGACAGATCAGACTCCTCACAAGTTAATCCTGCACAAGCTTTCACTGCGCCCCCATCAGAATTAATATCTCTTTCCCCTTGGACTTTGCACAACCTGTAAGTAGCTCCTCGAAGTCAGGGATAATATCTTCTTTATTTCTGTATTCCACAAACCTACCACAAACCCATGTTCCTAGGAGGTTCTAGTAAGACATTCAAGGTTCCTCATGGCCTGCACGTAATCTACCTTTCCTGCCTCACTGCCCACTTCTCCTCATGAAGACAACACACGTTAACAAACTACCTGCTGTTCCCTGTATCCAACTCAATTTTTCTAACTGTGTTTTTCCGTTACCTGAATATTCATTCAAACTTCACATTATCTAAATCCAATTTACCTTCTAAATGTCCCCTTCATGAGGTTTATCTTCACACCCTCTCCTCTCTACCCACAACCCTTAACCCCTACTAACTAATTGCTCTCCTTTGAGAACTCCCATACCATTCATCAGTGTCTTCTTTTTTTAAATTTATGTCACATTCTACCTAGTATTCTAGTGGTGGCTATAGCTGTCTTAACTCCCTTTAGAGTAGCGGCCTCATTTATTGTTTACTCCCCCAAGGTACCTAGCATTTATGCATAGTAGGTGCTTAAAAAGCATTTGTTGAATTTTAATAGAATGGTTTCCTAGAATCACTAGATCCTCTGCTCATTTTAGGAACAAGGATTAGGGGCTGTAGAGTATAGTAGTTAATAGCATGAACTTTGAAGCAAACCGACTCAGTCCATATCCCATCTCTGCTTCTTCCTAACCAGTGACCTTGAGCAAGTTCCTTGACCTCTGTCTGCCTCCATGTTCTTATCTGTGGAATGGGGTAACACTCATAACTACTGCATGGGGCTTAGAATTTAATAAGTAATACATATAAAAGAACCTAAAATAGTACCTGATACTATGTAAATATCACATACACATTAGTTCAACCCCTCAGAGAAGTTATCTCAGGTTCTATTACTAATTTTCTGAAAGGTTGTTCCCTTTCATCTAGCTGGTTTCCTGTCACATTTTTTTTCTCTCATCCCTCTCAATTGCCTGACTCAATTACATGGTGTTGAATGATTTTCTCCCTTAGCTGTTCTTTTCCTTAACAAGTTTATTTCTAGTTTTCCTTGAGTTTAATACTACATATAGCTACATTTACATTTATTATGCATAAGTTAATGTCCACATATAGAACAAAGTGGTAGATCTGTAATATGCAAATGGAAAATGGGTTTTTTATTGGTACAGCCAGGGGAGATATGGAAGAAACAGTATTGTGGTAGAAATAATATAAAAGGAATTGTGTATGTGTTTGCAGGTAAGTAGGAGTGTGATAGGGCAAAAATTCATGCTGGGTGAAAAACTAACCTTTCCACACGGAAATCTTCTTTAAGAATCAGAAATATTCAGAAACATTACATGGTTTCTTCAACAGTGGATATTGTCAGCCCAAACGACTTGTTTATGACAGTCAACACATTAACGTATACTCAATATAATTATATTAGCTTAATAACATTCTATCTCTTTTTAATGAAAATTATATTATTAGGCTGCTTTAGTATTTAGCTCTAAGGAATAAATAGTTGTTGGCTTAGATGCATTTTTGCTAGTGATATCCTATAGGTGGACACATGTTTAGCATATATCCCCATTCTTCTCCCTGCCCAGCTCCCTTTCCAAGCAATAAGCACCCTGACAATCTCTGCCACAAATAACTATATAACTTTGGACTGATTTCATATGTGATGATTTAATATCAAATTCATACCTCTATGTCTTTGCATTGCAGTAAAAGTTAACATCTCAGTAACATTTTCTAGTAAAACTTTTAAAAGCACTGACATTACTTGCAAATCTGACACACAGTTCTACCATTTTGAATTTTGAGTCTTTTATCAAATTAGAGCAATCAAAGAACATTCAGTCTGAGTTCACAGGCCTATGTGATATCCCAGTTTTGGCTTCTATGTTAAACTCAGTAAACAAGTTCCATCCATCCCCCATCTATTTAAAAAGCCAAAAAAATTTTCTCTGCATATTCTTTTTCCAGTTGACTCCCTGTCCTCCCACAAATAGAATATAATGGTTGGGTGTGGACAAAGTCAAGGGGTGCAGCTTTGGCAGAAGTAATAGCCCTCACCCCCTCAGAAAGCCATCCACCCCTTATAGCCCATCTCAGCTCAGTGAACTGTCAAATCTCTGTGTCGTCACTTCCTGTACTTCCTACACACCCTACAGAGAGCAAATCTACAGATTTTATTTTGAGTCTCAACAAAAATGACCAATTGAAAACTTTCTGCTGACTATTATACTCTCTATATTTCCAAAGATGAAATAGCCATAAATAGTAATTTAATAATGTCCATGATATGTTTTACAAATAAATCCTGTGTTCAATTTACTGTCACCCATGTTTTCAGGTTTTTTTAAAAAAATATTTTAAAGGTCATTTTAACAATTTCTAGAAGAGAGTACAGGCTCTCTGCTGCCTTGCAATACTTTTTTGTTGGGTTTATTGGTTTATATTTATACCTCCTGAGGTAGATTCACATTTTCTTTTTGCAAATTTTCAACCAAGTGATCATTATAATTTCTTATCATCTACAGATCTATTAGGCAGATAGGGAAAGAAAATACATTATCTCAGGAATAAAAATTTTAGATACCAAGGGCTTCTCAATTTTATTACAGTCATTCTGTGGGTTACCAGTGGTAGCACATAAAATATTAGTGACATCTGAGGACAATTTTTTTCTATTTTACTTGTGAATGTGACATATAAGATGGGCCAATTCTTCCTCAGGCTTAGCAATCTCATCATTATCATCATCAGTATCGATTGTTATTAAATGATCAAATTGGAATGTCATTGTGCTGAATGATATACACTTCACTTTATACCCATGCCAACTGAAATGAGCAATGAGAACACTGAAACGTATAGAGAATAAATTTTCTGCTATCCAGTAGTGTTGAGATTTGAAATGTTCGGCTTAATAGAAGATTAGAGTGAAATCAAGATACTGAGTCAATTTGTCAGGCATATTCAACTTCCCCTTCTTGATTAACCTGACATAGATAATAGCCTTGAAGGGCACTTCTCCACAGGATCTCTACCAACTCCTGTTGATTAGGCCAGGAGTGCACAAGAGACCCAGGAAGACTCAATCCACTCACTGACCAGCCACCAGTTAAACATTCCCTCTTAAGAATTTGAACTGAGAGATCCAGAATAACAAGGGAGGGTTAAACTCTGACATTTGATAAAGGTTTGGGGCCAGAATCAGTGCCATAACAACTCAGAGCTTCATGAAAGCCAAAGTGATGAAGAGCCGGAACTAAGAGCCTTAGTAAAAAGTCAGTGTGCAGTGAGAAGAACAGAGCAAATGTACAACACAGGTGAATGACAGTGCAAAGCCAGAGAGAGAGGGAGCAAGACAGTCAGACTTCATGAAGTTGGATTTTATGAGACTTTACCGTAGCCTCTTAATTAATGCCTTTATTCATTGACATTTTTTTTCCAGGGGTAGGTTTTCTAAAAATTGTTTTGCTTGAGAAAAACACTACTCAACTAAGACAGGCTAATTTTCAGAGCATTCAAATATATTAATGCCCAGTACAAGAAAACCTTTCCAGACCGTGATTGGATTTCACATTGATGCCTGAGAAAGTTCTCCAGGATCTTGCCGGAGGTGGTGGGGGTGAAGCGCTGGGAGTGAGGCTGGGGTGTACAGGGTGGAGAGGAGAGTATGGGTATCATTCTACCACAAGGAACATTCTATTAGTCCACTGGGTGTTTCCCAGAACTGCCCTCCCCACCACCCCACCTGAACACACACACACACACACACACACACAACAGTGCACAGCAACATGGCATCCAATTGGTAGCTCGTTTGGAATGTGAAAAAGTAATGACGGCTGGGGAGGCAGGCTGTAACCAGCCAGAGCCTTCCCTTCCATCGATTTCCAACACTCCAGTTTGTCCTGACACTGACCCCCTAGAGGGGATGAGTCTGGGTAAAGGCTAGTCCTGTTCCCATCTACCCTCATCAATTCTTGTTCTAAAGAACATCCGGGGAGGAAGCACTGGCTCAACTGTTAGATTCATTTGGCAAAAAGGAGATCATCACAAATACATATGAACATATCCATAGTCCTTTTGCCTGAGAATATATGCAATGATATAAAATGCTAGTTAAAATAGCATCTTCCCAACGTGCAGCTCCTTTCTAATATGTGATAATTTTGGTCAAAACTATGTTACAGAGTTCAGTGTGTGTGGTCATGTAATGAAAGCCCAAATATAATGTATCTATGCATATGGAGGCAAGGAGCAGAAATGAGGTTATCATGAGGATTTCCTGTTGGAATCCTAGTTTTCTGTATGCTTCAAATCACAGTCAATGCCAGGCGTATATTTTGCACATATAATTTTAAAGTGTCTATTTGCTATATGGGTATTTATAGCAAATTGACAATACATAGATTTCTTCACCAGAGTCTAATTTGGTAGGAAACTTTTCATATACATATAAACAGTACACATCTTTGACCTATTTTTATTTTCACTTAGATTTTGTTTCAGTTGTATAAAGGCAAATTGGAGAGACTGTCATGATTCATTTTTGCTTATTTTCAATTTTTCGTATAAGTTTGTTGTTATATGTAAAATATATGAAGTAAAATAATTATACCAATAGTAATGTACAATTATTGAATACTTACCTTGGCCAGATAGTGTGCTAAGTTCCTAACTCGAATTATTTAACTCTGTTAACAGTCATATGGAGTAAGCATCATTCATTAACCCTATCTTATAGGTAAGGAAACCAAGGTTATGAGAGGTTTCATAACATCCTCCAAAATCATCCAGCTAATGAGGACCAGTGGCGGGACTCAACTCAAGCTTCCCTGTCTTCCAGCTTTACCATCATCACCACTGAGCCACACGACTTTCTCTCGATAGCTCCTGTCAACGCAGATGATTTAAGCTCAAATTTATATTTTGGGAAAAGGGATCTTAAAAATATCACTTCTGACTTGTGGCATTTAGAAATGCCCTTAAGTACACACAGTGTATTCAAAATCCAACTGAGGTCTCTTTAAATGTCTTGTGATCTTAATTATATAAACTAACAATCTAACTGCATCAAAAATAATCCTAGAGACACAGACCTACTAGAGAATGGACTTGAGGGTATGGGGAGGGGGAAGGGTAAGATGTGACAAAGTGAGAGAGTGGCATGGACATATATACACTACCAAACGTCAAATAGCTAGTGGGAAGCAACCGCATAGCACAGGGAGATCAGCTCTGTGCTTTGTGACCACCTAGAGGGGTGGGATAGGGAGGGTGAGAGGGAGGGAGATACAAGAGGGAAGAGATATGGGAACATATGTATATGTATAACTGATTCACTTTGTTATAAAGCAGAAACTAACACACCATTGTAAAGCAATTATACTCCAATAAAGATGTTTAAAAAAAAATCCTAGAGAATCTTTTTAAAGGAGCAGAAGAGTTTGAGTTCAGGTGTACACTGTATATGACAACAGACTTTCATACAAATGGCCCAATTTAGGGGATCATTGGCTAATGATGAAGTGCCTAATTTTGTTGTTTTAAATTAGGGCATTTGGCATTCAGAATGAAACATGTTAATGCATTCGTTCAAGTCCCTTCGGATCACTCACAAGTTAGATGTTCTGTCTAAAGGAATTTGTCATGAAAGGGAAGAATGCAGGGAAGATTTTAAAAATATGAAGTCCACCTTTCCTAAAGGAGATTCTATTGAACTGGAATTGCCCTTCTCCTGCTCCTGGGGTGTGTGCTGTCACGGCAGACAGCTTCTCCTATTTTGCCACGTGATTCAGGGCCTGAGAGGATCAACCAAGGGGCATCGTCTTGGTCCAAACGCATGGGAAAAAATCAAGATATGTGATCCCTTTGCTTCTGTCCTGACAGCCTAGCAGGGCTGTGGAAGCTCTCTCCTCCTCCCTACGGAGCTTTGTAAGCTTGCAATCGATTCACCACTTGTAGTGGAAGCTGCATTTCAGACTATCACCCAAAGAATGAAGACAAAATATGTGAAGCTTTAAATATCTTCCTGGAACACGGTCTTCCAAACTCGCAGCAAATTGATGGAGCAATCACCCCTTCTCATGAAATAAAATAAAGATTAAGAAAAACATAGGCTTTGAAAAATAAATATGATATTCTTCCCTAAACCCTACCATTTCCAAAAGGCTTATACCAATAAGTCTCATTTGCGGAACAAAAACCTCTTGCCAAATAAGGCTACTGAAGACATCATTAGTTAAAGATTGAGAAAATACGTTAAGAAAAGGAAAAAATATGCCTCAAAGTAAGGTTGACCTTTTTTTTTAGTGCTAGAGAGACTTAGGGCTAAAATAGGGAAAGACTCAGGAGAATAGGAACCTCTTTTCTGAAAGCAAATGAGTTAGCCTTAGGTAAGTACATGACAGCCTATTTTGAAGCCTACCTTCTCCTACCCTCCCACCTCCAAGTCTCCCCTGCCAATTCAAGTCTTGTTAAGCAACATCTCCTTTTCCTTGTTGCATAAAATAGAATTATTAGCTGGGCACATAGACACCCAGTATATAGACTACATTTCCCAGCCTCCTTTGCAGCTAGATGTTGCCTAGGTCCAGCCAATGGGATAAGAGAGGAAATGGTACCTCAAACCCCTGTAGTGCCACCTTAGAGGAGGAGTTTTTCCCGTCCTCCATCCTGCTACATGGTGGCTGGTCTTCTTGGATCATGCATGTAAGAGCTACACCCTAGAGAGCAAAATATTCCTTCATCCCACAGTTACGGATGAGGTTTAAAATCAAATGTCTCCTAAAATGCTGTCCAACTGAGAGGGATGGAGGGGAATTAAATGATAAAGGTAAGACACAGTTAAATGGTTCCACAGACAACCTTTTCGATTTTCCAGCATTCTCCAAGTTGCACTCCTTTTACTCAAGTTTGTGGACTGTACTCTAAGTTACCTTAAGAGAAGGACTGGACAACCTAACCTTATAAGGCATGGAGTGATGAGAAAGATCTAAATATGGGGGACTTTCTTCTTGGGATTTCTCTCCTTAGTTATTACCTAAGTAAAAACAAAACTAAAAATACATGGACATTGGTTACATGTCTAATCTTTAATATAGTGAAAGAGTGTGGGGAGAGCTGAAGATGCATTGCCCTTACTCAGTTGAAAATGAATGCAGTGTCCACATTAAAGTTTAAAACAGAGACTCAGGATTACATCAACCAGATGCCTTCCACTTTTCTCGGCTTTGTTCTGGGGGCAGTCAAGCATGAGAGTTGAAGGGCTGATCCTCCCACCCAGAGTCTGGCTGGCAATAAAATGATGCTACCTTTGTCTACTAGGAAACAGTTACACAGCACAGGAACTTTTCCTGTTGAAGGAATACTGGAAATCTGGTCTTAAAAAAATAATAACAAAGAATTGTGCTTTACTACACTGACATGCAATCTCCTGAAATCTGCAGGGGATTTTCCTACCTGCTGGGGGTTATAGAGTGTGAAAAAACAGCTGTTAGCAGTTTCAACAGTGGATTATTTTACAGAAATTTTCATGAAATAAATCCACATGCACTTTCCAGTTTATTTTTTCCCTTTCTTCAGGAAGCATCTAAAGAGGAATATACATTTAGTTTCTTTCTTTTTTTTCTCCCACTGTTCAGAATGCCTAAAGGGAACAAACGTCGTGGGGAAATAAAGTAAGGCTATGAGTTTTATAAGATTGGCATACAAAATTGCCTTCCTCATTTTGTGCTGTGAACTCAATAAAACATTTTATTTTCTCTAGGAAAAGAAACCCAACACAAAAACACACCTATACAAGAACACCTTTCATCAATTACTTTCACAGAAAACCTTTGAGAGGTTGGTTTTCTTGTTCTCCTTTGGAACTAGATCTATAACCAACTCCAGAACAATCTACATGTGGTATCACAATTTTTTTTTTTGGCATTTCCATACAATTATTGGTCAGAATACCCTTTTGCCAAAATATGTATCCAAGATACTCATACATTTTTTTTTGGTCACACTGAGTGGCTTGTGGGATCTTAGTTCCTCGACCAGGGATTGAACCTGGGGCCACACCAGTGAAAGGGCCGAGTCCTAACCACCGGACCACCAGGGAACTCCCATTCATACATTTTAAAAACACTTGTATAATATAAACAAAACATTTATACTTTATTCTTTTCAAAATTTCTTATTAGCAAATGTTTATATTCAGTGTGTCACTTGCCAGTTTGAAAATTAGAGCATTATTTTTGGGGAGTGGACTATTTCGTCTGTTTCTGGCTTTTTATTAGAAAAGCCCAATCATCACAGTTCAGGCCCCGTTTGCACCCACTCAATCTGACAGGACTTTAAAGTACTTGGCAAACATTCCTCTCTTGGGGATAATTCCTGTCAGAAGCCAGCCTTAAGCAAAGTCCTGAGCGACACTGAGTAAATGAAGGACAGTCCACTTAAGAATCGCTAGTTCCATTTTGGTGCCAAACACCACTACCACCACCAAACCCCAAACCCCAAACAAAAAACAAACAAACAAATAACAATTGTAGCAGGCCAGGACAGCTGGTTGCCCACTGCCATAATCATAATACTATCTACTGATTATGGGTTCGAAATTAAAATGTTCATCACATTCTAATGGGCATTGCTGAATATTGGCCATGTCTCCAAAGGATTGGCTAGACACTTTCATGTGAATAAGGACGGTCCTTGAGGAGGATTATTAATAAGAGTCAGATCCCCAGCAGTGCTCCTCTAGCCACAGCCTACCTCAAAGCCAGTCTTTTATGAATAGATATTCGCTTACACGGAACATTTTTAGAGATGTTGCTCTGCACTCCGGCCCTCAAAAAGTTCCCCCCTTCAGCATTCTTTTTCTCAATTATATTACATGATTGAAAGTTTTGAGGTCTTTTTCAAGTTCCGTAATAAAAGGCAAACAGTTTTAAGAAGGATGGTCATAGGCCCTCAGTAGTTCAGAATGAGGAAAATGTATGTGGCAGCTGGTTGAGGGCAAAGCTCTGTAGGAATGGGCTGCCAGCTGGTAGCAGAGAGGGAAGCAACAAGAATGGAAATAAAGAATTAAGGTACAGATATTGGAGGTAAAAAGATGCCAAAGACTGATTTTGGTGAAGAGCCCAAACTGTAGTTTGAAAGCACAAAATTTCTCTTTCTTACTGCATTGCTTGCTGAAATTCTACAGCACAACAAAGAAAAGGTGGGTGTTTTATCTGACAGGCTTTTCCCCCCATAAATGCAGAGAACTTCTATAGTAGGTGGTCTGCTTCCTCCTCTCTTCCACCTCACTGGACTGTTTTGCTGTTGTTGTTGTTTGTCTTTTAAAGACTCTTTTAAATGACTATAAGAGTAAATGACAGAGGAAGCTGCCTATCTGATTTCAGAGACCCCTGTGAGGCTCTTTTGCCTCTACTACCCTGTTGGAAGCTGAAATTGTACAGGCAGAATTACAGGATTTTTCAGCGGGGTCAGAGGTCTGACAGCGTATTGAATCAGGCTCCAGCTAATTCAAGGCCCTTTCTTAACCTCCTCTAGCAGAGGAGTAGTAGAAAGCAATTATTTTGGAAGTGAGGCTCCCTGTTAAAATGATAATACTTATTTTCAACTTCTGACCCCTCTTTTTGGATGAGTTTTTAAAATCCACTCTGAAAAGCAAGAATTGATAAAAGAGAAAGGGGAGAGCATGAAGACACCGAGAAAGCAAGGAAATGGAAGGGTTACTTACTCAGGTGGCAGAAGAATTTGCAAAGTCCAAGAAGCTCTGAAGACTTTCTTCAGGTAACCAACTACGTAGCTGAGGTCCCTCCCTGGTTTGACCTGAAAGCTTTGTAGCACCTTTTAAGATCTCATTTATGAAGCAGTTGTTTGCAAAAACATGAGGACCACAGCTATGTTTACATAAAAGACCCATGATGACTTGAGGCTATGCTCAGACAAGTATAAATCTCTTATTTCTGCTATCTTAGAGGCAATCATTTTTTATCTTCTCTGTCTCCTTAAATCAACTATTCTCACCAATCCTATCACCTAAGTGGGGAAGGGCAGAGAGAGAATTAGTGGCTGGAGGTAAAGCCACATGGAAGGAGGACAGGTGAAGACACTGTAGTGAGCAGAAGCAGGGACACTCTGTGACCATGAAAAGAGAGGAGCAAAAGGAAGCCCATTTCTTACACAGCCAGCCCCACTCTACAAAGAGAACAGCCTGGAGAGATGCTCAGGTTACCATGACTGTTCCTAAATTTGGTCCATTAACATTGTCATGAGCAAATACCTTGTCATCTCATTATCATGCTCATGTTCTACCTGGTTCTTGGTAGACATACTTGCCTTCTGTGATAGACTGCATGTTTATCTTCCCCAAAGGTCATCTTAGCAACCCTAACACCAATGGGATATAACGAGGTGGGGCCTTAGGGAGGTAATTAGGTTTGGATGAGATCATAAAGGGGGAGCCTCCATGATGGAATTAGAAGAGAAAGAGACTTGAGCTCTCTCTCTCTCCACCAGGTGAGGACACAATAAGGAGACAGCCTCGAGCAAACCAGGAAGAGAGCTTTTACCGATAATCTGACCGTGCTGGCATCCTAATCTTGGATTTCCAGCCTCCAGAACTGTGAAAAATAAATGTCTGTTGTTTAAGCCACCCAGGCTATGGTACTCTCCTATAGCAGCCTGAAATGACTAAGACAGCTTCTGGTATCACTGGTCCCAGGAAAGGCCCTAACATTTGCTGCCTTGGCCTAGTCCAATAAAGCAATTATTAAGCAATACCTTTCAGTAGACTGAGCCCAATTCATCTACTCAGGAAGATAAATTTCCTTATTTGCCACAGGGGTAATGCTAAATATGAGTGGAGAAGAGACTTCCTTGCATTAATGAAAATCTTTATACTGTAGTATACTGTCTCCCTCTAACTAATTAGGTTTCAGAATGATCACACCCCTGAATCTTTTGGGTCTGACTTGATATTAAGTCATTTATAATTAGGCATAAACTACAGCAAGCTTTCTATTTGTCTATGATTTATCCATGGTATCAGGCATCTTTAGGAAAGTAAGCCCTTTATATTTTTTTTTTATCGGCAGAAACCTCATTAATTTGTTGTGCTTTTTTCCCCGATAAGGCTCAAATTATTACCAATGTAATCTTCGAGTAAGTTTCAATCAGCAGCCTCACAAGGGGGGAATGGTATGCAGGCAGGTGGAAACACAGGCCCCAGCCACCTGCCTGAAAACTCTGCTCATCCTCCCGCACAATTTGCAGTCTCCCAGGGAGATGAGGATTAGGCTGAGCACGTTAATTCAGGATGGAATAAAATGGCTTAAATCTTTAGGCAGTTCCATCCATACCTCGATACGGCAACATTTCACCGTGCAGCAGTCTTGTCAGCGAGGAGACATAATGCACAAAACTGTCACTAAATTATACGCTGAAGCCAGTGTGTATCGGTGGCAATAGATTTTATGATAGATCCTGCGCTGTGCAAAGCACATAATTTATATCCATCCGACATCTCTCGCCTCTCCTTGATAAAAGTCAGGAGGAAGGCATATTTGTATTCTGCTGTCCTCTGCTGAGGGTGTTTAACATGCTTATAGGCCAAACGAAGACGCTTTGTTTGTTATCTCCTGGCTTCCAGAAATAGTCGGCTCTGATAATGTGCCACTGGAGTTCTGAGTTACCACATCGTGATGTAATGGCTTGGGGAGTACAGTGAAACCACAAACGCCCAAATAAATTGACACGATTTCCTGCAGAGGAAGCAATCTGAAAATAATAGGCAGAAATTCTGGCTCCTTTTATACATAGAGGAGATGACAGTCATCACCAAAGGGGTGTCTGGGACTGTTCTGGTTGATCCACAAAAGGGAATGCTCACAAAAATCAGGCTTTTCTAAACGTGCGGTGAACCCATCAAGTCTTCTTTACCTCCCTCCTAAGAGCAAATTGGGAGCAGGCTGTGGAGTAAATATCCAACACTGAGAATCATCAAGCCATCCTGTTTAGGTCTGGGCATCACTTCAAGAGTTCCACAAAGAATCATGTTCTCTTTTACTTCCTGACTTTGCACCTTCCATTTCCTCCACTTGGAAAGCTGCCTTCCTTCCCAGCCACTCCTCCTGTCTTCTCCTGCTCCATCCTGACCCCTTCCCAGCCTTGAGTCACAGCTTCATGTTGGCCCCTACTGGGAAGTGCTCACTGAAGAAGCCTGGAATTGGGAGAGCCCTTTTTCAGCAAACTGATCACCTGGGTCCTCTTAAAGCACAGTTCTGTCCACTAGACTGGGAGCCCCCTGAAGGTAGGCACTGTGCTTTATCCATTCATTCCTCTGTCCACAGCTGCTCCCACACTCCTAGTATAGAGAAGATGCTCAATCAGTGTTTACTGAAAGAATATTGAAAGACAGAATCCAAACTATGGGGCTTTGCTTTGTTGTTGAAATTTATTATTTTGAGTTTTCCTCTTTAAGCCCAGAAAGATATTTACAAGTTCTCTCCAGAAGACCTGTGGTCTTTGCCATGGCCCTCTATGGGATATTCCATTTGCCCTTCAAGATCCACTCTCTACTTTTCTGCGCCCTGTTCCATGTCCTAGGAAACTGACCTCTCTGGCTTCCAGGCACCTGTGCCCTCTGGCTTTCAGTTGGATTCAGCCAATGAAGGGCACCATTAGAAGATGGAAGATGGGAGTGAGATGGGGATATTCACTCCCCCATACCAAATCCCCACTCCCTTTTGGTGGGTTTGCTTTTTCCCTCTATTGGAAGGCCATATCCTTTTAACAGCCTTTTCCTACAGCACTGTGGCTCCATGACTCCTCTCTTTGCTAGGCATAGATGGCCTCGTCATCTCTTAGAGGTTTCTCTTAACTTGTGCATACCTTAATAAGGGTTCATTACATTCTCCCTAATTACCTGGTTTGAGAGTTGTCATCCGTTTCCTGCCGGGACGCTGATGGATGTGCTTTCCTTCCCTAATTCTGCCCGTGGTGAACAAAGGAGACCACACAAAGTCACTGGTGGGAGAGCTTCACCGCCACTTGCTGGAGTCACTACTCATACCATATAAAGACCCCTTTTGCTTCCTCTCCACGAGGAGATATCATTAAAAACTTTTGGAAGGGTGCTGATCCACTTAACTTTTCATTTACTCATCATTTAACAAACATGCATTGAAGTTCCATGCTTGCCCCTTGAGACAGAGTGTGAACAAGACAGGCAAGGCCCCTGACCACATGGAGCTTATAGACCGATAGGGGAAATCAGATAATAACAAGACATATAATTTACAATTGTGGAAAATGGTGCAAGGGAAAAATGCACAGTGTCAGGAGATTTCTGAGCATATCATAAAGTTCATAGATGAAACTATTTCCTGTATGGGTTTCTGTATTTTAAAAAATCTAATACCTTGATTTTGAAATATAATTATAAACATTTTGCATTGTTCTTCAAAAGCACACAATATTCTGAAACTCCCTCTAAACTCCGAGTGCACGGCTTTACCTGGTTTCATATCAGCTACATAGGACATGCTGTGTACAGTCTACCAGCTGCCCACAGAACTGTGCCAGCCACCTGTGGTTTGGAGCTGAGTTGGACAAATGTAGTCAGATTACTGGTAGATAAAGGGATATAGTCCCACTAAAGCACATTCCTGATAATGAATCTTTGTGATATATTTGTTTTCTAGGCCTGAGGAAGGATTTTTTTTTTTAAATCAAAATAATTTATTATTGCCCAGTGTTCTAAAGAGATTGTAATCTGGAGTGATGGTATACGCAAAGAAAAGGAGACTCTTTCTAAACTGGTATCAGGACTTCCCTGGTGCTGCAGTGGTTAAGAATCCGTCTGCCAATGCAGGGGACACGGGTTTGAGCCCTGGTCCAGGAAGATCCCACATGCCGTGGAGCAACTAAGCCCGTGCGCCACAACTACTGAGCCCATGAGCCACAACTACTGAGCCTGCGCCACAACTACTGAAGCCCGTGTGCCTAGAGCCCATGCTCCGCAACAAGAGAAGCCACCACAATGAGAAGCCCGCGCACCGCAACGAAGAGTAGCCCCCGCTCGCCACAACTAGAGAAAGCCCATGAGCAGCAATGAAGACCCAATGCAGACAAAGATAAATAAATAAACAAACTGGTATCAAGCAATGATTGTGGAAGGAGTCATCCATTTACTCAACCAACATTTGTTGGATGCTTGCTATGTGCCAGCTCTGCCATAGGCACAGGGGAGGTAAAGGTAGATACAAGGCAAGCACGTCCTTGAAAATTTTACATTTTAGTTGAGGAGACTTCCTAGAATGTCAGGGCAGGAGAAGAATGAACCCTCAGAAAGGCGACTGCCCTGGGCCCTGAGCAATAGCAGGTGGGGGCAAAGGTCTCCTCTACAAGGATCTGAGGAATCCTGAAGCTTCTGTAGAGCCCAGAGTAACCCCACCACAACTGCCCCCCAGCACCTCACTCCTGACATCTCTTCCTCTTCCAAGTGGCCTCAAAGCACTGCCACCTCTGTCCAGCCAGGCTACGTGCATTAATGCAAAACTGAATGAGCCCACATTGATCCGTGTACTCACAAGGTGGCCCTATGAATAGCACAAAGTTGCTCTTGTCAGTGGGGCACCTATGAGCCAAAACCTGCCAGAGGAGGTGGTTCTCTGCTGGTACGGTAACAGAAAAAAGGCAGCTTTTCCACTGTCCCAACCCTGATTCTGACCTCACTCACCCTGCCTGAAGCAGGATAATTAAAGCTCAAGAAACACAAAATCCAAGTTTTCTCTTCAGTCCTTGGAGACTCTTTTCTGCCTCAAAACCACAGCCAGCATAGACAGCAGGCATATCTGCCTTTGCTAGATGCTGGCTTCTTTCTGGTACCTTCCATCTCCCTTTGCTTTAGTCCCCAAAGCAAAAAAAAAAAAAAAAAAAAAGCCTGGTACTTGATACTAGATTCTCCACTGTAATATCCCATTATTTGACCTTTGAACCCCTCAACCTCAACTCCTCTATTTCACACCATCCCCTCAAGGCCCTGCCGTTTATGGTTGAGATCACAGGTGTTCATGGGATACGTCTCAGAAATAACTATCTTCAAGAATTGTCTGAAACCAACATATAATGCATATCTCTTCTCCCGGCTATTTTTTGTACTGTATTCTGACAGGTGGAATTGGAGGGAAAATTTTTAGAGTCAGCCTTCTGGTAGCTCAAATTCTATTGTATCGGTCTTGCCGAAGATGTGAGTAAAAAGGTGTTAAAGCACGTTATGTCCATCTTATGTCCTCTCAGGTTGAGAACATGTGATATAATGAGAAAGAAAGGAGCATTAGTTTGTGTCCCAGGAGACCTGGTTTCCACTCCTTACTCTACCCCTGGCCGAGGCCCCAGGGCTTTAGCTTCTTTGGGTCTCAATTTCCTTATACCACTCTTTAACTATTAGGATTTGTTATGTGTGAAATAAATTCCCAGAGCATTATTCTCTAAAGTAAAATTTAAACTATATTTCAAAACCCAAGGAAAACTGATTTTGTATCATCCACTGGTTTCTCTATTGCCCTACCTAGTAAGAACTGCCCAGGTTTCATGGAGACACAGAATCACACATGAACAGGCACAGGAAGATGTGGCAATTCTGTTTACATTTTCCTAAAGCTCTTGTTTAATGAGGAAACTCTTCTCCCTCTTTTCTAAGCTCCTTTAGGGAAGACCTTGGAAGGTAGGTAGCATGAAGAAGGATTAACATAGGCTGAGAATCCAGTACTGAAAACAGGGTCTGTTCTAGCATGAAGCACAGTGTGAAAACATTTGTGATGATGATAATAATGACAACTCTTGTATTTCTCCAAAGAAGCTCAAAGAATTTCACAGGCTTCGCATCAATCATTCTTGCCACTTCCCCATAAGGAAGGAAAAGGGCAGGCACTAATATGATATAAATGGCAGTAGCAGACTGAACCATCACAGTGAGCTAGAGCCTCATAAATTGTTCGTTGCCCCTTGTAACAAAACAACAGCTACAGTGAAAGGCAGGCAGGGGCTGGGTCCAGTCTCAGGCCAGAAGCTACATTCTCTTGGAGGTCTCCAGACAAGTCAGTGCACCTGATTTTTAGAAATGGCACTCTGGACAACCATTTATCACTGATGAAGGCCTGTCTGATTTTGAAAGTCATTTTTGCCATCCTGATTTTTTTTTTTTTTTTTTTTTACTGCATAAAACCTGGTTTCCACAAACTAGTGATTATTAGATTTTCCCTTAACCCTCTGATTGTCATCTGTGTAAACAACTACTTATCATTCACTCCCTGATTGCCATCTGAGCTCCTGTTCTTGGGTTCTTTTTATCTAAAAAGAATGAGTGAAAGGGCTTCTTACGCTTAGTCATTACCTTTTTAAAAATAAAGAAAACAAAGCCTTCTCCCAGGGCTGTTCTAGTCTAAATATCTCCTTCTCTACTTTGTCCTCTCACTCCCTCTGTCCCTCTAAGTCTTCATTATTTTCCCCTTATTATTAAAAATTAAATTCCTCTTCTGTGCTCTAAATCATATCTTTCAAATTCACATGTAATTCCAGTTTAAAAGATAAATAAATAGCCATACCCCTGACAGTTGTAATTTTCTTCATCTCACTACCGTTATCAACATTTAATGGGACCTCTGAAGTTCAGGAGACAGTACTGGTCAAAGAGAGCTGAAGCAAGCCAAGGTCCTTTCCTCGGGCAATTGCTTCTGGAAATGAGTTGGTATTGCCCAGCTTGGAAAACAAGTAGAAGGTCAGGGTGGGCTCAGTGAGGAAAATAAGCAGGAAGCCTAAGGAGGAGAAGGCTTCAAGACATTTCTGGAAGATTGAGAAAAGACAGCTCCCCAACTTATTGATGCTGAAAAAAGAAGTTTTATTAGTTGTTAGGGTAGAGGTCAGTCGATGAGGGGTTAAAGAGGGTTTGGGTGAGGCCCCAGAGGCATTGGATGTAGGTCACTCTTCTTTTTAAAAAAAAAAGAAGTGACATGAAATACAAGAGCTAAGGGTCATTCCAAGGTTAGGAGAAGAATCTCCTCCCAGATAAAAATTTCCTGGTGAGAGTTTGTTGGGGACAGGGGAGAGAGAAGGAAACAAATACACAACAACAAGAGTAGCAGACACATAAAACCTCTCCATCTTATGTTATTTTAGGCTATATTTTGCTCCTACTCTCAGTGTCCTGGGGTCCCTCTGAAAAAGAAAAAGGAAAGCTCGAAATAGAATTCACTGCATTCCTTGTACCACAATATAGGTGTGTAATGAAAGCATGGAAGGGAGCAAATAGGTTTTTCCTATAAAAAAACAACTCAGCTGTCATGCCAGAGTCCTTCAAGTAGGTGGATTTCAGAGTGAGACTGTCTGACCTCGAAGACATCCGCCTTCCAATCTGAGAGTCTATGATCTAATTTCCAACACACCCACTTTGAAAGCTCCTGGTAAGCAATAACTGACAATGTGATCACAATGGAAAAATCAGGCAGCCAGGGAATCAGGGGCAGCCATACAGCTGCCTAGGACAGTGTCTTTCCTCTGAATATGTATGGATAATAGACGATAGTTCATTCCTCATTCATTATAAAGCTAAAGATGTGAAAACTCTATGGACCAAGATATTACTTTTCCCAGAAGTGCAGCTGAAAGCTACAAAATTAGAGAGTAGCACTGGCTCTTGAAAAGACTGGTTTTCTAGAAAGCACTGCTGTGCACCCAAGGAGACTGCTTCAGTCCAGCACATCCCTCGACAAACCTTCATTCTTCTTGGGCACTTAAAGTTTATTTTAAAAAATTGTTTCTTCTTTAAAGAAATTAAACAAAATGCATTATTCAGAACAGCTACCTCTGCGTGTGGACTCCTTGCCTCACTGAAGACCCAATACTCGGGATCAGCTGCTAGGAGAATATTTTGGCACTTGGCAATTATTTTGCATGAGCAAGTATTATGACTCATCAATACTTATCACTTTAATGATGTCTTCTTCTAATTTCTTTAAAGAAGTGAGTCGAGGCACCTCACTTGTTAGCTTGGTAGAGCTGTAGCCCAGGGCACACTTCTAGGACACATACTAATTCACAGCATCCCTACCAGGCAAATGGGACCTTCCTGTCCCTGATCTGTCTGTCCTTAAAAGAGCAGTGGGGAGGCGTTCTGAACAGTTAGTATTCTAGTCTTCCTCCTATTCCCTGGGAAGGTACAACAAATTGATGAGATAGTAAATTAGGTTTTTTGTTAAATCGACTCAGTTTGACAGTAATGGTTAAATGGTCAAAACTAGAACATCAATAGCATTTGAAAAGTAAGTTGACGGTCACTTTGATGTGCCCCGTGGCTGCTGTGATCATCTGAGAGCAAGCAGACAATGCACACCATTTCATTCCAGAAGATCCTTTTGTGATTTCATTTAAGTTTGTTGTGAGGCCTGACTACTCATGTTGTGGCATTGAAGTGAAGTACCAGGTGGCTCAGCGTGATAATGAGCTAAGTTTACATGAAGGTAAGTGGGTGCCAATACCACTTACAGCATTATGAAATGAATCTGGCACTCCCGAAATCAGGGTCTGTGAAGTCACTCTAAATGACGGTGCTGTTCCCGTACAAAAACCATGCATTCCACGTGGCTCAGTCGAGGTCACTGTGCAAGTAGAATCCAATACGGTAGCTCACAAGTCTAAGGTTCCCTTCTGCAGCCAACTTGTTGCCCATAATTTGAGGTGTGGTTTTCTGCTTTCCAAAAGTAACTTTCTACTTCCGTCTTCCTTTTCAGAGCCACCCAAATTACAGCTCTGGCTGTGAAGAAGGGTTGGAAGAATGACTGCATAGTGAAAAAGGTATTTTTGATAGGTAATTGCACTGTTTGCTAGTTCTGCTCCAAGTCTAGTCCACAGAGTCAAAATATATCAAAATGACACAAGACAGCCTCATTGAAAAGTTGTCCTATGCATGGCTCATGCCTTTCACTAACTGAAGACATATGCTCCCAATAGCCTATTGCAGACCATGTTCTAGGAAGATGATAGCCTTGCTCTAACTCCTCAGGGATTCTCCAAGAGGAAAGGAAAACTCTCTGGGCAAACTCTACTTCTGCTGGGGCTGCCTCTAGGAGGGATCCTATCTACTTCTTTCCACACTCAGACCTTTGTACTCTATCTGGGGACGAATCCCTACCATTACAGGAGGACTGTTGCAGAAATTTATATCCATCTCCAAATTGGCAAGCAGCAGAATATCTCTAGTACATCCATTAATTTATTCAACAAGTATTTATTGAGAGCCTGCTATGTGTCAGGGATAATTTTAGGTCCTTGATATATCAGTGAAGCTACTTGTGAAGCTAACATTCAGAGCAGAGGGCAGTGGGAAGACAGATAATAAAAACAGACATAATAAGTAAACTATGGCATATGTTAGTAGGTGATAAGGGTTAAGGAAATAAAAGACAGAAGCCAGATAAGGGTGACTAAGAATTTTGGGAGAGGGGCAGTTATTGATTTTAGAATAGGTAGTCTGTAAGCCTCTTTGAGAAGGTAATGTTTGGGCAAAGGCTTGAAGGAGGTGAGGGAGTTAGTGATATTGATGTCTGGAGGAAGATCATTTCAGGCAGAGGCAATGCTCAGTGAGAAAGCTGTAAGTCAGGAGCACACCGCTATGTTTGAGAAAGTCTAAGAGAACGTGTGGACCCTTCTAGTATGATTGCAGAGGGATGAATGAGGGATAGGAGATGAGGCCAAAGAGTAATAGGAGTCCAGACCATGTGGGATCTCATAGAGCAGTGCTTATCAAACTTGCAAGTGCATATTAATCACCTAGGATCTTGTGAAAATGAATAGCCATATCTACTTGATGTAGGGTAGGGCCTGAGATGCTGCATCTCAAACAAGTTCCCAGTTGCCTCTGGTGCTGCTGCTGAATGGCCCACACTTCAAGTAGCAGAACTTTTTACCGTTGTCAAATGACTTTGAGTAAAATGGGGATCCACTGAAAGATTTTGAAACTACTGAGAAGAGACTGTGGTGGAAGAAAAGGAGAGAAGGGAGACCAGTTAGGAGGCTATAATAGTAAAACAGGCAAGAGATAATGATGATTGGATCAAGGAGGTCTCAGTGGAAGCAGTTAGATTCTGGACGTGTTTTGAAGGTAGAGATATAATAATTTTCTCATGGATTAGAAGTTGTGTGTGTATGTGAGAGAGGAACCAAGTTGATACTGAAGGGTTTGACCTGAGCAACTGGGAAATGGAGTGACCATCCACTTGAAATGGGGAATGCTGCAAATGGAACATGTTTTAGGAGTCAGGTTAGGAGTTCAGTTTGCACATAATTCATTTTGGCGATGTTCAAAAGACAGAGTCTGGAACTTGGAAGAGAGGGCTGGACTGCAGAGGAATGTGGGAGTGGCTGACAGAAGCTATATAAAGCCATAACACTAGATGAGATCACCCAGAGAGCGAGTGTAGATAGAAAAGAATAGACCAGTAACAGCTTTGTAGCACTCATCTCCTGGAGTTCTGTCAGGGATCTCCTGCCCCACAGGAGACAACACAGAGGAAGCCTGGAAAGACAATTCTCTCTCAAGGTTCCCAGGAAGTAGCCTCTGTGACCTGAGTGTCTGGAGTCTCCTCCCAAGGCTCCCACAGCTCTGTCATGCAGGTAATGAGGCCTTTAGGAATGACTCATGAACAAATGCAGAGAGGGTGAAAAGGTGTACTTTCCCACCCTCTACAATCTCAGTTCCTACGATGAAGCCACATCCATCAGCATGAATTATCATTCGGATGGTCAACATCTTGGAGTCTCTAATACAGTGTGTTGAAACAGGTGAAGAACAAACAGCCGTTTGAGGTAGCAGCACAAATATTTATTTATCCATTCAACAACAAAGAGTGAGCAACACAGTGCGTGAGCACTGACCTAAACAAAATAGAAGCTACAGAGAACATCACCTAGGAATCTTCCCTAATTGTTTCAGTACCCTTAACAGCTGAGCTTGGCTTGAGATGCTTCAAGAACAAACTACACAAACTACATACACACACACACACACACACACACACACACACGCGCGTGGGCGCGCGCATTGCCTCTGGGAATCTAGCTTGGATCTACTTCTCAAACCTGCTCATTCCATCTGGCCAAGCTTCTGTTGCAGATTTATCCCTTTACTACCCTACTTTCCTCTACCTGCCACCTTGCTAATGGAATTTTAGGTTCATCTGTTTTCCTGGATTATATATTTGGCTCAGTTCTACCCATGCCCAAGGCCAGACGCAGTTCCCAAGACCCAGGGAGGGTGAAGCTGTAGGCCCTCTGCTCATTCAGGACTGGAGACGATTAGGTACTCTTAAGAAAATTATGGTGTAATAGTAATAGAGATTAGCATTATGACTGCTTGATAAATGAGCCAGAGATGTATATGTGCTTATATATTTTGATGTATACACAGAAGTGAACTATTCGTAGCAGACACTATCATGTAACTTATGGCCATTTGGTCCATTCTGCCTTGTGTTCCATCTCAGACTATGGCACCATTTCTTTTTTTCAGAGGGAGGAGATTGTCATTCCCTGATATCCACCCAAAGTTTAAGTGTATGCCTTAAAACTTCTTGGTTTCTATTGATAACCCACACTCTGGGTCTCTCATCCATGAATTTATCTATACCTTTCCTGAAGCTATTGACATTTTAGAATGTACCACCTCCTGGGGGTAATGACATAGCATTTTATGCATCACTGGAAAATGACAATGGAGAAGAAATCTGTCAAGGCCTGCTTTGGTTCCTGCTCCCACAGCCTGCCTCTTCCTACTGCAGGGGACACATTCCTCCCACCTATAGACTAAGCCCTGTCTCAAGCCCTAGGACTAATCCTATCTTTAATCACAATGATTTAAAGAGTTCTCCTTCCACATTCAGGTGACTCAGAATCAAATCACCACAGCTGCTAGTTCTGTTAGGCCACATGACCCAGTTCTATAAATGAGCTTCTGTCTTGTTCCTGAGAACAGCTTCCCACATTTACCCCAGTTCTGGCAGCATTATCTTTGTGTTGCTCCTTTGTATCAAAGTCCCCAACTTGGTAACTTTCCCAGTACTCTCAGCCTTCTAGGAATATTTCCTGCCTTTTTATCCCAGTGCCTCTGCCTGAGTGATGGGAATCCTTCCACCTGAACCCTGGAATTGCCAGTGTCTCCTGATGCTGCCTGTTCACATGTCTGCCTGCCTCATGATCCCACATTTCTGTTCTCTGCTCACCTGTCAGGACTGCACAGTGTTTGGCATCTGACCTTCCACTCTCACTGCCTGCTGGATCCACCTGTTGTTGATGGTTTAACTGTGTGGACGTTGGGAATGATGCATGGATGGTACTTGCTCTACCATGTGCACACATGCAAGAGAAATAAAGAATACTAACCTGAGCCACTGCTGACTGCTGTGCAGACTACACACTGCTCAATCGCAGAGGGCACCATATGCAATGTCTGAAAGGTACAGCACATCGCAGCGTCAATGGCACCCCCCTGGAGATGTACCCTGCAGCGACCCTGATGCTAACCACTGCCTGATACCCAGGGGATACAACTAAGTGATTGCGCTTATAGCAAGTTAAGTGGTTATCAGCATATGCATCAGTATTTAACATATCATCAGCATTTAAGTTTGGGAATGCTGACTCAAAGCCACATAAATGTTAGTTATAGTCTAATAACAGGGTCAGATTCAAACGAAAAAAGTGAGGCAGTATGCTTAATCTCAAACATTTGGTAATGTTAAACAATTTAACAGAAGATAAGAATTAAAAATTTCAGGATTGAGGGTGCTTGCCCAGGACAGGTGGCTTAATCCTAAATGATACAATACATATTTCAGATGCAATGGTCCTCAGAGCCCACGTGTGGCCTGAGGTGTTCTCGCCTTCAATCATCTCCTCCTCCCACCTGCCATAGAGCATACCTCCTCAACATTAACATCAGGTTTTCGGATTAGTTGAATTGCAGCCCTACTCAACTCTCTCATTTTCCCCTCTAACCTCCTCCAAAAAACCTTTATCTTGGAAACCTAATTAGGTATTTATCTTAACACAAGTCAGCATTATTGACTTAATGGCTCATATATAAGTTTCTGAAGCGAGATGTCACAGGCCAGGTGGGTGGAAGGAATGTCAAGATATAGGGGCAACCTAATATATTTGGCGGGGGAGTGGAAATTGATCTGAGAGGCAGGAGATGTGGGATCCAGGAGAGGTTAGACTACTCACCAACTGTGCAGCTTTGGTGAAATCACGCTATATCTCTGGGCATCTGCCTTTTCAACTGTAAAGATGAAGGAGGTTGGTGTGATGACTTCTAAGGTATTTTCCGTCACTAAAATTGCAGACTATAAATCTGGAAGTTGAAGCGTTTTTGGCATGTAGTCCCACAGTGGTGATCTTTGGACAGCACAGGGACACAGACTAAACTGATGCTAAAGAAATTCCCAACAAGTGTGGAGAAATGCCCCAAACCAACGCCACCTCCTCCACCATTTGCCCCAGGACAGCTCTGAAGGAAGATGAATGCTTCATTACAAAATAGGCACTCACACAACAGCCACATATAATTGAAGAGGTGGTCTCATAGGCACCCTTTAAAACCTAAGGAAATTGGAAGCGGTACACGTTGGCATTCATTCAGAAGGTGGTATTGTGAATACTTATTATACACCCAGATTTTCCTCTCATAAATTAGATTGTAATGTACTTGGTTAAGTCTAGCAAGGTAATAATATCACATTAATCTGAGTCATAAAAATAAAGTATTTTTGGATCTGATTCAGCCCTCTAAGAACCAAGTGCCATATGGAAAGTGGTGTCGGAGGATGGTGTGAGGTTAGTACACAATTCTCCCTGCTCCCATTCAAGGAAATGCATCCTTATTCATCTCCGTCCACTGACACCCTTTAGGCTGAGCTTGAGTTCCACTGCTCCGTGAACAGCCCCCATCAAGCCCGCCTGCAGTCTCTCCTCTTCCTGGTTTTCTGCGGCTCTTCCCGCCTGCACCTCATGATGCAGCTCTGCATTCTGACCACTTTATGTTTCTCTCTAATCATTGCATATATGCAAGTCTTGACATTCCAATTAGATCGTAAACTCCTTCAGACCAAGATCCCATGATGAATTGTTCTTTTATCTCTTCAAGGACCTGACACTGGAGGCTGACATATGTTTAATGCTCAAGAACATGATTTGAAAGGAATTAACTTCATAGACTTGTGAGAGTCTACTACGGGCCAGGTTGGGAGATACAACAATGGATTAGAGAATCTCTGTCTTAAATATTTATCAAGGGAAAGAAAAGAGAGATATGTCCGCAAGTAATCACTAAGACATGAAGGTCACGAAAAGAAAAAAGAACAAAATGTTTTGCAATCAGAGGAGAGCAATTCATTTCCAATGATAGGCCAAGTTGTGGATCTCAAACTTTAGCATGCACTGGAATCACCTGGAGGGCGCATCTTGCTGGGCCCCACTTAACAGAGTTTCTTATTCAGTTTGGAAATGGCCTGAACATTTGCATTTCTCACTAGTCCCTAGGTGATGAACTAATCCCTAATTCAGGGGCAACGTTGAGAACCACTGGGCTAAAGGACAAATAGGCCCCAAATAATGAAAAGTATCTCAGCAGCATCTCAGCAGTGGGGGAGGACATTGCCAAGTAAACAGTATGACTAAAGGGGTAGAGATATGGAAGCACCTACAAAGTTTAGGGATGCCAAATAGCTGTATGAGGAGCTAAGGCTACCAAAATTCAGGGGCACTATTTTGGAGGCCGTCAATGTCATGCCAGGGAACTTGGATTACTTATTGGGCAATAGAGAATACAAATTCCCCCCCAAATTTTTTTAAATGTAAATAAAACAAAGAAAGAGAATACAGATTCCTAGAAGAGGCTGACAACAGGAGGCAATGGAAGAATGGACAAGAGGGCTTGATAATTAAGCCACTAAGCCAATCTGTCTTTATTAAGGGGGACAGAAGTGAGACAGGTGTTCCTCCAAAAGCCACTCCATATGTTTCCGGAGCTCATCTGAGTAAGTGGGACAAAGGTGTCCATTTGGCCATTGCCCAGGGTTTGGCGATTCTGCTTTTTTTAATCTTCACACACACAGAAACACACAGGTACACCAGAATTTAGAACACTCTTCCTCACACGTCCACAAAAGGCTGTAGCTCCGAAGCTAGGATTCAGCTCCAATGCTAAATGCATGGGTGTCTAAGCATTACCCAATGCACAGGGTGAGATAGATCTATTACTCAAGTCAGGAGCTGTCCAGGATGAAAACTGGATCTACCAAGTAAAGCTAAAAAGGAGGAAAATGGTATTGAACCCTCTAATCAGGTCTGTTTGAAAGAGGAAAAAAAATAGGTTTGAGCTGTCTCCCAAAATAAAAGTAACAGCCAACACATAATACCAAACAGTGTTCTGAACATAATACATATACTATGTTATTTAATCCTCACAAAAGAGATGACTATTATCTCTGTTTTACAGATGAGTAAACCAAGAGTCCAAAACGTCAAGAAATGTGACAAGGTCACACAACTAGTAAGAGGGGGAGTCAGGATATGAGCTCAGAAAGGCCAAGTATCAGCATCTGTGTGTTTAACCACTGCATTAAGTTTGCACTCTCAGTTGGGTAAGATTCCTAAGATTACTCCATATTTGAAAAATAAAGTCTTGATTTGTCTCTCATTTCTTCTTCCCTCCCTTCTGTCCTCCCTTCCTACCTTTTTTCTTTCTTTTCAAATTATTGAACACCTATGGTTTGTCAAGCACTATGCACATAGATTGATGCTGCTTTTTAAAAGTTGAGCAAAGAAGCTATTCTAAGTAGAGAAATAATTCTAGCAGTGAATTACATACATAGCCAGTACACAGGGTCTTCCAAAGGATCAAACCACTCCATGGGGCCACTCTCTCAGAGTGCAGCTTTGGCTACACTTGCAACTTAATAAAATTCCAGGACCTCATCCCCAGCCTCATTTAGTTTCTTATCACAAACCATACTGAACCTTTTTGCAATGCCAAATAGGATTCAAAACCCCCTGGAAGAAGAAAGTGTAAAGAGGGCTTTTATATAGTTATGAGGAAAAAAAAATCTTGAAACACATTCATCTGAAGGCTTCTTTCAATTCTCTCATGGAATGCTAACCTTTATTTGCAGTTTGTGAGATTCATGTAAAAAGCTTGCTATAGCCCGAGGTTTAAACCAGAGAGATTTTGACTTGGTCCTGAGGCAGGTACCTTTGTAGCTTTCTAATCTCTCTCTCTGAAGTTCAGGGCTTTTAAAAGAGGTTGGTGATGTGCCCTGCAGAGGATTTTCTGTCATTTCATGGCAGGAATGCATGGTTGCGATACTAAGAACTGAACTTTAAATCTCTTTACATTCTGCTTAATTGCCATTATTGGCCTAATCGCAGGTACAGAGCTCAAAGAGAACGCATGTCACTTGCCATCTGTAGCTGGAAGGTGCTTGAATCAAATCGAATCTGTTAAGGATGCAAAAGACACTTTAATATATGCAGATGCCTGAAATGGCTTTACAGACCCAAATCCTTTTAATAAGCTTAAGACAGGCCTGAATTTATTTAAATGTCTAATTCTAAATGTACGTATGCCTGGTAGTAATGTTTACCATCTGTCTGACACTGCCTGTTGAGGTAACTGTCAAGCTACAGTATGACATATGGTGCACATATTTGGACCTTAACTATAACAGCCTTGGCATGAAACAATTGGAAACCAAGATTTAATCTTTGGTATCATTCAAGTTGGAGTTGAACAAACAGACAGTTCTGGGCTCTTACTGTTTTCTTCCTTTATGATAAATACTCCTCCATTAGATATACTCGAGAACAACATTGGAGGGTCAGGCCTGCCTTCAACGCACTGTCTTTTTCTTGCTCTGGCTCTGGCACTTAGAAACCCAGTTGGAATGGCAATTCTGCAGACCAGAAGCCAGTCTTGGGCCCAGGCAGCATCTGGTCTCAGCCAACAAATATAAGGAGGGTCCCACTTGAGCGCCCAGAAGAGCTAGTTGCCTGGGCCAAAGTGCAGAAGAATACAAGACAATGGCAATAACTGCAATTACTCTTTCTACTCTTTATTCTATTGCCTAACTTCTCTTTTCATCTCCATTCTATTTCCCTATTTAGTTTTCCCATCATCATTCTAATATGGTGGGGTCGGAGGAAAGAGGAAGAAAGGGTAGAGGCTGACAGCTCCAAGATCCCCCCTGACGCCCTGGGGAAATGCACATGGCTCCAGGAGATGAGAACAATACCCTTTTTCAAGTTATTTTGGTTAAACGATAGAGACCCTAGAGTGACAAATATCTCAGGCACTGCTCCCTTTTTTCCTTAAATACTAGCAGCACTGTAGCATTATATACAGCTGTGTAGATGCCTAAAGCCTGACTTGAAAGACCTACTTTATGCTTGGATTAGAGGATGAGTGTAGCTATTGTGGTTGCAGTCGCTGTCTGGGTCTAAAGTGATGTAAATATGGCAACAGGAATAATGTAACTCTTGCAGTGATATAACTGAGAATGTGGTCAGTGCCTCTTCTCAATGGGAATGGCATGTCATTATACATGGCACTCCATACAATAATAGCTTCCAGTATAAAGTCAACATAGACACTCTTTCTCTAACCCTGCTCTATCCCTGGGCTCCACTGCCTTTTCATTTAGAAAGGGAGGCATGGGGAATTCTGGTTAGCAGGATAGTCAACAATGATCTGTGTGTGCGAGTATGTGTGTGTGTGCGCATGCCTGCACAGTTTAGGAGGCCTGGAAGATGAAAATGACAATATATGAGGTTAGCCACCACGGCCATTCAGCCTTGGATTTTCCCCCAGCCTGAAATCATGATTTGATTCCACATTTTGGTATCCTGCCAAGTTCTGTATTTAAGCCTGAAGCTTAACATGTCCTCTGTTCCTAATTAGCAACAAGGCTAAATTTAGCAAAGGTTTCTCTGGTGCCACCACAGTCACAAAAGGATTCTAAAATCTAACATGAAAGCATGTTACTTGATGTATTTAGGAAAAGACAAAACAAATTCGAAAGTGCGTCTCTGGGATCTGATGGCCTGGGATGCTAAGAAATTCTGAGGCAAAGGGATAAAACTGGCCATTGTGTACATATTTAAATTTTGATACAGGAAACTCCCCCCCCTGAGGCTCAGAGTACACTGTGTGGCTGCCCAGGGTTACACCCTCAGAGAGGCCTGGCCCCAGGAAACAGTGAGAAAAGGCAAGATTCGTCTCTCATGTCTCCCAGTTCCCCACTGGAATCCTAATGACCCCCTACCTGACTCCTTTTCTCTGACCCTGGATGGTCCCCAACAGATCAAAGTCTCCCGTCCATTGCCATCCCCACCCCCGACTTCTCCGCACCTTGAGACTTTGATCACCTGGCAATAATATCCCCACATCACCTTTCCTCCTGATTAGCCCCTCAGACTTTCTAGTGCTCCTTCCCCACTCTCCACAACTCTTTAAAAAAAAATAGACATTTCTCCAAAGAAGATATACAGATTGCCAACAAACACATGAAAGAATGCTCAACATCATTAATCATTAGAGAAATGCAAATCAAAACTACAATGAGATATCATCTCACACCGGTCAGAATGGCCATCATCAAAAAATCTACAAACAATAAATGCTGGAGAGGGTGTGGAGAAAAGGGAACCCTCCTGCACTGTTGGTGGGAATGTAAATTGATACAGCCACTATGGAGAACAGTATGGAGGTTCCTTAAAAAACTAAAACTAGAACTACCATACGACCCAGCAATCCCACTACTGGGCATATACCCAGAGAAAACCATAATTCAAAAATAGTCATGTACCACAATGTTCACTGAAGCTCTATTTACAATAGCCAGGACATGGAAGCAACCTAAGTGTCCATCGACAGATGAATGGATAAAGAAGATGTGGCACATATATACAATGGAATATTACTCAGCCATAAAAAGAAATGAAATGGAGTTATTTGTAGTGAGGTGGATGGACCTAGAGTCTGTCATACAGAGTGAAGTAAGTCAGAAAGAGAAAAACAAATACCATATGCTAACACATATATATGGAATCTAAGAAAAAAATAAAAAAGGTCATGAAGAACCTAGGGGTAAGACGGGAATAAAGACACAGACTTACTAGAGAATGGACTTGAGGATATGGGGAGGGGGAAGGGTAAGCTGTGACAAAGTGAGAGAGTGGCATGGACGTATATACACTACCAAACGTAAAATAGATAGCTAGTGGGAAGCAGCCGCATAGCACAGGGAGATCAGCTCGGTGGTTTGTGACCACCTAGAGGGATGGGATAGGGAGGGTGGGAGGGAGGGAGACGCAAGAGGGAAGAGATATGGGAACATATGCATATGTATAACTGATTCACTTTGTTATAAAGCAGAAACTAACGCACCATTGTAAAGCAATTATACTCCAATAAAGATGTTAAAAAAAAATTTCAAATCCACAGAAAAGCTGCAAGAATAAGATGATGAACAATGAACAGGTGTAAAACGTATACCTCTAGTCACCAATTATTTGCATCTTGACACATTTACTTTCTTTTTCCTCTTCTCCTTCCTTATATGTGTGAGTGTGTGTGTACATATAACATATGGAATATTTTTGCTTTTGTTGCTGAACTATTTGAAAGTTAGACATCCTGACTTTTTACTCCCAAGTGTTTCCACATGTATCTCCTGAGAACAAGGATACTACCTAGATAACCACAATTACGGTCATCACACTTGAGAAATTTAACCTTGATACTCTATGACTAGCTAACATACAGCCCACCTTCATATATCCCCAATAGTCCCACAGTGTCTGTTGTAGGTCTTTCATGTATGATATCGATGTTCATGGAAGGTCTGGGCCAGTGGTTTTGCAGAATGTGCCTACTGCCGTTAAGTCTCATCATTTCTGCTACCTCATCAGTGTTCCTAAACGTTGCTGGACTTATGTTCTTATCCTCACTTAACAGGTAAAGAATAAAGATGCTGGATGACCTGCTAAAGGGCAGACACCCAACTTGGGACCAACCCAGGAACAGGGGCAGAAGAGCACGTGTACGGCCCTTTCTCTTCCCTTCATCTTAGCTCTCCCACAACCATACCTCTAGCTTCTGCAAGCCCTGGTTTCTTTTCTTACTCCTGGCCGACACCCACTTCTCATGCAAACAGCCGCTCTGAGCCACTGTAATCCTGCACTCCACATGCCTGCCCGGTTTCTGTGTCTTCCCAGGCTCAGATGACAGGAATGAGACAATTTCTCCTGATAGGAGCGAGCCCTTACTCCCCACTCCTCTTTTTTCCCATAGAGCACAGGGAATTTCCACTCCTCTCCGCAAAGAGAAAAGCTATGGGGAGACTCTAGCGGACCCCCTCCTCTGTGAAGTAACTAGTAAAACTGGAGGACAAAGCTGAGCACGCCTAGGCAGCCCCTTCCTCTTTTGTTCTAAGCTGCCTGTCTGAGCTGACACACTTACACGCTCACAGCATTCTCTGTGTGTTTGTGTGCGTGGTGGATGCTGTTAGGGAGGTACGTTCAATTGAGAGGGCAGAGTAAGGTACCTGTTGGGTGGCCCATCAAAGCCTCATTACATTCTCTAATTAGCTTCATCAAACATACAGCTTCTATTTTGATGTTTATCTGTCTGATGCCTGCAACTCCGTGTTGTTTTCCATCTCAGGAGGGCAAAAGGGTCTCATTTACTGGCTCTCTGAATCCCCAACTTTTCTATCAGAGCATTAACAAGAGAGCAACACAGGTTTCCCACCACCCTCGCCACGGGGTGGCACAAACACAGTGCTTGTCCTGAACTCTTCCCTCTTGTAGGAGACAGAGGGTAGCCTGGGCTGTGGGACAATGGCGACAACTCAGGGCCACTCCAGCAGGGTTGGGGCAGTGGGGACAAAGGCAGCCAGCCAGCCTCAGCTGAGCCCCAGTCTGCTGGTCTGCTGGGAGACTCCAGGGAAGAATTCAGAAGGTGGGAGGAGAGACCCATGATCCTGATAAGCAGGTGCAGAGAAGATGAAAATGGACAGCAAAGTCTCCATTTTTAAGTCTCTGATGAAAGGGCAAATCTGGCTGATACTGCCAGCAAAGCACTCTCTCTGGTGCTGGGGCGGGAGAGGCTGCTGGACTCTGCAGCAGGAGGAGCAGTGGGCTTTGTGTCCAGCTGCCAAGGGCTAATGCGTCTGCTATGGGAACTGAGCCCTGGGGTTCCTACCAGGCTCTGTGGAGACACTCAGGCTTCTTCACCAGGAGGTGACTGGAGCTGTCCTTTCTAGAACAAAGGCTGCCCCTCAGATACAAAGAAAAATGGCCTATTTTAAGTTGGGGCATGGGGGTGGGATGAAGGTTAAATAGCAGTAAATATAAGGATTGGGGCCTTTCAGCCTTTTGCTTACATCACTAAGACTTTAAATGATGCTGAATGATATTTGGTTTGTCTCTGAGTCTAAGAAGAAATGAAAGGGAAAGATGCCATATTCAAAACACAGGTGGAGCTGTGGAAACCTTGAGCTGCTACTCATAGGGGTCTGATGTATGAGTGTGTGTGTGTGTGTGTGTGCATGTGTGTGTGTGCGCCCACAGACACAAGCAAAGAAGTTGATGTTCCCCCCAAGGGGTAGTGAAATCTATGTTCATGTCACCTCTACATGGCTGCCAATAGTTGAATAATTCAGTAGGTACCAGCACCTCCGCCTCCACCACCACACACACATATGCTTGTTTTCCTTCCCAGCAAGTATGAGCAAAATGGCCCAAGTCCCCTGGTCTGATCCCCCAGTCCTGACTAGAATCATTGCCAGCCTGGGTGTGCTGGACACGTCTGGATACATGGGTTGGTTTCTCAAGTTAAACTTTTGAGACCCTGTGATCACAGGACTTAGCATAGTGCGTGGCACAAGGCAAGCATCTAGTAAAAGGGTAGACACGCTATGGCCTTTCCTGTGAGTGTGAAACAGTAGGATGTGGAGGTTAGTGGCATGAGGTTTTAGACCCGGTTCTGTCACCTATTAACTTCGTGACTTTGGATCAGTTCTTTGACTCCCTTAAGTCTCATTTTCCTCACTTATAAAAGAACAATAAGGACTATCTTGTGCTATTGTTTGAGGATGTCATAATTTGGGCTGAAGTATGGAGCTGAATTCCTGGCAATAATAAAAGCTCAATACAGCGTGGGTTGGAGCTGAGGGTAGTGCTTTATCAATAAATTGTTATATTCAAAAAGCTTTACTGGGCCTCTGCTCCTCATCTGCATAATTAACATGACTGGATTAGATTTTCAAATTAACCAGAAAGGATCTGCCATTGTTTGGTGTGTGAATGTTTGTGGGTTGGTGATACCAGGGACATGGGTTGTCTTAGGAAGTCTTCATAGGAGGCTTCTGAGGCTCTAATAACTTGGGAAATTTTCCAACAGACACTCTCAATTTTACATAATATCTGCATTAATCCAGAGTTAGAAAATTGCCTTTCTGGATATTTAAAACTATTAAGGTATGCTGAAAAAATAATGAATCTGATACATGAACCTTTGACAGACATAATTCAACTTTTAAACATTATGCTCTTTCTCTGCTTATCAAATTTTCTGAATTATACAGAAAGGACCGAAATCTTGCATTTCTATCATACTTGCATACATGATAAACTACAAAGGAAGCACGGCAATTTTGTGGCAATTTATAGGATTGAAAATCTCAAATGTGTAGTCTGTGACTAAATTAATGCATTTTGCTGCCCAGCGGCATTACTTTAGTCGTGGCATTTCTCCTAAGGTTGATATCATAAGGAGAAGGAGGATTTCAGTTTGTCTTTATTTTTTTCTTTTCTTTTTGAATTGGAGTAAAATTGCTTTACAATGTTGTGTTAGTTTCTCAGTTTGTCTTTAGAAGAAGCAAAAACCATACACAGGCTCCACAGACGTAGACTGTACATGTGCTCATGTGTGTAAACGTGTATGTGTGTGTATATGGACATGATGGAAATGCGCAGATGCAGTTAAATGCTGAACAATTTCAATTTCTTTTGCGACTGCCATTTTGTGTATTTTTTTCCCTGTGATGCTCCCATTTCATTCTTTATTTTATGGTCCCTGAAGACCCAGGGTTCCTCTCTTCCACAGGCAGTTAGCAGGGGATGCAAGGAAATAAAATGAACCTATGCTTAAAGCCCAGACTTTCTAGCTAGGATGAGAGGGATCTGATTTCTGCAAGATCATGTGAAAGAAAGCAGAGCACAGCATCGTGTCCCACAGCAACACTCACCCTCCTCTGATCTGATGCTAGGAGTCAGAGCTAGAGTTATTTGGCTACAGCATATTCAAGAGCAGAATCAGGGCTACCACTGCCCTCAATATGTTCAGCCATGCAGAGGAATGAGAGGACTCTTGGCGGTGACTCCCTCGTACTGCCTGATCGTCCACTTCTCACTGGCCAACAGACTTCTCTAGGAGTCTGCCTGTTTCTTGGTAGGCTATTCTCTGAGGATCTCCCCAGACCAAAACTCTTTTGAGGTGCTCCTTAAAGTACAGAGTCGTGAGCCCATGGCTTTGAATATAGGCAAGTGATATGATCTATGAAAGAAAATGTGTCTGAAATCTGTGGCTCCTCCTCTTGAACTTGGGCAAGTTACTTAAACTCTTTAGAACTTATTTTCCTCATCTGTAAAGTGCAACTGTTGGTGTATATCCCTCAGCTTGCTATTAAGGTGAAGTGAAATACATTTTGCATAATATCTGCTATTCAATTGATGCTCGAATGTGTAAGCCTCTTTCTCCTCGGTAACCATAATACTTACGAGAGGGACAGACAATAACTCTACCTTTCAAAGCATGTCTGTCTACCAGTCAAGCTTTGCCACATGACAGCAGCAGCAACAACCATAGTTTGGAGAATGGCAGGGCCATGTATTGGAGAAACCAAAATACTTAGGGTCAGGAGACTTGGGTTCTCATCCTAGCTGCTTCCTTTACTAGCCCCATGACTGTGAACAAGTCTCCTGACCTCTCTGGGTCTGTTTTTGTCCATCTCTAAATGCTTTTTCTACCAAACTCACATGGTGTTGTGAAGAGTAATAGAGATGCTAGTGTAACTGTGCCCCTTCAATGGCAATGCTCAGTATAAACACATTAGATCAACAAAATCAAACGCCGGAGGTCAGGTTTCAGCTCCAGAGGCTCTTCGTTCAGGACTGCTACTCTGCAGGAGGCCTGTCCTTCTTATCCTATCCTGTGGACACTTGTAAAAAGATAGCACAGACATGTCTCTGAAATAAAAAGTAGAACCAGGAGAGGCTCAAACTTACCATATATGGCCCAATGTCATCAGCTCCCAATGCAAAGGATATTCATAGATCAGAACTTAGCTTGAGTCTGAAACAGATCTGTAACACTGTTAGGACAGATCTCGGTGTCCTGGCTTGGCCAGGGGCCCCTAAATAATGAACAGCTGGCTCTTTATTAAGCAAGTCTTACATCCTAACATTAATTTATCAAACATTTACTACATTTATTAAGCATTTAGCAAGTGGCAGGAATTGAGCAAAGATGATTTATTTTATCTTAATAAAAAGTCTACAAATATTATTTATTATCCCCATTTTAAAGAAATGGGAACTCCAACTTGCCCAAGGCCATCTAGCTGGTGAGAGACAGATCAGTTGGAATAATCCAAAGTCCATCCTCTTTTGACTCACCAGACTGACAACCTCACAATCTCTATAAGCAACAGATTTATAGGGATCTGGTGTGGTTCCACTTACTTTGTTTTTCATTCTTGCAAAAGAAGAGTTTACATTTGGAATGAAGATGCAGCATGATCAGGTATATATCATTTCAAAGAAAATCAACATACAAAAAAACGTTTTTCCCCTAAATAGATGTGTCAGCAGAAGGATATTAGAGTTTTATCTCAGAATTCATCACAAGATATCACTAAACATCAATTTCCCTAAGACATCTAACGTATAATTTGAATTCCAAATATATGGTTAGTGTAGGTTTTTGTATTATATTACGTGAACAAAGCAAGTATAAGAAAGTGTATAGTCAATAAAATAGATACCATTCAAGGCAGAAAAAATTGTATCGACTCTAAAGGCATATGAATACAACCATAAATATAATTACTGATTTTACTGATATTTTGTATCATGTGTCAAGGCAAAAAACACAAAATAAGACATGGTTTTAAATAAAAATGAGGTTAGGTAGAGGGGTAGGAGGAGATCACAGTGAAACCATCTTTTTCATTCTATTTATCTCAGTTTTTATGGGGAAATCACGGTGAGAATACAGTTTGATGAAAATATTCCTCAAAATCAATGGACACATGTAGTGTCTTTGACCTAACAGTTTGGGTCACAGGACTCACGAATGGCAGAAGGCGGGGACAGCATTTATACATGGAGGTAGTGTCAAGAGACATTTAATGAACCAGTGAACATTTTTATGGTCTGAATGAATTTGAAAACTTGCTGCAAAAGATATTCCATTCATTTGGCTAGAAGGCGACCATCTTTCAAAGATGATATGCCATGCCCTTGTCATCTTCAAGTGGTATGGGTCACAGATTTTTACTAATTACTGCATAGCCTTTAGATTTTTTATCTCATATCAATTTTCTTCCAGTCACACCTCAGGCCAGAGGTGGGAGGGTAGCATTTTTCTTTCTTTCCACGTGGCCTTATCCCAGGAAGCCCTCTCATTTGGGGGCAGGACAAAACAAAGGAGCAGAGACTGTGCAGCTGAATGTGCCAGATTCCAAGAGAGGCCCACTTTCTGTAGCATACTTTTAAATCAAAGAATTTATTTATGTTGTCTCTCTCCTTTCTGTGGTCAATGACATGGGTCAAAGGCATTTAATCAAACCCTTGTAGAGAGATGGGTCCCGTCACTATGCAGTGCGACGATCTAATTTGTCTTCTGTCAAAAAATGTATTTTGGGAACAGCGCTGAATATGATAAGTGTGATGTCTTTTTACAGTCACTGCTGAAATATGTGTTTGGCACAGATTTGCTAGGCTCATTATTTCATCTGTCTCTTGGTAAATATTGAAATTGTTGTTAGTGTGGATACTAAATACTGAGGAAAGAGGGGGACGTGTTTTCTTTATTCCACTCTGAGTTCAGCTAGCTAAAGCCAAAATTACCTTCTGATCTCTGAACCAGAGTAACTGATGGCCAAGAAGGTAATGCAATGACAGAAGCGTCTACTGCCAGATGCCTGATTGCTGTTGGAGAAATAATAATATAAACGAAGTAAGAAAAACAAAAACAAACACAAAAAAACAACTCCAGCCAGCAGGTGGTGCCATAATTTATAATGTTTGGCTACTTTGGGTTTTATGTACAGCTTGCTAATTGCTTTGTGAATTAATTTAAGTGATGTAATTTAATTTCTTCTGCTGCATAGTGGCTTTTTAAGGAGCTCATACCCAGCTCCTTGGCCCTGGGTAACCAACTCATTTGTTAACGCTGTTAACAATTTCCAGGCACCCTCTGCTGACTACTCCATCTTCCTAACTCCCAGAGGAAGGGAAAAGCTTAATCCCATATATTAATCTAGTGCAGATATAGACCTAGTTTCTGAACCAGACCCTAACCTCAAACTTAAATCTGAACTTGTAAAGTAAGAAGACAGAATGATGTCCCATTCTCAAGATGTTGGAGAAAAATCTATCTTTGGTCCCATGTAGGATCTTTTCCCCTAAGTCCATTCCAAGTTATTCCCCTGGTCAGTCCTCGTGTATTCTCCTACATATAATTTCTTACATTTTCTTTGCAAAAGAAGTGGAGGACAAAGTAACACATGAGCCAAGGAAGGGAAGTGAAAAACTAGCAAGAAACTCGACGGGAAGGGAAAATTCCACCTCTGAAAAGAACTCTAGCCAGTGATATATCTCCTAACACTTAGAGAGGTCCCTATTTAATTTCAAGCCTGGAATCCTGAAAGTTAGATTTCTAATGCAAATTAAAGAAACAAGGAACTTGTCTGAACAGATAAGGAGGAAAAAAGTTTTGTTGTTGTTGGGATTCCCATTTGCCCAGGTGCCAGAAGTTATTTCAATTCTTTGCATTGCCCTTTTCTGGAAATACCCAGGCCAATACTTCCCTCTACTGCTTGGAAGCAATTCTACAACATAAGCCAACCCGAATTATTTATACAAAATAGCATACCTGTTTCACAGGTATAGAAACTGAGGCATAAGTGTTAAGCTGACTTTTGCAAAAGAAAGTTTAGTAATAGTTCAAGACTGTCTCACCTCTGTAGAACACCTATATGTAAATATAGGCAAATTTACCTTTTTGAATGTAAATCTTAACCAACTGTCTCTATTATGTGAAGATGTAAAGCTTGGCAAAAGGAAACCTTTGAATAGATTTAGAAGAAGAGAAGTGACAAGTTACTAAAATATGTATATACCTATGCCTGGGTTCTACTTCAGATTGATTACATCAGAACCTTTGTGGGTAGAACCTAGGCACTAAAATTCTCCAAGGAATTCTAATAACTACTAAACTACTAAAGTGTAATCCTAGCTAGTGGGATATTTGAAAGCAGTGAAGAAGCGAATTAGAATAATATCTGTTTTATTAAATTCATATAAAATTGTTTCAATTGCTTATTTGATATAAACATGGAATAAATTCATATGCATTGATTATACCATGGTCTTAATTATTTTAAATTATACAAATATATGGAATAATCACAATTATTAGGTATAGAAACACACAGTTTAGGGATTTTTGGCAGATACTGGTGTTTTTATATTTTTACCACTTATAATTTAGCTGCCCAATTACATTTGGTTGCATTTGTCGAATAGCTACAGACAGAAGTTCAGCGTGTGAGTATCATCAGGTTCTGCGTGAGCCCCAAGTACTTATTAAGAGAGCTTTCTCAAGGGCAGAGTGGTTTTTAACCACTCAAAATCTCCTTTTTCCATTAGAGGGGCCATTCTACTAGTGTTCCCTCTGACTAGTTATGAAAATGGCTTCTCAAGAAACCAGAGACGGTGGTAGTACTGCAGCACCCAAAGGAATTCTGGCTGGGGAGAAGGGTTTGGATTTATCATTGATGGATTAAGAGCAGACCGTGAGCAACTGCCCTGCAAGTAGCCATGGTGATGTCAAAAACTTCTGTGGGTAGGATTGGTACTGCCTTTAGTCACTGGAGAAAAAAGAAAGCTTGAACCATTGGGACAATCACTCATATCGCCACCTGTGAGCCTGCTGCTGTATGCGGGAAAAATAACAGGCTATAAACACATGATTTACCTGCAAAAGCTTTAGAACTGCAATTTTAAGCCTTACAGACATAGCTTTATCTTTTATTTAAACAGCCTTTTGTTTCCATCCAAGAAACTATAAGCAATTTATAGACACAGTTGAACCCCAAGTTTCATAAGGGATATAATCTTGAGAAATATGTGACTCAAAATCATGTAATTAAAAGCTTTGACATTATCTTAAATTAGTCTTGAAAGATAATCTATTCATCATATTTTATGAAGCAGAATATTTAAATACAAAATATCACAATAACATAAACAATCCTATTCAAATGTTTGCTATGAGTTATAATTTGGTAAAGCTACACATTAATAAACTGCTAATTAATTTTTTAATTTTACAAATGACACAAATGTTTTATCTTGTGGCTGGTCTTATCTGGCTTTACAGGTAAGCAGTGGAAGATATGCAGAACCTGGAAGAGGGAGGAAGGGGAAGTCTGGAGTGAATGAGCCTGAGAAGGGTGCAAAGCTGGGATAGAAAGACCATTGCTGGGGACAGATGAGAGGCTTAGAGAGAGAAGAGATCTTTAGTCTTAGACCTTGGTCTTGGTGCCATCATTTCCTAACTGTGCAACCTTGAAGAAGTTTCTTAATCTTTATGACTGCTATGGTCTGAATGTTTGTGACCCCCCCCCCAACCCCAAATTCAAATGTTGAAATTCTAATGCCCAATGTGCTGGCTATTCGTGGGTGGGGCCTTTGGGAGATGCTTAAATTGCGAAGGTGAAGCCCTCACGAATGAGATTAGTGTTCTTATAAAAGAGGCTCCAGAGAGATCCCTCACACCTCCCACCACATGAGGACAAAGTAAGTTGGTAGGTGCTGGCTATGAACCAGGAGGAGGGCCTCCCCTAGAACCCGACCATGCTGGCACCTAGATCTTGGACTTGCCAATCTCCAGAACTGAGAGTAAATTTCTGTTGTTTGTAAACCACCGAGTCTGAGGTTTTTGTCATAGCAGCCTGCATGGACTAAGACAATGACCTTCGGTCTCCTCATCTGAAAGTAGTAAAAGATGATAATCACATGAAATCGTTTTAAGGGCTAAATTGAAATGATGCATAGAAAGTGATGAGCGAAGTTCATAGCAAGTACATAGAAAATGGTAACAGCAATAATTTATATAATTATATATACCTGGTCTTCATTGCGTTGATTGAGAGAATAATTAACCATCATTCAAGAAATAAAGTTTTCTGCTACAAACTATAGTGCCTAGTACAAACAGGTGACAATGTAAAGAGCAGGGCAACTACAAATCTACCTAGAATATCGACCTTACAACTTTTAATTGTCAGCTTATATTTGAGGTCACTGTATTCTCTGTCCATATCATGACTCTCCCAGTCTGCAGTCATGGGGGACTACTGTACATCAGGTTGCTTTTTAGAAATTTAACATAAATATTATTGAGGTGTTCCTCAGGTCTCCCCAAAGTAAATCTTTCACACAGTTTTTTATAATACATACTTGACTCAGTCTTTGATAACAATATCTTCCAAATTTGGTGAAAATACATCTATCCATTTTCATCATTTGTGGTATTATGGAGGCAAAAATGTACTTTTATTGGCCTTAATTGACAGTATTTTTATCTCCTAAATAACTCTGGACACCTATAACCCAGAGGGACTCAGGCTCCTGGGATTCCTCATTCTAAAATAAGATCCCAGAAAGGGCCTCCTTTTCTTATTTAAAGATTTCCTATTTAGTAGCCTTTTTAAGAGCTAGGGATTTGATAGTTTGATGTAGTTATCAAGATTGGGGAGAGATACAGGAAGGGGGCTAAGAGGTGCCAAATCAAATTTCCCTATTTTTCTATTTTTCTTCTGGTTGGTATGTAACTCTCAGTACTTATGATAGAGGGGGTTTTTCTTTGGTAAGCCTAGGGTATATGTCTATGCCTCTCCATTGCTAAGTTTGGGAATCTGGAATGATAACCTCATGATAGAAATCCATGTAATGATCAGATCATTCTCTTGCTGTGGAAACACGTGGTCTTAAAGTGGTATTGTGGGAGGTAAGGTTGTTAAAATAGGATGGACCAAAGTACGAAGACAATGATTGCCACATTGGAATATGGTCTTAGTTTGATAGGCAGTGGGGAATCGATGAAGGTTTTAGTGGTATTGGAGTCATGCTTTAATAAAATAATCTGACAGCACCATACAAAGAGACAGAAAATCAGAAAGGAGATTTATTGTACAATGGTTCCTATGGGAAGCCTTGAAGTTCTGATGCAGTATTTGCATCAGAAGGGGAGAGTTAACGTCTGCAGAAGTAAAACCTACTGGAAACTGACTAGAGGCCAAAGAGGGCCAAAGAAGGAAGCATGAGAAAGAGAGCAGGAAGATTAGGATGATTGCAAGGCTTCAACAGAAGTTGACCAGGAGTAAGGTGCTGCAGTAAATAGAATTAAAAGATAGTAGTAAAAAAAAAAAAAAAAAAAGATAGTAGTTATAGTGGAAAGTGGGCTTGATTTTACACATTTTACACAGTTGGTTGAGGTGCTGAAGGCTGTTACAGAATTGATCAAGAAGCACTGGGAATGGAGCTTTGGAGCTGTGTAAAGAGGTTGAGACTGTACAAATATACTTAAGGGTCATCTGTTAGGGAGATACCTGCTACCAGGAAAACAGATTAATTTGCTGAGGGAAAGAGTGTATATTTAAGGGAGAAAAGGAGTCAAAGAAGAGAATCAGAAAACAGTAATGACAGGAAAGTAGAAATTTCAGAAAGGAACCAAATAGCAGTGTCAAGGATGTGAGGTCAAAGAAAATGATCACTGGAATAAAAGAGGACCAAAGAAGAGGAGCCAAGGGTATAGATTTTGTTTGACACTGAAGGGAAGGAGGAAAAAAAATGAGGCATCAGCTTGGGGAAGTAACAAGTTTGAGAAAAGATTTTTTTCCTTTAAATTTTTTTTTCTTTAGTGTGGAGAAGACAGTATAAAATTATGTTCAAAATGCAAGAATAAGGGAATGGTTTACAGAGCAAGAGATTAACAGAGGCAGCAAGAAATGGAATCAGACACAGAGAAGAAAGGATGAATTCTGGCAATGAATAGGGACCCTCTGTTTCACAGACAGAGACAGAAAAGATCACAAATGAGTGATTACTTGTGAAGCACAGGACAGAAAATTAAGGGAATTGTATCAGATCTGAGTTTATCTATTGAAAGTGTAGAGAAAGAACTAAGACTGGGATTGTGAGACAATGGAGAGTGTTTAAACCATTGCCTAGACTTTGGTTGATGCCAACTAGTGGTGAATAAAGGGACTGCAATATAGACATAATGGCCCAAGTGAGGAGAGACAGCAAAAAGGTTTTCTCAGTAGTTTTCAGTGGCCCAGAAGTCAAAACAGCCAAAGATCTTCTGGATTGGAGACCAGCAAGGTGGGAGGGTAGAAGGTCAAGTAGGCTAGACACCCTTGAATCATTCTGACTAGGATGCTGAATTTTCTGAAAGGGAATTCACGCTAAGAAGAAAGTAGGAAAACATGGGGAAACAACCAAACAAAAAACAGGAAAGTGAGGATTCAAGTACCAGAAAGGATGTTGAAGATAAACATCAGGTTTAGGTAAAGGGTAGGGACTTCTTATCAGAGGTGAACTAGGACCATTTCAAATATGATGAGATCTAAGGTGTTGACTGAGTCACTGGCGTCTGAGGTAGAATGAAAACATGAGTTTCTGGAGCTGAAAAACAGAGGAGTAAATACTAAATTTAGGGAGGATGATGGGCTCCAAGTAGAGAGAGTCACGAAGAGTTAGGTTCTGAAGTCACTGAGGACATTGGGAAAGTGCTGATGAATCTTCAATGAAATAATGGAGAAGATGTTATAAATACACAAAGAGCAAACATTTAAAAAAATGTTCCTACCTTCACTGAGTGAATCAGTGGTTGGATGGCCCCTAACAAGATAATACCAACACTTTCAAAGACTACAAAATATAGCTCAGGTCCAATCATGGAAATCATACACTTAGTCTTTGACCACCTAGAGAAAATATTGAATATGAAAGTATAATAAATTAGCTCCAGTGTTCCATTAGGATACATTAGCATCTGTAATCAGAAATCTAAAAAAGAAATTTAATGGAAAAATGGAGGTGAGTCCCTAGTGTTTTCATAATACTCCATTTCCTAGTAAACATTGTTTCTCTCTCCTTTGGAGAATTTCCTTTTGGAGACCAAGTGAAAAATGTCTCTATAAAAGAATTATTGATTAGTTTAACAATCTCATTAAATTTGATTAACCTTTTAAGAGCATTAGGTAGATCTTTAAACTATACCAAGCTGAGTAATACTTTTATGTTCAATGAAGGGCACCTTTTAAATACTTCAGAAATTTATGAGAATTGGGTACTTATAAGATTAAAGTTAACATTTAGAATTTTAAATATGCCATTCTTTCTGTACCTTACTTATTTTTTTAAAGATTACTCAGAATTTAAAATAACTTGATAACTGTTTAATTTTTAAAATTATTCATGAAGAGAATGATACACCACACTAGGCTAAAGGAGAGACCAACAGAAACAGAAAAGTTAAAAAGAGTCCTAGGACCTTCCTTCTCTTTGTTTTTTACCTTTTCCAAATTCTACATCCTCTCATTTATGATTCACAGATTCATGAACAAGACCTGGTAAGAAGGGTTCTAACATAAATAGTAATGGATCTAGTAGGGGAAGGACTAAAATCAACCCTTCAGATGCAATAGCTAACCCCTCCATCTCTATATCCTCAGTTAGGAAAATAAGTTCTTAGGCTTCAGTACAGAGTTTACTCAACTCTGTGAAGTCTCAATTTACAACCAAGGCATTAACGTAGGCTTTGAGGGAGAATAGAACTTACCAGTTAATAGAAAATCAGGGACTTTTTCTTCCTTTTACTTTTCTTTCCTTTTCTAAAAAAATAATTTATAGTAAGGAACACTACCATCTCTCTGAATGGACAGTTGCAAGAATGGTTATTACTTGTACAATTCCTTTAATCATGCAGTCATAAGAATCACTTCCAGTTTTTCTATTTCCCATTTAGAGCATATTTTAAAAATAAAAATGGTAAAGCAGCGGAAACTTAGTCCCGTATGTAGTTGACCTTTTAAAAATTCAGTATTTTTATTGATTGTCCATTGTATTTTCTTCCCCTGAGATTCTGGTATGATAATCAAAGCGTGGGAATAGTCAAACATTATTTCAAAACCCCAAAGCCAAATGCTTTTTCCACAAGGAACTGTATTACTCTTCCAACAGCTAACTGTGTTTATGGTCAAATGCAAATATAAATGCTATCAATCAAACAATGGCCTGCTATCATGTGTAAAATGATTCATCATTCAGTATAAAAATATAAAATCAGTCTATTATATATAACAGATTATATTTACATAATCTCCAGACTTTTTTTATTGCACTTTGGGGATAAGAATAAAAATAAGGGAACAGAATCCAAGTATTTTTTTAAATTATAGTAGAAGATATTGCCAAATCCTTCAGCAGCTCTTTATCATGTAAAGTAAGTTAGAGTAACTATTCACTGGTCATATACATTGAAACTTCCTCAAATTATATATTAATAAATTATGTCCAAGATGCATAAAACTTAACAAAAAAACTTTTGAAGGCTGATTTTCAGTACACAAAGACTTCTGACATGTTCCCTATATGTGACTTTAACACTACTTAGACATTTCTTCAGGGCATTTAAAACTCCTTTTGTGACTCTTCATCAGCTGTTTTACCGACAGCAGCGATGTCTATAATATACATTTTCACTTTTTGCATGGTTGAAGGAGTTCATGTGCTATATCCAATTTTAAGGTAGAGTGTAAGATTACATTTCTAGAATACAGAAAGCCATAGCCAACAAAACTGCACCATTGCTATTTATAGTAATTCCTACTATTTGCTGCTTGATGGACATTTGTGAATTGTAGAGAAGATGGTGCCAAGGTGATTATCAGGCCACTGTAATAACTAGTGGTGCATGTTGTCAGCTGTAGATAGGCCTGAACAAGCAGGCACTCAGGTACTCAATATACTTTGAAGTGAGCAGATTCTCTGCTTTTTGAAATGGAACTGACTTTGGAGAATATGTTACAGAAATATATGAAATACCATTCTGGCTGACTTTCTTTGTCTTATTGAAGCCTTCATGTTGCATAAGTTTGAGACTTGAACTTTCCATTGCAGATTTTATTCAAGCTGAAGTTTTGCAAACTACTCTCCATTTCCAACACCTTACCATGAATTTTACAAAGAACACCAAGGCACTTTCAAACAAAAAGTCTAGGACAAGCTGAGTAGTGAGATGACTGAGGATGAACTTTAGAGAAGGGTGGTCTGAGATCGAATCTTAACTGCTCTAAGATAAATTACTTGGTTTCTCTGAGCACCATTTCCTGAGCTTCAGTTTCCTCACCTCTAAAGTGGGATCACTGTGTTTTCTACCTCCCAGGGATACATTGAGGAATAAATGAAACAATACACACAAAGCAGGTAATAGAGTCTCTGGCAAATAGAAAACATAGGCCATTTCTGTAAACTATTGTTTAGCTTGTTGACTGATTCCCTATCAAGGGTCTCTGTGAATTTTGGGGTATGTTTGGCTCCAATGCCCAGCATTGGTAACTGCTTGAGAGATATTATAATGTAATTTTCTAGCTAAGATATTGTGCTAGTATGACTTTTCAATTCTAAAGAGAACCTTCCACATCTGACCCTGGTGATGCTTTTACTTGCCAGCAGAAAGACCACAAGATGAAAAGACCAAGAGGTTAGTGTTGCTAACAAAGTCTCACATAGCATGTTTCTCTGTGTTGCTAACAAAGTCTCACATAGCACGTTTCTCTGGCAGAGGTATGTTTTCAGGAAGCATAGTTTTCCCCACATAAGTACCAAACTCTGAGAATGGGCCATTGTTCACCTGTGCCTTCTGTTGATGTGTCCACCACCCGCATTACAGAATGGCAAGCATGAGGGATGGGAACCTCTTACGGAGAATTTGACTTCCGTGGACGTTTCGAGAGTTTGATTGAGGTGGTTGAATCTTATATTAATTCAATTCCTGTTCTGCAGCCAGTTGTTTTTGATTTGAAATCCAAGTGTGTTTCTTTCCAAGCTCAGCCTTTAAGGTTGGATGCAGGAGTAAGTTCTTAGTTTCTTTTCTTGTTCCCCCTTCTCAAAGGAACTTGGTAATGGATATGGAAGAATTTAATACCCTGAGGACTCTTCAAAGAGCCTTACCTGGCAAATATCTAAACCAAAGTTGGGAACAAGACAACCATAAAATATATATGTAAAACACTGATTCTTTTTTTTCTTTTTAAATGTTCATTGTGAACTTTTTGTAACATGGTGTTTTCCCACTCAAGGGACACCAGTTAAAGTTATGCCAGTGTTTTCATCATAAAACCCCTAGTATCCAAGCATTGAATGCCACCTACAAAAACATACGTGGACATGGAGTATGATATTCCAAACTTAAGATCTGAGTATATTTTTTAAATGCACTTAAAGTAAGTATTTCCAGAGTTTTTTAAAGCTTAAAAGAAACAAACACACATTCAGGTTCTCAAGTAGTTTTTCAAAGCATCTTTATATACTGCTTGGAAAGGTATACAAATATAGGGAGAACAGTGTAATAAATACACACATTCTAAAGCCCTGGCTAAAGATCAGATGTTCAGAGAGCTGCAACAAGCGAGCACTTTGTACATGTGCCTCAGAAATGTGTACTTCCTTCCCTAGTGAAGTGGAACTGGGAGAGAACTTTTTAAGTATTAATCACAGTTTTATTTTTGCTCCCTTTGCCAGGAATTATAGAGACAATCCTATATTTCGATACTGCGGCTTCCTGGGATCTTATAGAAAACACTTCTGTTTTTTTTTTTTTTAACCTCTATCCTAATTCCAATCAAATTTAGTTTACCTAGTTTTCCGTCTAATTTGGATTTTTCTCTTTCGTTCTGGGTAACGTCATGTAACAGTATTTGAATTGGACATTTCTAATTAGGATCCTCTTATGCTTCTGTAGCCAAAGTTACTCACGTGTTTCCTTACATTAAGATGACCTGCCTTTACTGCCATCATAGACACTAATTGGAAAGTTATCGTGTTCTTGAATTTCCACATCTTGCATATCATGACAGAATCTAAAACTCTGAAGCCTAATACTCAGTACTTATGATCAAGATCCATCCTATTATAAAGGTAATAACTAACTCTAATAGAAAGAATTAGAACCCAAATGCATGAATTTATGAATTAATTCAACCAGTGGGTTTACTTTTTTTAACTGCTTTCTGCTCCAGGGAGGGACAAACCACTGCCACGTAAATGAGGAACAACTAGAGCACTGACCAAAGAGAAGATGAATTATATAGAATGAGATTCTTTGGCAGAAATTAGTAACTAAGGTCGTTTTGAACTGGAATCACACATACGCATGTATTTAGGTATGTATACACCCATACATATGTGTGTATATACACATGCATATACATGTATATAAACCTCAAACGGACAGACTTAATTAGATTAATTCTAGTGTTTATTTATAAGATTATTGGTTTCTGCATGGCCCTCTTTTATCTTATTTCTGTTTAAAATATAATAAACTCACCACCAAGTGAAGAACTAAAAACATTATCATTCACTTAGATCTATTAATGAACTCCTTTTTATTCCTTCCCTCTCCTAAGAAGTAAACAATATCTTGAATTTCGTGTTTATAGTTTCCTTACTTTTTAAAGAATATAGTTTTAAAATCACATATATGTCATAAATAATGTATTGCTTAGTCGTATTATATTGTAGTTTTGCCTAATTTTGAGTTTTGTGATAAGGGTATCATATCATATAGCCTTCTGGGACTTGCTTTTTTCATTCCATGTCATGTTACTAAGAGTCAGCTGTGTAATCTGTAACTCTAGCTTATATTTTGTTATTTCCATATAATATTCCATTGTGAGAATATATCACAAGTTATTTATCTAGTCTCTTGTCAGAGTCTCGTGTCAAAAGACATCTTAGATGTTTCTAATAGTGGGGTTATTTGAGAAGGGGGGGGATGGTGGGAAGATTAAGGAAATTTTATTATTTTACTGCTGAGAAATTATTGTATATGCCTCCTGATGGTGCATATGTGTAAGTGTTACCCCTTCTATGTACGTATGTATGTATGCATGTATATATAATTACTAGGTCATAGGGTATGTGAATGTTCAACTTTATGAGATAATGCCCAATTATTTCCAAAGTGGTTGCTTTGGTTTCCATTTCCACTAGCAATTTTAAAGAGACTTCACTGAACCATATCTTCTCCAGCACTTGATTTTGTCAGATTTCTCAGTTTTTTTCAAGTTTAAAGGGTGTAAAATGGTATTGCAAGTTTGCATTTCTGATTACTAATTAGATTGAGCATATCTTCATATGTTTATTTTATTTTATTTTTTTAATTTTATTTATTTATTTATTTATGTCTGTGTTGGGTCTTCGTTTCTATGCGAGGGCTTTCTCTAGTTGTGGCAAGCGGGGGCCACTCTTCATCGTGGTGCACTGGCCTCTCACCATAGCGGCCTCTCTTGTTGCGGAGCACAGGCTCCAGACGCGCAGGCTCAGTAATTGTGGCTCACAGGCTTAGTTGCTCTGCGGCATGTGGAATCTTCCCAGACCAGGGCTCGAACCCGTGTTCCCTGCATTGGCAGGCAGATTTTCAACCACTGCGCCACCAGGGAAGCCCCTTCATATGTTTATTGACCAAATATATTTATTCTTCTCTAAAATGCCTATTGAGGTTTTTTTAAATCCATTTTTTTTCATTTGTTTTCCTTATTTGCCTCTTGAAGTATTTTATAAACTCTGAATACTAATACTTTGTCAATTGTATGTTTTACAAATATCACCTCACAAGTCTGTGGCTTTGTAATTTTTTAAGTGTCTTTTAGAGAATAGAAGTTTTTAATTTAACAAAGTTGTATTTATCAATCATTTCTCTTATGAATAAATTTTATAAATTAAATGCATACTGAGCACTCACTATGAACATGGGTTATGACATTCCCTGGGGATACAAAAATAAAAACAAAAATAATCCTTTCCCTCAAGCATCTCAAAGTCTAGTGAGAAAGACAAACAGGTAAATGATTACAAAACAGTGTTGATACCTGCTGTAATAGAGACATTAAAAACTTACTGAGGACAGTTAGGGAAGTTTCACAGAAGCTGAGGAAATATTTCAGCTACTGCTTAACAAATGTAGGAAAGAAATTTTTTATCGACATATGCAAAGGCCCACTGACATAAGAACCCATCATGAGAAACTGCAAGTAAGATCAAACCCAATATGGCAGTTGGTAAGAGTGAAGAAAAGACAGGCATTAAAGACTGCAATCCCCCGAGGTCCCACACTAACAGACAATGTGTTATAAAGGAATATAAGCTTACAAATGCAGGAACATTTTTGTGTGTTTCCTATTCCCTGTTGTATGCCTGGGACTTCGAACAATTTTGATATATAATGAAGACTTTCAATAGACATTTGTTGAATATCTGAGTGAATAAATAAAAAGATAAAGGAAGCAATGCATGTCAGTGTCTGGGGCTGCCATAACAAAGTACCACAAACTTGGTGGCTTAAAAAAAGAGTGTTTTCTCTCACTGCTCAAGACTAGAAGTCTAAAATCAAGATGTTGGCAGGATTGTGCACCCTCCAAAGACTAGACTCCAGGGGAGAATCATTTCTCATCTCTTCCAGCTCCTGGTGGCTGCAGGTCTTCCTTGACTTGTGGCAGCATAACCTCAACCTCTGCTTCCATCTTCACATGGCCTTTCTCCCCTGTTCTCTTCTTCTTATAAGAACATTTGTCATTGGACTTAGGGCCCACCCAAGTAATCCAGGATGATCCCGTCTTGAGATTCTTCATGTTATTACATCTGTACAGACCTTTCTTTCAAATAAAGTCATATTCACAGGTATCTGGGGTTAGGACACGGACATATCTTTTTTGGGTCCACAGTTTAACCCACTACAGAATATCACTTCCATGCTGAAAATCTTTCAGTGACTACTGCTTTAGAGTAAAATGTTATTTCTTTTAGATACCGTATAGGACCCCTGTCTATATATCTGTCTTTACCTCACTCGCTCCCCTGCTTCACTTACTATGCTCTGCACAAAGGCCTTCTAGAATTTCATCCAGGCCATGCTTTCTCAAGCTCAGGCTCTTTGCACATTGGTGCTTCTGCTGTGGCTGCTCTTCCTTCTACTCTTTTCTCTAGCTAACTCTGTCTCTTCCTCAGATCTCAGGCCTTCTTCTCTGATCCTCAAATAAAAATTATCCTACTATTGCCCTATACAATTAAGTTCTGCAAAGTTGCATTAATTAAAACAGTGTCTTCAGAAAAAGAAGAGTAGATAAATATCTCATAGTACTATGGAATCCCATGCAGTTGTTTAAAAAAATAATGTCTGATTATGCACTAATATGAAAAGATCTCCAAGAGTGTTAGGTGACAAAAGCAAGTTGAAATCATATGTATAGCATGATCACATTTATATTAATAAAAAGAACAAAATTGGATATGTCTATATAGCTTCTTGTATATATGGAAACACATAAGGAAACCAGAATAATATCTCCCAAGTTTTGACAGTTGGGAGGAAGGCAGGGGGAGTAATGGGAGGGAAAAAAAAAAGGTCTTCCATGTTTCCTCTAGATGTTTCGGTACTCCTTCAACCATGTGCAAACAGAATACTATGTATTACTTATATAACAAAAATAGTAATGACAGAAACAAAAAAAGTAAAAAGAAAATAGTATGATTGATTGAGGAATGTACAAATAGGTCAGTAGAACAGAATAGAAAGGCTAAAAACAGTTGCACACATATCAGAGATTTAGTATTTAGTATATGTAGGCTCTCAAATCAGCCATGAAAGGATGAGCTCTTCAATAAATGGTACTGAGGCAAGTGACTGGTAATTTTGTGGTGGTGGCTTTTGGGGGAGGCAGATAAGAGATTCCTGCCTCTAACCAGTCACCAAAACTCAGATGAAGGAAAAAGCTAAATACAAAAAGTAAAATTATGAGAAATACTAGAAAAATATACCAGATTTTTTTGTGACATGGAAAAGTCTCCAATATATAATGCCAAGTGAAGAAAATTATAAAACAATACATATATTATAATCCAATGTATGTTTTTAAGAAAGTTGTAAACATACACATACATGTATAGACATATCTATTTGTGTGCATATGTACACATACATATATACATACACAAATATGCACATGTCTATGCACAGATGTGTGTATAAATGTATATATTTATGTGTATTAGAAATGTGTGGACATAGGCCTAGAAAAACAAAAACTAATTTTTACAGCAGTGACCTCTTTAGAGGAGTGGGGTTTGGAGGGAGGAGCATCTATAGCTTTTACCTGATCAGTAATCATTTCCTCAACTTTCCTTTTGGGAACTATTCTTCTCCCTCTCATCTAAGGTTCTTATGGGGATGCCAATTGCAGTACAGATTCTCTTGCACAGGGATTGGTAAAGATGGTCTTATGATTTAAGAGGACCCAATCAGGGTCCTTCCCTGAAATTTTATAAATGGACAGTGCGAGAGGAAAGCATTCTGTTTTTTCTAGGGCCACTACCAGTATAAGCACGATTAACCTCCAGCTAGCTAAAGACATGTTCCCAATCTCTGCCTTCCTGAGCTAGGAGGAAATGAGAGAAGACAGGAAAGACGAAAAGGGAAAGAGGCTGATCATTTGAGTCTTTGCATCTAGTTGTTTACTGACTGCTTATGCCTTAAGGTCAGCCCATCTCTGGATCTCCCAGTTATGTAACCAATAAATTCCTTAATTTGATTTGGCATTTTTCACTCCCAACAGAAGGTCTTGGCTAATCTAGGCACTTATATTTTGACTCTATATATTTGTATAGTTCGATTGTCTTTAAAAAGAGAAGGTATTAATGTGTTACTTGTATAAAAATGTCACACTTTGATTTAAATATCTATTTGTATATTTGTTTAATATTGTTTTGCCTATTAGATTTGAGGGCAAGGACCACTGTAAAAACAGGGTCCATGACTGCTATTTAGTAGTTGCTCAATGAATATTTAATTGAAAATAATGGTGTATTATGGGAATGTCAAATTGCATATATGACTCGACTGCAGGATGCTTGGGAAATGGCAGGGCTAATAAAGGAGATAAACATATAGGGACAAATCATGAAGGGTGTTTTAAGCCATTCATAGTCAACAGTAGTATAGGTTTAGCATTGGTGTCATCAATTAAATTTCTGGTGTAAATTCTTCTCCCTATAAAATATGCAAACTTAGTTATAGTTTTCCAATGCCAAGAATTCATTAAAATATAATTATACTCTCCCATGTCTTTGACCAGGTGGAGAAGCTGGTTTCAGCAGGGTGCATATGAGGCCAAGATAACAGATGTGAGTCTTTGGTAGGCCTGTTTTCTTCATTGTAATGCATTTCCAGCTGTCTGGCAAACTTGCACTGGAGCTCATGATGGGAATGGGTGAAGGGTGTTTCAGAGTGGATGCAGATCCACTAGAAAGAGCTCAAAACATTTTGGGTTGTTGGGGCATATCAACATCTTCATCTTCCTTAATAGAACACAACTTTAAATATAGGAGACCTTTTCCAACACTACTGTCTCGCCAGCTGAATCAACATCAAAGTGCAATCTTCATAAAATCTATGCAAGTTCTTTCATTGTTGTTCTTGCCTGTGGTGCACATCTGTTTATTTTCTTGACTTCAGTTGCACATTACAAAATCACTCAGTACACGGATGGAAAATATTAGTGGGAACACTGACTGCAGCTATCCTTTGCATAGCCTGATATTGTTTGCAACTCTGCTTTGTATACTTCTTTTAATGCTTTAACTAAAAATGAGTTCTTAGCCCTGGTCATTAAGTATCAACAATCCCATTTTCTCACTAGCCATAACGATGAACTTTAGCAGACTTTGGCTTTTATTAGATTCTTTGGATATTTAACCATCACTCTCTTACCTGGCCCTACTGCCCTATTTTAGTTCACTACAAAGCAGAGTTTTGGCAATCCTGTTCTTTCATTATCTAAACAAACACAGTCCAGTAATGTGGACTTGCAATAAACAGTGTTGCTGGCCCTGTGGACTGAATCTTTCTGGCTCCTTTTGGAAAACAATATTGCCTTCTCCTATTACGTTAACTGTGGCTGATGAAAGAGCTCATCATTGGGTGCACCGTAGAGAGCAGTGCTACGTGTCTGGGCTATATGAAATATGGACCTGACTGCGATGCTACTATGGCTCAGTGCTGTGCTTATCTGCCACTCTCAGGACAGATTTACAGACTAGCCCGCTTGGGTTTTCTGCTTTGTTTTTCTCCATGTGACACCAGTTCTGGACCCTGGTCAAGCTAACCCAACTGAATGACATCATTCTAGAAAGCTGGATAGATAATAAAATTAAGCCTGACAAAACTCTCTTAGGGTTAAATATTGTATGACTCTCTTTGGTATAGGTTTAATTGTAATTAAGCCAGAGTATTTTATTCTCTGTACAAAATGTTTTACTATGTATTTGTTCCTGGTGACCTTCATTTTTTTTTCCTTGAGGGGTATGGTTATGTCTCTATCTAATTGTGTTCATTTTGTGTTTATTCCTTCTTCCAACGTATTAGTCACTTCTCCAAAATTAGACCATGCTAGATACCATAAGAAACATGGATGTGACCCAAAAAAATGCTGGTTGGTTTCATTCAATGTGACTCATTGCCTTAATGTGGATCTAGAAATATTGATCTCTCTTGTGCTTGTTTTGCAGGTCTGAGTGACTCAGATTTTGACCACATAGTTAATCTCATTCAGTTTAGTTATGGTGATAAAGATATGGCATTTATATCATCTAAGAGCATGATGAATCTCTATCTCCTATAACATAAAAGCCATATCCATACAAATTCCAAGTTGGTGTGTTCTCTAGGCTGAATATTCATAAGTATTCATAGATAACTACATTATCCTAAGATTTGTATATCCAGTGTGATATACTACAACCATCCCTGTAGTCTTTGAGGAATAAATAGAAAAGGCTTAATAAATAAGTTTTCTAATCAGAGTCAGGATTTATCCCACAGGAAATCACATGACATTCTCTTCTCCCTTCCCCACAACTGTACAACTTGAAACTGCTCTTTGAATTGACTGCTCTCTTGACAATGATAGGATTTAGATTGTATTTTTATTTATTGTTGACTGTAAGGAATGAGGAATCGAATTTTAAAATATAAATAGTATAAGAGAGATATAAATGGTATAGGTTTTGCTTCCTTCTTGAATGCTATTATGAATTCATATGTTACATGGGGTCTTAAACCTGATTGGATTCCATCATTTCCATGCCTGAATATCCATGGCTTGAATGACTCTGACAAGGGAATAAAATATTAGATTCATCAACTAACTGGTAGTAGTATTTCATATGCTTCTGAAGAGCTCTAATGATATCAGAAATGAAATAAACAATAAGGATCCTGAGTTGCTGTGTAGCCACCGCAACAAAATATTTAATTAAAACCAAAAGTATCCATGCATCACCCCTCTCGATGGAAGGGATGTAATGATGTTACATAGGATGTGTCCCGAAAGTACCACATTAGCATCCTTGCATTACTACTAATGGGGCAGGAATTTCAATAGTGTTACACACAGGAAATGTCCCCAAAGGGCTGTTGATGGGGAAGGGATATTTAATAGTGCTACACAGGAAGTACCTCTGCACTGCAACTGCTGAGACAATGTCAAAGCACTGCACGATGGGGAATGTTTTCAGCTTGGTGCCAGGCAAAAGATGACTCTTACTGCTAAAAAGAGACTGAAAATACCCTTCCTGCTGCCAGAGTGTGCTTAGGATGCTCCAAAATGCAGAGAAAATGCTGATTGTGTCAAAAAGAATGTAAAGAGGAGGGAGCCCTCCTACATGAGAAGAGTTGCAGGGCCAAGCAAATAAACCAGAGTCATTTATGAGGCTAACATGTAAAGCAGGCAGCCAGCATTTTGGTGACCTAAACAAAAATCTCTGCAAAGGTTCAATGTGAAGTGAACTTTAAGCTTCTGCAGATTGGAAGCCTAGAACTATCAGTAAGGACCCTGAAATAAGAAACCCACATCCATGTATAAGAAAACAAGGCAGGGCATTTGTAGCAAACCAAAGAGGCTCCAAAAAACAGGAACAACAAAAGAGGAGAAGAGTTCAAACTAAGCCAGCATAGATATCATCCCTCTTTCATGAGAGTTGAGAGATTTTAACAAATCCTTACTGAGAAGGGCATGAAGATGGAAATCTCAACACCACTGTTCTTGATGGTCATTCTATAGTAAAGGTAGTCTCATGGTAACTGAATAGTAAAATACATTTAGTTCCCATTCCAAAGAGTAGATTTAATCCCTCAACAAATCCTTCCATGGTCCTCAAAACCTCCTGGGTTTAAAATCTCCTCCAGGTATTGCAATTGATAGAAATTTAAATAGACTCTATCTGACTATTACAGTTAAGACTCCGGTGGACAAAATCAGGCAATCTGCCCTCACCATCCTTTGCAACATAAATTTATCCATGAAAGCAACATGGAAAATGCAACAGGCCAAATGTTCCACTCTATTCAGTCACTGGAGGTTACCTGGACTTTCTTTTCGTGGAAGGCAACAAGATTAGTATGAGTCAAGATATTGAATCTCTTGTCTCCTAAAAAGCCCTAGCACACATTTCTGTAGCCTGAAGGGTCTATGGCCAGTGAGTCTCTATGATCAGAGGTTAGAAAGTAATTGTTAACATTTCTTAAGTCGTATGGAGTTGACCTAACAAATATTCTGACAGCAGGACAAATGGTGAGGCTAAATGAATGACTCCTCATTCCCTCAGTACCCTCTGAATTCCTGATCATTCTTATGCTGCTATACATTTTTCTTTCTTTTACTAAATTTAGCATCTTCTTATAAGCTACATGATTATTTATTGTATCTATTATAGTTTGTTTGTCCCCCCTTATTGTTGGAATTGATGCCCCAGGCTTGTTCACTGATGCATCTCTACACCCAAAAATGTACCTGGTACAGTGTAATTACTCAAAATATATTTATTAAAAGTGTTGAATGAATAAATATTATCAACCTCAATATTATATCTCATCCTCTTTGTAAGCCATTTTTATCTAGTTAATTACATTCACGTGGACCTAAACCTAATGGATTAATAAATATCTCCTTTTCTTATCAAAACAAGAACTCTTCCCATATTTCTCTATTACATTCTTAGAACAACTCTTTGTAGTCCCTTAGGTTACTACACTTTCGTTCATTTCCTGTTCCTCATTTTTCCTCATCCTCTATGTTTATGTCATCCTGTTAGCATATCCTACATATTCCTGTTAGCATTCCTACATAATGGCCCCAGTTATGTCATTTCCACATATTATACCATAGTCTAAAACAGGAATAGCATTTAGGCGTCATCTAGCTTGCCAACTTAAATTGCTTGGTAGAGGCTTCCCAGAGAGCTATGTTGAGAAGGATTCTGATGCCACTCTGAAAGTGTTCTGCTTTGGAATATGGATGCCTGTCATGGAGCAGGTAATGATGGCATATAATCCCTGGTCTAAGCTCTCATCAGCTCATACACTTAATGTAGCAAACTCCTTCATAGTGCCCAAGTTTTAGGTCTTCCCTCTGTAATGTCTTTACTATAAAAGTTTTAAACCAATCTTCCTCAAAAATATTTTACCATGTTTCTGTCCCCTCACTCAGTAATTTATAATGGTCCCCTCTTGTCATCAAGTCATATCTTTAAATTAAATTCTAGACTTATCACTTACTGAACCCCCCCATTCTCAGAGATTTAATAATTTTTGATTTACCTACCCATAATCCTTGCTCTAGCCATAGGATCTGCCTGTTTCCTTGCATGTCTTGCATGGCACTGTCCAAGTCTACTTACACCATACTGCATGCTGCACCTAAAACAGTTGTTCCCCCTTTCCTTACCAAATACTTCCCTCATCTCTCAGAAAAATGACTTCTTCTAGGCAGTTTTCTATAATTAACCATACCTGACAGGTCATACCTCTATCTCTCCTCGGGACTCCTACAATGAGTTTTACTTTTTTTTTTTTTTTGACATGATTTTGTACATAAACACATACCTATATCTTAAACAGGCAGGGCTGAACTATACATAGCATGTACCTGTGGTTCCTTCCTAGCACTAGGGTCAGGGTTTAGCGTTAAGAGGGAAATAGCCCACAGTGATTACAGACTAAGCCATACCACTTTCCCCTCTTGCTCGGAGCACTGCAGACATACTCAGTAATGCAGCTCAATGGATTTGCAAGTTGGAAGTAACTGGGGTTGGCAGTGGCCCAACTTCAGGGCCATGTGTCTGGAAATTACAGTGGTTGTGGGTTAAAGGAGACTTGTATCCATAGCATTCTCAGATTCTTGGAAATAGTCATAGCCAGGCTGAGAAAAAGAACCATGGGAAATGTCCCAGTACAAATAGTTTGAGCTCAGGTGTCTAAAAAAGCTTAAGAGTTTAAAACACTTGCTCCTTTCTAGAATCCATCCAAACTCTTTTCAAATCTGCCAAAGGTACTTACCCTCTTCATGCACTTGAGTACAGAGTTATTACTTTGTAGCTGTAAATGAGCCCGGCTGTGGAGTTCAAGATGACAAATCCCAAGCTGAACATAATGTTAGAACCTGAAAACTGGCAGTGTTTTGTGGCTGTTCACCTCAAAAAGGGCTCTCTACTCTTATCTAAAGTACCCTCATCTACTGTCTCCAGCCTTATCATGAAAGCTTCATGGATTTGAGCCCTGAAAGAGTCATTCGGAAAGTACTGAGCACCTACAATATAATAGCTACGATGCTCAAGGCTCAGGTAATTTAATACTAGATAATTCCTTGGGGGGATTTTGAGTCTAATAGTGAAGACAGGCCTATAATTAGATAATTTCATTTTGATGATCTAGATCTAAGATGAAAATATGAATAGAAGACAAAGAAAAAACACAAAAGAGCACTTGAACAAGCCTTGAAGGTTTAAGAAGGACTTTCTGCAAGAGGTGTATTCAAACTGGGTCTTCCTAATTGAGCAGAAATTCACTAGGTGGAGGAAGGTAGCAGGGTTGGGGGAAGTGTGTTTATTTAGGTTATTAGGTTTTCATTATGAGGATACAATGAGAAGTAGGACAAAGGTCTACTTTGTCCTACACAAGAACGTTAGTGTTATTATGGAGATGGCTGTATCTAGAAATAAATAAATACAAGCTAAAATGCTACAAATAAGAACCTTGGGAGGCAGACCGGGGTGGGGGATTAGGTAAGGGTGTGTCATTAGTGTGACATGTGAGGTAAGTCTTGAAATAAAGACAGAATTGCAGGGTGGAAAAATAGTTGGGGTAGCATAAGCCAGGGAATGGAGGTGAGAAAGCTCAAGGAATGTATAGGACACATGAAGAGTGCTATTTAAATTGAAATTTAGGATGTCTGAAGGAGAGTAATAGGGGATCAGTTACAAAAGGCAAGTTGGGCCCAGCTTGTGGGTAATTGTGACTGTCAGGATAAGGTGACTGGACTTTGTCATGTAGACCTCGGAGGACCATTGAAGGTGTTTGAGTGGGATAGCAACATGATCAGAGTTACCCATTAGATAGGAGAAACCCATTACACAGGAGAAGTACATCAAATACACTGGAGATAGGGAGAGATGGAATTAAGGAATATGCTTTGAAAGCACTGCTTTCCTCTAGGTGAGAAATAACAAAGAACATGGGCAGTGCAGTAACAATGATAAGAAAATAATGAATTTAAGAAATGTTGCAGTATTGCATTGGTCTCTAGATGAGTGTGTTAATTTAGGGAGGCAGGGGCCCTCTTCTTATCCCTGCACTCCTCTGACTGCAAATGGCCCCTAGATCTACTATATAGCAATTATTCAGTTAATAATAAAAGAGCTTCTGATTTACTCATCCCAAAGGTCGGTTTCCAAGTTGCTACTCTACAATTTCAACTTATTTTACACAGACATAATAGAAATCAGATTCCCCCCACCTCTTGTGAGACAACCTCACAGAGTCATTCTGATGAGATAAGAATAAAGTGTGTAGTACATAAAAGATACCTGATACGTACGCATTTATTAGTATTGTTAGCGGAGTTCTTGTGTCAGTGGCTACGTATAGGATTCATAAAAGGCCAGTCTCAATAACTGAGATAGGGTTCTTAGCATCATGCCTGCCCCTCACTTAACTTGGCATACAGAAAAAGGTTGGGGGGATGGAGACGATGGATGGGCAATTCAGGACACTCCGACACATCAAATGACACTCAGCTCTGTACTGAGCATGGCAGAACACCAGGAAGATTCCTAAGGTAAGTTTGGTCCCCCAAGAGCTTATAACCCTTTTGGCAATATAAAATTAATATATGCATGAAGTGACTTTTGACCAAGACCAATCAGGGCTGAAGAATGTGGTTCAGATTTTGAAGCACAAAGACTGATGGAGAAGAAAGTTCATCATTCTTTGTTTGCCATCTGCTGTAGTTAATCTTTGCCAAAGCTCTGATAAAGCCACCCTCGTTCACAAAGCCTGTTTTGGTTCTAGTTCCTTTCCTTCCATCCCACACTACCCCAGTATATTGCCCTTGGCCCTTGGCTTTTCCGTTACAGACTCCACGGTGGCTTCACAGAGGTCTGATATCAGTCCGATCCTCCTGGTTAGCATCACTCTTTCTTTATGATATTTGTGGGACTTAAAGATGAACCAGACAGACAAGAACTTTAAACTCTGTTATTGCCCTTCCTTGACACTTCCAACAAGTTAACTGTCTGTTTGCCTTCCTGTAATTACTTTAATTACATGCCATTACTGACCATTAATAAATGCAAGTGTGTTTGAGTTTTCACAAATCTTACTTTTCTTACTCTCTGCAGAACTCCATCAAAGCTTTCACATGTGGTCAGAATAGAAAGTGAGGCAACTAAGCACATGCACATTTAACCTTTGGGGCTAAAGTGAAAAATAAAGAATAATTCATGAATGGGCTAATTGTTTTTACCCCGCTTCTGACACTGGCCAGCATTCTTTCTATAGTGGTTACATATATATGCAGTGTGCTCATTTATAAGACAGCAAAAGTTAAAAGGGGTTGAGAAATAAAAGCTGCCTAATTGCTGCTATTATCTCAACTCAAGGAGAGAACTGCTGGGTGATATTATGAGGATCGAAAAACCACTGAAGATTTTATTGATGGAACACTTTTGCTCTAACTTCAAGCCACAGAAAATGAAGGTCATAATTTCAGTTTTATGAGCACCTGATTGGGCATTTACATCGAAAGAGCTGAACTAAGAGGAGACTAAGACAATATTCTCTCTGCCACAGTTTACTAGATTACATCACAGTATCTAGTACAAAAACAGTTTCTCTAGTTTTATCTTTTGGTCAGCTTTACCAATGAAGCCAAGTGCAGGCTTGAGAAAAATGCAATGTATAGAGAACGGTTAGTTAGATGCTCCTCACTGCATTATTCCATACACACACAAAAATCATTAGTAAAAATACTGAATTCTGTGACTGTTTAGATACTTCCAGCATAATTCGCTTGCTTATTAAAGCATTAAATAGACTAAATTTTTTCATAATGATAGCAATATGCTCTTCTCCAAATATAAAATGATGATGTTAATCCCTAATTACTGCAATTTGTGATTTGAGTGTTTTTCTTGTGGTGAAAATGGGTTATGCCAGGTCATTCGTGATCTTTCTGTGCTGTAGACTAATGGCAACACTTGAGAGGAGGCTGGCCAGGGCTGAGCCTGTGGTCTCTCTGTAGCTATGGAAAAGCAATTTAAATGTGTTATCTACCCAGGTGAACTCAAAAAGGTGGCGTCATTAGCGCCCAGGTGTTCCTTATTGGATACTCTACCCAGGTTATTAGGACTGATAACATAATTTACATGCTGCTTCCTGTAGGAGTTCATGTAGTATTTGAAAACATGCATCGTTTTGCAGAAATAAAAACCCAAACACTATAATTAATTCCAAAAAATGATATATTTCCCTGAAATTTGGGGCATATCTAGTTTGTGAATCCAGTCAGTAAATTTTGGTTAAATGAATTAGGGAAAATAAGATATATTCCACATTATGAAACGTCAGTTTTCTGATTCATCTACATTGTTCCCACACCTTGAGCCTTTAATCATACAATATGATCTTTCTACAAGACTGCTTAGTAGTACTGTCTCCTTCTTTGAGTGCCAACATCTTTTTGGATGAAAGATAGATTTGTATTTAAAGAAATCATCTGCCCAAGGCCTCTTGGTAAAGGAGGGAAGTGAGAGTGTGCTAAGAAAATAAATTGACTGGAGTTAGGAAAAAAATCTGAGAAATGGAGCAGGAGTTGTCTTAGGATGGGGTAAATGGGATGAGTTCATGGGCAAAAAATTAAACAACTGACTGAATTAGGTCAGACAGTTTGCTTGAGCACGTTAGCTCTAGTCTATGTCCACACTTCCTCCATCCCTGTTCCCAGAGTTTGTTTCTAAAATGACTTCAGGTTTGGGAGATTTTTTGTTTTGTTTTGTTTGTTTAGTTTTTTGGGGAGACAGGAGCATGGGAAAGGTTGTAGATAGCGTAATAGATAGGTGGAAGAAATAGTACCTAACTCAAACTGTTTCTAAGCTCCATTGATTTACGTTTAATTTAACTTGAAAATAATGTGTATTGGACTTCCCTGGTGGCACAGTGGTTAAGAATCCACCTGCCAATGCAGGGAACACAGGTTCGAGACCTGGTCTGGTAAGATCCCACATGCCGCGGAGCAGCTAAGCCCGTGCGCCACAACTACTGAAGCCTGCGCGCCTAGAGCCGCCCTCCGCAACAAGAGAAGCCACCGCAACGAGAAGCCCGCACACCGTAACGAAGAGTAGCCCCTGCTCGCCACAACTAGAGAAAGCCCACACGCAGCAACAAAGACCAATGGAGCCCCCCCCAAAAAAAAATAAAATAAAAAATTAAAATTAAAACAAAGAAAATAATGTGTATCAAATTCTCAGATTCTTCACATACATAAAATGAGTATAATAATTAAGTCCATCTCCTTTCGTCAAATAAAAGCTTATATTTAAAGGTTGTAAACATCATTTAGAATTCTCCGTAAATGGAATGAGATAAAGCCTCTCACAACCTGATTTTAATAACTTTTATAGTTTATTTCTCTACCAATTCCTCTGTGAAATCTATGTTTAAACTAATCACCAGTCTTGAGAGTAGAGCTAAATGAATGAATGAATAAAGTGTCAACATCTCAAATGTAGAACCTTTTTCTATCTGCCTTTGCTTAGAATGCCCCACCTATCTCCTCTGCTTGGAACATGCCCAGGTCTCCTTCACTACCTAGGATAAATGTCACCTCTTCTGTGGTACAGGTCTTCCCCCCAACAATTTTCTTTGTTCTACCATACTCTGCATAAACTCTCACTAGACCACTAGAGCCCCACCATTTAGCAGCATCACTGTGAACAACTTGAGGGAAGTGCTCACTACTGGCTTGGTACTTGTATTAGTCAGGACAAGCTCCATTATGCAAGTCACAAACTGACCCCCAAATCTCAGTGACTTAAAATGACAAAATCCTATTTCTTGCTCATATTTTATGTCCAGTGTGGGGTCAGTAGAGACTCTATCCACATAGTCACTCAGGGATCCAAGTTGATGGAGACTTCATCATCCTGTAGGTATATCATCTAGAACATGTGCCTCCTTGATTGCCATAAAATCATACCATAAAATCATGAAAAACTGTATATGTGCTTTCATTTCCTCAGTCTGGAAGTGACACACTCATCACTTCCACTCATGGTCACAGCACCCTGCCTAATTGCAAAAAGATCAAGAAATATAGGGGAACAAAGGGAATATTTGCTGAGCATTACTGTCTTTCCCTCAATACTCTATTAAAGTATTGTTAAAATGTCCACACTCCCCAAAGCAATCTACAGATTAAATGCTATTCCTATCAAAATCCCAATGGCATTTTTTACATAAATAAGAAAAACAATCCTAAAATTCACATAGAACCACAAAAGACTCAGAATAGCCAAAGCAATTTTAATAGAAAAGAATAAAGCTGGAGGTATCACATCCTGATTTCAAAATATATTGCAAAGCTTTAGTAATTAAAACAGTATGGTACTGGTATAAATACAGATATAAAGATCAATGGAACAGAACAGAGTTCAGAAAGAAACCCACAAATATGTGGTCAACTGATTTTTGACAAGGGAAACAAGAAAACACAATGGGGAGAGAAAAGTCTCATCAATAAATTGTGTTGGAAAAACTGGATATCTGCATACAAAAGAATGAAATTGGACCCTTATATTACACCGTACTTAAAAACAAACTCAAAATGGATTAAAGACTTAAATGTATGACCCGGAACTATAAAACTCTTAGAACAAACATAGGAAAAAAGCTTCATGGCACTGGTCTTGGCATTGATTTTTTGGATATGATCAGAAGCATAGGCAACAAAAGCAAAAATAAACAAACATAAACTACATCAAACTGAGAAACTTCTACACAGCAAATGTAACAGTCAACAGAGTGAAAAGGCACCTTATAGAACAGGAAAAAAATAATTGCAAGCCATATATCTGACAAAGGATTAATTTCCAAAATACATAAGGAACTCCTACAACTCAATAGAAACAAAAAACAAACAAACAAACAAAAATCACCCAATTAGAAAATGGGCAAAGGATTTGCATAGACATTTCTCCAAAGAAGACATACAAACGGCCAACTGCTATATGGAAAGGTGCTCAAGATTACTAATAATCAGGGAAATGCACATCAAAAACACAATGAGATATCACTTCACACCTGTTAGAATGGCTGTCATCAAAAATAAATAAATAAACAAACAAATAAATAAATAACAAGTGCTGGTGAGGTTTTGGAGAAATTGGAACCCTAGTTCACTTTTGGTGGGAATGTAAAATGGAGCAGCTGCTGTGAAAAACATTATGGAGTTTCCTCAAAAAATTAAAAATAGAACTATGATATGACCCAGCAATCCCACATCTAGATATACAACCAAAAGAATTGAAATCAAGATTGCAAAAAGATTATTTCACTCCCTTATTCACTGAAGCATTATTTACAATAGCCAAGATATGGGAGCAACCTAAATGTTCATCAACAGATGAATGGGTATAGAAAATGTGGTATATTCATACACTGGAATATTATTCAGCCCTTAAAAAGAAAGAAATCTTACCATTTGTAATACTGTGGATGGACCTGGAAGAGACTATGCTAAGTGGAATAAGCCAGTAACAGAATGACAGATACTGCATGATTCCACTTACATGAGGTAGTTATCATAGTCAAATTTACAGAAGAAGAAAATAGAATGGTGGCTGCCAGGGGATGGGGGGAGGAAATAGGCAATTGTTCAATGGGTATAAATTTATAGTTATACAAGGTGAATAAGTTCTACAGAGCTGCTGTACAATATAGTGGCTATTGCTAACAATACAGTATTGCACACTTAAAAATTTAAGAGGGTAGATTTCTTGTTAAGTGTTCTTACCACAAAACAAAAACAGAAACAATAAAAACCAAAGTGACACAAGATAACTTTTGGACATGACAGATATTTTTATTACTTTTGTTGTGGTGATAGTATCACAGGTGCTTGAATATGTCCCAAATCATCAAACTGTATACATTAAATATATGCAGTTTTTTGCCTATCAGTTATATTTCAATAAAGCTGTAAATACTCTATTAAGCACTAGGGAAACAAAAATGATTAAGACTTAGTGCCTTCTTGCTTGTAGCACGTTGGCATAGATACTGAATGGTTTTAATAAAACCAGTACCTACTAGAGTAATGTTGCATAAATGAGCATTTCACTGAGGTCACACAGTCCCTTTGAGAAGAATCATATTTTAAGATGACTCTTTGGAGTCATGTAACAGTTGCTGCAAAAATATACTCATAAGTTTAAGACTTAATGCCATGCACCCTTTGATACATGCAATTAAGTTAGGGATGCTTAGAAATAAAAGTGTTTGTAATTTATGTTTATGGTAATTTCATGGGAAAATAGAAAAGATCCCCAATGTATTGAGCAAACATTCCACAACTAATTAGGCTATTTACTCCTCAATCCACTTCTCCACTAAACTGAAAGGAGAGAGGCTTCTGGCTAAGAGATTCTGACCCCGGTGGCGACAGGGAGGGTCTGCCTTCCTCTAGGCTCAGTTGTAAGCCTGTCTCAGGCAGCCCTCAGGCTTCTTCCAGACTCAGTTCACTCCACAAGCCCACAAACAAGGCAACAAGCTGACAGGAACTAAGCCAGGATTCTTGGCCTTCTATTCTCCCTCACAAGCCAAAGGGAAAGGAGGCCACCTTCCAATATCCAGCCAGCTAGGAATTAAGCCTCCTCCTCCTCCTCCCCTCTTCCTTTACCCTCGCCAGACAGCCTGTGGACAGCCTTCTCAGGCTTCCGGCTCTCCTAGCCAACTGGGAAAGGAACGGCCTTTCCAGACCCTGTGAGCTCGCCAATAAACCCTTTTTTTCTACTCAAGAGCCAGAACTGGGAGATTACAAAGCCACTGTCACAAAATGGTCACTAATAGGGGTTTTAAGAGACCAAGGGAAAGAAAGAATTTCTGGGTCAATGAAAAAGAAAGACAGTGGCGAGTTCCTAGCAGTGCAGTCATGGTTTTCTATAGTTTGCTGATAAGCAGAGGAAACCTTTTCCTTCCAAGGGACCCCAGGCAGGCTGGAAGATGTATTTCTGAAATCTGTTCAAAGCCACATTTCATTAGTTTTATTTTATGAGAAGCTTTCTTTTTGCGCATTAACCCCAATTCTCTAACACATGAGAAATTTAAGTCGATAGTTTATGAAGAGACATAAATGTTGGTACCAGATCTCTGTTTCAGAGGTAGACTTCCTGGGGACTTGGTGAGAAAGCAGCTAGAGACACCCGTTCTTGTGGATTGCATTCCTGTGTGCCAACAGACTCAAGCATGACTACTGAACTGAACCTGTGGTGCAGATCTCCTCCAAGGTTAGCCTTAGTGTTTCTTGGCCCAGGAACTTCCCCAGCCCAGCCATAGACCTCTCTCAAGTGGTGCTGATTCTCTAACTTGGCCTGGTATTATCAGGGATCCACTGGACTCCACAAATCACAAATCTTCTCCAGGGCCGGTTTTAGATTGGCACCAAAGCTACCTTTGAGGCAGCCAAGGAGAAAGGCCCAGTGAGTAGCAGGTACTGCAGGGCTGTGTGGCCGGTGTGAGACCACCATACCTTTCTATGGAGGACTGACTGTCGGGCTCCTCTTCTAACCATTTTCCAGGCCACCAACAGTATTAGCAAAATATTTTTTCTCAAGCTGACCCTAAAGAAGAGGTACTGTCTGAATCCGTACTTCCTAGGCAGTTCCCATGATTCTTATGGGAACAGAGCACTGTCTAACTCTATTTACTTACAGTTTCTAATGTAGGTCCTAGACAAGGCAAAAATGTACTCTTAAGCTCTTCCTCCAGAAAAATGGCTTTCTCAGCCCTCTATGTCTACATAACTATTAGCCACCAGGCAAGTAGTTCTTGACAGAACAAAAGCACATTCAACCCTAAAAGTGAATGACCTTCTAACTTAGACTGCAGAAATTAGTTCCAATCATCAAATCAACATTTTCCAGCATCAACAATTTAAAATCCATTCTTCGCCCAGCACTCCTTTGTATATATATATGTCTCATTTAATCTTCAATACAACTATATTATATTGATGTTACTCATATTTTTCAGATGAGGAAGATGAAGCTCAAGGAGAAATCAAGTAACAAGATCAGTGTCACACAGATTATAAAAGATGCACGCAAGATTGGACTGCAGGTGTCTTTGGCCACAAAGCTCCTTTTCTTCTACTACATCTAGGCATTCACATTCCTCCAATACCATCCTGGAGCCATTTTGGATGGAGTGGGATTGCATGATTGGGAAGCAGGTAACACTCTATTCAAGCATTCTCATTATCTCTTCCAAACTTACTTTACCTGCTTTACATATTGGGTTTTTATAAAAGATTTTCTTTGAAGATAAGAAAAGTTGGACCACAGAGCAATACACCATCTGTCCTCCTATTTCAGGCTTTCTGCTTAGGAAAAAATACCAGCTAGAAGAGCAATATATGATTACTGAGGTAACTTCTAAGGATAAGATTTCTGAGGGATCCTATGGCACATTAATCAATTACCATGTTAACTTACTAGACAATCAGAGATGATACCGCATACTCCCTTGTGGCCCAAATTTTGTCTCATAGACAAAAACTGTAATTAAGGAAAATGAAAATGACTGAATTTCTGACTCTTTTAATGTGTTTTAAGTTTGGGAGAAAATATCAAATTTCCCCCGCTCTTCTGATTTGGAAAGGATAGGCTATTGACAATTAGGAAAAATTAATTTCTAAACCTAATACTGCCACTAGTTACTAAGTGACCTTGGTCAAGACATGACACCTCCTGGGCTGCAGTTTTTGAAAATGCCATCCATCTTTAATGTTTTCTGGTTTCTCTGTACAATAGGGGGTAAGAGAAGGCACAGGATGTTAGAGCCCACCCTAGTGTCTAGTATAGTGGCACTCTGGCCTCTTTAAAGAAGGAAGAGGCAATGCCAAGACACGTGGCCTCAGAGCTGAGCTGTCATAAGTGGCTTCCCATCAGTCATAATTGCCTTCTGGCTTCTTGCTGATCTCAGTTAGCCTTGCTTTCCAATGATAAAACATGTTTATCCTCTTCTCTTTTCTTGTCTCTTCTCTATTCTTCTCTCCCCTTCTCTTTCTTCGTGTGTGTGTGTGTGTGTGTGTGTGTGTGTGTGTGTGTGTGTGTGTGTGTGGCAGTCCAGCAGAACTCTGATCATCTGAGGTTGGTATATTTCAGGAACTATCTCCCTTTTTCCTGATTTCTCAACCTCAGATGTTACTACCAGGACTTTACTTAACAGCTTTGCTGAGCACCTTCTTCAGAGAGGCACTCCCAGATAGAAACAAAGAACAAAGTCAAAAGCTGCTTACTTTGGTAGTCTAGCTCCCTCCCACTAGGCCCAGCCCCCAATCTGGCCCCCAAACCAAGTAATCTGGGCCTGTGTGTCAGGCTACTCTCTACTGCCATCTCATGGTGAGCCAGCCTTTTTCTGAGAATTAACCTTTCCATTGGTACAGGGCCTCATGGACAAAGCAGACATAAAAATTAGGAAAGGTCCTGTCCACAAGAGCAGCAGTCTTTATAACAGATTGTGCAGGACATGAAGGTTGGAAATAACTAGAGAATGACTGAATGGGTTGTAGTTTAAGCAAGGAGTGTATCAGCACTGATTCAAGAAATAAGAAAAAGCTACTTAGAAGAAAAGGGAATCCTGAATAATCTGAGTCCCATTTTTTTTTCACGGGAGTGGGAACTTTAAACATACTAGAATCTTGGAGACCCATTTATAGGGATTAACAGACTTAAAACTGTACCAAGAGTCAACAATGGTTTCAACACCATCACTATTAACAGTCTATCAGTGTCTCCCAGGGTCTGTACAGATGTTCACAGTTACCATGATACTCACTTAGGCACCCTATAACACTGTCACTGTTTGAATAGAACGGCTTACTGCCCTAATCCTGCTCCCTCAAATATTCAGGAGGCAAAATGGTCACATTTCCCAGTCAATTAACAGTCTTTCTTTGGTACTTGATTGCTTCTTCTTGTGTCACTTGGTCATAACCAGGAGTATTTCCCTCTATATACACCACACAACTTGCCCTGCTCCGTCAATTGCCTGCCTGACATGGCTGTTAGGTATATACATTTGGTTGTGAAAAGAAAATACTTGACATTGATTTAAATTTGGAAACACCTCTGTAAGGCATGTTCGGTGTATGGCATGCAGCAAATTGACCTAGATTATTATTCAAATGGTGGGCTCTGAAGCAGTGCCTCTATTATTTATCTTTATTCTCCCCCTTTTGTGTTTTTCTAAATTGGCAATGCAGGTTTAAAAAATCATGGTAAACTTGAATTTTGATCTACACTAAATCAAGAATCCAATCTGAAGAGCTAACCCAACCTGACCACTCAGCACTAGTCCAGTGCTAGCACTGAAGCACAAATCCATATTAGATGATAGATATTTCCTTAAGAAGAATAAATCTTCCAAGTTCAAACTTAAATCAAATAGTAGTATACACATGTGGAAGAGACATAATCGCAAAAGACCCATGTCTTACCGTTAGGAGTCTTGGTCTTCCTCAGGATTCCAGGCTGTCAATCTGTGGCCAAGAGATCCAAGGCTCTGCATTCTATAGGAAATAGGAAAAAAAAAAAAAAGAAAAAGATAAACAGACATTAAAATAGCTAAAGATGCAGTGAAAATGAATTGCCTGAAGTTTACTAAACAAAGAGAAAATAAATCGGAATTAGGTTTATAATCCCAGTTTATCTAAGCAATTCAAGGCCTTCAACCAAAAAGATTTCTCCATACAGAACCAATATGTGAGCCAACAGCCTTGTACAGGGCCTTAGAAAGCATGCAATGTGGTTACTATAGGTAATAAGACCGTGTTAAGTAGAATAAGGACACAGATGAAATAACACCAAGGCACATATGACAATGTTAATTCCTTTTCAATTAATTCTGCTGAGTTCAAGGAAAAAGTCTTATTTTGATTAAAGTATGTCTCTCATTTTGCTAATCTCTCTTTTAACTAACATAGGTCTTGGCAGACCACAAGATTCAGCTAGTATTTATTAATCATGCTTGTTTCTATTGTATTTATATTTCTCACAAGCCATAGGAGTTTTCATTTACCTACTTGTGGTAGAGATAAAGTGTTTCCTTTTAAGGTGGTTGTAAGTTTAAGAGTGAGTCAATTTTTTTTAAAAAAACTTAAGAAAATAATAGTACTTCTGATATACCAATATGGGAAAAATCATGAAGGTAATAAGTAGGCGACTACATTTGTGTACTATTTATATAAGTAAGAGAGGTAAGCATACATGGGAGATCGGAAGCTACATTAAGACAGAGTCAAGTATTTCTTTGTTAACCTTATCTCCGATATCTAGCACAGTACACAGCATATAGTAGATACTTGATAAATGTTTTTAAAATAAATGAACAAATAGACAAATAGCTTTTGGAGAATCTGGAATACGTTTAGATATCTGAGCTGCTGATGGACATGGAACAGGGCTTGTCTATTAGTATTGTAATTCTAATATCTAGTACGGGTACTTGATCTAACAATACTCCGTGAACCCCTGTTGAATGTATAATTGAACAGGCTTAAGTGTCTTAAGAAAATTCTTCAGAAAGAAAAAAACAGTGAACACCATTTTGATGTCCCACTCCCCTCCCCCGCAAAAACAAACAAACAAACAGACAAAAACAACCTTAGAGAAATAGTTCCAAAAGTTCCTGGGTTTAGATGATGGCATTCCAAAGTTCAGGCAATAACGGGTGCACTGCTATAAAGAATTTAAAAGCAGTAATACATCCACCTAAAAGCATATCTGACTTTTATCATCACCATGCACTGATAATCCTCAACTGTATCAGTGATAAAATACTCCTCCTCACCAGGCAGATGGCTCCCATTGTCCCCCACTTGGTATACCACTGGCTTCAGAAAAGATAGGCTATTTACCTAAACTAAGAAATTATGCTAAGGAATTTGGCAGTGACAGATTTTCTGTATCCAGAGACCTCAAGAGTTCAAGGGTCAATGGTAAGAGAAATCTAGGAAAAGTTTTCTATAGAGAAAATTCCAAGGGATCCTGGACAGGGTAGAGTAGAAGGACTCTGTCTTAGGAATCATCCTGAATGGTTTCCCAGTGTGTTGTGAAGGTAAGTGAATATAGCCCAGAGGCAGGACGACTTCTGGTTTGAGTATTACCAGCTGGGGACAATTTCATCTGTGCCATTCAAACCTGGATATTGGATATTGGCAATTGACCTGTGCTTTCTTGATTACTGTAGAAGATAACCAAAGAAGAGTGTTGCTTTAATATCTGGACAGCCTATCAACAGTGATAATATAAACTAAGGGGCTGTGATCAGCAGATGGTCTTATGGAAGGTCTTGAAACAGATGCTTTCGATACCTCTCTCTTTGCTCTGAAATTGCTTTCCATAATGTAACTCACTTCATATCTAGTGTTACCTCTTTCCGGATTATCACCTTAGCTGACTGTGGGCCTTGCTGACTTGTCCTCCTTCTCAGATCCCAGCATTCATTCCCTTAAACTAAGGTTATGAGTCAGATGATTCTTGCTTCTCATTGCCTGCCTCCTAGCTGAGCTAGTGCTCAGGGTTTAAGCCATTCGTCTCTAGACCATTTTATTCCCTGTTCAGTCACAATGGTTGAAGCAGTCTCAATTTCTACTAATGCTGTTAATTCAAGCCAAATCTGCTATCATGAGAGAATCCAATGATGGAAATCACTGTCAGCTGCACTTGATTTTCAACAATGAAGAAACACAGATATGAATATATATATATATATATATACACACACACACACACACACACACATACAAATACGTATGTGTGTAGGTATACATATAAAACTGTATATAGTATCACATATTATTTAAATTAGAAAGGAGGTTGAAATTGCTGATTGCCTTGATTGTATTCTATTTCCAACAAGAAGGCAGTGAGATATAATGCAGCAAGTGACAAACAGTGGCACAAGCCTGTTATTTACATAACATGTATACAGGTCTATGCTTCACCAAGCACTGTTACGTAAACTGCCTCATCTGAACCTCAAAACAACCCTGTTGATTTATTATTTCCCATACGACAGATGAGAGAAAACTAAGGCACACAGAAACAAAGAAACTTTTTGCAGATCACATCGCTAATAGAGGATGGGGCTCAAATTTGTCTTCTTTCTACTTGCTGCTCTAGCAGGCACATCTACTAAATGGCATCGATTCTGCTGGGTTAGGTCCTACAGAAACCCATGCTGGTAAAGAACTATACCAATTTTCCCTTAGCACCCTGTTAGAGAAAGCATAGAGACAATACCCTCCGACCAAGCAAAATGCCATGATATGTAAAAGGAATGTGATAAGGTAGAGAAACCATCCCACCCATTTCCTACAAATCTAGATTGACTCTTACAAGTTTATCCTTAATTAAACAGCCTTCTAAATTCCTCCACCCCTTCCTTTACTTCTAAATCTACCATTTAGCTAACATTTTCAAGTTATTTTTTCCTACAAATTTGCTGGCCTTCTTGCATTGCCAGCCTTCAAACGTTTAATGAGAACACACTGGGCATTAAGGCCTTGAGTCAACTCACCTTCTCCAGGTTGTATTTTCTAGCAAGCATTAGCATAAATATCAGCATGTTTACATCATAATTACTTTAATTCCCTTGGCCCCAACAGACCTGGAGTACGTCAATCCACAATGATTTCAGGGGTAAGGGATGATTACTGGTCCATGAAACATAAATTACAATAAATGCTTGGAAACTTGGCACACCACTTCTAAAAGGATCTCAACTTTGCATCAGGAGGACACAGGGCTTTCTCATTGATGTGAGCAAATCACGATTTTCTAGGTCTTCAGGTTTTCATTTATAAAACAAGGATCAAAATTCTCATCTTTCCATTTTCTCCATGAAAATTAAAAATATGAACATTTTGGCATCTGAAAAGTATGTCAAAAGAAAAGCATGTCAGAAAAGTATGTGTCTCCCTGGAGAAAACCACTAAGTAAATATTACTATAAAATTGGCAACACCCTTTCCTTTCTCTTTTCATAAAAGTGTTTAGCACCACTAGCAATGGTGCAAAGCAAGTGTCTAAGAAGTAAGAATTTTAAATGGCATGTGGACAATTATTTACACACACATGAATGTACAGAGATCTATATTTAGGGGCTTATTATTAATAACCAGACAATTAACAGTGGTAGAGGCTAAAGTTAAAGGCCCAGTTTAAGTGATTACAGCTTTATGAAGGATATTTCCATTTTTTTATACAATAAAGATCCGTATATCATTAGTCAAAGCATATTTATTGATTATTTAACATGTGCAAAGCACTGGGGATACAGGACTGAAGAAGTTCTTGTGTTTATTGAGCACATACCTATTCTAGGTGCTGTGCAGGAGCATTTGCTTGTGTATTTGTAAGTAGTGAGGGTTGGGGGGTAGGGACGAAAAAGAAGTATAGGAGAGAGGAATGGAGAATTCTAGCTCGAGTCTCAGTTCTATTTATCACTGGGATTCATACATATCTTGTGGAATTATTTTTCTATTTGCACAAGGGACTTACGAACTTCTTAAGTGAGTGCTAATTCAGACAAAACCACTTGGTCCGTGACAAGACCTCATTTATCAGTGAGATAAGGCAATCCATGGGACTGTCACTTTGATTTGTGTTCTGACCTAATTGTGCATGGACCCATGTATATGGCACTTGTGTATTAAAGAGGTATTTAAATTAAATGTGGGAGAGAGAGAAGAGAGAGTTTCCATTTTGGCAAGGGTGCAGGTGGTTTGTACATATGGAGGACTGCAAAGTATACAATATAACTTTGGCATCTTGAGAGTCTACCATGGCAGCATACCAGTAGCCCCTCAAACCAATAATCTCAGAAAAGTGAAAAGCAGACCTGGCCGTGCAATATACTGCAGGCAGATCTGGGGGTATCAGGAAGCTTGGCCCTTGGCATGAACCTGGGCATTGGTAGCAGTGGTTTGATATGAAGCAGAGAACACAGGTATATCACCAAAGGCACCTGAAGCAGGATGGGGTGGGGGGTGGAACGTCTAATGTCATACAATACTGAATGCATACCTTAATGAGTACATGTGAGACACCTCTAGGGACACCATGCTACAGGGGCTGAATTTATTAGAAGAGCAGTGAGTGGTCTACCTGCATTAATACTTTTTAGTATTTATTATTTATATGACTCTGAAAAACAAGTTTTACATGGAAAGTATATTTAACAGCAATGACAATGAAAGCTCATTGTCCTCATCTTACTGATAAAGAATTCTAACCCTCCAAAATGAAATCTCTTGTTAGGGTCACTATATAGGTTGAATGGTGGCCCTTAAAAAGATACGTCCATGTCCTAACCCCTGCAATCTCTGAATATTACCTTATATAGCAACAGATGTGATTAAGTTTAGCATCTTGAGAGGAGGAGTTTATTCTGGATTATCTAGGTGGCTCTGAAATGCAATCGCATGTACCCTTATAAGAGAGAGGTGGAGGGAGTTTTGGAATGGACACACAGAAAAGAAGACACACAGGAGAGAAGGAGGCAATGTGACCACAGAGGTGAAGATGGGAGTGATGCAGTCACAAGCCTGGAGCCACCAGAAGCCGGAAGAGGCAAGGAACAGACTCTCCCTAAAACCTCCAGAGGAGTCAGGCTTTGCTGACACCTTGATTTCAGACTTCCAGCTTCCACAACTGTGTGTGAGAGAATACATTTCTGTTTTAAGCCACCCAGTCTATGAGAATTTGGTAACAACCGCTACAGGACTAAATACATAGTCACACAATTAACTAGCCAGAGGAAGCGAGATGTTTCGGATCTAAGTTTGTCTGACTTAAAATCTGTCTCTTTGGGCCCCACTGGGATGCCTCCCTTATGCCATCAACATATGCTGTGGCCATACGGTTCTTGGGCCTTTCAAGATACTTACCATCTACTTTCGTCAAAACCACTCTCTAACTGGAAATCACTAAAAATTGCTGTATATGTTACGATTTAAACACAATGTATATGCAGTAAAGGCTGCAGCAGTTGAGACAAGAGAACTTGTTATGGGCAGAGAGTATCAGGAAAAATTGTATGAAGGAGAAGGTTTTGAATTATGAGGAAAAGGACACACATAATTGCATAATTGTGAAGGACTAGGTAGAACACTGCGGGGTCTCTGAAGAACAGCTTGAGCAGTATTTCAAGGGGAAAATTACAAGCCCCATTCAGAGTACACTGTGTAAGCCAGCTTGCAATTGAAAGTCTTGTGCTTAAATGAAAAACTAATTAGATTTACATCCTGGTTGTTCCTGTTATTTCTATAGTGGATTGTTACTATCCTTTCTGGAATCTGAGGTATTCTTATTTACTTACTGAAGATCCTTCTCTTAAAAAAAAATCCTTCCCACATCCAAGGTCATTATTGAATTGGTTTTGTATCTACATCTCTTTATGGTCAGGCATTTTCTTTCTGTCCATGTGCCTCTTTCAATGCCATCTGTTTTGCTAAGGGATTTAGTGAATCACAAGCCAGACCAGCAAAATACAGATCATAAATGCTGGGTTCTTGAAAAACAAGTTTTAGCTTTACTTCAGCCCTTCACCCTCTCCACCAATGGTGAATTAAGTCATCTTCATGAGAGATAAAATTACTTATATTCCTGCCTAACCTTAATAACCAAAAAAAAAAAAAAAGGCCTTTTATCTATTAATTGTAAATGAGCAATCACAATTTGCTATGGCTCACAGAAACAGGAAAAAACAGTAACAAGCCACCACAACTAATGTGTTTTTCATTTTCTCTGTGAACCTGAACAACTTGGTAGTCTTAACTCTAGTTCATTACTGCCAATGATTTAATCTCTATGGCAGAGAAGCAAGAAATATGTTTATGTCCAGGGTAGTAACAGCGTCACTAAGATCAATACTCACAGGTACTGTAGGAAACAGGTTCAGTTTTTGCAAAAACGCCTATATGTTTCCCACCTGAGAAGAACAAGGCTGAGATGGGGCATTTGGGGTGTGGCTTTCACCCTCTAGAGCTATTGGTCAGGCAACATACAGTAGCACTTTCTTGCTACATAAGGCACAGAGCTAGGGAATGTGGGGAATAAAAAAGGTTTAAAGTGTCATCTCTGCCCTAAAATTCTAGTTGGGGAGATGAGAAACAATGTCTAATTATTTTAACAGTCCCAAACAATCAAAACTAGAAGAACCTCAAATAAGAGTTCAAGACAACAAAAATAGCACAAGATAGGACACATTTAATTATCAATAATTGCTACAGGATGTCAGAGAAATAGAGAGAACATATCATACTAGAGTGGTCTGGAAAAACTCCATGGCAGTACCAAGATTCAAAATGAATTATGCTAGATGGGTATAAAAGGCCACAAACAATCAATATCTAGAATCACCAAATGGTACCTTTATGAATATTCAATTTACTCTGGTAATGCACGAGGACTGTATTTCTCATGCGGCAGGATCAAATCTGCTGTGAACTAACTTGAACCAGTGCACATCTGTAGCCTTTTTCTTCTAACACAGTATAAATATGAGTATGCAAATAGACACAGACATTTCCTTTACCTATTATACAAATGTATCCTGCAAGTGGAAGTTCTAATCTTATGGATTTTATCCCTTTGGAACTATTTGTGTGTTTGTATTGACCTTAGTTCATCCTTCTTAAATTAACATAGGAGGACCAGATTTTCCATTCCAAATAGAATGACTCATCTAAGTAGAGAAAGCAATAAAATTTCCAAGAAGGAGCCTCTTCCTAACATCCTGTACACCTCACTTTATCAATAAGAATTTACTTGGAGATATTAGTAGTAGTAGTAGTAGCACTACTACTACTAATTTTAATGATGGAAAGACTCTGGTCCCATGCCATCTATTATATTTTCATACAATTATCAAGTCTGACAGACAAACCTCAGATTCTTGTTCTCCCAGATTCAACTTAACTATTTATCTGACAAATATTACAGAATGCCTTCTTTATACTAAGTAATGTTTCAGGCACTGCAGTTATAATGGTAGTGGCGGGGAAGGTAAAAGGTCTGCATGTTCATGGGGTTTACATTCAAGTGTGTGTGTGTGTGGGTGTGTGTGGGGTGGTGTGTGTGTGTTGGGGGGGGAGACAGACAATAAACAAGTGGTACAGTGACTAAAGGTAATTCAGATTGTGAGGTATCTGCTATGTGGAAATAACGGTGATGTGATGAGATGGTGAGCGACTGTTGGGGGTGGTGGAAGTGGGAGTGCAGTTACTTTAGATGGTGTGGTCACCAAAGGCCTCTCTGAGAAGGTCACATTCAAATTAATAACTGAATGAAGGGAAGAGTGGTCCAGGTAGGGAAAAGAGCAAGTACGAAGGCCCTAGGGTGGAAGTGAGCTTGTTCAAGGATAAGCAAGAAGATCAGCAGGGCTGAAGCAGGGTGAGAGAGGGGGAGTGTTAGGAAGAAGCAGGAAGAGGAAGTAGGCAGGAGTTAGACCATGTGGGGCCTTGTGGACCATGGAAAGGATTCAATAAGCCTTCTTAGGGCAAATACTAATAATAATTTCATAAGATCAAGGCAAATTTAATTGAATTCATTTCTAAGTTATATCTGCTGTTGTATATTAAGATACTCATTGGTAACAAACATTTTAGATACTTATTTGAACATTTACTAAAAATATAACATTTACCAAAACTGAGATTTGTTGTTTACATAGTTTGATGACCCTATTTCAGCTTAAATAAAAATTATGGGATTTTTGCAATACATTTCAGTGCTCCCCATCCTCATCTCACAAAATTATCTACACAAAAGGATCACGTAATACTAACAAATCACCTATTTTCAGTTGTCTTTGTTCCTTCTTATACTCTGTCTTCGAGCATACACCATCATGATGTAGTTTTAATCACAACAGATACATGATTTTCCTCCAGTGCTTTCAAAGCACATTTAGATTAGGGTACTTATTATTTTGTAAGATTTGGTCATTGGCAAGAAGATTTCTCAGCAACTCTAAATAAGCTTGGTTAACTGGACTTCATTGATCACTCCTTGCAATGATTTTTCCCCTCTTTGAGGCAAATCTTCACTTCTTTTCAAAATTGCTATTTCAGGGTAAAAAAGGACTTCAGACGAAAAGTAATTGCTGACAAGCAGTAATGAGTCTGACTTCCTCTTACTAGGCTCCCTGGGTATAAAAACTGGATTCTAAGTAATTTCTAAATAATTTCTGAGAATTCACAGGAGGAGAATTCCTCCTTTTAGCTGACTGCCATTTGTTTGCAAATGAGAAGACACAGCTGTGGGATGGCTAATTAGAAGACTTTAACCTCACCTAACTATGTCTTAACAAAACCTAGAAAATAGACTTTTTTCTTAGTCTCCGTGTAAGATTTTTAAACTCTCTGACTTGGGGATTTGAATATAGGGATCTAGAGAGCTTGAAAAGTCAATGGAGGAATTAGTGGAAGTGATCTTTAGGAATGGATTTTATTTCATAAATTCATGTGTTACCTAGAAAATTGAAGTAAAAGGACCAAATACAGTATATTCTATACTACTCCACATTTTTCCTCAGATAGTTATCTCTGGTATTGCCACAAAGATGAAATCCTTTTCAATAGAATTTAAGAGTGTTCTCTATTGCTAATAAAATCTAGTATTGGTTTAAGTAAAAGCCTATAGGGAAAAATAAGAAAATCTCTCATTTGTTTTGTGGTTATTTTACAAGTTTTAATTTCCCTTTCAGGTATCACAGGCATCTCAAACTTAATACAGTCAATACAGAAATCTTGATTCCCACACTCACTATCCCATCTATTAGTCCATGGTCTTTCCTACTAGTCACCATGCGCCCAGTGCCAAATCAAGCTAGGTTGTTCTTCATTCTCTTTCTCAGACCCTCCTTCAACTCCATCCACGTCCAGTTCATCTGCAAGTTCTATTAACATAGTCCACAAAATACATCACAAGGCTGCAATCAAGGAATTGCTGGGCTGTGTTCTTATCTGGGGGCTCAACTGAAAAGAATCTGGTTTCAAGCTTATTCAGGTTCTTGGCAGAATTCGTTTTCTTACAACTGTTTTACTGAGGGGACTGGCTTTTTGCTGGAGGTTGGCTAAAGATTGCTTTCAGGTCACTGTGGCCACAAGAAGTTCTTAAAGGCTGTCTATATGTCCCTTCCACATGGATTTCTCCAACATAGCCACTTACTCCATCGAGCCTATGAGAAGAGTCTTTGGTTTGAGTAGGCTAAGACAGAGTTTTATATAATGTAACATTATGATGAGAGTTGTTCCCTATCATCTTTGCCATATAATATAACCTTATTACAGGAGTGATATACCATCACCTTTACCATATTTAATTGGTTAGAAACAAGTCACAGGTTCCACCTACACTCAAGGGGAGGAGGGTACAGAAAGGCTTGAACACAAGAAGGTGGGAATCACTGGGGCTTACCTTAAGGTCTTCCTGCCAGATTATAACTGAGATTATTTATTACAGTTTTAAAATTTTATTGTTCTTGGCTCATGTTCTTACTATTTCCTTTCTTTTGCTTACTTTGGTTTAAATTGCTTTTCAGTTCAAAGTACATCCTGATTTCCTTTTTGATCTTTTCTTTGATACACAGGTTAATTAGCAGTGTGTTAGTTAGTTTCCAAATACTTGGGCATTTTCAAGATATCTTTCTGTTATTGATTTCTAACTTAACTCCCTTGTGGTCAGGGAATATACTTTAAATATCTAGAATCCTTTTTAAATTCACGAGACTTGTTTTATGGTCAGAATATTGTCTATCTTGGTAAATGTTCCATGAGCACTTGAAAAACAATACGTATCCTTTTATTATTGGGTAGAGTCTTCCATAAATATCAATTAGGGCAAATTGGTTAATAGTGTTAAGTCTTCTATAGCTTTATTTAATGTACATTTTCTATTGCTATTGAAAGAAGGTTGTTGAAATCTCCAACTACGATTGTCAATTTGTCTAATTCTTCTTTTACTACAATCAGTTTTTGCTTCATGCATTTGGAAGCTTCGTTTTAAGTGCATAAATATTAAGAATTGTTATGTTCTCTTGATGAATTGATTTCTTTACCATTATGAAATGATGCTCTTTATCTCTGGTCATATTCTTTTTCTGTTATCAATATAGCTACTCAACTTTCTTTTAAATAGTGTTATGGTATAATTTCTTGTATCATTTTACTTTTAACCAATTTTTATATTTCAAGTTAGTTTCTTGTGAGCAACATATCTTGGTTCTTAGTTTTTTATTCAGTCTGACAATCTCTCATTTTTAATTTGGTGTTTAAACCATTTACATTTAAAGTAATTATTGGCATCAGTCCCCAACCTTTTTGGCACCAGGGACCGGTTTCGTGGAAGACAATTTTTCCATGGATGGGGCGGGTTGGGGGAGGGATGGTTCAGGCAGTAATGTGAGTGATGGGGAGCAATGGGGAGGCAGCACATGAAGCTTTGCTTGGTAGCCCACCACTCACTTCCGGCTGTACGGCCCGGTTCCTAACAGGCCACGGACTCCTACCAGTCTGCGGCCCGGGGGATTAGAAACCCCTGATTATTGGTATCATTGTATTTAAATCTACCAGGCTGTTCATTGTTTTATACATGTCTCATCTCTTCCTTATTCACTTTATCCCTTTATTACAGATTGAATGTGCCCCCCCCCCCAATTCAGATGTTGAAGCCTTAACCTACAATGTGATGTATTTGTAGATGGGTCCTTTGGAAAGTAATTAGAGTTAGATTATGTCATGAGGGTGGGGCTCTCATGATGGGATTGGTGGCCTTTTAAGATGAAGAAGAGTGATCTCCCTCCCTCTCTCCACATGTACACACCAAGGAAAGGATATTTGAAGATATAACATTAATGTGGCCATCTTCAAGTCAGGAAGAGAGCTCTTAACAGGAACTGAATCAATCAGCTGGCACTTTGGTTTTGAGTTTCCCAGCTTCCAGAACTGTGAGAAGTAAGTTTCTGTCGTTTAAGGCACCCAGTCTATGGTATTTTATTATGGCACCCTGAGCAGACCAAGACATCCTTTTATTCCTGTTTTCTTTTGAATTAGTGGAATGTATTTTTAAATTATTCTACTTTATATCCTTTGTTAGCCTATTAGCTATGTCTCTTTTTTATAGTGTTGCTTTAGGGTTTATAGTGCATACATCTTCAAAACAGATCACTTACTTCAAGTAATATTATGTCACTTCATGTAGAGTATGAGACCGTTACAACATCCATTTCTCCTTTCCCATTTTTTTGCTATTCTTATCATCATGCATTTTACTACTACATATATAATAAATCCCCTCAATATGCCAATATTATTTGTTTTAAATAATCAATTGTATTTTAAAAAAAAGAAAAAGTATTTTAATATACACCACGTTTATCATTTCCAGTGCTTTTCATTCCTTTGTGTAAATTTAGATTTCAGATTTTGTCTGTTTGAAAATATTTTTATTTTGGTTTTCATTTTTGAGAGATATTTCTGCTGAGTGTAGATTCTAGGTTGACAATTTTGCTCTTTCAGTACTTTAAAGATGTTGCCTCTCTATCTTCTGGCTTGCATTGTTTTTAATGAGAAGTCTGAGATCGTTCTTATCTTTCTTCCCCGGTGTGTACTTTGTCTTTTCTTCTTTGGCTACTTTAAAATTTTTCTTTTTATTACTGGTTTTGGCAATTTATGTTTATGATACACCTTGATGAAGTTTTCTTCATGTTCTTAGCCTGGTATTCATTGAAATAGTTTCGTGGATCTCTGGGTTTATATTTTTCATCAAATTTATAAAATTTTCACCCTTTATTTCCTCAAATATTTTTTCCTATAACTCCCTCCCTTTTGAGGACTCCAATAACAAATATATTAGGCTGCTTGAAATTTTCCTATACCTCACTGATGCTCTCTTCATTTTTTAATTTTTCTTTTTTTCCTCTGTGTGTTTCGTTATGATTATTTTCTATTGCCATGTCTTCAAATTCACTACTCTTTTCTTCTGTAGTGTCCAATCTCATTCTATGTATTTTTAAATCTCAGTTCTTTTTTCATTTCTGTGCTTTATTTGGATATTTTCAAATATCTTCCATTCTCTCCTTAACATGCTCATGCTTTCTTTTACTTTTCTGAACATATGGAATATACTTATAATATGATTTTAATATCCTTGTGTGCTAATTCTTTCATTGGTGTCATTTCTGAGTCTTTTGTATTGATTGATCGTTCCTCCTAATAATGGGTGTATCTTACTTCTTTGCAGTAAATTTTTATTGGATGCTTCACACACAAATTTTACTTTTTTGGATGGTGTATATTTTTATATTCTTTTAAATATGTTTGAGCTTTGTTCTGTGACTCAAATAAATTACCTGGTAAGCTTTTCCAGGCTTGCCTCCAAGCTTTTTTTTTATGGGGGACCAGAGCAGCCTTTTGTTTAAGGCTAATTTTTCAGTGCTACTAAAGCAATACAATTCTGAGTACTCTACCCAAAGCCCTGTGCATTACAAGGTTTTTCCACTCTGGCTGTTAGGAACAAAAATTATTACAAGCGTTGTGTGATCTCTTGGGACTGTTTCACCTGTGCTTTATAAGTCCTTTCTCCACATATGGTGGTTTCATCACATCCTTGTGTTGAGCAGAATCAAGGAGAACACTTAAGGAGAAAGCTTCAGAGATCTCAGAAGTCCTCTCTGTGTACACCTCTGTCCTCTCCAGTACTCTGTCCTACAAATTCTAAACTTTTTGGTTTCCCTGAATTCTCAACTCCATCTCTTCAGTTCAGGGAGACTACTGGGATCTGTTTGAGGTCCCCTTTCCTGGAAATTCTTGGGGCAGTAAGCTGAAACAATCACAGGGTTTGCCTCATTTTTTTTTTTTTCTTTACATAAGGTATCATTGTATTATACTGCCTATTATCCAATATCTGAAAACTGTTGTTTTGTATATGTTGCCCATTTCTTGTTGTTGAAGGGAGGTGAATAAATGTGGTCTCTGGTCCTCATTCTTACCAGAAGTGGAAGTGAGCAGGTATCCTCAATCTTTCCATTTTGTGCCATGACCTCTATTAGCAGTCCTGTGGAATCGACTCACTCCTCTCAGAATATTGTTGTTACATACATACATGCAACTAAAGCATAGGATAACAAAATAAATGAATTATGCTGAAACACATTTATAAAAATATTTAAAAAACTAATTGCATTAAACTAACACACCATTATAAAGCAATTATACTCCAATAAAGATGTTAAAAAAAATAATTGCATTACTGTAATATATGTGCTTCTACATTAAGACATTTAAAAATTCTAGCAGCTGGTCTAATAATTACCAAAATTTGAAGCAGTGTTGAGCATAAATAATATTTCCAGATATCTGCAACAGCTGTATGTCTTATGAAAATATTTTTAATTTCTATTGGTGACAAAATCACAAGAACTGCTAATACTACTGAGATTTGGATACTGCATCCATAATTGAAGGAACGTTAAATTTCAGTTAGAGGTTAGCGAAAATAAAGATGTATTTTTTTCTTAGCTAAGTTCATGGACTCCTACATTGTCCATGGACATCATGGAAATCTATGGACCCCACGTGAAGAAATACTGTTGTAGAGAAACCTTCCTGAATCTTTGATCTTGGGGATTAAGTCATGGTTCATAGAATTTGCTGCCTCTAACACCTTGGTTTCTCAAACTTGCTGCTAGTTCTATATCCTCACTGTTAGTGAGAGCCTGAAGAACAGTAGGATTAAATTGGATAGTAGGGGAAGAATTTACCATTGTGTTTGGCACCCAATAAGCCTACATAACATAGCTAGTAATCATCATCACCATCATTATCATGGGGGGACCATTTTTATTGGGGGGCAGGCTGAAACATATGAGGGCTCTCTTTTAAGGAAACTTAATTAAATATCTTCCTTTTGCCAATTTTATGAAAACTTATGACTATAAGAACCTATTATTAAGGTCTCTCCGAGGGCCTCAAAGCCTCCTGGGCAAGTAAGGATTCTTGAAACTTAAACTTCATTAATTTCATGGTAAGTCTACTTCCAACTGACATTCTCCTTTTCCTCATCTTCATAATTCTTATCAGTTATTCATGATGACAGAGTAATCTCTTTGTCCTTGTTAATGAAGAGGTAATGGTATGCAGAAATGTGGAGGGGTGGGGAAGATAGGAGAGAATCACTACCGGGCCTACCCTCGATCTTTGGAGCCCCAGCCTGAGTGTTTGACTCCGGGAAGAATTTATTTACCATGTTCCCAACAACAGGTGTATTAGAGTGGACCAGTGACAGAGAACATAAGGAAGGGAGGGCTCCACCTAATTTACTTCTTACTCCATTGCCATCACCTAGCAAAGTAATAGCACATAGTGGATGCTCCATGCAAATGTATCAAAACAATGAATGAACATTGTTTTCTTTTCTAAGAATCTTTTGAAAATAAAAATGAAGTAAAAAGGAAGAAGGAAAGAAAATAATAAATCCAGATATTGCTACAAATTTTTAAATTTTAACCACTGAATCAAATATTTCTCATGTTGGGATGTAGGTAAGTGAAGTGTATTGGGGTGAAGAGGGAAAGTGATCTGTTTAGTTTTTCTTTAGTGCCTTTCCAACTGCCCTACCAACCGCTGTCACCCTTTCTCTAAGTATGCCTTCCTAACCCTCTCTACTTCTAGTATGTTATTTCTACTAATCTCTGGTTCCAACTGAGATGCGTATGGATAATTAATGATGATGATAATGATGATGATGATGTTGATGATAATAATAATAATAACTAACAATAATGCTAACATGTATTGAGTAGTACTATGTGCCAGGTTCTGGGCTGTTTTTTAACAGTATCATCTCAATCAAGCCTTACACAATCACAATACAAGTATTATCATCACCCCCATTTCACAAATTGGGAAATTGATGTCCACAGGTAATGTGTTCAGTGTCACACAATTAGTGAGTAGTGAAGCCAAGACTCAAACTTGGGCATTCTGACACAATACGATCACAATACAAGTATTATCATCACCCCCATTTCACAAATTGGGAAATTGATGTTCACAGGTAATGTGTTCAGTGTCACACAATTAGTGAGTAGTGAAGCCAAGACTCAAACTTGGGCATTCTGACTCCAGAGCTTGGGCTTAAAACCATTTAGTCACCATACCACCCTACTGTAGTAGGAATAAAATTCAGGGGTGATTCATTCAGCGAGCATCTGCATTTTAGAAAGCGTCACTGTATAGTGAAAAGCCTTCAACAATCAAAGAAATATAAATAAAAGGGCATATTAAGTGGTTGAGGTAAACAAAAATCATATCATACAAACATCAGCATGTCCTGTGTGTAAATAATAGAATAAAAAGCTGTGTGTGTGTGTGTGTGTGTGTGTGTGTGTGAAAGAGAGAGAGAGAGAGAGTATGCAGGCATGGTGAACTCTCTTAAGGCATAGCCCTCAAAGTCCCACCATTGCTTTCTTGCTGGTTAGTCTTCACAGCACAACAGGCAGTCTTCTGGGGCAGGGATCTATCTATTGCCCCAAAATTATTGGAATGAAGAAATTGTATTCTGGTACCAGAGAAATCGAACCAGAGAACATCAAATGACAAGTGCAAAATTACCTTAGAAATTAAGCTACATTCAGGGGAAAAAAGCTGCTTTACTCTAGGATCATTAATGGGCAAGAATTAAGTTACCAAAACTAGACCCTAAGTTCTTGAAGTGTATTATAAAACTCTAAGAAGGCAGGGATTCATAGCCTGTGATTTATGTTTGAATCTTACTAGCACAGCCTAGTATATAACCACCAGCCTCTCTATTTATGCTCACTAAGTGCATGAAAAAACTGCACTGTTTTAAACTATATGTTCTCCACTTGATTGCAGCACAGGCCTTGTATTACTTAGAACAGTAGTTGGGTAGCAGCATGCTTTTGTTCACTTGTTGTTTCGTCCTATAAAGTCCTGGTTGCCACAATCACTGGGATGTCAGATACTCATGGCCAAAGAGATCATCAATAGGGAATGAGCTTTATAAAGAGCATGGCTCTCTGGGCCTCATCCAGGTGGGCTCCTATTTCCAACAGGTGTTTGTTTGGGATCACTCTACCTTGCAGCTTCATCTGCAAGAGCTTTCAAACTTGTGTGTGGCGTGTCAGAAATTCTGGCCACAGGATGGGACTTCCATGAGTTCTTGATTCCCCTTCCTATGTCATCTTTTTGAAAAGAATTGTTAGAAGCAAGATGTTTTGAAATAGATCAAACCAGTGACATTTGATTCTGCCTCTTTGTGGAGCAGGGCTATTTGTTTTAGTTCATGGAATAAAACTGAAAACTTACAGATGTGCTGTTACTACTTAAAACTGAACTCTTCTCTGAAAATGAAATACAGATAGACCCTAAGTACCATTCCCAGCTCTTTCCTCTCAGTAGGATACAAAGCTTTTGTACACATAATGAACTCAGACATTTTAATAGCCGATTTGTACCCTTCAGGCTGCTGTTGTCATAACCTCTACTGACTCACTGAGGATTATTATGTGGGGCTTATCATTGTTGATTTACTTTTTTTCATATCTGTTCCTAAAGCAATAGATATTGTCACTTCCGTTTAAAACACATTTGTTGAAATGGTGATTTTTTTCTAAAGGGTGCTGAAGTCATTTTTATTTAAAATAAATTAACTAAATTTATCTGCCTCATTTGCCTCTACACAACCTTTTGGGAACTTGGAAATTAAATTTTCTCCTAATATTTTACTTTCCAACTTGGCAAACACTGGCGTTGTTTTAGTTTCTGAACAAAGTTGAAAAAGCACAGATTTCTTTTCAAAAAACACTTCAACTTTGAAACAAGAAATGATAATGATTCTGGAAATTTATCTGCTATGGTATGAGCTTTACTTTTCCTTTTTAAATGAATTACAAAGGAGAGGGTAATGTTTAAGAAATAATGAGATCATTAAAAAATCAACTAAAGCAAACAAAAAGCACCCAGAGGGGTGATTTCAACTGTAAATATTTTCATTTAAAAATATGAAAGAGTTCATGTTGCCATTTAATAAATATTATTATTTGATGTTGATAAGCATAATAAGTCACTGACCAGAAACTGAAATACACATTTTTTGAGTAGGCCAAATTAAAACCTTACTAATGGTAATAACACTAAGATCTCCCAAATATGCCAAAATGAAGAAATAGATCAAACAGAATTTGCTATTTATAACTTAAAATACTTTTTCATGCTTAATTACATAATCATTACATACTTTTATTACATAAAAGTATTCCTGTAGCTTTAGGAAATATTTTTTTAAAAACTGCCCCATTAAAGTTCAATAACAGATTCCTTTTCCTTAAATATATCAGTATTTTTAAAAGAAAAAATAAAAGATTATTATTATTAGCTAATTATACACGAGAAAAACACGAATTGCATACAGCCTTATAATTTGTGGAGGTATCTCCATATATATATCTTGAAGAGGTAGATAAGACAAGTATTTCTTATTCCTACATTTAAAGATAGATATGAAATAGAGCTCAGAGAAATTAAGTAATTTTCCCCAAAACACAGATTAAGTGTCAAAGCTGGGGCTTGACCACAAGTCATTTGCCTTTGAATCCACTTTTTGGTTAATCAAGAAACACACCCTTCTTTAATTTCTGCAAAAACAATGAAGACAGTTTTCTATGTGATTTAGTGACACTGAAGGACTTCCGTCTTTCATTTGCCTCATCATTATTATCAGATATGGGTATTTCTTTAGTGTAGTGCTTACAGCTATGGAGAACCCAGAGAAGAAAGAGTGAGAAGGGCAAGCTGTAGGCCGGGCCCTAAGGAATTGAGAGGCTCATAGCAGAGCAAGCCAGGAAAGGAAGTAGTGACAGAAGATCTATGTGTGAACAAGACAAAGTACCAATTCTAAGCACCAGTGGCCTTCACAAAAAGAAGTGATCAGCTGGGGACTGAGGTGAACAAGAAACAATTCAATTTTGGGTTTTTGTCCTAGTCAACTACATTGAGGTATAATTTGCATATAATAAAATGTATCCATTTTCAGTGTGCTGTTCAGTGACTACCACAATCAAGTCCAAGAACATTTTAATCATCCTTAAAGTTCCCTCCAGCCTTTCTGCAATCCCTCCTCCACCCTTGGCCTCATACAACCACTGATCTAGTAAGTTTTTTAAAATTTGGAAAGAGAAGAAAGTAAGGGAAACAGTAAGGATAAAGGGAAGACTGAAATCAGATGAAATTTCCCAATTGTTAGAATTCCAGGTTATACGTCTAAGTAAAATTTCCAGGCAAGGAAAGAAAAATGAGTCAGGTTCGTCAGGGAGGGACAGCCACCTGCTCTCCCATGTAACCTTCCTCCTTTCCAACAGTCATTTCCTGGTTTCTCACTTCTTGTCCCATCACCAACCCCAGGCTCATCCATTGCTTATATTTATAGGATGAAAATGACACCTGCAGAACCCTGCTGTATTGGGAAGCTGCAAACTCCAGTCACCATCCCAAATGCCCACGAATCCTAACCAAGATTCTACTCAAGTAGTTCTTAAACTTCTGGGGGATCACAGATCTCTTTGAAGAAGGTTTTGATCCTCTCCTCAATAACATGCACCTCAACAAACAATTTTGCATTCAATTTCAGGTGGTCCACAGGGCCCCCAGAATCCATCCCTGGTATCCAAACAGTGTCCTTGGTGTTCAGGGTAAAAGCTTCCCATTATCTTGCGTTTTTCTGCATCTTCCTGCACTGGGCATACCAGGGAGAAATATCTCACACTGTGCAAAAGGAACCAGGAAAGCCTCTGCATCACCAATTTTAAGTCCTGCATTAGCACTTTCTCTGCAAAGCATTTTAGGAACTTTTGTAATACCTTATGGTTCCTCGTGCTGGACTTGGAGATTTTCCACCACGTTACACAAGGGAATAAGGTTCAGAAGAAAGACATGTGGGGAAGGGAGTGATGTGTGGTCTGTCGAAAAGCAATGCAGCAAAGGGTGGAGAGAACACAAGACATTCTAGGGTTCCCCTTAGTCCTGTTTTTGCCCCAGTAGCTATGGGTATAATGTTGAGAAAGTCACAAACCTCTCTGGGTAGTCCCAATATGCCCATCTTTCAAATGAGAAGGGACTGGATTGGATAGTGCTTTAAGCTCTAGGATTTCATATCCCATACCTTCTTCCCTGAAGTCAAACTACCCTTTCCCTTTTATAATTGAAATTAAAATATGCTGGACACTGAGGTCACCATATAAGATATCCAGCATACACATGCAAAACATCCAGACATTTGAAAAGCCCATAAAACTGAGAAGTTATCTGGAACGGCCAGGAGGACCCAATTTCTGAGAAGAGAATCCACTACATTTAAGTCATTCCCTCACAGATGACCCCTTCCTCAGGGGCTCACAGAAAAGCAGTGCTCTGCTTTAGACTGTAAACACACTAACAAGGTGACATTCACAAGCACAGTGATGTCCATGACCATCGTACTGAGGTGGGTGGTGGGACCTATGCTGAGGAGCATCATACCCGATATCATCTAGCACATCCTAGGGAATCAGGAAATAAACATGGCTTGAATGAATACATGAAGAGGGAAATTCTGTTTCATGAACTGGGAACAGAAGGCAGAAGAGGGAGTGAATGAGTTAGATATTTTGGTTCATTTTAACTGGGATTATCTGATTTATTAAACGTGTTTTTAAGGTAAGCTTGCCTTGGGAGGTTCTTATCCCGTGCAATGGGCACCAAATTTGTTTTATTTGCTTCATTTCTAATCCTATTTTTTAAAAGACAATTAAAATGGTGCCAAATAGTCCCTTATGCACAAGAGGTCAGCCATTCTCAAAACAGCTTTCTCTGGCTTCATAGTTGTGGAGCCTGTGATATGTCTCTGGGAGTTTCCCTAATTCTTTGTAACATTTTAAAATAAGTACTCTGGGACAGCTAAACGTAGAATTTGTCATCTAAATATGCATTTAGAGACTTCTAATACATATTATAAATATGTATTTAGGGATTTTCTTACAAGGAATAAAGAGCTTTATAATAACTCCTTTGGAAGGATTGTGCTCAATTGCATTATATGTGTTCAGTCTCTTAAAAAATTCATGATATTTTCCTGATAGACCAGGATGTCTGATAAGAAATGGTAATGAGACACTGTCAGTGAGGCATGGAGAATCTCAAATTCCACATATGATGAGAAGCTTCATTCTTCATAAAGACAAGGTATGTGGTGAGGAGCTCAGGATACTTTGTTTTTTCTAATAAATAATGCAATACACTTGCTCACATGTCAGCCCATAAATGGGCAAACACAATCTACATGAACTGGGTCATCCAGGTTCAAGGCAATTTGTGAGAGAAAGGCTTCCCACAGTTCTAAGTGGGAGATGGAACCTGCTTTTAGATGTAGATGGATGAATGCACCAAATTCCTACATAAGATCCTGCAGCCCCTTCCCCAGTCAGATCCTTTTGGCTCCGCACACATACACCTCACTATTGTCTAGAACAATGGACATTTTTGTTCTGTTTTTGATCATACGCTCCATTAATAAAATATTTTTGTATTTTACTCCAGTATATGTATATTCATCAACTCATAAACTATATATCTTGAATATAAGTAAAGCTTAATTTATGTTTTATTTTAAAGTAAAACGTGAATATACGTGCTAATATTTTTCCCCACACTTCAATAAATCACCAGGTTCCTGGTTTTGGAGAAGCCAGCCCAGATTGGGAAGCATGTTCACTATGTCCTGTCTAGGACCTTTCTTGCTTCCCAACAGTCTCTTCAAAACATGCATAGAGTCAAAGCCTGTAGCCATAGCAGCACACAGCAGCAATTGTCTTTGACTACAAGTGAAGGTATGAATGGGGCAGAGGGTGAGTTTTCATCTCTTTGTTCGCTAGAATGAGATTCTGGATGGACAAAGCACCATGACCCCCAGAAAGATTTGGACAGAGTGGAAGGATGAAGAGGATTTGTCACGCCCTCCCTGCTTGAGTCACTGGCAGGGGCTGTTCCAGAACAAAGGTGAAGACTCCAGTCCTCTCATTGGAGGAAGGTGTCAACCTCAGTTGCTTCTGCAGGCAGAACAGGTCCTTTTACCGCAAGCAGCCTCTTGTGAACAGAACAAAACGCTAAAGCAGGGCTCTTCCTTCAGCCCTATTTGCTTCTTTCTCTTCCCCTCTCTGTTCACCACATTAAGTCCCCGTGGCCCTCTTTCTCCAGTGAGGCCCTGCTACCAGGAAAATACAGTGATAAATAGATTCATCCATCCTTTCATGTGGCAAATGTTATTGAGCTCCATCAATGTGCCAGGTTGAGAAACAAGTGATTGACCAGGCATTACTCCTTGGAGGGCTATCTGCTTAAAGAGTGTGCCCTACTGCTAACGGTTCAGGTGCCAGTAACCAGACCGCCAAGCACTGCCAAGGCCATGCCACAGACCACTGAGGCCTCCCAGCACAGCCTCCATCCACAGCCTGGCCCATCAGCTGAGTCCATATCATACTCAGGTTATTTTCCTGGAAAATAGCCAGCTCTTCTCCATTCAGTTGTCACACAGACATGAACAAAGATCCTGGCCCAAGGTTCATGATACACTGGGATTTCTTCCTGGGTTGAGGATATGTAGAAAGGAGTGCAGAGTCATAGGATGGGGCAGGTGCGTGCAGAGCAGCACAGCAAGACAATATCAGCAAGGCAGGCTTCATGAAGCTAATGTTAATACCTCTACAACAAGGGTAGCTTCTGTGTCCCTCAAAAGCACAGTGTAGTTGGGTTGATTTCTTGGTTTCTCTGAAAGTGTCTTATAGTTTTACCCCCACCTCGAGAGGACATTGGTCACATTCTTTTGGAGAAGGAAGTGTTCCAAGTAGCTTGGAAAGGGTGGGTGTGGGGGTCATTCTACCTAAGTGGCCATTGGCTTTAAGATCCAGCTAAGTTGCCAGGTCATTCATTCATTCATCAAACATTCATTAGGGGATTCTATGAACCATGAACAGCACCAGAGGCCTGAAGCAAATAAGGTACAGGTTCTGCCTACAAGAAGTTTGCAATAATTGAAGGGTGATAGAAGTTTAAATTCATAATAATAGAGAAGTGCAAAAGCAGATGTATGCCATGTTCAGCAGAGGTACATGTGAAAAAGGGGTCAATTCTGCTGAATGAGAAGGCTTCAAAAAGGAAATGCTGACAGAGCTGAGAGGGCCTTGAAGGATGAACGGCAGTGCCAGCACATGAAAGGAGGTGAGATACTCCAGTAGAGGAAACAACATATCAAATCTCATGGCAGAAATGGAGACCTGGGTGTTGTTCAGTACGGTTGTAGCAAGGGGTGCCTGTGGGGATACAGCTGGAGAAAGAGGTTGGGCACGTAGGCAAGGAAAAGACCATGGAAGGCCTTGTGCGTCATGCTGAGATTTCTGGGCTTTATCCTGTATGCAAGTGGAAATTTCTGAAAGTTTTAAAGAAGTGAAATGTATTTTAGAATGGACTAGGCCTGTTGAACTCCTTATCACTTTGCTTAGTATTTCAAAACAGGAGTTCTCAAAATCTCTACAACACGCATGACATATGATATTCCCACTTGCAGCATGCTTCCATGGAACATTGTTATAAGTAAGGTAGGGATGTTATGTTTAATTCGGCACACCGGCTGCAACTCCATTGCTTTCTCCCTCTTTCAGGAGGAAGCTTGTTGGATTTCAAGCAAAGAAGAGTGGATTTATTTATAAAGATAATATTGAAAAGAAAAATGAACCGTGTGTGAAGTTCATTACTAAATTACTTATGAGTAACTAAACACCTGTTCTACAACAGATTGGGGCTTGTCAGTGAGTTATGACAATGAGTGACCACCATTGTTTTAAACAGATATTTGCATTAGTAATTCCTATCTTAATAAAGCCTAAACACCCATTTTGTTAATTGAAGAATTGAAGTGTATGCATAATTTATCTATATAGTGTATACATACAACTTAGCAATGCAATTACAGACCATAAGAATATGTACACTAACACAAATACACTCATGTTCATCCCTGGGACCCACAAAGAACAAATCATCCCATGGACACCCCCAGTGGTGCAGGCTGGCATCCCCTGAGGCCAGTGAGCTCTTTCTCTCAGATCACCCTCACAGGGGCCAAGGAGGAGTCCTTCCTCTCCTGGAAATTATCAGTGTCTCTCTGTTCCACTTAGCAGGGATTAGGGAGGACAGGCTGTCAGGGAGAAGGAGACCATTAAGGCTGATCACCCAGGGGCACGTGGAGAGTATGAGGAGCAGAGGATGGGTGAGGGATGGAGAAAATTTTCATGTAGGAAAGAAAACATTTGTGCACAGATATTTATTTTCTCTTGCACAAGGATTACCTATTTTCCTTTAGGGGGAGGGAAGAGGGAGGTGATCACTGTGCATTCTTTGTGAGTCCAAACTACTTTTATGCTTAACGCTCATCTCCCAAGTCTGTATCGTGTTGCCAGATATTCTTTTTTTTTTTTTTTAATTTTTATTTATTTATTTATTTATTTATTTTTGGCTGTGTTAGGTCTTTGTTTCGTGCGAGGGCTTTCTCCAGTTGCAGCAAGTGGGGGCACCACTTCATCGTGGTGCGTGGGCCTCTCACTGTCGCGGCCTCTCTTGTTGCGGAGCACAGGCTCCAGACGCGCAGGCTCAGTAGTCGTGGCTCATGGGCCTAGCCGCTCCGCGGCATGTGGGATCTTCCCAGACCAGGGCTCAAACCTGTGTCCCCTGCATTGGCAGGCAGACTCTCAACCACTGCGCCACCAGGGAAGCCCTGCCAGATATTCTTGATGTAACTTGTGTCAGAGGTGAGCCGTCTCACCCTCTGAACATAACCTTTTGAAACTGATGTTTGTCAAGTATATGGAGCTTGAATGGGGGACATGAACCTAAGCCAAAGGGGAGGAGGACATTCCTTGACTTCTGAAATGCCATCTGTTTTTTTTTTTTAAGTTGTAAATTTGAATCAGAATAGTAAAAATTAAAAAGTGAAAAAAATAACCCTCTGACTAAGCTGGAAACAATGTAAACATCCTACAAAAGAGAACTGGCTCAATAATAGGTAACACATAGAAAGAAGGAATACTATGCAGCTACTAAATTAGTACTAAAGAAATTAGTACTAAGAGACTAAGTACTATGCTAAATTAATGAGTATGGAAGACAAACGGGTATATACCATAATTACCAACATGTAAAACAGAGCCAAGAATGGGTATGCCCTGAGCAGAGAGAGACATGAAAGAGTTGACATATAACTGTGGTGGAAGATGAGTGAGTTTTACTTACTTTCTCTTTTTCCTATTTTCCACAAGTTTTCTTTGATGACAGTATTGAAACATAGTGATAATATGACCATAGCACAACATAAAAATTTAAATATTTTAAAAATCTGAGATACAAATAAGAATTTTGTCTGACTCTGGTAATTTTGTACTTCTCCCAACAAATAAACTAGTCCAGCTCATTCTGGAGGCAACTGAGCATCTACCCCATTGTCTCTGTGATGACATGTACTTCTGACACTTAAAGGACAGAGATTGGAGAAGCAGCCTTCCAACCTTGACAGCTTATCCTGGGGTCATGGGAATTATCTTAGTTTAGTTAAAGGAAATCAGCTAACCCTACACTCTCAGCTGTTCTTCACTCGCCAGCACTTTATTGAAGGCTTATATATTCCACCTCCACTGACAAGCCATCCTTAATCATTCTAGCTAACATGAACCGTCTCCTTTTTGAACATCCATAGCCTAACTATCAATACTACTTATTTGGGGGTCATAATTTGTATTGCTCGTAACTCTGTTTGTGTACGCGTGTGTGTCTGTGTGTGTGTTGATTATAAATTCCATGAGAGTTTGTTATTCTCCTGCACGTAGTAAATAGGCATGGGGGAAAGTTGCAAGATACAGTCACTGGTGAGCAAGACAACAGCATACTCAGTCACATCTCAGCCAGGTGCAGATCACTTCCAGAATGGGGGCTGTAGATGACTCTAAAAGGTAAGTGAGCCTCTACTCTCTTCTCTGTATCTATGTGTTTGTTTGCATTTGGTTTGGTTTGGGGCGGTGGGGTGGGTGTAATGGATAAAGGGGATCAAAGGTATGGTGGCAGATGGAAACAAAATTTTTGGTGGTGAGCACACTGTAGGGTATACAGAAGTAGAAATATAATATTGTATACATAAAACCTATATACTTTATAAACCAATGCCACCTCAATAAAAAAATAAATTAAAATAAAGGTAAGTGAGCCTTCAAAACTGGGATTCTGCCACATCCCAAAGACACTGTGATTTTCTAGAGCATCCTTTTGTTTGTCATCCTTATTCACTCTGTTTGCACTAACTTTGGTCTAGAAACAGTGGGCTATTAATAAAGATAATGTTCTTAGATATCCTGAGAAGACAAATTTCCATGGTAGGTAGCCATAACTAATTAATTTCCTAAAACCACCAGATGTGTGAATGTACCCCTTTACCTTAAAAAAACTGCAGGACTTCCAAAGTTGCTAATGAAGTTTCCTTTAAGGTTTTAACCAAAAAATTAGCATAAATGTTAATATTTTCCCAGCGTCTTCTAGTTATTTATTACTGCAAAAAATCACCCCAAAATTTAGAGGTTTAAAACAATAACAATTTTATTATCTCCCATGGATTTGGAAAGGGCTCAGCCAGTTGGTTTGGCTGGGTCTCTTGTGAGGTTGCAGTCAGATGGTGACTGGAGCTGGGACAGCAGGTGCCAGAGCAGCTAGGAGCTGGTGGGGCATCTTTCTGTTCATGGAGTCTCAGGACCTCTCCATGTGGTCACTCCACGTGGGCTAGTTTGGGCTTCCTCACAGCATGGCAGCTTTAGAGCCAGACTGTTTGAATGGTAGCCAAAGGCTCTAAAAGAATTACTTCCACTGAGCTAAGTGGAAGCTACATTGTCTTTTACAACTTGGCTTCAAAGGTCATTTTAACTGTTCTCTCTTGGCCAAAAGTCATGACAGCTTGCCAAGTTTCAAGGGGAGGGGGCACAACATAGACCCCACCTCTCAATGGGAGGACGGTTGGGATGGGAGATATGGTTGTGACCATCTCTGGAAATGCCATCTGCCACAAGGTGACATATCTGTCATTGCATTCCATGCAATTAGCAATCACTTTAATTTGCTGAATTGGAATGCAGTTTTCTACCATCACTGGCAGAAGAAAGCTAATTTTCTAGTCATTGAACTCTTGTAAAAATCAGAAACTACACTTAGTTAGAGTAGGATTAGCCTACCTGTTTCAGTTTTGGAGAATGCTATTCTATCTGGTACACTCACAATAGGCTTAGAGGAAAGGGACGATAAATAATAACTCTAGTCCATTTGGAATTCTTAGAGATTTATAGGTTTTAGGGTTCTGCTGTATAAAAGCAGGGTTTTCCCTATTTCATAGCAAAGCTTTTTCTATACAAAGAATCAATATCCAGAAAACATGGCTCTGTCACACTGCAGCAGAGGACCAAGGCAAATGCACTGCTAGTCCTGGCATTTCTGATCTAGCTGATAACAGTAATGTAGACTTATATAGCACTTTCCTCCCTGGAAGGTGGCTAAAACAACGTCAACTTGTTAACATTTAAAACTTTAAACTTTTCGTAGCACTTTCACAGATTTTTTTATAATCTGTGGGCAGATTTACTCTCATTTGAATGATGAGAAAACAGAGAGGCACACGGATATCAAGCGGCATAGGTCATATGGCTAACTGGTGGCAGACGCAGAAATATGAATTCAGGACCACCAAATGCAGGTTAGGGTTTCTTCCTGCTCAGGGTTGTGGGGTAGGACAGGTATAAAATTTTCTGTGGCTAAAGAGACATAGAGGAAGTCACTGAGTCTCCCTTTTCTGTACATCATAAAGGGTATCCTTTGAAAGTGTGGCTATAGCCCACTCCTCTGATAGGAAGAGGAAGGGAAGGGGAAATCTTGGGGTTCTAAGTGTTTCAAAGAATGTCAGGAAGGTCACAAACCTTGGAAACATTGTTGATTCTCAGAATTTGATGTGTACTATATACAAAATGCTATTAATTGGTTGTAACCAAACTTCAGTGGAAATATTGTCAATGTATTGTGAATACAAGTTTGCTAATCATTCAGGATCTCTTTCCAAGCTATTTACTCTAATTATAATATACTGTATGAAATTAGGAGGAATTTTAGCTGCTTTCATAATGCTAGAAATTGTACATGAGAGAGGTGTGTAAACTTGCTAGAAAGTGCTCATAATTTATGAGTTAAAAACTTGGTTAGTTATCTTATTTAGTTATACTAACATCAATAATAAACTAAGGAATTTGTGGTCGTAAGTGATCTCTCAGTGTAGAGATGTAGCAGTCCCACTCCTGTATTCCATCCCTCCCAACCAAAAGAACCATACAGAAATCAGCCTTAGACAGGCTGCAAATGCTTCCTCTGCTTCATTCTTTGAATTGAAAAGTTTTGTATTAACAGATATTCATAATATATCATGGTTTGGAATATATTCAAGTCAATTTATTAAAAAATAACGTGTACTGGCTGTGCTTCCATAAAACATTTCAGCATACGTACTCTTCTAAGGCCAGTTTTGTTCAGTCAACTGGGATCTGCTATTGCCAAAAACCATGCAGCATCTAAGGTTGAAAAGGCAGCTATGTATTTTGAAACTCCTGCCCATAAACATTTAAAAGACAAATGGTATATCAAGCTATTATATAAATGACATTGTGTCTACATTCTTTTACAGTAATAAACACATCATTTATCTTGTTTGTTGCAACAAGAACATTCCATTTTGTCTTTGCATTGGTCATTTCTCACTATACCTTGTTCCCATCCTCCCCATCTGCATATTACAATTTTTTTTTTTTTTACTTCTGACCTTTGTCCACTCTAGGTTATTTCCAGCATTATTTGCTCGGTATTTCCCTTCTCTATTTAACTTGTCTTTCACTTTCCAGATTATTATTTTTTCATTATATGTTAATTACAAGGTAAAAAACGTATTTTGGGGATTAGGAATGATTGCCCAGAAAATAGAGACATTTGTCTTGAAGAGCATGTGATCTACTTAGGTGACATCACTCATTTATACATAAGAAAGACCAAAAGAGACTTGTAAAGAGATACAAAATAGTGTTATGTAAAGTGAATGTCTAAAAGCTAACAGGAGATTATTTATGATTAACCTCACAAGGCTGTCATGAAAAGGTAAGTGTCAAGCAGAGTGTCAGAGGATGGTGGCATTTCAAAGGCAAAAGGAAGAAGGAACAAGTAACATACAAGATGATGACAAATAGATAGCCTGGTTGTCATGTTTGGTCTCCTAAAGGTCAACAAAAGAATTATAAATGGGAGTGCCAGCAATAGGTTCTCCTGAAGTTTCCATAAAAATTTGTCACAATTCTCACTTTTTCTTTTTTCTTTTTATATGTTAAGCTATCCGAATGCATATACTCTAAATTGCCTTCATGTCCTCACCACTAATGTCTTTCATCCCAGACAATCTGGCTGCATTTCAGTTTGATTAACAAAAAGTTCACAGAGGTCCCCGATGACCTGACCTATTTGCCTATTCTGTTTTTGAGCTCAGCCCCTCTTATCTTAGACATCATTCAACACCATCTCCTTCAGAAACATTGTACAATTGCTTTCCTTTCCAACTTGATGCCTGCCAAAGTCATTCTTACAAAGTGGTCCTTCCATCTCCCTCATGCACGAACGGCTGTTCTATTCTGAAGTTTAGTTTCGGTATTGTACTTTTTCCTCAGTGCTCTGTTCCTTTCCAGCCAACAATTCCCACAATCCCACCCAATACATGTTTGCATCTGACTCTCCCAATGAAATCCTCAGCCCAGTATTTCTTATTGGCTATAGTTTGTTGTCACACAGATTTCTTGCCAATAACAAGTGAGATGTAACCACAGCCAAGTTCGTTATAAAATCCCTATTCCCTACAGCAAACACCCACTTTCATGTCTTTGGCTTTATTGATGATGAGGATAATCTCTTGCCTCTCTGTGTCCTTACTCATGGGAGGCCATCTTTAAGTTCTCATTTTCATTTCTCCATTCTGCCAAGTCTCTATATTTTTATCTCCCTCTTAGGTCTTAGACATGTTCCTTTCTCTCTTTCTGAAACCACTGTCTTCATCCAATCTCTAACAAACGCACAACTATTCTACCATATTGACCACCGCCCTGGTTTCCACCCCTCCTTTTGTTCTCCCAGGTTCCAATCACTCACATCTCAGCAACTTGCTTTTATGTAACTCTCCAGACTGGTCATAAAGTGTGCGCTCAATAAATGTTGGAGGCTGACATTTCCTGTCACTTGAGACTACATCTTGGATGCACTGTATTTTTTCCCTCTTTTTCATTAGTGCCTGGAATGCTTTTTTCAAATGAAACTACCATCCTCTTTGTATTGAAATTCCTCTTGGCAACTGTGATCTTTTGGAAACAAAAATTTTAGTAGTATCTTGGTAAAGAAATTTTAGAGATTTAAGTGAGTCTGGTTTTTTTGAGACCTCACAGTTACTTTCTTTTTTGATTTTTATTGTCTGTTTAACTTGGCCTCTAAACCCACAGGGCAGAAATTAGGTATGAAGTGTTCAGTTGTGTGAACAGCACTGGCGCTTAGTCAATAATGCACTGTCTACTTTTAGCTCTGCCTTTGCAAAGTGAATGAGAAATCCTGCACGGAAAAGCGCGTAATGAAAAGATAGACCATGGCCAAGAGGATATTGTGCAGATTGTATCATCACTTAGGTCACATGATAAATTCTCTCTGCAAAGGAGAGTTCACACATTCAGAGAAGAAAGTACGGCCAAAATTGTAGTGTTGGCACAGCTCAGGCCCAATTCTATCGGTTGTTTCTAGTAACTATATAAACAGAAGCACAGAATCTTGAGCAGCTTATAATTAAAGACTTCTAAAGAACTGATCTGTATAAATACAGAGACTGTAAGTGTTCAGTTTATATAGATTTTTAAAATAGAAGTGAGCTGACTCACAAACATCATTAAATGTGTACACAAACTACTCACTTCTTGATACGTAGCTATTATTTGATTACAAAAATAAAACACTGCTAATGCAATGCTTTCCAGAGTATATGCTCAAATTAATTGGCACAGTGCTCTAACTATAACATGCAAAGAATACAAGGTGATTCCCCTCTTTCATTGCAAAAAAATCAGAAATTAAAAATTTGCAAAAGCTCTAGCTTTCAAGTGACTTTTCAGCTTCTCTTTAAACTGGTAGACTCAAATGTTTTTATTCTCTCCCCTTCCACTCTTCCCTAAAATGTCACCCTACTGCTCTAACTGCTTACCTACTGCAAGGTGCTGCTGGGCAACAGTCCCATATCAAATGCATTCACTGAATATTACTGCACATCTACTGTGTAACAGGTCATGTACTAGGCATTTGAGATACAACAGCGAGACAAATCAACAAAAATCCTCTCCCACGTGGAGTTTACACTCTAGAGGAGGAAAGCTAACAACAAATGAAAAGAAGGAGAAAATTAAGTGGATAAGCAGAATTAGGGACTCTCAGGGTGAGGACAATGGCAAAGGATCACGGTAGCCCTCATGAAGGCGATATGTGAGCAGACTAGAAGAAGGTGAGGGACTTACCCCTCTATAAAAAGAACATACCTGGTAGAAGAACAGCAAGTACAAAGGACTGGGGGCAGGAGCATGTAAAGAGGGTTTCAGGAACAGGAAGGAGACCAGTGTGGCTGGAGCACCATGAGCAAGGACATAGGAGATTTTATGAGAGGAGAGGAGAGACGTAAGAAAGAGTCAAATCCCATAGGAACTCATAGGCTGTTATAAGGATTTTGGCTTTGACTGTGTGTGAGATGAAAATCTATTATGGCATTTTGAGCAGAGGAGTGACAGGGTCTTAACTACATTTTAAAAGATCACTCTCGCTGCTGTGTTGAGAAAGGATCTAAGAAATCAAGAGAGGAAGCAGAGAGACCAGTCAGGAGGCTACTGCCGTCAAGAGATGATGGAAGCTTATACCACAGTGGTAGCAATGAAGGTAGTGAGAAGGGTAGGATTAAGGATATATTCTGAATATAGAGTCAATGGGATTTTCTGAAAGATTATATGTAGAAGAGAGAAGCACAGGATAACCCCAAGATGCTTTGGTCTGAGCAACTGACATGGGGAAGACTGCAAGTTGAATGAATTTGCGGGGAAAGATTGGAAATTCACTTTAGGATATGTGATGTCAGACAATTCATTCACACTATCCAAATTTGGTAGCAGTCATACATTAGAAGTCCCAAGAATGAGACAGCTTTTATAAGCCACCCCCTAACTCATCCCAGATTTTGGTAGAAGCTTAAGTCACAACAAGGGCACAGAGAGAGAAAGAGAACTACAGTAGGCTCATGAGTCAAAGAGATTTTTAGGGTGTTATTTTTGGTGCCTTCAAGGCAAACAGTAGAAAGGTGGAAATGTTGGGGGGAAAAAAACACAAAACAGGCCCAAGGTTTTTATTTTGTCTCACCTCTAAGAAAAAAGAAAATCTGTAATTATAGCAAGGTGGCGGGATCATTTGCATTGGACTCTGACTCAGACAAATCAGTGCTGTACAGGCCTCTTGAAGATAGTTCTCCTTTAGTCAGAGGGAATGAAAGTGATTAAGAGCCAGCCTGTCAGCGAGGTTGGTATCCAACGTGGGAGATCACTTCTTTTTCCACTTAAACTACTAGACACGGCTTAGTTCCTTTGTTAATTTCAGACTGTGTGGGTGGGGAATAATTTAGAATGAAGGAATAGAATTAATATTATGTAGGCAAATGCGCAAAGGGAAGCTTGTACAATTTATTTTCAGTTAGGCTGGAACTGATTATTCAACAACTTTTCTGACATGCTTGTAGATAACTAATAATTTTGACACGTTGATTCATTCAACAGTAAACATTTAATATTGCTCCCTAGGATCATGGATTGTATTAGCGGTGTGGGTGAAAACATAGTAAGACATGACCTTGCCTTCAAGATCACTGTAGGCCTTCCAAGCCTATAAGAAGGCTAGATGTTCCTTATAATAATCTGAATTTGGAATGGCCACGAGGCAGCAGTTGGCTAACTAGGTGTTTGACTAAAGGAACCACTGAAAATTCCTCTTTTAGGGTGAGGAAAGGAATACTCTTTTAAGTGTTAGTGAGGGACAGACAACCAAACCAACCATTTTTAATGCTGGTTCCAAGCAGTCATTTTTCCACAGCATTTTTCTATATCATAGGCTTGAAAAGATTATATTTCCACTTTAGATACATATTTAAAATATATATTAATCATTTAGAGTCTATTAAAGCATCACAAATGGTTATTATCTGTATTAGTCAGGTCAGGCTAACAACGATATGGTAACAAACAGCCCCCAAACTCAGCGCCTTAACATAGGAAATGAAGTTTTTATTTGCACCACTATCTAATATGGTGGAGGCTCTCCTCTCTAGAGTTAATCAGAGACCAAAGTGCTGGAATACTCAGCCTAGGCCCTCAGGGGATGAAAGACTGGTTAACTGAGCATGGGTTTCTCAATGACTCATGCCATTCCCTTCACAGCCCTTAGGCCAAAGCTAATCATATCATTCCTACTAAATTGCAAGGATACGTACTGGGAAATATAAAGAATATTTGGTGAGTTCTTTTTTTTCCCCATCCCTCCTTTTTTTTTAAGTTGTTTGTTTTTATTATTATTATTATTATTATTGGCCATGCCACACGGCTTGTGGGATCTTAGTTTCCCGACCATGGATTGAACACGGGCCCTCGGCAGTGAGAGTGCAGAGTCCTAACCAGTAGACCACCAGGGAATTCCCCCCATGCCATCTTTCTGTTTATTTGAAAAACCCAGAGCATGATTCTTCTCTAAGATGTACACAGAAGTTGGTTGAAAACTATTTTTAAAAACCTTTCAAACTTCTTAACAAAAATCAGATGAAAGGATCAATTTATTCCAGTCAGTAGTGCTTCTATCCAGAAAGAGCTCAGTATGAATCTTGCCTCTCTCAAGAGCCAGATCAGAACAAGGCAAACTGAGCCAGAGCATTCTGAGGGTCCAGCAGACACCAGCCTCAGCACCTCCCTTAGCTAAAGTGCTCAGAAGGAATGAATCTGGCCCAACTGAAGAGGGAGCCACGCATCTTCATACTTGCCATATGCAGTTCATTGTTTCTCATCAGGGCCTTTGAGTGTGTATATTACAGGACACAAGGTACGTGTGGAAAACAGAGCTTCTACCATACAGCCAAATTTTATCATGAAAGATGGAGACAGAGTAGAGGGAGAAAATCTATGTTACTAATGGTTTGAAGGGTTATGGAATCAAAGACAGGAACTGATTGTTTTATAAACCAGGCTGCCTCTACTGTAGGAACCTCACAGAAATTTCAGGCTGCTGTTTAGAATATCTCCTTCCTCATTCAGGAAAACAGTCTTTTCAAGTATAACCTTCTAAGAAGCCCCACTTCCTCACCACCTACAGCTAACCACAAAATCTGCGAAGAATAAGGCAAAGTATAAAAAGGGACTGAAACTTGAACATGGTGTTTCCAAAATAGTTAAGTTTAAAATCTGGCCATTCTCCACTAACTTGCAAGCCAGTGGTTTATTTTTAACATTTATTATCTTTCTTTGGAATCAAGATAAAGCTGTCGAAGA